>NC_140526.1:6141178-6796803 GCF_057382185.1 Mchenga conophoros
CTCCTCCTCCTTCTCGTCCTCCTCTTCCTCCCCCTCGTCCCGCGGAGCCGCCGAGTACCACGGATTCGACGGAGCCCACGGCCCTGCCCTTGACGCAGCGCAGCTCTCTGGGGATCTCGGGTCTGTTCGACCGCAGAGTGCCCAGCACGGTGTGGCCTCTCTCGCGATAGAGCCTATCGGCGAGCTCGCGCGAGGTGAAAAAGTTGTCGCACGTGACGTTGCGTCCCGGAGTCAGTCCCTCGGTGAGGTCCACGACCACTCGAGTGGCCAGGTGCTTTTCGGGAGGGCCGCGCTTGTCGGGCTTGCCGGTGTAGACTTGCATCTTCCACGCGTAGCTGGAACGCGCGTCGCACGCCACCCATATCTTGATCCCGTACCTGGCCGGCTTGCTGGGCATGTACTGTCTGAACGGACACCGTCCTGATGGATGGATGGAGAGAGAGAGAGAGAGAGAGAGAGAGAGAGAGAGAGAGAGAGAGAGAGATGTGGGAAAGTGTGGGGGGAGATTGGGGCAGAAACGCAAGGAGAAGACATTCAATTCAATTTTATTTATATAGCGCCAAATCACAACAAAAGTCGCCTCAAGGCGCTTCATAGATACAAAGACATAAAGAGTCATAGACTTCATAGCTTCATAGCTTCATAGACATAAAGACATAAAGAGTCATAGACTTCATAGCTTCATAGCTTCATAGACATAAAGAGTCATGCGAAAGCAGCACAAACGCGGAACCCAACACGAGTATGCAACAGAGCAGCGAGCTAGCCCGTTTTCGTCATTCCCGCTCCTATTCCTCCTCCCAGTCACACACACACACACACACACACACACACACACACACCACATAGTACGTACGTACCTCTGAACGGCACCAGTCTCTCGTCGACGGTGACCTCCGGTCCCGGGCGGTACATGGCGGGCAACCTCGCGCACCACTCGTCCCACACGGCTCTGATGGGGGCCAGTTTGTCGTAGCAGCTATCGCCTTCGCCTTCGCCTCGCCCGGCCCTTCTGGTCTCCCTGTCGTCGAAGCGCAGCGCGCTCGAGTAGGCTCGAAAGGTCTTGAGCGGCATCGTGGCTCTGAACACGGACCTGCCGCTCTCGGCGTCCCACAGGCTCTCGCAGGCCTCTCCCCGGGACCTGTACACGCCGGCGAGCACGAGCAGCCCCAGGTAGGCTCGGAACTCGACGCGGCCCATGGGCTTCCATCCGTCGATGGCGGGCCTGCGCCTGCCCGCTTCCAGGTTGGTCATGGCGATCACCGAGTCCTCTATCTCCGGCGGGAAGTAGGCCATGAACGCGGAGGCCTCGTCTCGCGCCGCCGCCACGGCCTCTTCGGTGGGGCCTCGTCCCGGCGGGTCGAGGTCGTCGTCTTCTTCTTCTAATTCTAATTCTTCTTCTTCTAATTCTTCTTCTTCTTCTTCTTCTTCTTCTTCTTCATAGTCTTTGTCTTCTTCATCGTCATCGTTATAATCATCAGCGAGGACGTCTTCTTCTTCTTCTTCTTCTTCTTCTTCTTCTTCATCATCATTGGCGAGGATGTCTTCTTTTTCTTCTTCTTCTTCTTCTTCTTCTTCTTCTTCTTCATAGTCTTTGTCTTTGTCTTCTTCTTCTTCTTCTTCTTCTTCTTCTTTTTCTTCTTCTTCTTCTTCTTCATCATCATTGGCGAGGATGTCTTCTTTTTCTTCTTCTTCTTCTTCTTCTTCATAGTCTTTGTCTTTGTCTTCTTCTTCTTCTTCTTTTTTTTCTTCTTCATAGTCTTTGTCTTCTTCTTTTTCTTCTTCTTCATCATCATCATCATCATCGGCGAGGACGTCTTCTTCTTCTTCTTCTTCTTCTTCTTCTTCCTCTTCTTCTTCTTCTTCTTCTTCATAGTCTTTGTCTTCTTCGTCATCGTCGTAGTCGTAATCGTCGGCTACATCAGCGTCGCGAGTTTCACCGACAGCGCCGCGGCCGCGATCGCGCCCAGGATCATGAACGCCACCTGCAGCGCGGCCGGCGTCGTCCTCTTGCCAAATCTCCCGAGTCCCCCGCCCCGGTGGGTCGGCGCCTGCTTCTTCTTCCTCTCCCTCTCGGCGGTTCGACTCGCCTTGCGAGCCGCCGTCCTGGCAGAGTTGCGACGCCATTTCGTAACCGCGATCGTCTTCCTCGCAACTACCCACCCCATCGTTTTCGTCCTCCTGATCCTCCGAGTGGCTCTCCTCCTCCTCGTCTGCGAGCGTTCGGGCCGTCGGGTCGTCGTTGTCGTCCCCCTCGGCCTCTTGCTCCTCTTCCTTGCTCTCGTCCTCCTCCAAGTTCTCCTGTAGCTGCTGCTGCTGCTGCTGCTGCCGCTGCTGCTGCTGCTGCCGCTGCTGCCGCTGCTGCCGCTGCTGCCGCTGCTCTTGGTCTTCCTCGACCCCTAGCCCTCGATAGCGAAACGTGGCCGGTCGCAACAACGGAGCCACCGGAGCCGACCACGCAGCGTATGCCAAATGCGATGGCGATGGCGACGGTGATGGTGAGCGGGAGGAGGAGGAGGAGGAGGAGGACACCGCTGGCGATTGCGATCCGCCTGTACCGACCTTAGTGCTCTTTGGCTCCCACGGTCTAGTGCGTGACATTATCTTCTTCTTCTTCGTCTTCTTCTGCTTTCGCCGGGGTGTTTCTCGACCACCTTTTTACAAGACTTTATATCTCTCTCTCTCTCTCTCTCTCTCTCTCTCTCTCTCTCTCTCTCTCTCTCTCTCTCTCTCTCTCCCATCCCCATCCCATCCCCTCGGGGGGGTGGGGGATCTCGCGACCCCAACCTCCTCCCTCCCTCGGCGGGGGACCTGCATCCCCCGAGCCCGCCATCCCATCCCATCCCATCCCATCCCCATCCCATCCCCTCGGGGGGGTGGGGGATCTCGCGACCCCAACCTCCTCCCTCCCTCGGCGGGGGACCCGCATCCCCCGAGCCCGCCATCCCATCCCATCCCATCCCCATCCCCATCCCATCGGGGGGGATCTCGCGACCCCAACCTCCTCCCTCCCTCCCTCCCTCCCTCCCTCCCTCCCTCCGCGGGGGACCCGCATCCCATCCCATCCCCATCCCATCGGGGGGGATCTCGCGACCCCAACCTCCTCCCTCCCTCCGCGGGGGACCCGCATCCCCCGAGCCCGCCATCCCATCCCATCCCCATCCCATCGGGGGGGATCTCGCGACCCCAACCTCCTCCCTCCCTCCCTCCCTCCCTCCGCGGGGGACCCGCATCCCCCGACCCCGCCGCTCTCCCCCTGGCGGGTGCATCAGGGTTAATGCCACATAGGCATTAAATGACATAGGGCTCTTTTACTGTGTCACATCAATGTCATAGCACGCTGTGTGAGGCAGGTTGGATTGGATCCCAAAATACACTCAAGCAGGACTGAAGTCAAACCTCAGCTTTATTGTTGGATTCACCCAAATATAATAACTAAACTGAAAGGCACTAGAAACTAAACTAAACTAAACAGACTTACTGACAGAACACACAGCCAAGAAATGAGAGAGAACAGAGGGGAGATGCAGACATGAATACACGGGGCAAACGAGGTGGAAACACAGCTGAACATAATCTAACAAAGGAGATAGGAGCCAAAACTGAACATACTGTACACAGGACAAGAAACTGTCAAAGTAAAAAAGAGTAAGTATGAGAAACCCACACAGAGATGCCGTATTATAATGTTAGCTTTAGTGACCAATTTTTTTAAAGGCACTTTATTAATTAATGGCTCTTTGTCCAGTAACCAGTTAGGTGGTAAGGGGGAAAAAAGACAAACAAGAATAATACAGATTCACAAAGAATTGTGTAAAAACTGTGGTAACCAGGAAAATGATGAAAAGGTGTATTGCAGATGAGAAAATATTGTAATATGTGTGTGAAGTTGAGAAAGCATATATTTTAAATTAAATTGTACTTTTTAACCTAAACTTAAGTTCAATTGTAAAATATGATGCCAGAAAAGAGTCAGACTGCCTTCTGATTAGATGCTATGTGATGATGCTTACTAATGCTGACTTTGCCAGATGTTGTTCTTCCTTGCCATCCTATACTAGAATCATACACTAAAAAAGTGAGTGTGACACAAATTCTGGAGCAAGCATATGATTGATTTATCTACTGCATTCAGCTTTGACTCAAGGGGTTTGTTGACCTTCTATTCAACAGTTTTTCACCGGAACTCTCAATATGAGGTCCAAAGAGAAGTTGCACGTGAACAAGGCTTACAAACAAACAAAATAAACTCACCTAGACAGAACAGCAACATATTGTAGATGCATATCCACTGTGTGTTGTGTTAGGTTTTATGTAGTGGAGACATGAGATTGCTTATTGAGAAAAGGTTGTTTCTCCATCGCTCAGAGCCGCTTTGCCTGCATTTCAACTCTCTTTGCGCGGCCCACACAGAGAGGGGATTTAATAGATTTAATGTTGCTTTCTCATCAGCAAGACATCATGGCAATGTTGCTTACCTCTGCTTCACTGATGCTTTTTTCTTTCTCTATCCAGCTAGGGATTAGGTAACACGGACATTGTTTTCCCACTGAAAAGATGGAGCACAGACGATGCTTACCGCTGCTTTAGCAACTTCCTGCTGTTCTCTATGCGATGTTTATAAGCCACATACTGATCTTTCATGTATCTCATTCAGGCCGTGGTCTACTATATATGTTTGTATACTTTCAAATCCATTAAGCATTCATATATAAATTTTAAAAACTATAAAACCTAAATACTTCTACATTTACATGTGAAAATTCAGTGTGTAGGCTTTGTTGCACAGAGAGAGAAAAATTATCTATAAAGCAGAGGTAAGCAAAGCTGTCCCAGTGTTTTGCTGATGACAAAGCTACATCAGGACTTTTAAATCCCTCTCCATGTGGGTCATGCAGAGAGAGAGAGCATAAGCAAAGACCTCTTCCCAATGGGTAAATACTCATCTCTCCTACATAGGGGCTACCACCACCCACACAGCATACACAGGCTATGTAGGCAATGTGTTACTGCGCTGTGCTGGATGAAGCTAACGGACTATGCTCCTCTGTAATGCTGATATCATGGAAATGTAGGGTACTGTCTGGGTATCAAAGGGTCTGTATAGGTTCTTAGACATCCAGGACATGGAAGTCTTGAGTGATTAAAAAGAGGCTAATTGGAATTCTTTAGATTTCTAAAAACATGTCACCTCTCATTCAAGAGGCTTCTTCAGTTCTAAAACAACTGAGGGAGAGTCCTAGGTATGAGGTGAAGGACATAAATGGCCTCCTTTATTACTTTGTCTGTGAATGACCATTGTTAAACAGGTAGTGGCTTTTAAGACAAGCTATCAGCCACATACAATACAGTCTTGAGATCCCTCCCTAAGTGTTTCAATCCCCAGTAAAGGCCTAGCAGAGCCTGTAAGGAAAGGAAACAGCATTTGGTGGTATCTGTTGGTTTGAGATTTCAGGCAGACATTGGCTGGAAAGAATTTTGGGACAGTTACTTAAAAACAATTCTTATATTTAAATTCATTTTTCTATCCATTTTCTGTCACTTATCCAGGTCCAAGTCATGGTGGCTGCAGTCTAAGCAAAGATTCCCAGACCTCCCTCTCCCCAGTCACCTCGTCTAGTGAGGGATTCCCAAGCCAGAAAAGATACATAATCTTTACAGTGTGTCCTGCTTCTACCCTGGGGCCTCCTCCTGAGACATGCTCTACTTCAGGTTTTTCAAGTAAAACAAAGAAATGTACCCAGCATTTTCACACACACAATTGTAAAGTTTGCAAAATCATGCTCAAAACAAAGTCTTGAACCCTAATTTACCTCCCGGATGGACTTGCATCAACCAAGTTGTACTGGCTGTACCTTCTTCCCAGGATAACCTCCTTGAGAACTCCATGGGAATCAGCCGTGCCCAACCACCTGGTTGTCCCAGTCTGACATGTGGCTAAACTGTGCACAGACTTAATACTAAACAAGCGAAGTGAGATACGCCAAGATACAGGCACTGTGGAGGACTCAGCTTTGGTGTGTTTTCGCTTGTTACTGTCATCACATTTTTTTGTCAATACAAACAGTTCTTGGTCATAGATGAGAGTGACAGTGTAGATTTACCAGAACTGTAGATAAGTGGGTTTGGTTTCACACGCAGGTTTCTCTTCACCATGACTGACTGATACAATATCTGCATTACTGCAGCTCCACCAACTATCTGTCTGTTAGTTTAACATAATAAAATTATTTTTGTAGAATTACTTTTAAAACGTTTAGTAGACTAAATAAATATGTAGAATCTCTTGAAACAAAGTCTGCAGTTCAATCACATCTTTATTATTTCATTTGAACATGGTGGCAGTGTACAGAGGCCAAATAAGTGTCATTGTACAAAAACATATTCATCCAACTGTACATTAACTGCAGACAACAAATTAAATAGACAAGAAAAGTTAAGTTTTTTCAAGTTTTCTACTTAAATTGCAAAAAGACAATTTCACACAGGCTGCACTAAATCGTAGTGTCACCACATGAATGAAAGGCAATTCATTTACAATTGTTCTGCAATTTGAGCAAAAGTCCACTGTGTTATGATCTTTTCTCTCTTTTTTTTCTTTTCTTTAACCAAAATTACTTTTGTATAGTTTTGACATAAAATAAAATGAGCCAACAAGGGAAAATATTCACAGAGTGTTGACTCTCTTGTCTGACACTACTGCTTCTCTCTTTTCAGCTGAAATCCAGAGGAAAAAAAGGACAATTGAACTAGTGTTCTCTCAAAACGAGCTAGGCTTTGGTTAGCTCTGCATCGGCTTCCAGTAAGACTCCTTTAAAGTCATATGCTTTTTTTTTTGCTTTTTTTTCCTCCTCTCCACAGAACCCTTTTAAACTACATGCCTGTGAAGACTGATACTCAGTAAGAAAGAGCTAAATGGAAATGAAAACAACAGGCCTTTGGAAATAGTAAACCCCATGTACAAGAGTGAAATAATGGCATAAAGCAGTGAGATTGATAATGCAAAGAAATGTCCTGCTGAGTATGGATCCACCATAAATAGGAGCGAGGACAGAGTGAGAGATGTAGAAAGATACAGAAAGAATGTGAGAGAGCAATTCAGCAGGGGTTACTAAATATGGGGTTTTGGTTTTAATCATGTAAATGCACTGTCTAACCACCTAAAGCGGTTATGTCCACAGCAGGGAGATGAAGCTGTGATGATGGGGTCAAGAAGACATGCTCTGTATGCCTGGGGTGGGTGGAGAAATGTTCATCGGTTCAGTGATATACATGCATCTGATATACTTAATTCTTGTACCGTGAATTCTTCTCAAACTTGGTTTAGCTCATTGGATTGAGCAGGCCTTAAGGCCAATGCAGAGCTAATGTAGTGCCCAGGTTTGAAGCCATTTCATGTGTGCCTTCGCCCAGCTTTCCTGTCTTCTCTCTAGTGTCCAGGCAATATTAAAGACTAACAAACACAAAAAACTGATTTAAAAAAAGTCTCACCAAACTGAACAAGTAGACTTATAGCCACTGCATGTGGTTATACTGTAATTCACTCCTAATTTAAGTTGTGATTTTGCATTTACCATTGTAGCCGAAATGCATCAGTGAAGTACTCAAAATTTAAAAACAGTGGTAAAATAGATAAAAAATAAAGTGACACACCCAAAATGTGAGTTCTGTAACTTGGTTTTTGTTGTAATTTCAAGCCTTGATTTTAAGGATGCTTTTTGTGACAAAAGCAGCTAGAAATCACAAGGACAATGGCAGCAACAGGAATTCTTCGAATGGCCCGTAGCAATGAGTCAGACACCCCATACTCCCTCAGCACCTCCCACAGGACACCCGAGGGACACGGTCGAATGCCTTCTCCAAGTCCACAAAACACATGTAGACTGGTTGGGAAAACTCCTATGCGCTCTCAAGTATCCCTGAGAGGATAAAGTCCAGTATTCAGGACGAAAACCGCATTGTTCCTCCTGTATCTGAGGTTCTACTACTGGACAAACTCTCCTTTCCAGCACCCTGGCATAGACTTTCCCAGGGAGGCTGAGGAGTGTGATCCCCCTGTAGTTGGAACACACCCTCTGGTCCCCCTTCTTAAAGATGGGGACCACCACCCCGGTCTGCCAGTCCAGGGGTACTGCCCCTGATCTCCACGCAACATTGTAGAGGCGTGTCAACCAGGACAGCCCTGTAATGTCCAGAGCCTTCAGAAACTCGGGGCGGACCTCATCCACACCAGGGGCTCTGCCACCAAGGAGTTGTTTAACTGCCTCAGTGACCTCTCCCCCGGAAATTGGCGGGTCATCCACCTCATCTCCAGACTCTGCTTCCTCCTCAGAAGACGTGGGGATTAAGGAGGTCCTCGAAGTATTCCTTCCACCGCCCGACAATTTTCTCAGTTGAAGTCAGAAGTGCTCCGCCAGCACTATACACAGGTGGAGAACCGCTTTCCCCTCCTGAGATGCCTGACTGTTTGCCAGAATCTCTTCGAGGCAGTCCAAAAGTCTTTTTCCATGGCCTCTCCGAACTCCTCCCACACCTGAGTTTTTGCTTCAGCCACTGCCCGAGCCGCATTCCGCTTGGCCTGTTGGTACCTATCAGCTGCCTCCGAAGTCCAACAGGCTAACCAAGCCCGATAGGACACCTTCTTCAGCCCGATTGGCTCCCTTCACCCCTGGTGGGTTCGGGGATTACCACCACGACAGGCACCAACCACCTTGCGGCTGCAGCTCAATGCAGCAGCTTCGGCAATGGAGATGCTGAACATGGTCCACTTGGACTCAATGTCCCCAGTCTCCCTCGGAATGCTGTTGAAGCTCTGCCGGAGGTGTGCGTTGAAGATCTCGCAGAATGGGGCCTCTGCTAGGCGTTCCCAGCACACCTTCACTACGTATTTAGGTGCACCGGGTCTGTCCAGCGTCCTCCCCCGCCACCTGATCCAACTCACCACCAGGTGGTGATCAGTTGACAGCTCAGCCCCTCTCTTTACCTGAGTGCCCAGAACATGTGGTCGCAGATCTGGTGATATGATTACAAAATCGATGATCGACCTGCGGCCTAGAGCGTCCTGGTGCCACGTGCACTTATGGACAGTCTTATGTTCGAATAAGGTGTTCATTATGGCCAAACTGTGATTTGCACAGAAGTCCAATAACAAAACACCACTCGGGTTCAGATCAGGGAGGCCGTTCCTCCCAATCACGCCCCTCCAGGTCTCGCTGTCGTGAAACACGTCATATTTTCTCTGAATATGGGACGATTCCGTTTTTTACGGGACGGTTGGACACTCTATTTTATTCATAAGGTTAGTTAGTAAAGTTCTCTATCAGTAACATCATAGCACCCACCCAGCTGTATAGAAACTCCGTCATGCTAGCTAGTACACAGTATGAGTTATTGTAACTGACGGTAAAAAGTCAGCACAACAAAAATACCTAAACCTAGCCTAATAAAACCTGAACCTATACCTAAACTTGGTTTATTTCTGACCCAGATAGACTGCAGGTCATAACTTCTCACCTGAAGTTCAGTTCACCTGACACTCAGACCGGTGTTGTGCCAAAAAGGGATTGTCTGCCAAAAACTGATTTCTGGTGTTTGCCAAAAACGGATTGCTCATATTTAAACTGTTATAAGTAATTTGTTGGTCTATAATATGTGTCTATATGTCTATAATAACACAGAGTTATAAAGATACTTAAAAAAAACAGGTAATTTTTTAATTTTATATATAATCCCTTTGTAAACCCTGTTCACCCAACTCTATTTACCAACATACGTAAAGATATTACACATAAAAAACACACGGAAACATTGGAAATCTGTTTTTGGCAGGCGATCACTTTTTGGCACAACACCGGCGGCTGCCTCGGGTCTCTCCTTCTCCTGCCTCCCCTTTCCCTCATCCACCTGCCTGTCCTTTATGTTAGCTCCGCTATAGCCACCACCAAACAACTGAGTTATTTTTACACATCAGCCAGCCTCTGGCTAATCCACCACCTTTCGTTGTTTATACCATTAAAAAAAATAATGCTACCGGGCATGCCCGATGGCCTGTCCAGCTTTGTCACTCACTATTTCATTGTACATGTACAATGAAAAAAAAAGGTTATTCTATAAATTGGTGTCATCTGGTTTACCATAATCTGAACGTTTGCTTAAAAAAAAGATATTAACTAAACCTAAACCCCATCATTTTTTTAAACAACCAGTCACTCAACACTCATGTTCACACTTGTGGCACCTGAAAACCTTCCGTCTTTCCCGTTGTGAAGGTTTGAAAAAAAAAAAAAAACTACATGGCAGTGTTAAGTTAAGTTGCTGAGGCTACAAAACAGATGTATTGAATATGTGACTGGAAAACAGATGACTCTGTGACCTTCAAAGCAAATCCAAGTCTATAGTGATGAACTGTATATCTGGTTGTGCGGCAGTGACCCAGAATGTGCACATTGTCCTTCCCAAAAATAGTCTCAACAGTAAGTGTGGACAAGGGCATATTGTTTCAGTGGCACTGCAAGGGCTACTCATATGCTCATAACTAATAGCATTGATTCTACAAGCTGTGTTGATCAAACTCCTGTCGAATCATAGCGGGAGGTTCAAAGCTTAGCTATTAGACACATGCTATGGCGCAGACCATCTCCTTTTTTTTTTTTTTTTTTTTTTTTTTTTTTTTTTTTTTTAAATGACATCAGAAACAGCAGTATGCGACATTACGTGATGGCAGAGCTTCAGTTCATCCTTTGTCATTTTTTTTTTTTTTTTTTTTTTTTTTTTTTTTTTTTAATAAATAGGACAGGGGGAATGAATGAGAGAGAGAGGGGGAGAGAAAGAAAGAAAACCCAAGGGGAGAAGAGACGGTGAGAAGGGGGGGGAAGAGAGACAAAAAAAAAAAAAAAAAACTCCTGGGTCACCTGTATGGAGAAAAAACAAACAAACAAACAAACAAACAAACAAACAGAGGAGACAGCAAACAACAAAGAGCAACATAATAATAGAGAAAACAAAGCACCATCACAATAAACTAGCTAGTCATAGATATCAGTATTTACTAAGTAATAAACGATATTGTGCAGCACGCAAGATAGACAGCGCACAGTGTGCTTTGAGGCAGCAGCCAAGAAAGCTTTAGTCCGCGTCTGTGAATACCCATGTGTGCATACCTGTGTGGATCAGCATGCTTGCATTCCAAAGGTTTCTCCATGTAATGATCTGCTAGGGAGTGTGGGGGGGCCACAGCCCCATCCTCCAGGGTGTGAAGCGGGTATGGAGGAGATCAAAACTCCAGACATCCAGAGGCCCCCAGAACACAAGAGACCATGGAAGACCAACAGAGGGGCAGCCGCGCCACTGTTCCAGTAAGAGCTGAGGAGAGTCCCAGATGAGGGCTCACTCAGCAGCCGCGGAGCAGAAGCCAGGGGGGGTTGCAGTGACGCGCCCGTGAGCTCCGCCGGCCCCCAGCTGCGCCTGAGTGACCGAGCCCTAGGCCGAGAGGCCGGGGGCACCCCACCTCCAAAGGGGCCCGAGCGAGCCCCAGGCCCCAGGCCCCGACAAGCGGCCGCCAAGGAGTGAGCCGGTGTGTACCCGGACGCCCACCCCCAGACACAAAGAACCACCAACACACCGACACCTGAGGGAGTCCGCCACCGGCAGGGGAAGTGGTGGTGGGTGGAGATAGGCCTCCAAACCTTGGAGGGCCTGAGGTGTCCCCAGAGAGGTGGCGTCTGATACCCAACCTGACATATAGACACAGACATACAGGCACACACAGACACAAACATCCATTCCCACCCTCATGCTCTCATATGCACTCACTCCACACTCAACCAACGTGGAGACAGACATAAAGAGACGCTGTACACACAATCACACTCCCCAAGCGTACTCTACAAACCGGGTCTAGGTACCCTTGCCCCTGGAGGGGGGAATTGCACCCAGACCCAGGTGGTGTTACCCTTTTCCCTGCGGTGGGGAGAGGCAGACCACCCCGACTCCGCAGCAGCAGGGAGGCCCCACACCCCAGACCGCAGTCGGACGGCCAACTCCTCCTACTAGCCCCCCCGCTCCAGCAGGCCGCAGAGAATGGGGGTGGGAGAAGACTCCAAACCTCCCTCCACCCGCTCATTGTAGTGTTGATGCATATGTGTTCTAAGGTGCAATTAAAACCCAGGAGGGCATGGAGCTACCTGCCAAGGAGCAGCAGGTAAGCGCATGGTCCCTCCTGCTAGCCCTCAATGACTAAGTGTATTTAAAATTGAGAGGTGGGCAACGACGTCAGGGGTGAGGTGTACACCCTGATGGTACTTTGGACTCCGTGATTGTGCCCACCCCCAAGATCCTATATGTATGTGTAATGAGAGTGTGAATAATGTGAATGTCTAAGTTGTGGGATAAAATTGAGGCAGAGGCAGCCAGAAGGGGACAGGGGGGGGGGTAGCCTCCTCTGCACCCTGGTGACATACCCCCACTCCAAGGCCCTGCATGTGTGGGTGGTTGTGGAGGAGCGGGAAGAGGGAGGCAGCTGGAGATGGGGAGGGAAGGAAGGGAGGGGCAGGTAACCCCTCCCTGGGGCCAGCTCCCCCGCTGACCCCAGTAGGCACTCCCACCCTCCGCGACCCGCCAGGGAAGGGGGGCCCAGGCCCATCAGACCGGGGCCCAGTGCAGTAGCGCCCCCCGGCTCCACAGAGCCCTGGACAGTCCACCCAACCCCACCACAGAGAAAACTGCACCCACCCCACCAACCACACATCTTCCAGACTACATAAGACGGTAAACGCCCAGGCTGAGATCTTCCTCCACCTCTCCTGTATCTCCCCCTCCTGCAGAGAGTTCCTGAGAGAAGAAAGCTCCTGCCAGATGTGACCATCCCCCCCACCAGTTGAAGAGCCCCCCAGGCGGCTCGATGCACCGGCGGCACCCTGCTCCAGGGCCGGGCCCCCATGCACCCACCCGCCCACAACCCCGGCAACACACCAACCAGGACCCGAGCCCCCGAGGCCCGGCCCGGGCCCCCGCCCAGAGACGGAGCACCCCCAGAACCTCACGCCCATCCCGGACCCACCCAGGGGCAGCCAGGTTGCCAGGTCAGTAACCCACGTCCGTCAGCACAGACCCTCCCCTAGCCCCGCTGCACGCAGCCGCGAGGAAACAGTCACCTGAGAGCCAACAGAGCCCTCAACCGGACGTGACCGCTACCCCGGGTTGAGCCCCCCAAGGAAGATGCCTCCGGGGAACCCCCCGACGCCCTAAGCCTGTCCCTACCCCCTCACCAATCACAACAGTGAAGGCGGGACCAAACTATGACCCCCCACCCCCACTAGGTGATGGAGCTGATAAAAGGGGCCCAGAGCAATTGATCTGATGTGGTGGCAGAGGCTGTGTCAAGACTAATGTAATCTAATAGATAATTTCTATATTGGTTAGAATTAAGATTATTTTTATTTTTCCAGTTCATGAGGACTGTTTTCTTGGCTATGCATAGGGCAGTGAAGATCATATGGGCTATATTCTTTTCTGAAGTGACATTATCTAAGCTGCCCAACAAACACACTAAGGGGGAAGTTGGAATGTTACATTTCAGACATTTTGATAAGTCTTCACATATCTCGCGCCAAAACTTTTGCACTGGTGGACAGAACCAAAGAGCGTGGATGTAATTGTCTGGTGTATTGCCTTGACAGTGTGAGCAGTTGTTGGAGGATGTAAAGCCCATCTTAAACATCCGATGACCTGTATAGTGCACTCTATGAAGTATTTTGTATTGTATTAATTGCAGACTGGGATTTTTAATCAATTTAAAGGTTTTTAAGCAAATCTGAGACCAGAAGTTTTGGTCTAAGCTGACTGATAAATCTGCTTCCCACTTTGCAGTAGGAAGGGATATTGATGGACCTGGAGCCTTATTATTGGGCATACTTATCAGGGCTTCCTGGAGTTCACTTGGCGTCAGTGGCGAATCCAATTCCATTGCTTGACTGTCTAGTAATTTTGGAAGAGTTACGTTGTCAAGAAACAGATCAATTTCATTTTTAGATGGGTTTATTTGTGGTGAGTATAAAGTTTCATAGAAATCCCTAAAAATGTTGTTTATTCTTCCAGGATCATATATTGTGTTCCCCGATAAATCTTTAGCAGCACATATAGTTGTTTTTTCTTTATTTATTTTTAGCTGGTTAGCTAGAAATCGACCTGATTTGTTACTGTGTTCAAAATTCTGCAAGCGAAGTCTTTGTATAAGGAATTGTGTTTTTTTATTAATAATTTCATTTAATTCTAGTTTTGTTTTGCATATTTTGTTCAATGTTTCCTGATCTTGGTCGCACGCGTAGGCTTCTTCTAGTGATTTGATGTTTTTTTCTAATTCCTGAATATTTTTGTTTTCTTCTTTCTTTTTGTGTGATGAGAAAGAAATTATTTTACCTCTCATCACAGCTTTCCCTGCTTCCCATAGAACAGAAGCAGATATTCCGGGAGTGTCATTAAAGTCTAAATATGAAGTCCATTCCTTTTTAAAGTATTTAATAAAGTCCATCGCGCAGACCATCTCCTAAGTGAGCTCTGACTGTTCTGTTAAGAAGGCAGAATTAGATTTCAAACAGAGTGGGAATAAATATTATTCTGTTCTCAGCAAAAAGCCCAGAGTGGTACCTATGTGATACACCAACCTTTTAATGGAAGCTTATCAGCCATAGCCAGTGCCCTGCAAGGATTCTTTCTAATACTGCTGTTTGCTCACAATCAGCATTGTGTTTAATAAATGTGGCTGAATATTAACTAATCTTTTGATCTCACTTTCATTAGGCCACCCCAAGAGAAGTGCATTCTTCACGACAAATTAAGACCCCCCATGTCCCCGCCTACAACCCTACATCTTATACTCGTGAGGGAAATGAGCAAGGACACAAATGCTCTTATTTAAAGATAACTGGTAAACTGCTTTAATTAGGCCTTGTTTTCAAAGTACCCAACTTTCTTTGGGAGGGACGTTATTATGGGGTTTTTTTCTTTCTTTATACTGTTTGCCAGGCCCCAGTTTCAGCTCGTTATAGACAAACAGCATCATACACACATACAGGGAGCAGTTTTTATACTGTGCCAGATTTACTCCTGTAGTATTTTAGAACATGTCATGTAGGACAGGATTGCTCCTGCCGTTGGGACAGCTTTTTCATTCAGTGATGACATGTGCCCAATTATTAGGTCCTTCACAGAAACTCAAATGCTTCGCGGCCCACCTATGTCTCGTCATAAACAAGCTACACGACCAATACTTACACTATGATCAATGATTTTCCCTAAAGGCCAATAACACACCACATTGTTAGTTACGCTTTGATTACTGAGACACTGTAGTGTGTCTATTACTTTAGTGTCACATATATCTTCAAACACAGAGTGTACTGTATGCTGACTGGGTTGAAATGTACTGTATGAAAATTCAGCCTGTCAATTTTATTCACATCAGCAGCCATACTTACATAAACCATGTAGATTTAGATTGGTCAATAATGCACCAGTGCTCCAGATATACTACAACTTGTTCTCCATCAAAGCAATATAAGGACACATTTAGGTCATAACTAATCAACTTTTATTCTCCTGCCTCATTAAAGTATACCCTTAGCTCATAAACAAAGGACTGAAAACATGCTCACCTGTTCTCTCCCCCCATTAGGTCCGCATAATGCCTACTAATTATGTTTGCTCATCTATAAGCCTTAATTATGCTGGGAGCTAATAATTAGCTTGGCTAGAATAGGTGCATATGTTTCTTCACTACCAACCTGCCAGGAATAAAGGGTATCCTCATCTCCAAGCAGTCTCTAAGACTCTCTGTATAATTTTACATTTTACTGCTTTGGTACTTAATGTAACATTAACTTTTGACCAGTGTGGATCCTGTAATGTGTGATAGAATATAAAGGCATGCCAATGTAATATGCTTATGCTATACTAGAGGGCATATAACCCTCTATCCACCATGTGCTGACAATGCAATAACAATTGCCACTTTTTTCCAGTATAACCCACAGAAACCTAGAATTGCAGTCCATCCATCCATCCATCCATTCACCTGACCGGGTGAACCTCAGAAGGAATGAGACTGGGACGATGGCCTTGCACAACTTCTCTCACACCTGAGTTTTTGCTTCAGTTGCTGTCAAAGCTGTCACCTGTTTTCAGAATCCCACAAGCAGACGCAAGAATTGTGAATTAAATGCGGAATTAACAAAACATTAATAGATTAAATGCTAGGGTCAGAGACACCGGATAAGGGAAATGAATGTAGAATTATGTTCTAACTGAGTCACACATTTTGTTTTTGTGGATGATCCATGTGGATGTGCCAAAAAATTGAATATCACCCTACCTATACCAAGGTTGTGTGGGAAATAAGGTAAGAGGTTTGTGTCCTTTTATCTGTTAATTTGTTTCCTGTACATGTGCCCTGTCTAACAAGAAAAGCCAAATTTTAAAAAAAGAAACACATGGAAAAAATGCTTAGTAGGGGAACACAGCATGGAAACTGAGTATCAGAGGTCAAATTACTTTTCAGAGCTGTGACTGGCTTGTGCCGTGTCAAATCATGGCCAGGCTGAAGGATTCTGAGCGGGCACTGCATAGCAATCTAAATCCTATCAGTTGTATTCAAGGCACAATCTGGCAGAACAAAAGTGAGTTCATCATCAGGAGATCAATAAATCAAGGTTTGTTCACAGAAAACATAAAACCAACTTTATGTCAAATACAGATATTTTTCTAAATAAGAATTCTAGACTATTCTGCAAAAATCCAGTTACAAAAACCCTCGTTCACCAGTACAGAGGTTTTGGTCTAAGTTAACTGATAAATCCGCTTCCCATTTTGCAATAGGAAGTGATATTGATTCATCTGTTTTAGAAAGCATTCTGTATATTTTAGATAATAATTTGGGGGATTTAAGAGTAAGAAAATGTGCTGCACTTAGTGGTGTTTGTAATTCAACTTGACTGAGGTTAAATTTCTTTTTTACTATGGATTTAATTTGTTGATATTCTAAAAACCTTGTCTTGTTGATCCCATATTGTTCAACTAGTCTGTCAAATGGAATAAATTCTGTTCCCTCTAATATATGTTCTAAGTATTTAATTCCTTTACAACTCCATTCTGGGAAATTAATCATATTATTGTTTTGTAATATGTCAGGGTTATTCCAGATAGGTGTACGTTTGCATGGGATTAATGAAGACTCCGTTATTTTTAGAAACTCCCACCATGCTGTCAGAGAAGAGCTGATGTTGATGCTTTTAAAGCATTCATGTCGTTGGATGTTTGAGCTGATAAATGGTAGATCTGAAATCTCTAGATTATTGCAAAGTGCTTGTTCTACATCTAGCCAAGGTTTGTCTAAGATGTTTTAGCCATTCTGAGAGAAATTGAAGCCTGTTGACTAAGAAGTAGTGCTGAAAGTTAGGTAATTCTAATCCTCCTTTATCCTTGGTCCTTTGTAATGTTTTTAAGCTGATACGTGGGGGTTTATTTTTCCAAAGGAATTTGGACATATATGAATCTAGAGATCTGAACCAATCTTGTGGCGGTTTAGTTGGGATCATTGAGAATAAATAATAAATTTTTGGTACCCCCATAAATTTTTATACACAGCAAAATCTCCAGTGTTAAATTAACACTGGAGAGTGTCTATATGCCGGAGCCGGAGATCGACAGACGGATTGGGGCTGCAGCTGCAGTAATGCGGACGCTGCACCGGTCCGTCGTGGTGAAGAGGGAGCTGAGTGTAAAAGCGAAGCTCTCAATTTACCGGTCGATCTACGTCCCTACCCTCACCTATGGCCACGAGCTGTGGGTAGTGACCGAAAGAACGAGATCGCGGATACAAGCGGCGGAAATGAGCTTCCTCCGAAGGGTGGCTGGCCTCTCCCTTAGAGATAGGGTGGGAAGTTCGGCCATCCGGGAGGGGCTCAGAGTAGAGCAGCTGCTGCTCCACATCGAAAGGAGCCAGCTGAGGTGGTTCGGGCATCTGACAAGGATGCCCCCCGGGCGCCTCCTGGGTGAGGTGTTCCAGGCATGTCCCACCGGGAGGAGGCCCCGGGGCAGACCCAGGACACGCTGGAGAGATTATATCTCTCGGCTGGCCTGGGAACGCCTTGGTATTCCCCCGGACAAGCTGGAGGAGGTGGCTGGGGAGAGGGAGGTCTGGGCCTCTTTGCTTAGGCTGCTGCCCCCGCGACCCGGCCCCGGACAAAGCGGATGAAGATGGATGGATGGATGGATGGATGGATGGATGGATGGATGGATGGAGTGTCTATATGGGTCCACACCTCTGAGTGTTAAATACAACACTGTTGAGTGTTAAATTAACACTTTTGACAGTGTCATATGTTTAAAAGTAACCTAGTCAGTTTTGAAGATTAACAAAGGCTAACACTGAGCAGTGCTGATTTTCTAACACTGGAATATTTCTAACATTTTGAGTTATTTTCCAGTGTTAGAAAATGAGCACTGCTCAGTGTTAGTCTTTGTTAATCTTCAAAACTGACTAGGTTACTTTTAAACATATAACACTGTCAAAAGTGTTAATTTAACACTGTATCCAATGGGCATTCTGGGCATGTGCCCAGAGATTAATGTACAGTTAGAGGCCCATCAAGGAGGCAAATGAAAAAAAATACTGGATTTGTGTTATTTCAAACATTAGATCTTAAAACCATATATTATCACAACAATTACACAATTGTTAGAATACAGAAGTCTGTATTTACCTGGGCTTTTCTCCTCTAAACTGCTGAGGCAACTGGTCTCTCCCAAAGTCGGCTAGCTAATGAATATGTACTTCCAAAATAATTGAAACAGGCATGACAGGAAAACAGAAAAAAAATGTATAAAATTGCATTTTTTCCCAACAAATTCAGGAATGAAACATTGCCATTAACTTTTAAGTTGTTCAGAGGTTCGGTGCAATGACATGCAAGCTAATCTGGTTCACAATATGACATTAAAGTTTGCATTTAAATGAAGAAGCTAGGCTGCGTTCACCAGTACAGGGCCTGCTGCACCTCACAACCGAAGAAGAGATTTTCCAGGAAATATTTCTGTTTTACCATCATTGTTGTTATTATTACCTTTTTTGTTCTTTACAAAGAAAAAAAAACAGTTTTCTAAGTGGACATATACCATAAGTGCTTTTCCTGATAAAAGCTCTCAGGGCTCTACTTCATTATTGTTTCTACATTCATCCGGGAGTGGGACTGTGGGACTGTCAAGAGGTGCTGAAAAGAGGAAAAAGAGGAGGAGATCAGAAGGATAACAGAGAGAGAATGAGAGATGAAGAAGAAGACGACAACAACAGGTGTGTATGTGTAAAAACGTAGGTTAAACAATATTTTCATTGCTTTAAAAAAAACACAGAATGCTCTGACAGCTTTCATTTTCCATTTAATAAAAGGTACTTTTAGTAAGTTATTGTTATGGGTACAGTCTCTAGATTTTGAACTGTTCTGAGTACATGTATGCACACACTCTTGTGTGATGTGTCTGATTAAAATCAGATCTTGGCTTGTTTTCAAGATCAAGAGCATGGCAAGCATTTCTCTGTAAATGATTAAAAAGAAACTACAAACAGGCAAACAGAAGAGAGAAATCTACTCTAAAACATATCAGCAGGGATTGTTTTGTTATTAGCTCATCTAAAAGGAAAAGTCTCCTCGTTTTAAAGGTGTGTATGTGAAAAAGAACAGAGTAGGGATTTCTGAGATTGAACAGAATGAATGACTGTATTAAGTGTGGTTTCTTGATTGTCATGTCAGAGGAAAATTTAATGGTACTTCAGTGCTACTGATTATTGTGGTTATTTTATTACTTTGTTTATTTTATTTTCTGCTAATGCCCCTCTTCTACACTAATGCCCTTTTTCTGATTTTAGAAAAGGGCATTAGTGTTTACCGTAAGCTTGTTTGAAAAACGATATAAATTTTGTTAGTATGAAAAAGCTTGATGTAAAACCAAGCAAACCGTAGGGATTTTTTCCTCTGTTTTTTGTTTATACTCCATGTTAAATATATTAATTAGAAATATAATCCAAAACGATCCAGATTTAACGAGTTACTCACTTTAATATGTAAATAATGTAAACCAACTTAAAGCATTCTCAGTGTGCACATATCACAGTGTAGAAACTGATAAAAAATGTCCTTTAAATCCTCTCAATCATCAGGTCTTCATCTTGCAGCTCACAAGAAAAGATTATTAAATTTTTTTACATTTTGGGTAATCACCCCAAGTAACATTATATAGAAAGGCATCATCATCACTTGTTGCTGCAGTGTAAGGGACACTGTGAAGTAAAATGTTGTTTTGGTTCATTAAAGAGGCACAAAGAGATTTGAGCTCTTAGTATGAGTCAAATGCACGTGGGCATAACAAAAAAAAACAAAAAAGAGATTGACTGAAAATCAAAATTCACATCTCAGTGGTAACACTACACACCTTTGAAATGTCAGGTGGAAGAGATGTCCTGTCCCCACTGCTGTTCTGCATAGGCCTGATGCTCCTCAGTGAGATCATTGACAAGACTGGCTATGGATACCAACTATGATCAATATAGGCTGCGGTTAACACGCCAGGCAAGACCCCAGGTGCAGGCTGTGCAAAGATGCCCCTGAGACAGTCCAGCACATAACAGCAGGGTGCAAGATGCTAGCAGGGAGAGTATACATTAAACACTGTAACTAAGTGGCCGGCATAGTATAGGGAAACATGTGTGCCTAGTATGGCCTGGAAGTCCTGAGGTAACAAAATGGGACACACCCCATAGGCTGGTTGAGAATGACCAAGGTGAGATCGGTCATTCTCAGCTAAAACAGAGGGACTTCCAGATACAGACAGACAAACAAAATGGCTAACCAACCAGACATAGTAGTGGTGGACAAGCAGAGGAAAACGGCTGTAGTGATACCGAATGACAGCAACATCAGAAAAAGGAACATGGAAAGCTGGAGAAGTACCAAGGGCTCAGAGAAGAGCTCAAGAAGATGTGGAGGGTGAAGGCAGCAGTGGTCCCAGAGGTAATCAGAGACTCGGGACAGCGATCCCCTAATTGGGCGAGTGGCTCCAGCAGATCCCAGAAGCAACATAGAAGATCTCTGTCCAGAAGAGCGCAGTCCTAGGAACAGCAAAGATATTGCACAGGACCCTCAAGCTCCCGGGCCTCTGGTGGACGACCCGAGCCTGAAGGATAAAGACTGCCCACAGGGGCGAGAGGGGAATTTTTTAATATATAAATTTGTATATTTACTCTTAATGTTTTGTCAGATTCTTTAGCTTTAAAAAAAATGTACTTTGGTAAATACTGCTTGTGTCACCTACAGTTTTTTTCACAATTGTGAAATTACTACTAGGCAACATTCTTGCCTACATTAAGACTTATGGCTAGTTTAGTTTTCAATAAAACCTCATGTCTGGTTTTGCAATTCAGATCAAATGTAATTAGCTCTTACCCAACTTTGGTTTCAACACTGAGATGGCACATAAACAGGAAGAGGAGCTCATTGAGTCACCACTAGATGACATTTGTTTTCACTTTATTTGCCAGTGTTGTCTGCTAGCATTTCTGCTTCTGTGTACAATTTTCCTTTAAGCATATCTGTCCACCTCCCTCACACACACACACACACACACACACACACACACACTACACCCATCAGCTTCAACTCTATCCCTCCATTATGACCTCAATCTAAGCTGTGGAGTTTGGCCAGCACCATTCCTTGTCCCTGAGGTACTGACCCTGGAGGAGCCTCCTCTTTGCCAGGGAGCCCTTAGCAGCAAGGGACCAGTGGAAAATGCCACTCTGTAGGCAGTGTTCTGCATATGTGATGGCGTCAGTGTTTGTCCAGTTTGCGGAGAGAAATTTCAGTGCATGTGTGTCTGTTTGGGTGGGCAGAAATACAATAAATAAACAAACAAACAAGCAAATTAATAAAAGAAAATATCATGAATTCAAGAAGGACTGTCTGCAAAGAATTTACATTCTAACTGTTGATGCGCCACAGGGAGTGGACTTTAAAGGAAGTATAAAGGAATGGCTACTCAGTGGTGAGGTCTCCAGTTGTATGTGTCCACATTGGAGTATTATCAGGGCTTAAGTCTTTGCTTTATGGCACAGGGCTCCTGTTTGTTTACTGTACCCAGTGTTCACCAGTCATCTGCTGGTGGTCTTTTACAGGGTAGAAAAAAGGCCCATTTGTGGCTTTTTTGAAAAATATGTTAAATAATAATACAATTTATTATATTGTAATTTATCGTATATTGTTATAAAATAGTTTAACATATATCAGAATATGCTGTAGAGGCCAGGTTGCAAATGTTCTGTTTAACATAGTCTTTAGTCAGAAACTGCAGGTTTTAGTACTTTTATTTTGACTGCATTTTTTTAGAAGATGTTTTGTTTATTTCATAAATATTTGTTTTCTTTACCTTCCCAGTAGTTTAATTTGATTTCTGTATTGTAACCAGAAATGATCCTCGCAGATATCAAGTAATTCCACTGATTTAATCGTATTTAATAATAATTAAAATAAACAGAAAGCATAAAAGACAAGATAGTCAAAGGAGCTTGCAAAGAAAAGCGTCTGGACTTCTTTAAGTTACTTGAAGAAGTCCAGACGCTTTTCTTTGCAAGCTCCTTTGACTACGATGACCTGGATGACTGAGAACCTTCACAGACAAAAGACAAGATAGTTTAGTCCAAATGAATAAGACTAAAACTTTAATGAGATATGTTGATAAGATATGTATTATGTTTATTGGCCAAAATCTAAATCTAAATCCAGAGACTGAATAAAAAATAGAAAGGGACCCAGCTAAGGTGGTTCAGGCATCTAGTTAGGATGCCTCCTGGGAACTTCTCTTTGGAGGTGTTCTGTGCACATGAAACTGGAGAAGTCCGTGGGGTAAACCCAGAATGTGTTGGAGAAATTACATATCTCTTCTGGCCTGGGAATACCTCAGGATCCCTCAGGAATAACTGAAAAGCGTTGGTGGGTAAAAGGACGTCTGGCATATGCTGCTTAGCCTGCTGCAACCCTCACCCGACTTCAGATAAATGAAAGATAACGGATGAATGGACAGAGAACAAACTGATAGCTGTGAGTTTTTAACGCTTAACTAAGATTTTCGGCATCAACTAAATTTAAACGTTCTACATCCCTCCTCACATTTGGCCTACCACTGCAGAGGAAAGTGACCTTTCTGAACTGCACCACCCACACAACCACATACAGGCCCTCCACACACTCAGTCATCCAAAGATCCCCCTTTAAGCCACTATGCACAACCAAGCGTTAACCCTTCCTTATGCCAAAGTAGCATACAATAAACCAATTTCACCATTCTCCGCATTTTCCAGTGCGTTTCTTGTGTGCCACACCAAGACCCTCATACTTGTTGACGTGTTAACTTGAAGTCAGAGCATCAGCGGGATCAGATCTCAGAGGGGAATGTCATTAAAAATGACATTCTGAATGCCAAAAAACCCTGGCAGCGGGGCGGATTTTCCACGCAGTGTGAAGTTGTAAGCTCATAAAAGACATACACCACTGATTCAAATGTGTAGCCCAAAACCCGCTATTATAATACGGAACTCTCCCTCCCTTTCCCTATTTCTTTTTGTTCTTTTTTCTTCTACTTGCTCCTTCTCTCCTTTTCACCCATACACATGCTCGCTTTTTTTTTTCTGCCGGTTGAATATGCGTTTTGCTGGATGACTTTCAAAGCTACTTGTTCCACTTTCTTACATTTATGCTAATTGGAATGCAAATATTGAGGTTCCATTTTAAGCTGCTGGTTTAAGGAGAGTGTGTAGGGATGAACGACAGTGTATTGACAACCATGGATCGCAAGCCAGAAACTGTCAGACTTGGGAGAGATTTCCAGGGATAAGGAGTTGACAGTAGTAGGAAAGGAACACCAATATGTTCCTTCTCATCCTGTCTGAAAAACATTACACACTGTGCTATTTTCTGCCTCAAGTGCACACTGTAAGCTCAAGCAGGGAGCATCTGAAAGGCCTATATGTACTGAGCTTGAACAGTGGGCTCTTTTACAGTAGGTGTAGTGTTATGCCTGTGCACACCAGTCTAATCTCTTGAGTCACAATGGAGCACAGAGCAGGGGTTGCAATGAACTGAATAACGCTTAGAGCCTCCATTGATCAAATGACTTGCCTAGCTAAGACCTTTTAACACACACTTACCTGGGAGATGAGACTACTTCTTTAAAGTTACAGTATTTGTAATGAATACAAGGCAAATTCTGTTCGCTTTCAACAAAGGTAAGGACATAGAAGATCAGGGAACTGAAAACATTGACATCCACATTGCTCTCAAGGCCAGAAAAGGCATCATGTGATGTACTTACTGTGAAAGATGTCTCTTTTATAGTAAAAGTCCATGTAAGAAAGGAAGGGGGTGAATTATAAGCATGGGTCAGTCTGCTATCATGTCACAGTATTGAGCATGTGCTCTTTCTTTGTGAATGCTGCAGCATTTTATCAATACACATGATGAAAGTTGATGGACAGTAATGACAAAGCTTTTTTTTGTCAGAGGAAAAGATTTTCTTCTGCTGGTTCACAAGAGATGATTAGGTTTAAATTCAGCAGCACAATGTAACCTGATATTAGTTTTTAAGAACTACTCAAAAGTTTCAACATTTTGGTTATATAATAATTATTAAATGATGAGTTTACAAAAATATTTTAAATAAGAATGAAAAAGAACAGGTTTTTTTCAGTCTTATTTTTAGTTGTATGTTTTTTTATGATTTTTTCACAGAAAATTTGGAACAACATTAGACGAAAATATTTAGTAGTACTTTATAATACCAGTGTAACAAACTGATGAAAAACATAGCAGAGAATGTTATAATATATATTTATTTATTCAATGTTTTCTGCAGTTTGTAATGGGTAATCAAGAACTGCAAAGCTCTTAAAATGGTTGTTTTCCATGTAGGAGTTTACTTAGTCAGGGCTCCTTCTTGTATATGGTGTCAAACTGCAAAATTTTGTGTTGTGCAGACAAGATTAAGTGAACAAAAGTCGTGTGAAGCAAACCTTATTTGTACACTATGGCTTAGTTTAAAAGTTTTGAAAGCTTTCTGCTTCTTTTAAGCAACTTGTATACATGCTTACTGCTGGCATTTCTCCTGCGGTGTTGCTATCAGTGTGTGAAGAGTGGGAGAAGAGGGTTGCATTGACAATCCAACACAATGGGCAGGACATTGAACACATTTTATAAGTGGTCAGAAACTTGGAAATAAATCATGAAAGAATAAAGTTACGTTGAAACCAAGCACACCATTGTTTTTCTTGTGACATTACCAATAAGTTTGATGTGTCACATGGCCGTCTTCCTATTGAAAAAAACAAAAGTTTTATCCAAGATGGCCAACTTCTAAATGGCCACCATGGTCACCACCCATCTTGAGGAGTTTTCCCCCTCACATGTACTAATGTGCCACAAACAGGACTTTAATATCACCAACCATTCCCATTTTATTACGATGTATCCATATAAATGGCCCAGCCTGTAGATGCAAACAGACACAGTTGCAGAACCATAAGACTAGCATTAACCTTCTGAAGTCTGCATCTACAGTGATAATGAGAAGCAACCCTAAATGCAGCATATACAGTACTCCAATATTGCATTTAAGGTACAAAACATTTTCCACGCAACTTGATACAGTTCAGTTTTTTAAACTTGCTTACCACAAAGTAGCTGGGTTCTTATATTGATAAGTAAATACAATTTGTTAGAATTAACAGTGTTGAAATGCTGACACAAAGCCTTCTTGAGACACAGAGAATAACAGCATGCAGAGAGAAATGCATGCAGAGATTATGATTTCAAGACACTCTTAAAACGATTCAATCACCTTATAGTTTGTAGTACACATTATGAATAAACTAAATATGCTCCAGGTAACTGCCTATGCTTTAATGCAAACATATTGTTCTTTCAGCTCATCCTTTTAGGTCTTGCCACAGTGGATTACTGGTTCCATCTCACCCAATCCCTAATGTTCTCCTCTCTCAAAGCAACCCTCTCCATTTTCTCCTTAGCCAGTCATTGTCAACGAACAGGTCATCATTTTTGATAATTTGCATGTTTAATTTGGCAAAGATGTTACACTGGGTATTCGTCCTAATGCAACTTTCTCCATTTTTGGGGGCTTGGGACCAGCACTGGGAGTATACTGTCTCGTTGGCCCATGTGGCTAATCCAAACAAACATTAAAACAAAAGAGATACATTATACATAAAACATATTATTGTTTGAATCATGAATACACTTGTAAACACTGTTATTTATTTAGTTCAGTTCAATTGCTTTCAATTTCATTTATTTTGAATTGGTCCTAGCACAGACCCCTGTGGAACTCCATAACTAAAGTTAGTGGGTGAAGAAGACTCCCCAGTTTATATGAACTATAAGTCTGTTAGACAGATTTATGTTTTAATCTCTATAGTAAAATATCATGGTCAATAGTATTGAATGCTGCACTGAGGTCTAGCATAACAACCACATATGACTCCATTATCAGAGGTAATAAGAAGATCATAACCTTCACTGATGCTGTTTCTGTATTCTGGTAAAATCCTGGCTGAAATGCTTCAAATAACCCATTCCTCTGCAGATCATAAGTTAGCTGGTTGAGAACTACTCTTTCAAGAATTTTTGAAATAAAAGGAAGGGTGGAGATTGGCCAGTAATTACCTAAGACTGTGGGAGTGGACACTGAAGCACACTCAATGGACAGTTAAGGTGTGATTTAAACAAAGCTTTACTCAGATTAGTGACATGAACTGTAGGCGTGGGAATGTGGCGAGAGTCCCTAAAGAGGAAACTACTGGTATAGACAGATATGAATAGTTGAGGATGGCTGAGGATGAGTATGAACTGGGATGATGAAGGCTTACTTGCAGGGTGGTGAGTTTGCTCCAGGAGTGAGGGTCCGTGAGTGCAAGTGAGATTGCATTTCCAAACTTTTGGTTTCAAGAGGTCCTGTGGTAGTGCAGCAAGCAGCAGGGTAGGTGAGTTTGCACAGAATGCTTTTGCAGACTTACTTGGAAGGTTTAACGTGAGTGACCAGCATCCAGAGGACTGAGTTGCAGGTAAGTCTGGGTATTGAAGGAACTAGAGGCAAAAAGACACACAAGTAAGTACAAAGCAAAACTTGGCTAATGAGACATGTTAGGTGCCGAGTTACCACCATGAGGGAGCTGATGAACAGGCAAAGAATGGCAGGTTGAGATGGTCTTAAGAACCATCCAGCTGATTGCCACTGATGAACGACGGGTGGAGAGATGCAAGTGTGGAACCAGAAGTCTGAGGAAAGTAATTATTAAAGTGCTAAATTCTTGAATTTTTTTCAGACTAATGAGGGCTTTTTTAAAAATAAAATAATATATTTTGACATAAACTAGTTGTACTATTCTTATGTTAATTTAACTTACATTGCTAAATTACATATGTAAACAGTATCATTGTGTGTGCTATTTGGTTTCCTGATGATCAGGAAAGCTAAACCACTCTGACATGAAGAGGAATGCCTTAAATCCTTTGTGGTTGGTTCCCTGTTTGGTACTGCAGAGTGTGTGAATAAAGATGTCAGAGCATGCACAATCCAATATCGGAAGCAGAATAGGCTATCAAAAATACATTTGCCAGGCCAAGGAATACAGTTGAGAACAGGCCTATCCATTAAGCTGTCTAATGTGACATACAACTGTATAAACTGGGCATGAGGCCATCTCAGCAGAAACCATATTCAGAGCTGTTTAAGGCCAAGACATGGTTTCATTTCACACGTTATTCATGAATTTTATAGCAAGTATATTTATTTTTAACCACCAATGGGTTTTTTTTGTTTGTTTGTTTTTAATTTTATTTCTGAACAGCTTTTTCCCTCTGCAATATTCTGCTTCAAAGGCCTCACAAGTAGGCTTTCTTTCTGATGTTAAAAGCCAAAACAGTAGTCCTGTCCCTAATGATCTAACACGCCATGTCAACGGCCTATGAGGCAGCGATTTAGTGGAAGGTCTATGTGTTCAAATGTAGGAGTTGTGAAAAAAAACCTGTATGTAAAGCTGGCAGTATAAACAGAGCTAAAGAAAAACTGTGTGGAGAAAGGAGTGAAACACTGGCAGGAACAAAAAATTATGGAAGCGTTTGTGTGGCTCAAGTGTGAACACATTATCAAACTATAAGTAAGAGGTGCAACTGCAATATACTCATGCTGTAACATCACCATACACCCTCCCATATTATTAACACTTTTTTTATAAAGTGTATATTTAGAAATGTGTTTTTTGTGTTATCCAAAGTCATTCATGGGTCATTTAGAGCTTCTGCACTGAGAAGATTATTTTTTCTGCAAACAAAAGGTTAATTTGGTATTTTCTTTTTTTTTTCAGTTTCACTACTCTGCTTTGTTCATTGTATAATATCCATTGTGGCAGATAACATTAAAGTTTTGCCTTATTAAATTCCAACCATTAAAGGACATAGTGCTAACTAGAGGAGCAGCTGACAGAGCAGCCACACCGTAAACAGAACCACAACGTCCTATAAGGTTGAGTCATCTCTCTGACTTGACTCACAACAATAAATGGCCAACACAAGTTTGATACAGGCAGTTTCTTCTGCTTTATGTTAGCAAATAAATCATCTGATCTGTTATGCTGAATTGTTGTGGAAAGTGTAGTGTTATAGGCAGATTAGACATATTTATTCACACCTGACTTGGACTTGTTTTGCTTGGTGTGTATTTGTTTGTGATCTCTAAGGGAAATGTTCTAGTTTTCAAAGAAAAATTCTGATACTCTCACCTGCCACCTTAGAAAATAACATCTGCCTGCAAAATAGAATGAACAGCAGGGGTGTATCACGGACGTATTCCAAAAGATACCTTTACCAGTAATGTAAATGCATTTATTTCATGTGAAGTCTCTTTTCTTGCATTTTTAAAATGTTAAACATATGGGAATGCTCCATCAAACATGTTACCAGTAAGTTGTTTTTTTTGACTGCCTCTTCTCAATTTTTAGCAACTCCACAATAATATTACATAATAGAACACGTTATGCAAGAAACCCATAAAAATAATGCTTCAGCTTCAGTGTGATGATACTGAAGCTAATGTCAGCGCCCTCTAACAAGCTTAGAATTACAAACACTAATGTTTACTAATGTTAAGCAAGTAAATGCATTCAATAATTTTCTTTTGCATTTTATCATTCTAAAATCTGCTATTAAGCTCTAAATACAAAGAAATATAGTAACAGTTTTTAAGTTACTGAATTTGGTGATGCTTTGAGTTCCTATGGTACCTACTGATTTTCTTGTCACCAGTCTGAGTGACATGTATAAAATGTATTGGTAAAGTATAACATGGTTGAACATTACCCAAAGAGCAAGTCATTGTTCATATTTGTGTGCTTCTTTGTTTAAGACACAGAAAAAATTATGACAGTAGCTGCAGATGCGGACACTGTATTTCTCCAGCAATACCTGAATGAGGCTTGAGGTCACACTTGCCTGAATCTATTGTTTCCTTACACTTTAATGGATGCAACAAATGTTCCCTGCCATGTGAATAACATTTGGTTGAACATGAACAACATTTTGTGTAAAATAATTCATAGTGGCCTTCAAATTAACTTTGGCAATATTAGGTATAAAATCGATTGTGTGGGTCTCCCAGTATGATAAAGCTCATTATAGGATAATCTTAGTTCTCTGTTCACGAGGTCACTATAGCTTTAAATTCAAGATTTTTTTAAGTCATAGACATATGCAGAGACGAACGTTTGTATTATTATATGTATTTAAACTTTTCTATTTTAGTGCTATTTACATCTGTTATTTAAAAATATTAGGAATGAGTAAAATCAACTTTTTCTCCCTATCTTAATAAAATAGAATAGAATAATTTTATTATCCACATTAATGGAAATGTTTTCAGTTCACAGAGTCATAAAGCAATCAATCAAGTCACTACACATCAACCCACTTTAACACATCTACAAATGCAAAACTTCAATACAAAAAAAAACACTTCAATGCAACAATATACATGACAGCATCTCATTATTCAACACAACTTTTAATTATCACAAAAAAAGCAGAGATCATCAAAGCAACTCAGAAGCAACTGGCTTTCTGACTTATATAACGAAGACAAAACAATAGAATCAGTGGAATATTTATAACAGCAATCACTTTTAATCTATTTCCCTTTAATTTCATCACCTGTGCAAATAAGTACCAAATAACACTACACAATACTGGGCAAGTGGTATTATTGTTGTGGTTCATTAGCTTACATTATGTTAGTTTCTGCGATGTGTGACCCTAGCATCATACATGTATTATATAGATATGGCACAAACTAATTCACAAAGCATATTTATAAACTGATCAGAAAGAAAGAAAGAAAGATACAATTTAGTACTGATTTGCATGGGGTCAAATGGAAACTTTATGGTTCCTATTTATCATTTTTAAAAAGTGTGGGTTTTTTTCATATTTAGCTCTTTAACTGCATTCTTGAATGATTTATGGTCTTGTTACATTTTACATGAAACTACTTTATTTTGTGTTTCCCTGTGCCAATTTGTGCTTGCACATGACTCTGCTTTTGTCATTTTTCACCTGGCTGCTTGCTTGACATTTGATTGCCACAAATGCTTTGCAATTATTGAGAGTTTGATTGGCTGAATGATAAGGCTGAGTTGCACCAAAGACTTGTGCTGTTATTCACAGGAAAAGGATGTGTTTACACTGTGTAATAAAACATCTGCTGCAATTTTTATTTTTATTTTCCTGTCAATCAACTATGAAATACCACATGACATTGGCAAATATTCATACTGAAAAAAGTATATAAATTAATAGACTTATAGTAAATAATTGTTTGTGAAGCAGACATATTTTCTCAGCCAGTATCACAGTGCTATATCCCAGCTAATAACCCCTGTGTTATTGTGTATCCACTACCCAGCTACAACTTTCCTAAATATGCAAAACAATTTAGGATCTTTATTATTAATTAAAATATCAATGTTGTCTTTTCAGAGCCAACAGTTTAAAATTGATGTGCAGAAAATGTATCTGATGTGTTTAAAAAAATAATAATAATTTTTTAAAACTGCATCATAAAAGTCATCTTCTGGGAACAATGACCTCTTTTTTAATTTAGAAAAAAAATTTTTTTTTAAATATTCATCTTGTGGGAATGATGAATGCCTTGACTGAGCCAATTTGCTGATATTTTCACTTTATAAAGTAAAGGAGTTACTATAGTGAGCAACACTCAAAATCTAGAGAGCTGTTATAAAATTTATATTATATTATAAAATTTCATGGCATTTCTGTTAAAGTGGAAAAAAGTTTAGATATACGTGAACAAGCTGCTTGCTTGGCATAAAGCAGTGAACATGAATATAAGTACAGAATGCTACAAATACTTTAATAAGCATTTTTTTTTTTTTAGGATTTGTACCCAAAATATTGCTTGATTTTTATTGTTCCCATGTTATCTTACTTTTCACTAGCCATTTTTATCATTATAAGTAGACAGTGCTTTCAGCCATTTCATATGTTAGTCATTGTTTTTAACGGCAAAATGATGTGGTTATTGTAGGTCATTAGAACTTGTTTGTATTGCAGGATGACATTTTTCTACACTGGGTAGAGAGCCATGAAGACAACGTTTCCTGTCAGCCCAGAGCACTTCTTACACTGACTCAAGGCTATGATAAAAGGTCAGTGGTGGGCTAACAAAGGCAAGGGTGAGAGGAAGAAAAACACACGAATCAAGCTTTATAGACCGTAGGCTGTGTGACCACACACAGATTTAATAACAGTCCACCAGGCACAAAGGCATGGGAGGGGGGGGGGGGGGTTAGAGGAAGAAAGAAATAGCCTCATACACTCATGGTTACTCAGGGCAGTTTTTTTGTACACAAAGATTCACAACATCCTAGATCATGCTATTTGAGTTTCCAAACTGCTTACCGCTTGGTCTGCTGCTGGGCAATGATGTTGATGTGCACAAATTAAGGCGCAATTTGTGTGCTCTTTATTTTTATGTGTGCATGTTGCAATATTTCTAATCAGACTGTCAATCTGTCAAACGTTACAGTTCCCTCTCGCTATCTTTTTTTGTGGGTTTTTTTTGTTGCTGCAATAACATTAATAATTTTAAATTCATAACTTATTGTATTTTTATGCTTAAAACAGCAAATAACTGTTTTTTAGTAAATGCCCTGTTTTAAATCACTGTGTTGGAATGAGCTTTTAGACATCTGCATGTAAAAATTAATCTATTTCAGTATAGGAGAAGATCACATCAGTAATTGGTATATTTACAAATATGCACTCCTTTGTGCAGCAGAGTGTGTATAAGTTATTCCAAAAAATTCACTTAATCACACTTCCAATGAAAAGGTATTCACATAACATACAAACACAGCACTGAATATTTATTAGCACTGGATTTAGCAACTTCATTTATTTTATCTGAAGATGTGGTGAATTTTAATTTTCTTATAGACTTTTTCACAGCAATAAGTTTATACAGATTAATTCTTTCCTGATCTCTCTTCTTTTTGTCATCCTTCACTTTTCTCTGTGTTTTCAACATATTTTTTCCAGGCACTGTTTATGAATCCACTGGCATGAGCGCACACTGATTGCAGTAAGTGTTACAAATGACTTTTCTTGCTCTGTGAATACTATAAATGCCATTATCTAACATATAATGTATGAATTACTCCAAAATGTGGTAAACCTGTCACAGATTTAGGGTGAGGAAGGAATAGGATCCCTCAGAACCTGTCATGTATTACAAACACTTCTATTATTGAGTTTGACAGGTTCCAACAAGAATCATATCTCATTGTTTTCAAACAGAAAAGAAAGACAGGCTTTTTTCCTACTATTGGAATTAAAGCTTTGAGTAGTGCAGTGCATCTGCTCTTTCATTTGCTTTCTTCTTCAAAGCAGCTGAATGTTTATGACACACAGCAATGAGAGTTACACATCCACAAAACCTCTTTGCAACAGATGCTTTCATGCCATTACCTAGCATTGCTGAGACATCAGGAGCAGAGCCGGGTTAAACCTGTTTTCAACAAGACTCCTTTGTCATCCTTTCCTTGCTACCCCACCATGCCACCTCACCTCTTTTTCTCTTTCATATCATAATACGGTTATAAGGTTATATACTATTTTGCTGAGAAATAAAAGCTTTGTGGATTATTTTATGAACTATTTTAAACATGGTGCATTCTGTCTTAGACAGACTAAACTTACAGTATCTCATGACTCCATGTTTTAATTACAGGAGAAATGTAAATGAAAACCGAATGTCTTATTATCTAAAGTACATAATAGAGAAACATGGGTCAGGGTTGAAAATCAGTCTTGGACCGCTGTGATCTTCAAAAAGTTCGGCAGCTTTAACATCTGGAGGGGCACCATCAATGCTGGAAAGTATTTACAGGTTTTAGAGTGACATATGCTCCCTTCCAGATCACGTATTCTTCAGGAAAAGCAACGGACCGACCAAAGCTCCTTAAAATGGCATCATTAGTGTGTCAAATAGTCTGGCAATTGTACAGTGTTTTATATGCTAACAGAGCACTCTAAGCTTTTCTATTTTTACTACAAGCGAGATCAATCCATTAATGCAATGCTTTATTCGATGCCTTTAAGGTCTTTCTGATTCTATCATACTCACACTTTGGTGAGTGCAAAGGGGGCAATTTGGGGTTCAGTATCTTTCCCAAAGACAACTTGACATAGAGACTAGAGGTGCTGGGCATCAATCAATCCTCCTTCTGATTAGTAAATGACCCACTTTATGTCCCGAGCCACAGTTGCCCTAAGGCAGGGGTCGGCAACCTGCGGCTCCGGAGCCACATGCGGCTCTTTTAGTGCGGCTCCGCATGGTTTGGGAAAATAAATTATTTTTTTTAAGTAATTAGCTGAAGTGTATTTTATTTATGTTAGTTCTTTTTTAACTTGTAGTTCTAAATTTGAAGATTATTGTGATATTGAAATATAAATATAAAATGATATTCTATTTTTTTTTGATCGCTCAAAATAAGAGTCACACTTGCGGAAGCCGATATACCCGCCGTAACGCCGTGCATTTATCGAGACTTTCAACCCCAGGTAAGCCAATTATGGATCTTCGGATCCACATTATGTCAGCAGCTCCATCGTGAACTATGTTAAAAACAAACACCGCTCACGCCTCACAGATGACAGCTTACAGTCCTGCGTAAAGATGAAAGTGACTTCGTACAGCCCCGATTTGCAGACGCTGGTTCAGGAGCAGAAGTCCCATTGTAAACATATCACGCAGACCCGACGATGTTTGCATGAACATGCTTTTCAGCATCTCTTTATTGACAACTTTTCACACACGTTTGCTGTACGCATACAGCCGGTGTTAAAGCGCACAGCCCGACACACACCAACACAAGAGCATAGATAGCACAGATGTTAAGGCGGCGAGGCGCGATTGCGGGTTGAGGTGCATCCGCCTCCCCCTGCAGCGGCTCTGCAGACCACACAGGTAACCAGGTAAAATACATATTTAGGCAGAATTTTGCAAATATCTATTTTTCATTTTTCAGCAGCATAGTGCTCTTTGAGTGTTAAAGGTTGCTGCCCTCTGCCCTAAGGCAACAAAACCAAAGAACACCTCGAGGATATCGGTTGAAAGCTTGTGGCTTTTGATAAAACAGCACTATTCGAAGACCTGAACCAAGATATAAACTGGTTTTACCTCCTTTATACCATGCTTTTGGGTTGTTTATTCAACACACGCTCATAAAAAGGCACCTACATAAAAACTTTGTCAGCAACATATATCTATGTGTTGGTCATAAAATGTAAAGTTTGTATATTATATTGTAAAAACAATATGCCTTTTATGTAGTGGGACAAAACATTTCCTAATCACTATATGGAACAACTTTATATGCAGTAATGTAACAAATATGTGAAATGTTTTCTTTGACATTTTTTCCTGATTATACTCGACTTATTTGACTAGAAATTTGAATACATTGTTTTTCCTCTGTGGTATTATACTTGAGAAAAAAGGTTGTGAATACTACATCTACAGAAATGTCATGTCATTGTGTGTGGAGGCTCCTAACTTCAATTATATGAAGTATTTTTTTAAATAGTCCTAATATTTAACAGTTCTGTCGATCAAGCTCTGTATGGGCAAAGCTGCTTTTTAAGCCTCAGTCTCTAAAGCATTGGGCAGTTATGGACACCTGTTATTGAGTTAATTGCCCAATTAACTCATCCATCATTAAAATAAATTAGGTCACGTAAATTAGCGCATATTTTCACTGACCTATGGGAGCTGAGTATAAAATGGGCAGGTGTTTTCATATTAAAGACAGATATTAGCAAAGCCTAAGTACAGACATATTCAATTGGTTCCATCTGTTTGGATATTTCTTTCTGAGAATTTAAAAGAATGATCGCTTAAATCAGAATTTTGTGTCTAATAAAGCTCGTGAGCTGTGCCTCTCTAGCTTCAAATACTGTTAGCACTGTCACCAGTGTAACCTTGATAGAAAACAAAAGGATTTAAGACTGCTAGTGTCTCTCTCGTGCTCTGCCAGGCAACACGGTGCCCTGTCAAGAAGTAAAAAGGAGAGGACGGAAAGGTAGACAGGTTGCCAATGGAGAGGTGAGATTTCTTGTCCCTAATTGCTTGCAGAAATTTACCCTCCCTGTTAAAAATGTCTCCTCTGAATACACAGCATATGTAGATTTGTGGTTGAAAGAACCCATCTACACATGTATTGATACGACACACTGAAGGCAGCAATTGCACTGTCAAAAGAAAAAAAAGGCAACATGATGCAGCCTAAATGCTGATTGTAGTGAATCGCATTTCTTCTTTGCTAAACTTTGTGATGTGATTAGAAGGAGCTGCTTTTTCATTTCCCCAGTGTTCAACAAGCAGAAAATGTCTTTCCTTTATCTTACGCTAATGTGACAAACAGTGTGCTTTGTGATTTCTGCCAAAGACATCAAATGTCTCTTTTGATATAAATTGGGTGGTGTGAGACTTGCTGGGAGAATGAGAAAGCAAGAGAGGGATGTCAAGGGAAGAGAGATGAGCATTCGGAGAAGAGTGTTTATCAGAGCCAGTTGTTTACACTTGACAAACTCTAATCATAATAATCATAATCATAATCTGCAAAGGGCATTCCAAGCAGTTGGGGTATCAATCTGGTGTGACTGAGCCATGCTTCAGCTTGGATTCATCTATTTCAGAAAATAAAATAAAAATAATAGGAAGTCTGGGGACAGTGATGATGGCACCTGGTGGGCAGATGTAAATACAAAAAACAGTAAAATACAGAGTGGGAATTAAAAGTAATACACATGCTCAAACCTAAATTACAAGTTTCACTTCACAACCAGTGTTCATTAAGCATTGCCACACTCCACTTCCACCGCGCGTGTCTGTCCATGCCCTGTCTCTATGGTAATAACATAACAGCTCCCCCCAGTGTCAGGAGGGAGAAATAGGCCTGGTTTAAAAACCGAGAAAACATTAAATTGGGGACACTGAATCTGAAGCTTTCATTGTAACATATACACATTTTTAAATTGGGGGATTTTTCAGTCATAAAATGCAAATATGGATTAACTTGTCATGTAGAAACCGCATATCCTTCAGTATATGAGGAAAAACCATATTCCTCTGAATCTTAATGAATGAATTATATTGTTCTTTAATAGTATGGTGACTGAATCCTGATTTTAAAATAAACACTGCTGTAAAGTATTCCAGCATGTCCAGCAAGGCCTTGGATCATATCATAGAGCAGGGTATAAAACAACAGGAACAGTGTATACATGCAATAAAAAAACTGTGGTTTGCTTGTCTTATTTTTCTCCCAAGAGTTTGGGGGAGTTTCTTTTAAAATGAGCCCATTCTAGGTGGGCTATGTATTGTGGAGATCCCCTCGTCAGTGATGTATCGCTGCTTGAATTATAACCATTGTATAAATTCTCCTGTAAGACCTCGTGCACCAAAAATGGGAATTTTATAATGTGAAAAAACCCCAAGAGATTAATCGCAACCTTGATGTGAAAATAATGGAATTTTCGGTGTATGTGTTGCTTGGTACCAGCAAGGCAATTGCTCTATTTTTTTTTCTTTTTTGGGGGGGTGGCAAGGGGTTATGTTTAAAAAAAAAATTAAATTTAGGTTCTTTGCAACACAACTGTAACTGTGCTTATGGTTTTGCAGACTGTATTGGGAGAGCACTAAAAGGGTCACATGAGATATTGAAAATATAATTGAAATGGCATACACGAAATAAATAAATAAATACTAGTAACAGAGGTTAAAAGTTATAGTTTCAACTGTCTTCTTTTTCTTCTCTGCCCTTAAGATCACTCTTCTTTCTCAAAACAAGATACTTTATCACTCGCTAAAACCAAAATTTCCTCGGCTTTCCATGCCCTAACGAAAAATTAATTCACAGTTTTACCATTTTAATCTGGCTTCATGAAGCCATAAAAGAAAAGGGAGAAGTAAAAAATCTGAGGTGTAATATAAAACCAAATGCATTAGTTGACAGGGCACTGATGAATGTCACATCCATCACGCAGTGCGAAGTGGGAGAGAATTGATCTCCATCCATTTGGAGCATTTTTTTTCTTTCTTCTGCCGAGCTAGTCAGCATTAGGCTCCGCTGCCTGCCCCCATTACAAATGCATCAGTATGCTCTGTAATGCCCGTGTCCGTTATTCCCAAATGCAGACCCCAAAGTCAACTGAAGGTTGTCGGCGGCTCATGTAAATGAAGCTTGATTGTAATAGTTCTAAGTGGATTCCACCCACACAATCCTGTCACATTCGCTCATTGTTATCTGCGCCCACCCCCCACCCATCAGGGTTTACGGCGTAAATAATAAAAGTTGTGTCACTTCGCAAATTACCCAAACAGCTTATCACTTATTCATTGTGGTGTATCACAACAACTCCTCGGTGTGTACAAAAGCCACAGCAAGTCAGACACAGGCTTTTGTTAATGAACTTGGAAGATTACCAGATCTGAAAATTAACTGACAGTGTTCTGGTTTCTTTCCCCTCGTGTGCATTTCTCTCCTTTCCCCCCCCCCTGTTTATCCACCACACACAATAAGTTATGAGAAATTTCTTTGGCTTGTTGTGGTCTTATCTTTTACTGTTTGACTCAACTATGCTGCATTTGGCCTTCAGTCTGAGTTTTACCGTTTCAGATAGGTGTCCTTCACATCAAGAGTTTAGCACTGAAAAGGGGAAAAATTATGTGTGACACATATGCAGCTATACTACAAGTTCTACCTTTTTGGAAAATGCAGGGAAGTGGCAGCAGTAGCAGATACCATACTCAAAGAGCTTTTTTTCTGTGTAAGATGTGTTTCTATAGTCTGCCTGGTTTCTGTGTTTGAATGAAAAGGCTCCAGGACAGTAATTGCAGATGTGTCACGTACAATGTAACAACGTAATTGGATGCTTGAACTCCCAAACAACATCTGAAGTGCAATTTGGAATCCATGAAAAAAAAGTGCTCATCAAATACCAACTGGACAGCAGTGGAATGTGACGCTGGAACTTAACCATGTTGCATTTATGTGACTGAGTTAACGGCACAGCACAGTTAATTTTTAGGGCCCCTTTGAAAATGATCTTCTGCTGTTCATTCGCTACTCCCTGCATGGCCCCTGTAGCCATTTTATGCCTGGCTGCCCTTAATTCTGATCCGCAGCCACCTAGCTCATAGACTACACTGAGATACTGAGACAGAATATTCCCAAGGTGATGAAGAAGAAGCCAGAGGTAGAGATGGATTGATATTACAGATATGAGAAATTGCAAAAACCTTTATTTAGAATGTAAGATGACAGAGAAACTGAATCCCACGCAAACTCAGCTTCACAGTGACTTTGTTAGTTGCCTTTTGTCTGCCTTTTTATCATCATAATTGTGTTGATTAAATAAATATCTCTGTCGGTGCAAACTGTGCATCACATTGTGACTTCAATTTGCATGTTTTCAGATGGTTCGGATTTGTTTGGTCCTAACCTGCTGCCTCATTTTTAACATTTCTATAAGTGCAAATTAATCAGTTACAGTTTTGGCCTATTTATCAACAAAAATACATATTTATCAGTAACCAATAAATTTTACTTTTATCTGGTGACTGACCAGAGTAATTTCTACATAATCCTTTTTAACTTCTTGACAGAATCCTTTAATATACCCTTAAAGGTTATATTTAAGGTTATACCAATCTATAAACTTGTGATGCTGAAATCATGTATATATATATGTATATATATATATATATATATATATATATATATATATATATAAGCTGTATGCCAAGAGTGAACGAGACATCGATTCACTGATCCACACTACCAGGCTATACAGCAATGACAATGGAATGTCGTTCGGACTGGAGAAGTGTAGTCGGATGGTAACAAAGAGAGGGAAGGTAGTCAGAACTGAGGGGATTGAACTACCAGAAGGCAACATTGCAGACATAGAGGACAGTTACAAGTACTTGGGGATCCCACAGGCGAATGGGAACCATGAAGAGGCCGCTAGAAAAGCTGTAACCACCAAGTACCTGCAGAGGGTCAGGCAAGTCCTGAGGAGTCAGCTGAATGGTAAGAACAAGATCCGGGCCATCAACACGTACGCCCTGCCCGTGATCAGGTACCCTGCTGGGGTAATAGGCTGGCCAAAGGAGGAGATAGAAGCCACTGACATAAAGACAAGAAAGCTCCTTACCATGCATGGAGGGTTTCACCCCAAATCCAGCACCCTGAGGCTGTACGCTAAGCGGAAGGAAGGGGGCCGGGGACTGGTGAGTGTCAGCACCACAGTCCAGGATGAGACAACGAACATCCAAGAATACATGGGGAAGATGGCCCCAACTGACCGAGTGCTCAGTGAATACCTCAGGCAGCAGAAACCCAAGAAAGAGGAGGGAGACGAGGAACCATCATGGAAGGACAGGCCCCTGCACGGTATGTACCACCGGCAGATAGAGGAGGTGGCTGATATCCAGAAATCCTACCAGTGGCTGGACAAAGCTGGACTGAAAGACAGCACAGAGGCACTAATCATGGCAGCACAGGAACAAGCTCTGAGCACAAGATCCATAGAGGCTGGGGTCTATCACACCAGGCAAGACCCCAAGTGCAGGCTGTGTAAAGATGCCCCAGAGACAATCCAGCACATAACAGCAGGGTGCAAGATGCTAGCAGGCAAGGCATACATGGAACGCCATAACCAAGTGGCCGGCATAGTGTACAGGAACATCTGTGCCGAGTATAACCTGGAAGTCCCGAGGTCAAAATGGGAGATGCCCCCAAGGGTGGTGGAGAATGACCGAGCTAAGATCCTGTGGGACTTCCAGATACAGACGGACAAAATGGTGGTGGCTAACCAACCGGACATAGTGGTGGTAGACAAACAGAAGAAGACGGCCGTAGTGATCGATGTAGCGGTTCCGAATGACAGCAATATCAGGGAGAAGGAACACGAGAAGCTGGAGAAATACCAAGGGCTCAGAGAAGAGCTCGAGAGGATGTGGAGGGTGAAGGTAACGGTGGTCCCCGTGGTAATCGGAGCACTAGGTGCGGTGACTCCCAAGCTAGGCGAGTGGCTCCAGCAGATCCTGGGAACAACATCGGAGATCTCTGTCCAGAAGAGCGCAGTCCTGGGAACAGCTAAGATACTGCGCAGGACCCTCAAGCTCCCAGGCCTCTGGTAGAGGACCCGAGCTTGAAGGATAAACCGCCCGCAGGGGCGTGCTGGGTGTTTTTTTTATTTAAATATATATATGTATGTTTTGTTAAGCCAATTAACACGGAGAAAAACCTGGTTATGTGTTTTGCTATGTTTTTAACTCAGGAGACATGTTTGTCTTACAGCAAAGCAGCAAAGGAAATAGAAAACATAGGAATAGAGTGTGATGTGAAGTCCCGATCCTCACCAGAGAATAATTTCACAACTGATAGTCCTCAGTCCTCTTTTATAGAGTACTTAACAATTTACTGTGTAAACTGATGATTCCCTTAAAAGGATTGCATGTAGAGCAGAAATGGTTTCATTCCTGTGGAATTCTGCTTCTTCTCTCCTCACAGAAGCTCAGAAGTCTCATAACCCTTGGGGAAGGCCAAGGATTTGCCATCAAGGGATTATTCAAGTTTGGGGAATAATGACCCGCTTATCTTTCTCAGTTTCTTTGCAGAGGCTCCCCTTGGGCCCTGTCAGTTCCGGGCCCTACAGTTTGAATAGATACATCAAGAGAGATCCCTCCCTCACCATTACATGCTCTTCCTCATCTTACTTTTTCCGCCTTATGCCCTTTTCTAGCTGATAATACCTCATTGTGGAAACCATAAAAAGAGAGAAAGTTATCTCACTTTCACCTGCGGTCATTTTTTTTGGGGGGGGGATTTTCATTTTTTTATTCTTCTTCTTTTAAATTGCTCTCAATTTTGCTTCCTTCCATCTGTGGCCTTGTTCCCGCTCCCCCTCTTCTTACTTTCTCTTTCTTTTTCTCAGGCACACACTCACTATATCGTTCTCTGTCTCTCTCTGTGGTGTGGTGGGATAATAGGCTTCAGCTGTGAACAGTAGTCCAATTTTAATTCCTTTTATTCCAGCTAGTCCAGCCACTGTACGTCTGTAAATGCATTCAGAGATATTGTCCATTCAGTGTCAATTGAAGTTAATTATCCTTTGACTTCTTCACCTCCTCCATGCACTTATTATTGCCTCCATGAAGGAATTATCTCATTTTGAACCACTATGGCAAAAAAATTGCCCTATGTCAATTGGACAAGTAGGTAGGACAGAAAAGGTTTCATGTTTTGTAATTTCATTGCAATATTTAAACCCTTTACCATGTTGGGTTCCAATTAATCGATTTTTGCTAGTGATACACTCTAATTGTTGAAAAAATGTGCCTGGTTGCATTAAGTTTAGTTTGGGCATCTAATTTGCGCTTCCATTTGTTTTTGTTTTTAATTACCACATCTACAAGAATGCTATTTGACTCTACTGGTTAAACAGTGCTTTAAAATCAACAGACAGTATAAAGCGAATGCTGAAAGACTGTTAAACACTATAATCTTTTGCAGTTGAGAGCCATGTTGGTGTTATCTCAGGAATACAGGAACCTTTTAGGATCTGAGGATCCTGTGGTAAGACAAAATAATTACTAGTTGACTTACAGTGCAAACAACTAATAGTAGCTATCCCTATTACTTTCTGTAGCTATTTAATATTAAATCAGTAGCTAGAATCAGTTGCACTCCATAGTTATGCTGCCATGCCCTTAAAAAACACAGCTGACACCAGGGAGTAGCTCTCACTAAGTCCAGCTGTGCAATTCACAGTATGTTCTTAACACAACTCCATCATTTGTGACTACCACCCATGGTTTTAACTCGAGGTCCTTCAGTCTGTGAAAGTGATTCAGTTAACAATTTTTTTCATGGCATCTGCCTGATGATGCAATAGAATGGGCGGGTGATCATTTATACAACATATTCAGATTTCTGATCAAATGTAGCTTTAAAATGGAACAACATGGTGTCCTTTCCATATGATGAAGGTCACTGTGGAAAATTGAAATATGTGACCATAATAATGATAATAAAACACTGTGTTCACTATTATTATTAGAACATCTTTCCAAATAAATAAAGTCTTCTTATTTCTTTAGTTATCTATCACAGCAGAACAATAGTACAAGTTTTTAATTTATCGAAAATAAAAGGTTCCTTACCTCAAATCTTCTTGATATTTTAGGAAGTTTTATTTTACAAATTTGTGAATCTGTTTGGGTGGATATCAACCATGCTGGCAAGTGCTCAGCAAACTGGTTTTCTCCGGTTTCTGTTGGGATAATTTACATACTCAGGTGGATTCCAGTTCTTAGATTGTTGAGCTATGCCTTATGATTTGTCATTTGTCATATGTTGTAGATCCTGCTTCTGTGTTTTCTTTCTTTCTTTTTTGATTGATGTATATATATTAGGGCTGTCAGCGTTAATCGCGTTAAAGTGACGTTAACGTCAAAAATGCGTTAACGCGGCATATCTCCATTGACAAGTTAACCCTTTGCGATCACCCTTTGCGTGGGGCTGGACGGCGTCAACGTGGTAGTGTGGGTAGCTCGAACACATTGGCGCCGTCCAGCCCCACACAAAGGGTGATACTCGTTAACGGACATATGCCACATTAACGCGGTTTTGGCGTTAATGTCATCATAACGCGATTACCGCTGACAGCCCTAATTTATATATATGTAAAAAAGGGAGTGTCTACTTCTAATCATGGCAAAACACAAGTCTGAATATGGGACTTGTGCATGTGTCTAAAATGTCCTTTATTTACGATGGTTAAACTGTGCACACTTTGCCTTTGTGCTCCCAATTTATACAAATGTATGTGCACCTGGCAGCGGTATAAAGTGCGCATTAAATGGTCTTAGATAAAAATATTAAATTTTAGAGAAGATGTAAGATAAACTATAAACTTAAAACTGACCAGAACTGTGTGTTACTAGAATATCTTTGGTTTGCTCTTTGTGTAGAAGGAATTTAAACATTTATCGCATCCATTAAGACTTCTGTACTTTTGTTGTTGTTGTTTTTTGAATATTGCACTAAATAGTGTTTATCTGAAATTTGGGGGGCTTTTTTTATCATTATGTGTTCATATTGATATTTGATTTTAGTCAATAATGAAAGCTGTTCAGGATGCAAAAATTAAAAACAGCATTCTTATTTATACTTCTCTCAAAATCAGTAAACCCCATGCTCGGTTCCACAGTTTGAGAAAATTCATAATGGTTTACTAAAGCTTCACATCATCTGTCTCCCTTAGAGAGAATCAAATGTCAAAAAAGGGGAGGGGGGAAAAACAGCGGAAAATTCCAATTGCTTTCGTTGTACAAACCCATGCACTCTTCCACAGCTGGCATCTTGAGCACTGACACCTAGCACCTAACCTAATAACATTCTGCTCCACATACATCATCCTTGATTTGATTTGGGATCTGATTTATTTATTTGTTTAGCACTGAGACCCCACTGTCATTATTTTCCCTTGTAAATAATTCAATAAAAATGTCAACCAGCGCCCTGCTCTACATTAATATTACGTGTAATAAAGATAGTGGGAGGGAGCAGGTGTATACAGGTATGATGGGGTGAAGCAGACATGTAAAACAGTAGTATCACAACAGACTAAAATAATTAAATAAGACTAAAATAATGTAGGTAGGATCCAGAAGAGCTATAGATATGCTTTACTGTCTGATGATGATCTGATCCATCATACACTTACAAATACACACTCACAATAAGAGTTTATTTCCTCTAGACAGCCACCATATAGGCACACACTGAGTTAAAACATAGTTTATAAATTATTAAAAAGGCTAAACATGCAGTATTAATGTATTCTACTTTTTCTGTTCTTATAATTACCTCACATGTTCAAATCATGACTGAACTGAATAGGAGACTTTTTTCATTAATTCTAACCTATTGCTCAGATTATAATCATTGCAGTAACATATAAATGTAACTTTCCATTTAAAGGCATTTTTCTTGTAATACAATTTTATATTTTTTAAAACAACTTCTAATTGACTATGTTGTACTTTCATTATTTTGTTTTGTTTTTTTTTAGTTTTGAGTGTGAATTTGGCAGTTAACAATGCAAAAACAGTCCCACAACAATGATTTCCAGAAAATACAAAAGATAATAAAAGCAAATGCACCTGTTTTTAGTAACAATGTAACAATGTAATACAATGCTTACAGATACTTTGATTAAAGATTGATATATTGTTTCTTGTTTTAAGTAGTGATAGCTACGGGTGAGTAAATTGAGATAGAGAAAAACAAAGTGCACACTGATAATGATCTGTGGTGTGTTATTCTATATCAGCATTTCATGTAATTTAAGTTTCATTGTTTAAAATATTCTTGTTGGAAAAATATGAAAAGTTATTTCCCATGGCATTCAAAAATCCAAATATGGCTACAGTAGGAAAGACTCTGCATACTTTATTAGTCATGATATAATAAACAAGCTGTAATTACTCTTTCTGAGAAGGTTTGTTTGCTGCACAGTTTGCCAGTCTCATCCAGAATCTTCCTCTTTCTTTTTTCCTCGTACAATGTTTTTTTGTGTGTGTGTATGTAACACTTCATTTTAGGTGTTCAAAGAAATTCTATAATCAGAAATAACCTAGGTAAACAGTGCATACATGTACAGTGGAAGGAAAAATAATTTAATATTAGAAAAAATAAGATACAACACCTGTAGCAACCAAAAACATAACTTGTCATTAAAAAAACAAACCTGCATTTTACCCGAAAATGTATCTGTCAAACGAAGTGTAAGGTCATCAGTCCATGCTTAAAAGTGCTAAAGAAATTCTACTTGAAATGCAGCAAGAGTATATTGAAGCAAATGTTTTTAAATCTAATTAAAATTGAATCTGATTAAAATGCTTTGACTAGTTTATGGTAAACTCTAAAACGTGACTAAATTAAAACAATTTCTTCAAAGATGAGCGAGCGGGCCAAAATTGCTACATGGCACGTTCAAAGACTGTTTTATATGTAGTAGATGTGTTTGGTGGCAGCTGTTGCTGCTAAATGTGATGCAATCAACTGTGCTGCATGGGGGAAAATGACTTTTTTTTTAAAATTTGGTTGATGTAAATATTGTTACGTTAAAAAAAGGTAACCTAAAATGTGTATTCATACTTTTCTGTTTCATGATTGTTTTCATAAAATTGAAGTGTTTTCTTGTAAATATTTTTAATAAAATGTTTAGTTTGCTGTCTTATTAGTATTAGTGATAGTAATAGTATTACAGTTTTAGCAGTTTGGGTCAAATGAGGTAGAAACTACTGATGACATTTATGCTATTAGTTGTATTCGCCCTTCATTTTTGACTAGACACTCTGCTCCTGTTTCTGAGAAGCACTGCCACTGCACATTGCTGCCATCACTGCGTTTTACCATGGAGGAGGTATTAGACATAGTGTTTGGAGTTCTGCCATAAGTAAAGTTTTCATTCTTTGATCTGAAAGTCTTTTTCAATATACTTCAAAGTCCTCTGAATTATGTTTTGCAAACATCATGCAGACTGTTGTTTGCCTTTTACTCAGATAGATGTCTCTTATCCTTGGTGGCCTGGTTGATGGAGTGCTGCTAAGATGGTTGTCCTTCATCCAGGTTTTTACATCTCTGTAGAGGACTTCTGAAGCTCTGTTAGAAATATACTTTAATGTCATTGTAAAACAAACAAACAAACAAACAAAAGCTATAGATAGTGTTCAACTTTTTTATGTATAATACATTAGTATTAGGTAGGTCAGTGGTTGTCAAACTGGTGGGGCATAGTGACACTTAGGTGTGGATGACAAGGAGAAAAATATATTCACATAAAGTTGAATTAAAAGAAGAAAATAAATACTACGCTGATGCTGTCATTCTGACCTTTATTTAGACATTTTTCATTATTAAGGATAAAAACGGTCAGGTTTTTAGCATGAAAACAAACAAAAAGATTTTAAAAAATGAGTTGTGATCAGTGGGAAAATGTGATTTCCATTTAGTATCGAATAAAACTGTACATAATGCTGCTATATGCCATATCACTGCTATTAAAATTATTTTACTTTTTAAAAGATGTGCTAAACAAATTTATTATGATGTCTAATGTAACCTGACAACAATGAAGGTAAAATGTCCTTTGTAAGTTTATCACTTTCTATACTTTTTTAAATAAGAAATTGTGATTTCAGTAATTCCCAGTTATCCGTTTTGAGGCCATGCTATTGCTGTTTATTGTGGTTTAAACTTTCAAGGACGAAAACGTACAGAATATTCTGCATCAAGCCTTGTAATCAAAGCTTTCCCAGTTTTGTTAAGCCCGGATTGACAGCTTGGTGGTGTGATGGTTACTGCTGTTACCTCATAGCAAGAAGGGCCTAGGTTCAAATCCACAATCTGTCTGGATTGCAGTGTGTAATTAGAGTTAGGTTAGTTGGTGACTCTAAATTACCCATGAATGTAAGTGCAAATGGTTGTTTGTCTCTATGAAATCATCAACCCCCATATTGGTTCATTAAGCAAGACTAGCAGTAATTGCCTTGACTAACAAAGTAGTTGTTCAAACAAGATTTCATTGTCTTTCCTAAAGTTTTTAACTTGTGTAGAATGAATTAAAACAAATTTTACTTTACATACTTAAATTAATCACTTCAAATGAATGTAAGTATACAAAAATGGGTTATTGTACTTAGTAAAATCATGTGGTAAAAGGTGCCATGATTAAATTGTGTTCATCCAACAACAGATTTTTTTGAGTGCAGTGGAGGCTGGTATGTATGTGCAATATCTATTTGGCTGTTGTGAACTAATGCAGCCATACTGCACATGAGACCTAAGATAATCAATACTCTGTCAGACATACTTAGAGCACCTCTGTGTTAAGTTAGCTGTAGGGTGATCTTCTCGGTCACAGACAGAGATGAAGCCACCAGCGTGGCATCCCCCAAGAGTTCCCTTCTGCAGACAAGGGTCACCATAGGCCTAATCTTCTCTGGCTTTAGAGCCGTGTGCTCACAAGAAATGGAGAAATAAAAATAAAAATGGCATCTGCACTCAGGGGAGCATCAAACTTGTAGAATTGGCTGCTGCACAATAATTGCTCGTGTAGTTCCAGGTGAAGAGCAATATGACAATCTGAGATGGCAAATTGATTTTCACTCAGCATGGAGCACATGATTCTACATTAAATATTTTAGATAGATGGGAACTTACAGCTTCTTCTTAGATGATCTGAATTTGCATCTCTTTTGCTGCAAATCCTGCAATTTGACACTTAAATTGGCAAAAGCAGACTAATACGATATATGGTCAAAACCATCGCCAAATCAGATTTTCGTCTTGCTGTGAATGTTAATTTGTATACTTCAGAAGTGGAATGAAATCCCAGACACAGAATTCTCATTTCAACCCATAAACCAGCATCAGGATTTTTCATCTCCTGGATAGGGCCTGTTTCACTCAAGCCTCCCATCTCAATGTTTCTGTAAGAGCATGTGCCTTATTATTGGGTTTCATCTCGCGCCATATTTTCTCCTATGGGAAATCCATTGTTTCAGTATAAAAAGCATCTCATTTCACTCTCTGATTTGTTTACTTGGCTAATGGGACTGCAGTGTCCTTTGTTGAGCCTTTGCAGAGCGTGACAGAGCTTTGCTGTATTGTAGAGAGAGAGTTTGGCTTGAAGAGAGGCAGAATTTCCCCATTTCATATCAGGGAGCCTTTCATGCTAGATTTAATGACTCTTCGCTAGCTGACATAATTGCACTTTTAGATTTTTAATAAGAATTTTAACATAATAAGGGAGTAATGTGCAGTGTCGTGAACACCACTTTTTCACAAATGCTTTCCTTTTTAACTGTGATAATAATAGTAATTACAGAGATAATATGCTCTAAATGCCAGGAGGGGATAGATTACTCCCCTCCCTCTTAATCCCATATCTGCTTGCTGCCTTCTCATACATTCATTGTTTTTCCTTGCAACAGGTTGCATCAGACATTACAGGAATATTTGAACATGCAAACAAGCTGTCGGTCTTACACAGTAGCAAAAAGGATCAGCCATGAAAAATATTTGATTAAATTAAGCCAATAAGAAGCCAAAGTGTAAAAATTATTGTCCCAGGGTGATCACCGACTCTCTGAATTTAAGACAGTACATACTACACAGGTGGTATAAATGGTGTCGTTGTATTTCTACTGTAATAATAATGCCAATAAATATGGACCCGAACGCATGAGTCAGGGACAAGAAACTGTTTATTTAACTGGAAACAAAAAATGATAGAATCTGGATTCCTGAAAAGGTGAGACAACGGGTAAGCTATTTCCTGACAGGAACTTTGTGGGAATTACTGCTGAGAGCAGAGGAAAAGTTAGAGCTCGACAAGGTGAGAGTTAAAGTTACAGTTTGAAGTAGTTTGGACTCTTGGTTTGTTTGCTTAGTTGGATTTTTTCCCTTTAGCAGACTGAGGGCCAGCGCGTACTGTAAACCATCTTTACTCTGACTGGTGGCGACCAGCTTGAACGTGTAGGTGAGTTTTCATGAATGATTCGGAAACTTTCTACAGGGCGATGAGGTTTAGAGAGGAGTTTCCGGCTGTCTCCACACCAGACAGTTCACTAGTGACCAGAGAAAAAAGCAAGGTTAGGAATTTCACGGAATAAGGAGCTGAGAAAGAACACTACAGAGCCACTGAAGAAGTAACGTTCATGGCGCGTATCGAGGCTTGAACTGGTCTGTAAATACTGCATGACGGATGAGTTGATGAAAATCAGGCGATGGCTGCCACTGTGGAAAACTTGAAAACCCACAGATGTGCAAACCAGAAAGGCCAGTCCGCTGCACCAACTGAGGTGACAGAGAGAAAGAAACAAACTTGTTACATGCAGTTTAGTTACCGCACAGTTGTTTGTTTGTTTGTTTGTTTGTTTGTTTGTTTGTTTTTGTTTTGTGGAAATGTAACGCAGATGTAGAGCATTCAGAGAAATCAGCTCTACTATTTTTTTTCAGTCTGGTAATAAAAAAAAAAAAAAAATCAGAGCAACTCCAGTTAGGTTTCAGATGAAATCGAGACATTTGACTTTTCTCGGGGGAATGCACTAATACGTCAACCTTTATGTTGCTGAAAAGCTTTCAGAAATGACCAAGCTCAAAGCAAGACATGGTTGCACTATATTTTACTTTATTTGTATTTATAAAGCACTTTTCAAAACAAAGTTACAAAGCCCTGAACAATAGTAAAAGCAACACATATGAAAGGTTTATTTAAAAATAAATACAATGGAAATGAAAATTTTATTTTTAAATTCAAAAGAATAAAGAAAACGAATAAAAAACCAACACAACTACTCTCTTGGGTCTCAAAACTCAAAAAAGATTTGATAAATAAATTGACAGTTTTAAAATAGCCATTTATCTATTGTTTTTCACTTATCAGATTCAGGGTCATTAGGTATACCCTGGACCGGTCGCTGGTCTTTCACAGGCCTAACACAGACAACCATTCTTACCTATGGGAAATTTAGAATCATCAATTAACCTAACCCCAATAACTGCATGGCTTTGGACTGTTGAGGCGGGAGTACACCGGGAGGAACCACGCAGACATGAAGAGGACATGCAAACTCCACCAGATGGTGGATTTGAACTCAGGCTGTTTTTGCTGTGAAGCAACAGTGCCAACCATTGTCACACCGTGTTGCCACATCTCCTTTTGGGAGGATGCTAGGAGTCCTTTGGGCTGGAGTGCAGCTGCTGAGACACAAACCAGCAAGAATAACGTGCAGAATGGTAACCTGCACATTGAGCCACAGTACATACAGTGGCTTGCAAAAGTATTCGCCCCCCCTTGAACTTTTCCACATTTTGTCACATTACAGCCACAAACATGAATCAGTTTTATTGGAATTCCACGTGAAAGACCAACACAAACTGGTGTACACGTGAGAAGTGGAACGAAAATCATACATGATTCCAAACATTTTTTACAAATAAATAACTGAAAAGTGGGGTGTGCGTAATTATTCAGCCGCTGAGTCAATACTTTGTAGAACCACCTTTTGCTGCAATTCCAGCTGCCAGTCTTTTAGGGTCTGTCTCTACCACCTTTGCACATCTAGAGACTGAAATCTTTGCCCATTCTTCTTTGCAAAACAGCTCCAGCCCAGTCAGATTAGATGCACAGCGTTTGTGAACAGCAGTTTTCAGATCTTGCCACAGATTCTCGATTGGATTTAGATCTGGACTTTGACTGGGCAATTCTAACACATGGATGTGTTTTGTTTTAAACCATTCCATTGTTGCCCTGGCTTTATTTTTAGGGTCGTTGTCCTGCTGGAAGGTGAACCTTTTGCAGACTCCAAGAGGTTTTCTTCCAAGGTTGCCCTGTATTTGGCTCCATCCATCTTCCCATCAACTCTGACCAGCTTCCCTGTCCCTGCTGAAGAGAAGCACCCCCAGAGCATGATGCTGCCACCACCATATTTGACAGTGGGGATGGTGCGTTCAGAGTGATGTGCAGTGTTAGTTTTCCGCCACACATAGCGTTTTGCATTTTGGCCAAAAAGTTCCATTTTGGTCTCATCTGACCAGAGCACCTTCTTCCACATGTTTGCTGTGTCCCCCACATGGCTTGTGGCAAACTGCAAACGGGACTTCTTATGATTTTCTGTTAACAATGGCTTTCTTCTTGCCACTCTTCCATAAAGGCCAACTTTGTGCAGTGCACGATTAATAGTTGTCCTATGGACAGATTCCCCCACCTGAGCTGTAGATCTCTGCAGCTTGTCCAGAGTCACCATGGGCCTTTTGGCTGCATTTCTGATCAGCGCTCTCCTTGTTCGGCCTGTGAGTTTAGGTGGACGGCCTTGTCTTGGTAGGTTTACAGTTGTGCCATACTCCTTCCATTTCTGAATGATCGCTTGAACAGTGCTAAGCCTGCTTTAAATTTCTCAATAACTTTATCCCTGACCTGTCTGGTGTGTTCTTTGGACTTCATGGTGTCTTTGCTCCCAATATTCTCTTAGACAACCTATGAGGCCGTCACAGAGCAGCTGTATTTGTACTGACATTAGATTACACACAGGTGCACTCTATGTAGTCATTAGCACTCATCAGGCAATGTCTATGGGCAACTGACTGCACTCAGACCAAAGGGGGCTGAGTAATTACGCACACCCCACTTTGCAATTATTTATTTGCAAAAATTTTTGGAATCATGTATGATTTTTGCTCCACTTCTCACGTGTACACCACTTTGTGTTGGTCTTTCACGTGGAATTCCAATAATGATTCATGTTTGTGGCTGTAATGTGACAAAATGTGGAAAAGTTCAAGGGGGGGCGAATACTTTTGCAAGCCACTGTACAATACCTGCAGCTGACAAAAAAGCAGAAGTTTGAGCAGAAGTGGTGTCATGTGGTTCTGCATCACTGGCGTATCACTGAAATTCCTGTAGCAATGGAATCATGAGTAATGTTACAAAATTTGGAGGTGCACAACAAAACAAAAATGCACCAAAGTACATGTTAAATATCTGACTTGTTTTGGGTTAAAAATAAAAGTAAAAATTCTATGAACCCTTGGGTCATTTCAGGCAGTGAAAACAAACAACAAATATGATCATTTAGTTTGAGAACCTTAGAGTTTCTTAAATGCCTAAGTAAAAAAACCAAATCCCATTAAAAGTTTTATCTTGACATCACAACAGCAATCTTGTTCTTTAGTTCAGTGAATGATGATGCCATCTTGGCAGAAGCACAGGTCGTCTTGGCTTGCTATACCGGAAACCAGCATTGCTTGAGCTGTCTGCTGAGCAGAAAACACTTCACCCTGTGCCTCTCCCTGAGTCCTTGGACCATCACAGAGTGAAATGCCCATTGTTTTGTTTATACAATATCAGAGGTGCTGGCACTTTAATCTCAATAAAGAGGGCCATTGGACTGAATTATCTGTATGATTGCCCTTTAGAACTGCTGTCAATGCTATTCTCCTTATCCTGCTTCTCAAAGCCTCTCTCCCAGCAAGAAGTCTATGTGAGAGGAATACAATGCAGGCAGTTCAGACGCCACAAAAGGGCATTGCATTAGAAAGCTATACCTCTGCTGTGTGACCTTTGGCTATGCTGGGGAGGTCGGTTGAATCCCTGTGGACACCCAGTCAGCTCCAGTCAAGGGAACAGAATAGATTCTAAATCTGTGATTCAAGGTGCACACGTCAGCAGGCACCTAGGCAAATAGCAGTTTATTGTTTTACCTATTTACACTTTGAATGTTTGTCGTAGGTGGTAGAGAAGCAAAATGCAGCTAAATGCAGCAACTTGTGTCTCACACCTTTATGTGAATGAGCTATGAATTCATCATAACATAAAGCAGAGAATATTTCTTTTCACTGTATATACAGTTAGGCTCCTTCATATTTGAATTCTATTCTGGGAATCCTGCATAATTTGCCGCTACTGACAGGATGTTTCACTAATTTTATGTAATTATATCTATTATATGCTGTAGTCATATATAAATTGCATATCAATTCTATATCTGATTACTGCTGTCAAAGCACTTCATGATGCTAACAATCATTTAAAAGTGGCAGGCCTCATTGTAGCATTCTTTTAGTATTGTGAATCAATCCTTTTTCTGAAGTACTGCATCTTTGTTTGTAGGTGTGTCAAAATGATAGAGGATAAGACAAGCAGCTGCATTTAATTGCATGAAAAAAGATTTCAGTTTCTAAACCAATGAGTCATTGTGGGCTGAGAAGATGCGCCAAAGCCCCCGGAGAGATGAAGAGAGGGGATTGTAAAAGCCTAAAATGGGATCATCTTGGCTGAGCTTTTCTTTTTTTTTTTCTCAAACAGAATGGGATAACATTTCAAACACTCATGAACAGAATGCTGTCTGTTGTAATACGGCCATTGCTCTATCTCTTTTGACAGAAGTAAAATATGTGGCATTTCAAAATGTACCTCTGTTGTGGCTTGCTATGCTTAGTTATATTGTACATTTGACCTTTCTAGAGTCAGCGGTGCCGCTTTGTACACTGTCCTTGTTAAAGTTATTTCATTATCAGCTATATGTCAGTGCGAAAACACTATCAGATACTACAGATGTGTTGCTCAGAGCTTATGCTGGCAGCATTCTCTCCATTAACATCATCATTATCGTTAACACATTTTTTTTCTTTTATTTTTATGTGCAAATCAACAAATTCCAAAAACAGCACACTTCATTAAACAAGTTAACGACTAAGACCCTAACAAGCATGAGCTGTGGAGCTGTTTAAAATTTCCCAAGTTGGATTTCCATTTTTTTCCTTTTATTTTTCTTGACTCACATCCCTTAAGATGGCTGTCTACATCAATATTTCCTGATACTCTTTGAACACCAATATGCAAAAAATAACCACTTAGATGCTTGCTATATGATATGACACAGCTGTCATTTGTAATGTTTTTGTTGGTATATTTTTTAAGTTGTTTTTTTTAGCTCATTCACCAAGAAAGTAATAATTCCTCATGGTAACACACTAACATAATCCGAGCTCCCGTTGGCAAACATGTTGTGATAAATCATCATCAGTTAACCTCAATGTGTGAGGAGATGTTTTGCCTAACACTGCAGCACAAATGCTACCACTTGTCTCTAGTTGTTGGCTTCCAGCAGCATGTAGCTAGTAGGTGCTAGCCAGCCACTAAAACAGTGGCAGGACCATCAGACTGAGCAGCTTTCTTGTTTGTTGCATTTCCTGAGCAATGAACTCTGAATCCTACAAATCCACTGTGACAAATTGTTAGAAAATGTAATGTAATCCAAGCAGTTCATTGTGCAGTCTGTTGTTTGGCCGTCCAATCGCAGAATGAGAAATACTGATGCCTTTAGGCAGGAAAGAGAGTAAACCTATCTCAGTCTGACTCTTGTCTGGCTGTGGTGATACAGAGACCGTAAGAGTGGGTATAGATAAAGTCAATTTGACAATAAGAGCCTATAGACTGAGCATTTTTTCATGAATTATTACCAATAATAAACACACAGAATGTGTGTGATCTGTGTTCTTCTTGCTTCTGAGGTTGGAATTTTAGCCCAAAGACCTGTGTATGTGTTTATAGCAACATAACTGTAGTGTAACTGTATCAATCATAATTCCTAATGGGACTGCAAACTGGATAATTTTTTATCACTGTCATGCAATTTTAATGGCAATATCGTCATGCCCTGATCCTGCTTTTAAATGACGTGAATTTAAAATGCCACAGAAAATCATCCCTCATGATCAAGAAGCTCATGTTCATCTTCGTTCACTGTGATGAGAGTATGACAACAGTTCGAAACAATTTATTCTGTTCTGCACTAAGCCTGTTCTGCATTTTAATGTTACTTTGACACAATCAAATAAAGCAAATAGTTTTGTTTATAGGTTTCTAAACGTATTCAGCAAAATTCAGCAAAAATTAAACTACGAAGATGGAAAAGAAAACGTGTTAATTTTCAATTAATTAATCTCTTCATCCTCCATTATTTCTCCAAGCCATGAAACACATTTCATGCACAGAAATGTTCCTTTCTTTAAGCCGAGCACTTATCATCCATCAAGTACCATAATGCTGGCTGTGTGAGTAAACAGTGAGCAGCTTTGAAACTGCAAGTGTCTTGCCAACATGGCGCTGTACTTGCAGGGAGGTTTATAATGACTAGAAGGACCGTCATAAATACCTTTTTTTTTTTTTCAGAAATGGACTAGAGCCAAATAAGCGAGAAAATGTAAACTTGGTAAAGTTTTGCCGTTACTCAAGTGTTAATTTTCGTTATCAAATTCTCCTGTGGTCAGTTAGGACTCCCTGCCTCTACTGATGACCTCTCTGCTGACAGGCAGTTTGCAAAAAATCAAAGCCAAAGAGGATTTTAATTACTCTCTACTAACTGTTTAGCAGCAGTTATAGGGTCAGACCGGGGAAGAAAGGACAGCGCCAAAAAGTGCAATTTATTGTTCCATGCAGTACGCCTAATCTTTGTTTCGTGCCAGTTTGAGTCGAAGATTTAAAGTGAGTCAAGACCCAAAAGAAAATTATAAGATATTACTGCACAGTTAGAGCAGTTGTATAGTGGCAGCAGTGTACTGGCAGCAAAAAACTACTTAAAGCTGTTTTAATCATTATTTTGGCCAGCAGGAGGCAGAAGGATTTAAAAACAAGTTGATAAGTAAACATCCCAGAACAACCTTGTTGTTAACATAAAGGATAATTCTTGGTTTTGTTTTGTTTTTGTAATAACTGTCTGATTACTGTAGATTAAACTTTGTACTGTCCACATTTTCTAGGTGAATTAGGCATCGTCATGAGGGACTGAGAAATTGAGAAATACTGCACTTTTCAGTGGTAGATTCAGCTAGTAACTTTTCAATCACACAGTAAATATATCATCCTTTGTCCTGTGAGACATTAATGGAATCCATAATTTGCAAAACTAACATAATGCTGTATCCAGTAGAACGTGAATTGTATTTTAAAAAGTGTTTATCATAGGGCAAGTGATTCACAGATAATTTTCACATAGACTTAAAAACGGCCTGTTTTTACAGTCACAGAAGTTGTCGCTAATAGCACTTTCACATTGACTTCTCTTCAGACTTCCATGGAATTATTTTTTATATGATCTGAAATAGCTGCTGGTCTTTTGTTCAGATATTTTTGGGGAAAATACAATCTCCAGGACAATAATATATATCATGATTATACATGTATTTGTTGTTTTCACACCGGATTATTCTCATCAATGGACAGTGGAAGATTTTCAAGTTTGGCATCTACCCCACCAAACATTGGACGTCGGATAGACGTGCAGATCATGTCTATATTGGATCTGTCGGTCCATGACTAATTCTGGACATCTATAGAGTGAGATACTATCTTGTAATATTCCTCTTAATGATGGATGTAGCGATTCACTATTTCCAGAAGGTCAGTTTCACCAATGCAAACAAAACAATATGCAATGATGACTTACCTCACCAGTGACTGCGTGATGTCACAAAGAATAGCGATAACAAGTCTACAGCATCTGTGCTAGTGGGATAACAATCTAAATTTTCTTTTTTAAAGTCAATAAATATTCGCAAACAGTTAAACAGTTTGCTGTGTGACTTTAGTTCGAAGGAAATCAGCAGAAAGGGAAGGAAACAGTCTCCTCGTGTTATCTGTGTGAGCGTACAGTGACTGTGTATAACTTTATGTGTATAAGTGAGGGTTTTAATTAAATGTGCAGCATGTGTGTTTATCTGGGTGTTAGCCAAAGTAAGCTGGGATGATGCAGGAGAGGTCCTGTTGGAGAGCGGCAGCCAGGGAAAACATCTGCTATTCATCAGGCACGATCAGGTACAGAGGCCGAGTGCAGGCTGGCAGATGGAGGAGAGGTCTCTACACAATATGAAAAGCCGCCTCACTCCAACACCAGCAACTCCCCCAGCACACACACATGCACATACAAATGTTAGGGGTGCAACGATACTCGTATCGATATTGAACCGTTCGATACAGTGCTTTTGGTTCGGTACGCGTATGTATCGAACAATACAAAATTTTTAATTTACTTTATCAACTTTCCTTCTGACGATGCTGTCTGTGTTCAGCGCTCAGTGGATCTGCGCTCGACAGTGCAGCCTAGGCGGAGTAGTCGAACGCAGATTCACTGAGCGCAGGACAAGCTAACAAGACAGAAGTTAAGCTCTCCTTGCAACATGGCAAATTGAACCTCCCCCACCCTCATTCAGATCTGGCGTTTGGAACTATTTTTGTCACGATCTGGTACAGGGATTCAAACGCAGAGCGGTAAGGTATCTCCAAGGTGTAGTTTATTTACAGTGCCAGTGCAATATATGTACAGTGAAGGGATCCAAAACTCCGGGGGAATCACAGGGTAACAGTGCCAGTGCAATATATGTACAGTGAAGGGATCCAAAACTCCGGGGGAATCACAGGGTAACTCGCTCACGTCTTCTTCGCTCACACTCACACACGTTCCCGCAGCAGGGAGGTCGCAGGTCCGGGGGGGGAAGATCTGAGGCAGACGAGAAGGCAGGTCACCAACTAATCACAAATCACGAATATGAAGCACAAGAGCTGTGAGAACACTAACGTTAGGGGTACAATCATCCAGCGACGAGAGGATCTGTGTTCCAGCCTCAAATAGTGCTCCCGGTGATGATGGGTGAGTGTTGTCAGGTGTGTGTGTGGGCCAAGGGCGGGAGCCCACAGTGAGCTCCGCCCAGGCAGAGAGGGAGAGAACAGAAACAGCAATTGTAGCCTTGTGGGGCCGACCGGGCAGGCACGGAGACCATGACAATTTTGGTTTTCATGTGACGTATGACCCTGAAGGTAAGCGCGTCATGGACAAAAGTAAAACAGTATGTTGGATGTGCCACGCAATGCTCAATTACATGGGTGGGAGCTAGTGTGTTAGCGCAGTTAGCTCGTTAATGTGTTGGCCGTCCAGCCCCACGCACGGGGCGATCCGCGGTAGCTCGTTAACGGAGATTTGCCGTGTTCAACGAGATTTACACTGACAGCACTAGTGGGAACACAACGAATATGACTGCACATTTACACCGACATCATCCTACTGCAAAGACAAGTGGAAGCAGACAAAAACAACAAGCACGCATGCTACAAACTTTACCCGAGTCATTTAGACAGCCGTTAGCACATGATTCTCCTTATGGGGACCTGATATGTTTAATATACTGCTGAGAGTATAGCCCAGAAGAAGCGTATAGTATAGCTTTTATTTTGGAAAGAGCCATTTCTCTGTAATAAACTCTCTTTTCCAAAGATGAGTGATTCCTCAATCAGATACAGGGCTCGCAAAATCGCTAGCCCGACGTCCCGGGGCTAGCCATTTTTCCAGTCGGGCTACCAAAATCTATCTCTGCCCTGCCCGTCGGCCTATCGTAGGAAGGAAAAATATATGTCAATGCTTTTGCATTCTTTCGGAAATGTAGCTGGGTAATTATGTCATTGGCATCGGTGAGCCACTGTCAATATGTGACATATTGAAATCGCGTTTGAATTTGCGCTTGTTTTTTGCTTTCACTTTGCAATCACGCAAACTGTGTATAGAGAGCGACAGTACTGATCTGTGAGTGATGATAATTTGCAGAGGTGGGACCAAGTCATTGTTTTGCAAGTCTCAAGTAAGTCTCAAGTCTTTATCCTCAAGTCTCAAGTCAAGTCTCAAGTAATGTCAGGCAAGTCAGAGTCGAGTCTCAAGTCACTGGTGTAAAAGTCCGAGTCAAGTCACAAGTCTGAAACTTTGAATTTCAAGTCCTTTCGAGTCTTTAAAAAAAAAAAAACAACGAAAAAATAATGTTGCAGTTATATGCTAAATGTAAATATTAGACCATGTAATTTTAAAATCTGTGTTTTTCTCAACACATGACAAAATAGTGAACTTAGAAAATATACACAAATTGTGAAATTGCACCTCTTTAAAATGCAGCTCAATTAAACCTAGCTCCAAGAATAATTTTCACCGACAGTTCTGAGATAAGCTGCATGTTATTCTTGGATGCGGTTGTAGGACCGGCTTTAAAATCGCATGACAAAAATATCATACACATTAAAAAAAAACTGTATCACCAACATAGCCTGGACAACATTTGCTAGTTAGATGAAGTCAGCTATCTCATCGTAGCATATTTATATGCATATTTATAATCATAAGGTTCTTGGAGTGAGTGCACACACTCATGAAGTTTAGTAACTTCCGGTCACTGCAACAAGCCCAGGTACAGTTTACCGACAGATGGGTGCAGGACCTTGAAACGCACCGTGTCGAACGAAAGACCATCGTACGTATCATAAGTTTACCAGTCTCACAAATCGTCGTCATAAATACACATTCCTTAACCGTTTATTAATAGGACCTTTGAGCTCAACGGTAATTAATTAGTAGTGGAAATAATTTCTGGTAGCATCACAGAAATGTAGCAGTGACAACAATATTGTATGCTGTAATCGTACTGGGCAATTAGTGATACAAAAAACCTGTTTTATCCTGTGAATAAAAGCATATGTTTTTGTCAATGTACCATAATAACAGAAGCGAAACGCAATATTGTGTCAGGACAATTCACTATTTATGCACAATAAATAAAGGAGCATAGCGCGACAATTTCTGTTCAGCGCCAGACTTGCTTGTAACCTATATCACCAATTATGTTATGAAAATGACGTATTAACTACTAAAAAACACTGACCTTCGTGTAAATGCTTGGAGCAGACTAACCTGTGAGCTGGAGTGTTCTGGGACGTTATATTTGATCTTTGAATGGCTGCAATCCAGGCCATCCGTCGCATCTTTGTTACTTCGGAAACATGGCTTGAACAATTTCTCTTCAACGACGTAATCCGATAACAACCGATCTCTTTACCCGTCGGCTTCCCGTGGCTGTCATGCGACCGGCTATTGCAGTTAATAATACAACGGCTTCTTGACATTTTTGTGTTTCTTTTTATCGCTGTGTGACTGATTTTAATTGAAAGCCTGCGTGCGCTAGTACCGCTTGCCACGAGTTCCCAGAATCCTTTGCGGTTCTACCCGTGAATGACGTCACATTTTCAATCTCTATATAATATGCATGTTAAATTTTATATTTGGGGTAAAATATCAAGTCTTTTCAAGTAAACCGGTTCAAGTCCAATTCAAGTCCCAAGTCATTGGTGTAAAAGTCCAAGTCAAGTCACAAGTCTTAGAACATTTTTTCAAGTCAAGTCTAAAGTCATAAAATTAATGACTCGAGTCTGACTCGAGTCCAAGTCATGTGACTCGAGTCCACACCTCTGATAATTTGCGCACCAATTCCTCTGACATCGTCTTATCAATCGTTAGCTTACTATGCAAACATGACAAGTGAAATCTCCCGCAGCTTAAACATGCGAGAGGTTGATCGCACAGAGAATCGCTGACCGTTATGTGTGTGTGTGTAAAAGCAGCAGGATATATATTTTAGTTCTGCTGAGCCAAATAAGACAGGTCAGGGTGAAGAAGTGACAGCCAAAGAAAAGTTTACCACAAAACGTAAAAGTTATGACAAATCAGACTATAAGGCAAAAAGAAAGTGCAGCTTTATGGTTTCATGGAAAAGAATTTCTGTGGCTGCAATATGACGAGCTATATAACCAGGGCTGCACATAAGTGGTCCGCAGGTGTGCATTCGCTGTCAAAATAAAAAACGCGCACAAGATAAGAAGTTGCAACGCGTGTTTGCGTACATAAGATTTTCAGGAGGACAGACATTTGTTTAGAACTCTTAAAGATGTCGAAGAAGCAAGCTCCTTTAAGCAATTACTTTGGTGTTCCTCCACCTCCAAACAAATGTCAGAAGGAGTCCGAACCACAAAAGAAGCATGTATTCTCGGAAAAGTAGTTGCAGGAGGTGAGCTGGCTTCAAACAAATGATGAACGCACAGAGATGTGGTGCAGAATGTGCCGTGAAAATTTATTAAATGACAAATTAAAAAGGCATGAACATTTTTTTTTGGATCGAAAAAATATCGAACCGTGACACCAAAGTATCGAACCGAACCATGAATTTTGTGTATTGTTGCACCCCTAACAAATGTATGTCACAATCAGCAGATCGACATACATTAAGGCACACAAATTATGGAATTACTGCATGATATTTTTTGACAATAGGAAAGTGAATCATACATCTGTGACACAGGTGGCTAAATTTTGGTGAACAGCTGCTTTACACGAAAAAACTAGAAAGTCAATTTTCAAGGAGATTCAGCTTAATTACAAAGGAATGACTATTTTGACTCTTCTTCTAAGTTTTAAATTCTCACTTTTAGTTTTCCTGTGAAACTGGAGTATTCCAGTAAAACCACAATTAACTTACATAGAAAAGATCTGAAACTGTATATGGGGTAAATGGTGCAATAAGTGAAATTAGGGTCTAAATGTTTTACACACTTGGAATTCAGATTTCAATTGATTTCTTTTAAATACTTTTGCAAAAATCCCTGAAAAGGTTTTCACTTCATGGGTTTATGGGTATCACAACATTTTATTTATGTCATTAAAGTTAAAAAAAAATTAAAGCAAGTCAGCTACAAAGTTTATTAATGACGATGGTGCCAGACTAACAATTTAAATCAGTTAAGACATCTAAGTAGCGGGCAAGGGTACCTAGACCCGGTTCGTAGAGTACGCTTGGGGAGTGTGATTGTGTGTACAGCGTCTCTTTATGTCTGTCTCCACGTTGGTTGAGTGTGGAGTAAGTGCATATGAGAGCATGAGGGTGGGAATGGATGTTTGTGTCTGTGTGTGCCTGTATTTCTGTGTCTATATGTCAGGTTGGGTATCAGACGCCACCTCTCTGGGGACATCTCAGGCCCTCCAAGGTTTGGAGGCCTATCTCCACCCACCACCACTTCCCTTGCCAGTGGCGGACTCCCTCAGGTGTCGGTGCGTTGGTGGTTCTTTGTGTCTGGGGGTGGGCGTCCGGGTACACACCGGCTCACTCCTTGGCGGCCGCTTATCGGGGCCTGGAGCCTGGGGCTCGCTCGGGCCACTTCGGAGGTGGGGTGCCCCCGGCCTCTCGGCCTGGGGCTCGGTCACTCAGGCACAGCTGGCTGCCGGCGGAGCTCACGGGCGCGTCACTGCAACCCCCCCTGGCTTTTGCTCCGCGGCTGCTGAGTGAGCCCTCATCTGGGACTTTCCTCAGCTCTTACTGGGACAGTGGCGCGGCTGCCCCTCTGTTGGTCTTCCTTGGTCTCTTGTGTTCTGGGGGCCTCTGGATGTCTGGAGTTTTGATCTCCTCCATACCTGCTTCATACCCTGGAGGACGGGGCTGTGGCCCCCCCACACCCTCTAGCAGATCGTTACATGATGAAACCTTTGGAATGCAAGCATGCTGATCCACACAGGTATGCACACAGGTGTACACACGGGTATTCACAGACGCGGAATACAGCTTTCTTGGCTGCTGCCTCAAAGCACATTGTGCTATCTTGCGTGCTGCACAATATCGTTTATTATTTAGTATCTACTGATATCTACTGCTAGCTAGTTTATTGTGATGGTGCTGTTTTTTTTATTATGTTGCTCTTTGTTGTTTGCTTTCTCTTCTGTTTTTTTTCTCCATACAGGTGATCCGGGTGTTTTGTTTTTTTTGTTTGTTTTATTTTTTTCTTTCTTCCCCCCCTTCTCACCGTCTCTTCTCCCCTTTGGTTTTCTTTCTCTCCCTCTCTTTCTTTCATTCTCTCTCCCTGTCCTATCCCCCAGTCATGTCTGTCCCGTTTGTAGCAACTGAAAATAAAATAAATTCATAATTATAATAAAGGTCAATCAAATGGACCAATATGGCAAGGCCATGATGATCCACTTGGTAAAATAAATCCGCTTGGCATCTTTCTTGGCCTTAAGACAATAATTCTGATGGCTAAAGATCCAAACGGGACACAAAAAAAAAAAAAAAAAAGACATCTAAGTATGACGTTATTTGTAAGGTTTGTGGTGATCATTGCATACATGTGTATACTTATTAATTGCATGTTTGAACGTCACCACCATTGACTTGTCACATTAGTACAATTGTGTGCTCTTAGGTTGTTGGCGGGCTTAGAGTAAACTGTCAAAAGACACTTGGTGTTTGCCCAATTTTCTAAGCCTCCCACAAGGCTTTAAGTTTGTGCTGCTTTGAAGTGATTGATGACAGGTCAGCCACCAACGGCCTTGCAAATTTCCAATTCTACCACTGGGAAATTGCTCATTTCTTCACAAGTCCATTTCAATTTTTGCTCCATAGCAACATGCTGAGTTTATGCATTTCGCAGGGAGTTGAACACAGAATTGTGATGAATTACACCACAGTGACAAATAAGAACACACACACACACACATACATATATATATATATATATATCTATAGTTGTGTTACTTTATTGTTTGTCTTTTTTTCAGTTGGATTACTTGTTAAGGAGGGTTTGTTGCAAGGTAAAAGTAAGAACGTGCCACAGTTATTTAGATAACCACCTCACTCCCGTTTCTACATGACTAAAACTACCTCTGTGACATTGTCAAGGGTTCTTTTTTAAGTCCCTCTGCCGTTATTAAAATACAGGATTGGTATCCTATTTGCTGCGGTGCGGGCTTCAAAGAGGTTATTTGTCATCATACTGATTTATGCTGTCATTCAGGGACATTTATATCACTTTAAGCTTTTCGGGTGTTCCAGCTTTGGTGCTGGGCAGACAATCCCGCAGAGACGCAAGTCTCTGTTCCATTTTCCTCTTTTTTGTGTTCTTGTTCTTTACTAGCAAGGAGTGAAACTGTAATGTGTCATGGTCCCTGTGCCCCGCTGGTCAATCCTCTATTGGGCAATATGTTTGTGGTTTGTTTGCTCTCTCGCCCTCTCTCTCTCACTCTCTCTCTCTCTCGCCACGGCGATGCTCACTGCGGGCTCCCGCTGCTGGCCCACACACCTGCTCATCACCACACCGGCTGCTGATCCCAGCTGATTACTGCACTACTTAGATGGCGAGTCTGCACTAGTCTTCGCTGGATCGTTGAGCTATCAGTGTCAGTTAGACTTGTGTTTCGGCTAACCTTCACCTTGAGAATTTCTTATTATTATCCTGCTAACCCGACGTTTTGTGTGTAGATCGTTTTTGGAACCCGATGCGGAGAGGAGTGATTGAAGGGGGAACGTTTTGTACAGAAAGTGTGGAACACCCTTCTCCCAACCCTGTTTCCCACGGACCCTGGCGACCCGGACCCGTTTCCCCTGCACGTTGTATATAGCCACTTGGTGTATGTGTTCACTGTAAATAAACGCACTGTCCTTCGCCTAAAGGAAAACCCTGGCCTGCGCCTGAGTCTCTTTCGGAACCCCTAACAGAACGATCCAGCCATTATGGACTCAGCAGGACAGGACCCCGTGGGCCGGGCTCTGGCCGCCCAGGAAGCCGCGCTGGCCCGCCATGAACAAATGCTCGGGCAGCTACGGCAGGATGTCGCCGCATTGACCCTGGCGGTGGCGCAGTTAATACCGCTGGAGGGAAATGCGCAACCAGGGAATCCCCAGCCGCCCAGCCCAGCTCCCCAGGCGGCACCGCCCGCCGTAGCGTCAGGTAGCTCACCACGGGTCGGTACGCCGTCTGACGGACCTTTACCCACACCGGAACCATTCTCGGGTGAGTCTGACAAATGTGCCGGATTTTTGGCTCAGGTGTCTCTGACGTTTCGCGAGCTGCAGCGTTTTCATAGCAACGATGGGGCGAAGATCACTTATTTAGTTCAACTTCTGAGGGGCCGTGCACTAAAGTGGGCCCAGGTTGTGTTAAACTCTGATCCTGTCATCACCTACGCTGACTTTCTCTCCAAATTTAAGAATGTGTTTAACCCAGGCACCGGGGCAGAGGCCGCTGCTCTCCGTCTCCTCAACTTCAAACAAGGTAGGAGAAGCATGTCTGAATACGCTATCGACTTCTGGATTCTGGCAGAAGAGGCAGGGTGGAATCAGGAGGCGCTACGGAGCACGTTGCTGAACAATATCAGAGAAGAATTAAGGGACGAGCTAATCATGCGTGATCTCCCTGCCTCCTTTAATGAGCTAATGTCCCTGTGCATTAAGGTGGATGAGCGGTTACGGGCTCGCCGGTCACAGCGGAACTACAACCTCCATGAGGCTGCGGGAGTCTCTGGCACCGGCGCCATGGCGGATGCCGGCCCCTCCCGGACTCACGAGAGCGGGGACGGAGAGGAACCCATGCAGCTGGGCGGCTCCCATCTCACCGCGGCGGAGCGTCAGCGCCGGATTACCGCCGGTGAGTGCCTCTATTGTGGTCACAGGGGACATGTTGTGGCTACCTGCCCTTCGCGGGCAAAAGGGCGCGCCCGCCAGTGATGGTAGGAGTACTGGTGGGCGAGCTGAGCCAGAAAGAAGCTCCTCCCCATTTAACACTATCGGCCACGCTTTCTATTCACTCTAAGAGCCGCTCCCTATCGGTGTTAATCGACTCTGGGGCGGAACAAAACTTTATTGACTGTCAGTTAGCCCGGCAACTTGGGTTACTATTGGAGCCCCTGCCTCATGCATTACATGTTACGGCATTGTCAGGTCAACGCCTTCCAGACATCACTCTGGTGACGGAGCCTGTCGAGCTCACCCTCTCTGGCAATCATTCTGAAGAAATCTGTTTTTTGGTGTTTAAAGCAACTCGCACTCCACTAGTTCTCGGCCATCCTTGGCTACAACAGCACAACCCTCACATAGATTGGCTAAAGGGGCGTGTCACTGGGTGGGGGGAGGACTGCCACATGACCTGCCTTAAAGCAGCCTCGCCTCCAAGCACTGAAACGCCCTCTCCTGGGGTATTGAAATCAGCTGATTTAACTAATGTGCCCTCTGTTTATCACGACCTAGCTGAGGTGTTTCAAAAGGCCCGCCCCCAGTCACTTCCTCCGCATAGACCCTATGACTGTGCTATCGAACTGCTCCCGGGAGCTCCTTTACCCACCAGTCGGCTATATAGCATCTCACTTCCAGAACGAGACGCTATGGACAAGTACATCACGGAATCCCTGGCTGCCGGCCTCATTCGGGCCTCCACCTCTCCAGTCGCGGCAGGCTTCTTCTTTGTCGAAAAGAAGGATAAAACCCTCCGGCCATGCATTGACTATCGCGGATTAAACAACATCACAGTAAAAAATAAATACCCTCTGCCGCTCCTCAGTTCGGCCTTCGAGCTCCTCCAGGGGGCTACTGTTTTCACCAAACTGGATTTGCGAAACGCATACCATCTGGTTCGCATCCGTGAGGGCGATGAGTGGAAGACCGCCTTCAACACCCACCTCGGCCACTTCGAGTACCTTGTCATGCCCTTTGGTCTCACTAACGCCCCTGCGGTGTTCCAAGCCCTGGTGAACGACGTGCTCAGAGACTTCATTAACCGTTTTGTTTTTGTCTATCTAGATGACATCCTGATCTTTTCCAGAAACCAATCCGAGCACGAGACCCATGTCAGACAGGTCCTGCAACGACTCCTCGAAAACCGATTGTTCGTCAAAGGAGAAAAGTGTGAGTTCCACGTCTCCACCGTTGCATTCCTGGGGTACATAATCGACCAAGGAAACCTCCGCCCGGACCCTGTGAAGGTAAAAGCCGTTGTTGAGTGGCCGGAACCTCCTAATAGGCACCAACTGCAACGTTTCCTTGGGTTTGCCAACTTTTACCGGCGGTTCATTCGGGACTTCAGCCGAGTTGCCTTGCCGCTGACCCAGCTAACCTCTCCCAAGCTTCCTTTTCAGTTGAACAAAGAAGCTCAGGCAGCTTTCCAAGAACTGAAGAAACGATTCGCCTCAGCCCCCATCCTGATCCAACCCGACCTCACGCAGCCATTTGTGGTCGAGGTCGACGCGTCCGACTCAGGGGTTGGAGCGGTTCTGTCGCAACGGAAGGACGGTAAGCTCCACCCTTGTGCCTTCTTCTCCTGCCGTCTGTCCCCTGCAGAGAGAAATTATGATGTCGGGGATCGGGAACTGCTGGCGATAAAACTAGCCCTGGAGGAGTGGCGGCACTGGTTGGAGGGCACGGCTCAGCCTTTCCTCGTCTGGACAGACCACAAGAACCTGGCATACCTACAATCAGCTAAGAGGCTCAACGCTCGACAGGCCAGGTGGGCCCTGTTTTTCACCCGTTTCCACTTCTCCATCTCTTACAGACCCGGTTCCCGGAATGTCAAACCCGACGCCCTGTCCCGTCAGTTCTCAGTCTCGGAGGACACCACTGAGCCCGCTCCCGTTCTCCCCGCCACCTGTGTCGTGGGCGCCATCTCCTGGGGGATCGAAGCAGCCATTCGGGAGGCTCAGGTGTCGGAACCGGATCCGGGAGGTGGGCCAGCCCAACGGCTCTACGTCCCTCAATCAGTACGTTCTCAAGTACTTCAATGGGCCCACACTGCCCGCTTTACGTGCCACCCAGGGGTCCACCGCACTATCAACTTCCTCCAGCGCTACTTCTGGTGGCCCTCTCTGACTAAAGACGCTCGGGAGTACGTCTCCGCCTGCGCGACCTGTGCCCGGAATAAACCGTCTCATCAGCCGCCCGCTGGACAGCTCAATCCCCTGCCGACTCCGTCCAGGCCGTGGTCCCATATAGCTTTGGACTTTGTAACCGGACTGCCGCAATCAGCAGGCAACACTGTCATACTTACCATCGTAGACCGTTTTTCTAAAGCTGCCCACTTCATAGCTCTACCCAAGCTTCCCACGGCCATGGAGACCGCACGACTGCTTACCCGTCATGTGTTTCGTTTGCATGGGATCCCGGAAGACATTGTGTCTGACAGAGGCCCCCAGTTCACGTCTGGCGTCTGGAAGGAATTCTGCTCCTCATTAGGAGCAAAGGTCAGTCTGACCTCCGGTTACCATCCCCAAAGCAACGGTCAGTGTGAGCGAGCTAACCAAGAGCTCGAGGCAATGTTGCGGTGCACAGCGTCCTCCAACCAGTCCATCTGGAGTGATGAACTACCCTGGATTGAGTACGCCCATAACAGTCTGACTTCCTCCGCCACTGGTCTGTCTCCCTTCGAGGTCTCACTGGGTTTCCAGCCACCTCTCTTCCCCTCTGTCGAGGGTGAGTATTCTGTACCATCTGTCCAGGCCCATCTACGTAGGTGCCGACGAGCTTGGCGGGCCGCACGGACGGCGTTGCTGCGCACAAAGGACCGAACCAAACAGACCGCAGATCGCCGCCGCACACCAGCTCCAGCATACAGCGTGGGACAAAAGGTATGGCTGTCCACACGCTTTGTTCCTCTCAGGACTGAGTCCAAGAAGCTCAACCCAAACTTCATTGGTCCTTTTGAGGTTTCGGCGCTGATCAACCCCGTCTCTGTGAAACTCCGGCTGCCGCGCAACATGAGGATTCACAATGTGTTCCACGTCTCCCAAATCAAACCTGTCCGGAATAGCCCTCTGTGCCCTCCTTCCGGGCCCCCTCCGCCCGCCCGGCTTGTGGACGGCTTGCCCGCCTATTCCATCACGCGGATTATGGACTCTCGCTGCCGCGGGCGTGGCTTCCAGTACCTTGTGGACTGGGAGGGCTATGGCATTGAGGAGCGGTCCTGGGTTCCGCGGGCCGCTGTCCTGGACAAGCGTATGCTGCGGGCCTTCCATCTGTCTCATCCTGGTAAGCCTGGTGGGTCGCCGGGGGGCTCCCGTTGAGGGGGGGGTACTGTCATGGTCCCTGTGCCCCGCTGGTCAATCCTCTATTGGGCAATATGTTTGTGGTTTGTTTGCTCTCTCGCCCTCTCTCTCTCACTCTCTCTCTCTCTCGCCACGGCGATGCTCACTGCGGGCTCCCGCTGCTGGCCCACACACCTGCTCATCACCACACCGGCTGCTGATCCCAGCTGATTACTGCACTACTTAGATGGCGAGTCTGCACTAGTCTTCGCTGGATCGTTGAGCTATCAGTGTCAGTTAGACTTGTGTTTCGGCTAACCTTCACCTTAAGAATTTCTTATTATTATCCTGCTAACCCGACGTTTTGTGTGTAGATCGTTTTTGGAACCCGATGCGGAGAGGAGTGATTGAAGGGGGAACGTTTTGTACAGAAAGTGTGGAACACCCTTCTCCCAACCCTGTTTCCCACGGACCCTGGCGACCCGGACCCGTTTCCCCTGCACGTTGTATATAGCCACTTGGTGTATGTGTTCACTGTAAATAAACGCACTGTCCTTCGCCTAAAGGAAAACCCTGGCCTGCGCCTGAGTCTCTTTCGGAACCCCTAACATAATGATTCTTGTTACTTCAAATGGCACATGTTTAAACATGTTTCACTAAAAGATATAATAAAGCAATCTTCAGTACCAGAATCACATGTCATTCATCGCTGATAGAGGAAAACAATAACAGCCTCTGGTTTCTTTTCTGCACTGTAACACAGATTCACAGCACTGTTATGCTCTCTATTCTTTTTGTTGCCAGTATAACTTCAGGACCTTCTTTACAAACGGTTATTAATCTTTAGAGTAAAAACATCACATGTACAGTTTCACTTGTTTTATATTTAGACTGCCTCTCTTGAACAGCTTGCCTAAACATTTTTTCTCTATCTAAAACTATCAAGATCTCTTTTAGATCCCATCCCCACTGTACCATTCAGGTGTATTTCAGCTCTATTTACCTATCAAAAGAAAGTATGGCCAATTTATCATTATCAATAGATTCCATGCCACGGGGTTTTGAGGTTTAGACTCTACTGAAAACACTACGTTACTTTTAAAAATGTATTTATTTTTTCTATTACTAAAGCCACAATATACATTATTTCATCTATATTTATAAAATCTTTGAGTTCTTTGAGTTTCAGCTAAAATTTAGTGAAGTATATAATAAAAAAAAAATAATAAAAAATTGTCATGTAGGTTTAGGATTAGGACATACCCATCAAAAGTTAGTTTTGGAGTATTACATCACTCTGCATCCTTTATAGGCAGAGTTCAACATAACCAGTGAGCTCAGCAAGTTGATTAGCAGGAGCATCTTTGTGTCAGGGATAGTTTTTGCACAAATTCTGAGTGTGGCCTGTTTAAAGAGGACCCATTTTTTAATTTTTATTTTGTTTTGTTTTCTTTCTTCTTCTTGGGGGGAAAAAAGAGCTTTTTTCACCTCATAGCCAAAACATTTCACATTCACAGTTAGCGTATGAAGCCACTAAGAGAAAGTGAGGTTTCTCATTAGCATAGAAAACACATCAGAAATGTAGTGATGGTGGTATGTAGTGCTTGACACAACAGTGACAACAACGTTGTGATCTTGCGTGTAAATATTGGTACAGCTGCATCTTCTCCTTTCTCTCTGACATGCAATGCAGGTAGCAAAGAAGCGAGTCAACAGTGCAGACAGTGAGCTCAGTTAAAGTGAATGGTGTGTTTTTCTCAGATTTTCAGATCTTGCAGATTATATAAGCTAGCTGCAAACTGATAAGAGCTCCATTTTCTCCTCTCTTTAGCAGTGATACAAGCGTGCTAGCTACAAACATGGCTTAAAGAAATTTAGGCAAAACTGTAAACTGATTTTATTTGGTCCTAAAAATGTTTGAAACACATATCCCTTTATGCTGTAGTTGATCTAGAGGCATTCCGTTAGCCTCCAGGACTACTATGAGAAATGCTGAAGAGATTTTTGAAAAGCATGTATAGCAAATTCTTGGGTTTATCCAAGCCTTTGTTAATTTATGGTGACAGGTTGAGCCAAAAAAGGCAAATGTTTTGCTTCTTTTTAGGTTTGTCCAACATACTGTATGTCGTCCAGTATATAAGAAAAACTGCATACTTTGATCATCCAGTGGTCAAAACTTCCACAGGATCCATACATATAACAGGGAATGACTGATCTAAAGGCTCCTGGGGCTTTGTCCTGTTGATAGTCTGATGTTCTAGATCGATTTCAGGCAAAAGCTGTAGTTTTTCTCATTCAAAGCCTGAAAGCTGGAAAAGATGGCCAGTAAGTTTTAAGGGGTGTAGGGAGACTTATAAAAAAAACAAAGTGGACCTCCCCTATATTTTTTTATTTTGTTATATTTTACTACATATTCCCATTTTATGCACTGCATTGTATTCCACTAAAATGTAGAAACGTATTTTCTTAAACAGTTTTATAACCTCAAAGGTTCAAAAACCACACTAAACAGCTCTGACTAAAGTCCTCATATCACTGAAAACACATGAAAAATATTTTTCTCTGACTAATGTAAAAGGATGCAAATAAAAGCATATAACATACACATTAAAATGAGCTCATAGTATCCACAGATTGGCTATTTCTGTTTGTTGTGACAAAAGGATACAGTGAAATTATTCACTCAGAGTGTCAAGACAGACAGTTATTATTTCGATGCCACCCACACTTATCTAATCAGTCCTGCTCACTTAGTATCAGTATTTAGCCACCTCTTTTCTCTTAGGTAGCTTTTATTCGTTAGCCAATATTGAGGGCATAATATTAGATTAACTTTACATGTATACCATAAATACTGGCTGCTTCCTGCATCTCTTTTAGTTTGTCTCAGCTGTTTTACTTCTACTTCTTGCCTAATTCTCATTGTGATTTGTCTTCTAAGAGCCAGTAACATCCTGTAATATCACCATAAGATGCATTGTGGTAGATTCCATGTGTTTATCACACGGAATCTGGTATAAAGAACGCATTACCCAATATTAACCCACTGCCTTATGACAGCTGGGTAAGGCTTCAGCAACCCATCGACCCAGAATTGGATAATCGGTTGAGAAAATAGATGCATAAAATTGACATGATTATTTTAAAATTATTATTCTTAGGATTAATATGAAGTTGCTAAATTAACTTCTGAATAAGGAATTTTAGGCAGCAGAGAAAACAAACTCGGCAGAATATGCAGCATATGATTCAACAAATCTGTAGGTCACTGAATAAGACGTTGAAAAACAGCAGAAATTTGTTTATTTGTCCATTAGTTCATCCTGACATTTCGTTTTTATTTGTTTCCAAAAAGAAGTAAAACATTTTGTCGGGGTTCTGTTGCTTAAATGTTATTTTTTTGTAATTTCGTTTCAGGTTTGTTGTGAAAGGTCATCAACACATATCTTTATTCAGAGTTTTTGTTGATAAAATGGACATTGCTTTTACATCTCCGCAAGTGCAAGTACAGAAAAGATTGCATTTTAAGAAAGGATTCACGAATGCTGAGGAAACTATGCTTCTTTAATAGAGTTCCTCGAGGTAATTCAGCAGTCATTATGCAGAGGTTCACTCTGATGTCCTGCAAATTGACAATTGCTTAAGCTAAGTAATATCAACCTGAGGGAAGGCAGAGAGTGTTTAAAAAACATTTAAAGTAAATGACTTTGGGTGAAGAGGAGGCTTTTGCGGGGCAGAGCACCAGTGACACTCCCATTGCAATCACACAGCAGCACTGGGAGATCGGTAGACGAGTAGACCCACCACAAGCACTACGTTAACCTCTTGACATTTTCTACCTGAGGATGGAATAAACAGACAGTGTAGCGCTGTTCACAATATTCAAGTGCTGTGTGAAATAAAAGATAAATTATTGTTGGCATTTGAGGGTGGCTGTGATGTTTTAAAGAGAGAAAAGTAAATAATGACACATCCATGACTATAAAAACAAGAGTCAGCTTTTATTTTTTAAATATCCCCCCCACCCATCCACCCACACACAGACCTTCACCGGTTTGATAAGGGAGAATACTTTGGATGGAGCACCACTTGGAGCACACAGAATAGACAGCAGTTCCTGCACAATATAATATTAAACAGCATGAAATGCTGTTCAGCACTGTCTGTATGTGGGGGTGTTTTCACTTTTTCCACCTCACATCCCTTGAACATCGTCCCAGGATGTCTTAGTAGCCACCACATGCCTCTGCCACCTCAAGAAATAAAAGTCATACTTGATTTACCTGACAAGGGCTCTTTGAGCTCCCCTTGACCGTGACGGATCTACTGCTGCAGTGAGATGCAACATTGAAATGCTTCTACCTGCCAACCCCTTTGAAAAACACCCCAACCCAGCTCCCCCTCCCTTTTCACCCAAGATCTCCTCTCTATTCGGGTGGTGTCTCAGTGTCTGGCAGTTGTTCAGCTCTGCTTGGTGCTCAATCTTATTAGAGGGCAGAAGGTGGTTCAGAACGTGTACTGTGACACTGACAGACCCAACTACTTACTACCCCCACCTCCACCCCCTTTTTTTTTCTTGATACACACACAGCTGGATTTTTCACATGTCCTCAACTGATGTGAATACGCAGCTAGCTAACGGGCCACACGTGCAGAGTCAGGTTATCATTTCCTTGAGCCTGTGTGTAATCATTGATTGCTTGAATATAGGAGAATCAATGTTGGCATGCTGCACAAGTACTTGTGATTTGTAGCAGATCGGTCATCTTTAATACAGTTCAAATCTATTGCATCAAATCCAGGAACCTACAGGCCTATGACCTTGGCTATATGCTGCTCCACAGGCTCAATTTCAAAGCAAGTGCTGTTTACTTGTTGGTCATTTGATTTGTTGGTGGCATTTGCCTTGAATGTGAATGTGGACTCGAATGCTGCTCAAGGTTACTGTTTGTCTTTGGGCTTTATATTTCACTCCTAGATTTAAGCCATTGATATGAGGAGGATAAGCATAATAGATATGTTATTTCAGTTGGAGTAATACAGCACATTAGCACATTAACATAAAATGTCAGGGGTATCAGTAATCAATAGATGGATGAAAAAAGGCAAGAACATGGCAAATAACAAGGCATTGTGAGGTGAGGGACTATAAGCTGCTAATACCTCTGGTGAAGCCAGCAAGGCTATGTAAGAGCGACAGTTCAGTCACATTTCTTGCGCCTGTGGCTATTCTGTGCATTTAGCCACCGATGCTTTAATCCACCACCTTCCTATCACTCAGTGGGTTGTCGTGCTATAATTGTGTTTTATCGATTCCGGCCTTGGTCTGACGCCTGGATATCTTGTGTAAATACACAGATACAGTGGGTTTACCTGTATAAATATTTCAATAAAACGACGCCACCCCCACCCCCTTCAATAGCAGAACTATTGATAGCGCAAATTTGCAGGCTAATGCAGACCCACATTAATGCCCAGGTTCAGAAGTGGGTGGCTTCAGTTGAGCCAAAGAGAAAAATTACACCAGCTTAGCGATGATGTGTTATTGAATTTTCCTCCAAATATATTCCATCTCCTGGGCTCAGTGCTTAAATGACAGACAGACAGGCTACTATGCTAATACTGGCACCAAATATAAAGATCCTAAACAGGGATAATGTGATGAAATCTGTTTCCAAACAGCTCTGAATTTAATGACGTGGTCCCTCCAGGTTTGTAAGAGAGGTGCAATGACTGGTTGCCTTTGAACTGCAAGTCCTTTGTTCCCTGACTGACCGTTGAGATGGACAACAAAGTGAATCATCCTCCACTTGTCCTCTCCAGACATGAATTATAAACGCTATCTCTCCTCCCCTCCTTTTTTTACACCTTTTATTTTCCCTCAAGACCTTTTCTTTTTTAGTCTATAAAGCCTTCGGGTCGGGTGCCGTGTGCTATTGCTTGCTGCTTGTCTGTGTGGAAGGCCTTCCCATCTGTCAGCCTGTTGGATGCACAGAGGGCTTTGTGAATGAAATGAAGTAAGAAGCCACCTTTTCCCGAGTGCGTCTATTGCTTCAGAACACCGAGCCACCAATAGTACTCTCCCCAGCCTCTTTCGCTCACTGTCTACATCTTTAGGGCATCTATAAAGTGCCCTCTGCCCAGTGGGAGTGACAGAGAGTAATAAGAAAACAGCTTAAGAGGCAGATGTTCAGAAGCTTCTGTTGTGGTTTATTGTGTGTATGTGTGTGTCTCAGACTGAGTGTGTGCATTGATGTCTCAGGTGATGTCTCAACAATGAAATGAATGGACTGCTGTGACACCACAAATCATTAATAATGAATTGAAGCTCGGAATCTCAGATGCTGAGCGGACATCCAGTCAACAACTAAGGAGGCTTTGCCCCAGAAATTCCCTCAACCACAAACATATTGGCCTAACTGGCCATCAGCTGCCGTTACCTCAGCCACCCTCAAACAACCTCTTTGCTCTCTCTTCTACACACTTACTCATCTTTCAAAAAAAAAATGCAGCTGTGTCGTGAGTTGTAGTCATCAATTAAGCATCTTCATTCTGGCACAAAAAAAAAATTCTCTAAAGGAACGACATTGTTGCTCCTTGATTAAAAGCTGATGTTTTGATGCAATATACATTGAATCTTTGACTTCCATACAACATGTGTGCGTTCTGCCTTGTTCCATTTTTGTTTTGCTTTTGGTTTTCTGCTTTGTTTGTGTTTTCTTTTTTCTTTTTAACTACATGATGCAAGCATTTCTACATTGGTGATTATTACTGATTTACAACTCTAGCCGAGTTACTAAAGGATTTCAACAGTGGTGATTTTTTGTAATTTACAACTACGGATGAGTTATCCAAGCAAATCGCCTTGATATGTATACAACTTCAGCCGTATACATCATTATGTTTGTTTAGACCGTGCCTGGTCTTGTTGTCGTTGAATGCCGTGTAGACCGTTTTGAAAAATTTAAATTGGCCTGTTTAAATGGAGGTGTAGCTACACAGTGGGGTGTGCTGGGTTGGGGTCAGGCTGTGCAGTCAGGGAGAAAAGTGGTGCAGAAGCATAAATTAACACCTGCGCTCGAGTGGCTGGAATGCACTTGTACCCTGCTGCATCCGGGGAAAGAAAGCGAGGTTAGCATCTGGATGCACAGTGCCCGGCCATTAGAACACTGGGGCAACACAGCAGTGTTTATGTGAAAGCGTAGACATCAGTTTGTGGCACTTTGTTCCGCATCTCCATCACCTATCTCTAAAGGAGGCATTCAACATAGATGCTAAACCTGCCTCACCCATCAGCCCAGCTGTGTTTGTTTGTTTGTTAGTTTTGTTTTTCTTTATTAACTTCCTTTATGCATCGCCCAGAAAAATCTTTTATTATGCTCATTTTGATGCGGACGACTTGCCTGATTCTCTTCTGACTCATTTCATTGTGGATAATGTTACTCAGGGGTTCTGTTGTATCAACACATGCTGTTGGATAGAATTGGTGTCTGGCTAATAGACTATAGGAGTTAACATGGAGTAGGCCCTGTTGTTATCGAGTGTTTCATATTGGTAGGAGTAAGTGCTGTAGGAAGTAATAGACTTGGTGGTTGCTATCGGTCCCTGGGGCTGTAGGAGGCAATCATCTAACTAAATGAGAGCGAGACACAGACAGGGAGAGAGAGAGAAAGACAGGCTTCCCTCTGGAAAGACTATTGATGGCTGACAAATCACTGCTTTTGATGTGCATTTCAAAGTGTGCCCTAACATCTACATTCTTTTATTTATTCACAGAGTTATTTATTTAATTTGCAGCATCGTGCCATAGTTTTACTACAGGTTTGGATTATGATCAGAGCTTGAAGAATCAAACTGAACCTCAGGCCGTTAGGCATAGTGCACTCGCTTGGCCTTGTCATTAGGCAGGAATATTTAGCGAGCACATGCTTGAGAACTAATTACCAAGCTGTCTCGCTCATGTGCCCCCACCTCCACTCACCAAGGAAATGAGGGGCTACAAGCAAAGTACGTGTGGATGGGTGAGACACCAGGGCTAAAGAGGGACAGGAGTGAAGTCATCTTGACATGATAAACACAGAGACAGAGCTGAATTTATCAGACACGACAGGACTGTGTTGTAAATTGCAACAGGCCTCAGCCCATTTACATCAAGTGATTGAAGTAGGTGTCCTTCCCACACGCACAGTGAAGTCAGTGTGTGTGTGTGTGTGTGTGTGTGTGTGTGTGTGTGTGTGTGTGTGTGTGTGTGTGTGTGTGTGTGTGTGTGTGTGGACAGGCTTTACTGAACTTACATTGTCTCAGACAACTGATGTTTAAAACTTCAAGCCTACAATAGGATTACAGTGACCCTGAGATGCTGCAACAAAATGAAGGCCACAGTTCTGTATTTGGTTTTGTTTCATGTATTTTAGAATCTTTATGTATTGTGTTTTATGACCATCTGTGCAGAATAAAAGAGGAGTTCACAATGCAGGAAACTAACAAAAGAAAAAGAAAGTCACAGAGCAAGAGGCTGCCCATAAGCAAACTTGTGAATTGGTCCCAGTCACCAGCAAGAGCTTTGCAAAACAAAAGGCTGCAAGACAGATGTCTGATTGGCCTGCCAGGTTCTGTGCTGCTATACAGCAACTGTCAGCATTCATGAGCCAATCATAAGTGAAGTTGAATGAATTTCTCAGGGTTTTAGCTGCTTGTTAGTAGCTCTAGCAAACTTGCTACAGTTATGTGAATTTTTTTTTACAGGACTCGTTGCAGCCCTGTGCACATCCCATTACTCAAGCTGGTAGAAGCATCTTTGGCAGCAGCAACGACGAAATAATTGATTCCTATCACTTCCTGTACCACTTTGTCAGTCATTTGCATTGTTTCTGAGGAATACTGGGCCTCTCTTATTTACAGTGTTGCTTCAGTTTGTTGACATTTGTGTGCATTCGTTTATTGATAGCTCTCCTGCCACAAGATTTTTTTTACCAGTTTGAGGTCTAGACTTTGACTGGGCCATGGCAACACCTTGAATCTTTTTCTTTTTTTTTTTTCTTTTTCTTTTTTTCTTTTTTTTTTTTTGGCCTGTCCCGTTTGGCTCTTTTGCCATCAGAATTGTTGTCTAAAGGCAAAGAAAGATGCCCAACGGATTTACTTTACCAAACTGACCATCCCAGCCTTGCCGTAATGGTCCATTTGATTCACCTTTTATTGTTTATTTTATTTTCACTTACTGAATACGGGACAGACTTGACTGGGGGAAAGAAGGGGAGAAAGAAAGAGGGAAAGAGAAACAGCTGAGAAGAGGGACGGGGGAGAAGGGCAAAAGACAAAAACCAACAGAACGGGCAGAGAAAAAAAAATGCATATATCAATCACCTGGATCACCTGCTGAGAAAGAAAAAAGAAAGCAAGCAGAAGAGAACAAGAGTAATAGAATAAACAACATCACAATGATATATGGGAATATGACAGTAAATACTAAATGTTAAACATTATTGTGCAGCACATAAGATCAACAGAACACAGTGTGCTTTGAGGTAGGAGCCAAAAAGGGTGTAGTTTGTGGCTGTGATCACCCGTGTGTACACCTGTGAGCATGGACGCGCTTGTTTTTTGTTTTTTTAAAAGGTTCCTTCATGTAATAATCTGCTAGAGGGTGTGGGGGGGCCACAGCCCCGTCCTCCAGGGCGTGAAGCAGGTGTGGAGGAGATCAAAACTCCAGACATCCAGAGGCCCCCAGAACACAAGAGACCAAGGAAGACCAACAGAGGGGCAGCTGCGCCACTGTCCCGGAAAGAGCTGAGGAGAGTCCCAGATGAGGGCTCACTCAGCAGCCGCGGAGCAGAAGCCAGGGGGAGTTGCAGTGACGCGCCCGTGAGCTCCGCCGGCAGCCAGCTGCGCCTGAGTGACCGAGCCCCAGGCCGAGAGGCCGGGGGCACCCCACCTCCGAAGTGGCCCGAGCGAGCCCCAGGCTCCAGGCCCCGATAAGCGGCCGCCAAGGAGTGAGCCGGTGTGTACCTGGACGCCCATCCCCGGACACAAAGAACCACCAACGCACCGATGTCTGAGGGGGTCCGCCACTGGCAGGGGAAGTGGTGGTAGGGGGAGATAGGCCTCCAAACCTTGGAGGGCCTGAGATGTCCCCAGAGAGGTGGCGCCTGACACCCAACCTGACATATAGACACAGACATACAGGCACACACAGATACAAACATCCATTCCCCCCCTCATGCTCTCATATGCACTTACTCCACACTCAACCAACGTGGAGACAGACATAAAGAGACGTTGTACACACGATCACACTCCCCAAGCGTACTCTACAAACCGGGTCTAGGTGCCCCCGCCCCTGGAGGGGGGAACTGCACCCAGACCCAGGTGGTGTTTCCCTTTTCCCTGCAGTGGGGGGAGGCAGACCGCCCCGACTCCGCAGCAGCAGGAAGGCTCCACACTCCAGACCGCAGTCGGACGGCCAACTCCTCCTCCTAGTCCTAGCCCCCCTGCTCCAGCAGGTCGCAGAGAACGGGGGTGAGAGAAGACTCCGAACCTCCCTCCACCCGCTCATTGTAATGTTGATGCATGTGTGTTCTAAGGTGCATTTAAAACCCAGGAGGGCTTGGAGCTACCTGCCAGAGAGCAGCAGGTAAGCGCATGGTCCCTCCAGCTAGCCCTCAATGTCTACGTGTATTTAACCTTGAGAGGTGGGCAACGACGCCAGGGGTGGGGTATACACCCTGATGGTACTTTGGACTCCGTGTATCGTGCCCACCCCCAAGATCCTATATGTATGTGTAATGAGAGTGTGAGTAATGTGAATGTCTAAGTTGTGGGATAAAATTGAGGCAGAGGCAGCCAGAAGGGGACGGGGGGGGGGGACAGGGGGGGGGGGGGTAGCCTCCTCTGCACCCTGGTGACATACCCCTACTCCAAGGCCCTGCATGTGTGGGTGGTTGTGGTGGAGCGGGAAGAGGGAGGCAGCTGGAGATGGGGAGGGAAGGAAGGGAGGGGCAAGTGACCCCTCCCTGGGGCCAGCTCCCCCGCTGACCCCAGTAGGCACCCCCATACTCCGCGACCCGCCAGGGAAAGGGGGCCCAGGCCCATCCAGACCGGGCCCAGTGCAGCAGCGCCGCCCGGCCCCACAGAGCCCGGGACAGTCCACCCAACCCCACCACAGAGAAAACTGCACCCACCCCACCATCCACTCATCTTCCAGACTACATAAGACAATAAACACCCAGGCTGAGATCTTCCTCCACCTCTCCTGTATCTCCCCCTCCTGCAGAGGCAGCTCCTGAGGAGAGGAAAGCTCCTGCAAGATGTGACAATCTCCCCCACCAGTTGAAGAGCCCCCCAGGTGGCTCGACGCACCGGCGGCACCCTGCTCCAGGGCTGGGCCCCCATGCACCCACCCGCCCACAACCCCGGCAACACACCAACCAGGACCCAAGCCCCCGAGGCCCGGTCCGGGTCCCAGCCCAGAGACGGAGCGCCCCCAGAACCTCACGGACCCACCCAGGGGCAGCCAGGCTACCAGGTCAGTAACCCACGTCCGTCAGCACAGACCCTCCCCTAGCCCCGCTGCACGCAGCTGCGAGGAAACAGTCACCGTGTGTGTGTGTGTGTGTGTGTGTGTGTGTGTGTGTGTGTGTGTGTGTGTGTGTGTGTGTGTGTGGACAGGCTTTACTGAACTTACATTGTCTCAGACAACTGATGTTTAAAACTTCAAGCCTACAATAGGATTACAGTGACCCTGAGATGCTGCAACAAAATGAAGGCCACAGTTCTGTATTTGGTTTTGTTTCATGTATTTTAGAATCTTTATGTATTGTGTTTTATGACCATCTGTGCAGAATAAAAGAGGAGTTCACAATGCAGGAAACTAACAAAAGAAAAAGAAAGTCACAGAGCAAGAGGCTGCCCATAAGCAAACTTGTGAATTGGTCCCAGTCACCAGCAAGAGCTTTGCAAAACAAAAGGCTGCAAGACAGATGTCTGATTGGCCTGCCAGGTTCTGTGCTGCTATACAGCAACTGTCAGCATTCATGAGCCAATCATAAGTGAAGTTGAATGAATTTCTCAGGGTTTTAGCTGCTTGTTAGTAGCTCTAGCAAACTTGCTACAGTTATGTGAATTTTTTTTTACAGGACTCGTTGCAGCCCTGTGCACATCCCATTACTCAAGCTGGTAGAAGCATCTTTGGCAGCAGCAACGACGAAATAATTGATTCCTATCACTTCCTGTACCACTTTGTCAGTCGTTTGCATTGTTTCTGAGGAATACTGGGCCTCTCTTATTTACAGTGTTGCTTCAGTTTGTTGACATTTGTGTGCATTAGTTTATTGATAGCTCTCCTGCCACAAGATTTTTTTTACCAGTTTGAGGTCTAGACTTTGACTGGGCCATGGCAACACCTTGAATCTTTTTCTGCCATTCTGTCATAGATTAGCTTGTGTGCTCATGATGGACAGATGACCTCAGATTTAAAATACTTTAGCATATAGAGGAGTTTTTGATCTACAGGTACTTTCTAATCACCACCCCTCCTCTACTGTGTTGGGCTGTTTTTGTGCTAAAATTTTGTCTTCTCTAAATGTGGTGCTGTCCAAACATTTCCACTTTGCTCCTAAAGCCACTGCTCCAGAAATCTTGTGGTTTCTTCAGATGTAACTTTCCAAAACTAATCCATACTACCATGTTCTCTAAGGAAAAAGAAACCCTTTTCCGTTTGATGGGCAGCTACAATTCCTTCTCTGGGATCATTGCCGATGTCTTTCCTCCTTTGCATTTCGTGATCACACGACTCCATGCTCCAGACTTGCAAGCTGTCAAAAAATCTGCTTTTATAGAAGTGATCACACTTACAGAGGATCAGTTAATCAAGTGCAGTTGATAAGCAGGATCTTAACTACATGTATACAATCCCTGTTCTCTCTCACACACTTTCTGATTTTATCAAAAAAGGGTTTACAAAAAATCTACTATTCCATATGGAAGTCATATTCTATCGTTAATTTACTGCCATTTAAATTCAAGAATCTTTGAGTGCTATTTCTCTCTTCTTTAATTTCTTTGGTTACTTCTCAAGGCCACCATGTACAATAGAATAGAATAGAATAAATCAGAATAGAAAAAAAGTGTGTTTTAGTTTAGAAAATCTATATTCTCTGCAATTCTTAACCAAACAGCCCAACAGCAGTCTAACTCTTGGGGGGATAAGTCCTGCACTTACATTGAACATTCCACAAGAGTAATGTGAATTGATTAAATCCCCAACGATTCCTTGGCACAGTGTGTGTATGTGTGTGTATACAGTATTGCTATAGGCAAATGCCCCGATTCATGACAGAGAGTGAGAGTTGGTGCAGTTTTGAAAAGAGAGAAAAAAAAAGTGTTCTTGTGGATATAGACGCATGGCTGAATATCACATGGGCAGTTATTATTCCCCAGACCATTTATTACCCTGTCTGCCTTCCATCTCATCTATTATTCATTACACAATCATTTAGCTAAGTGCAGTGATTACTTAAATGTTTAATGCTGCCATAATCAATATTGGCCTGAGCCTTTCAGGTGGACACAGTTTTTCTAGCATTAAAGTCCTATCACCAGATCAAGTCACCTATTGAGTTGATCCGGTTAAATTGCACACGGTTACAGTAATCGTCCCCATTAAGAAGGTCCTTTTATCAAAGGCAGTGTAGACATGTGTAATGATAACTGTTAATTTTTGCCTTTGCCACTCAGGTTATCAGAAACAGACTTCACACTTTTCTATGAGGGCAGTGCAACAAGATAATTGGTCTATTCAAAAGTTGGCTGGCTGAAACGACTCTGCTAAACTCTATTGATGGCTGCCAAATCAGTCAATGAAGAAAAGTTCACTTATAAAAACAGAAATGTTTCACTCCCACATAATGACATAATGAACATTGTGGTTGCCTTATTAAAGGATTTTTTCATTTTAATGATGACTCTGTTGAGAAGAGGTCTATCAAAAAGTGTATTATCTTGAAACACCAACCCATGTATCATCTACTCTACCATTCATGCTTGCTCCAAGAATTTTTTTTTTTACAAAATGAAACTGGTAGAAACAGAAAGACGCAGGTAAAATGTGACATTCGCATTTACTCTCTGTTCACATTGATACATAAGCAGTAAACATGCACTTGCCGCATAGATTATGTGCCAGTGCCGCAGCCTGGTTTATAGCACCTTAATAATATGATACATATGTAAAAAGTGATGGTATTGGATTCCCTGTGCATCACTTTTTCCTGATAACCTGGCCTCAATGAAAAAGCCTGCTATAAGAAATGAAATACAGCTTTATTTTGATGTCCCAGAGCTCTGTGGTGGCATGGATTGATCACAAAAAATTGAAATTTATCACCCCGTCCTCTTTGAAGGCTTTGCTGTGTGCCTGTAGTGTTTTAGCTGAACACTATTCTACAAGCTAAATTATAATCAGTGAAGCTTTGGTCTCAAAAGTGTTGATTTTTCAAAAACTGTAAAGGTTTACTGATTTAGTGACAGTCTTTTGACATTAAAAACATTCTCTCAGGATTTACTCAAGAGATGCAGAGTCAATTTTGCTACTGAAAGGCACTGACAGTTATTTCAGTGGCTAGCTTTATTTGATGTGTATTTGTAAGGCTTTCTTTTTCAGGGTACAATCTCTTGAGAGAAGAGTATTTAAATGAGTCATAGAAATGTGATTTACTAAGCACTGCAGATGGCAATTTACTACAAATTGCACAGAGAGGTAACACTTGCTTTTTGGTTAATCAGAACAAAAACAAAAATCACAGGTATGATAACAGATATAGGTATGTTAATTGTTTTTGTTTTGTCTAAGTCTTAACGATAAAGATTAACTGCCTAGTCACTGTTATACTGCAGGTATTATAGATAAATTAAAATGAATATTGTTGATGTGATCATGTTGGTATTTCTCGGAAAATATTCCATCAGTATTTCTTATGAGTTTAGTAAAAAACATCTGACTTCCATATTTCCTTCATAGTGGTAATAACAGCTAAAAGAAGCTGTCAATTTTTAAAAATAATTTTCTTTAGAAACTTACTTTCAGCTGTTCTCTCACCACAATGGGTCACCACAGTGACTAGTTCTACATGTTTGATTTAGCTAGGATTGCTGCATTCCCCAAAGGGGACTTGTGTCTCCAACTGCAACCAGCAACCTTTCATTGCCAAACTAATGTGCTGAGTACTACATCATTGGAGGTATGCTTCCTATCTATCTGGTGTCTATATTACAATAATATCTATATTATAACATGTGCTAATATGTAGTGTGGGAAGGAGGAGTATAAAAAGACAGCTCTGTCAGTGGCAAACCGCAAAGTGTCTCTTAAAGTTAAACCTTGTGCCCTGCCCTTGGAGATGTTCCTGCTTGTCTGTTTACCTTTCGGCTGGGCAAGACTGCTGAGCAGCACCATCTATCTGCGTTTTGGCAAACTTTACTTCAGATCAGGTCTGCCTACCTTCTCTGCCACTGGGCCATCCATCTGTCCACAGCTGTCCTTCTCTTGCACCAGTGACTAGCATAACATTAGGAAAACAACAAGGAGGATTCTATTTTCCACCACAGTTGTATTAATTTATACCAGCAAAACTGCATCTGATCACAATGGTTTAAGAAATGCTATGATCACTTACACTGTAAACCTTATCTAAAATGGCTTATGAGAGCACTTATACCAGCGTCTATGTTTAGAATCCTCCCTGCTGTCCCTCGACTTGTGCCAAATATTAAAATACCGTTTCATCTTCAAAAAGGGTAAAAGGCATGGACTGGAGCCAAACTATAAAGTGTATCATACTTGAAACACTCTAAACTGTTTAGACAGATTTTTTTGGAACTGCATAATTGAATAGGATGGAAGCAAACCTTTATATAATAGGTTTTTATGGCATATTGGAAAAGAACTGACATCTAACTGCCGTAATCACATAGACAATAAGGGTTTTTAGTCCAGTACAGATTTAAAAGTGTAAAATTATCATTGCTTTATGCTTTATCAAAGGAGAAGGGTTGCAATCATAGCACAAGCACTGCAAACAAATGGAAACTGTGTCAAGGAGTATGGTCCTTAAAGAAATACTCCCTGAGAATGTTATGTCATGACCGCAATTAACATGTCTGTGAAAGAAACTTCACATGCATGGATTTTAATATTTCAATCAGACAACAAATCTTACACCATGATCCCTAGCATGCAATTAGAAATCCGTGTGGGTTGAGCAGCAGCAAACATTCAGTCTGTGATGTTGAGTAAGGAATAGAGATAGAAATAATGGCTCTGTGATGTAGACCCAAGCTCCATTAGACAACAGCATTAATTCCCAGTAGCATCTGCAGGCCCAGCTGTATGTGCAGACCACAGAGAACTTCACCCCTTTATCAATATGAATACAAAATGTGAGCGTATATTTGTGCGTGAGCGTGTCTAGAGGAGTTTTCAGCGAAGCAGTAATGAATGTCTCTCTGGTGGATCAGCATGTAAACACTGGAGGAGAGTGAACTCTGGCAACAGCCATTCCCATTTGGCTCAATTAGGCCCGAAACTGAGACAATCAATGGTGCTGGCCTTTCTGCCAGTCCGCCTGTTGGCGACGGCACTGCACTCAGTAAAACAAAATGGGAATAATCAAAGTCCATAATTAGTTGGCCTGAGAGGGTGCAGGAGTACGTTTTCACTCAGCTATAACCAGCGACAGTGCAGTGACAATGGCGGAACAGGCTGTACATGGAGATGAATGCACACAGCCTCGAGGAGAAAGGACAAAACAAAACTGTGTGTGCTCTGTGCAATATAGTTATCCTGCTGTTGCACTAACAGAAACCCTATACTAAAGACAAGCAGTGGCCCAAAACTCTGCTTGGCAACAAATGAAACACCAAGAGAGATGACGGGATATGATGAAAAAGTAACAGCCTTTTCTTTTTTTGATCAAGGGGATCTCTCAGTTAGGCAAAGGGACATATATGAAATGCTAGGAAGGCAAGGTAGACGAGCAAGAATGAGAGTTAAAATAAATTGAGCTGTATGAAAAAGGGTCTCATTCAAAGTGATAGTTATCTGGGTATTTTACAGCTTAAGAGGAGGGAATATGGAGGGAAAGTTTGGGAAAATGTTCCAGATTCACAGGAAGCATGTGAGAGTTCTAGACAAGAATAAGAAACTAATGGCACATGATCCTGGACCTATATTGTGCTCAACAAGTTGAAGCAATTCTATACAGAGAAACTACTAGACTTTCGTGAGGACATTTAATATCTCATCCGAGAAATGAGATGAATCTCAAATGAGAGGTGAAATGTCTTCACGAAACTTAAAGAAGTCCACTCGCTTTCTTTCCCGTATACATCCTATACCAGACATGCTTTCCTTTTGGTTAATCGTATTAATGTAGAACTTCAAAAACTGGCTTCAAACTTTAAGCCAATTTTTACAGAACTAGATTGTAAAAAAAAAAAAAAAGAAAAGAAAACTTCAGTAAAAAGCATCCTCAAAAGTCTACAATTTAAGCACAAACACAACATCACCCTCTGATAAACCTGTTACAGCTAAGTACCCCAGTGGTTTCTCAGTCCCAGTCCTTGGACTTGGTTGGTATTAGATTCATAAAGTAGTAAGTTAATAACCAGAGTGCTTTACAATACAAGTAAAACACTGGCTGGGCAAAGTGAATAAAATGATGACACTGGCTAAAACAATGGCCACTGGATTGTGTACCTGCGGTGGGAATGATGAGAAGGGGAAGGTGATGCTGGCACAGGTCTGTGTCATGCTGCCTCTGGCATTGTCACAGAAGGTGGTCAGTAATGATGAGGAAGATTGCTTCTGTGTAAATGTCTGCCAAAATGAAGTTGGATGGGGTGATATATGTTTGTGTATTGGTGTGTACGTCAGGTAGATGTTAGATGCCTTGGTATCTGGCCCCAAATCAGAAAATTAGATTGGCACACAATATTTCTCTCAATCCGTGCACTCCCATATATCTACACAACAGCAAAAGAGTGTATAATTGCTATATATGCACACATAATTACACACATTTATAAAAGCTGGACATATGGGTGCTTTTAATGTTGAATCATGTCCAAAATTCTTGTACAGAATTATTTCTGTAATTATTTCTTATGGTGCTTTGTATATTACTAACTATGGGAGAAACATGGGACAGTACAGTGGTGCAAAGGTTAGCAAGGGGCCTTTCTGTTTGGAGTTTGCATAATCTCCCATGTGTTCTCCCATGTGCTTCTGTGGTTTTTCTCCAGATACCCCAGGTTCATCCCATAGTCCAAAGATATGCTAGCGGGGGTGTGATTCTTTTGGTGAGTGAGTGTGAATGGTTGTCTGTTTCTCAGTGTTGGCCCTGTGGCAGGCTGGTAACTTGTCCAGGATGTACCCTGCCTCTTACCCTATGGCAGCTGGGATAGGATCCAGCTGCCCCATGACTCTGAACTGGTTAAGCAGAAGAAATAAGATGGATGGATATGGAAAACAGAGAAATGGTTAATTGAACTGGAAATCTTTTGGATTTCAGCAAGAGTAGCTTCTGGCTTTGTGCAGACAGAAAATACTGATTTAATAATAAATGAAAATCTTCCTTAAAGGACCATTCACGACTTTATATCAATTATGGTTAAGTTGGTCTGATTTTTTTAAATGTATTTACTGATAAAAATTCACCCTGTTCGGTAAGGCTCTGGATCTTTCAGGGCTTTCTGGGGTTATCAAGCCTTTGCATCATTACATTCAATTTGGAAGCAGTGCCTATGGATTGGCAGATGTATAGTCACATTTTTCAAGAAGTTGGATCAGAGGGTTTGGTCACTGAACATTGAACCAGTTTTTATCATCTCAAAGCTGTGGGAGGGTAAGTGTATGTAGTTTGCCCAGCAACACCCCTCTTAGCATCATGTTGGGGTGTCTCAGGAATATGGGAACACTAGCCTATTGCTACTGGATATTTAGTCCTTATAAAACTACAGCAAGAGCTTGATTCACATTGCTGGTAGTTAAGACAGATCCACTCCCAGTGTTAGTTGGACTCTGCTAGAGTTGCCCGAAGTGGCGGATATCATGTCTCTCCTGTTTGGCCTCATCAGGTGGTGACCTCCAGGCATTATTGATAGGGTGAGATCTTAAGCTATTTGGGAGGGACTCAGAATAGAATCCCTAATCCTTCATGTCAAAAGGAGCAGATGACGTGGCATCTTACAAGGAGGCCTTTTGTACACCTCCTAGGTGAGGTGTTTTGGGTTTGTTCTACTCAAAGGAGGACACACTGAAAAGATTACGTCTCACAGGAGGTGCCTGGGAATAAGGTCAGGGCTTCTCTACTTAGACCGCTGTCCCCATGACCCAAACTCAGTTAAGAAGCAAAAGATGAATGGAGCAATAAATTGAAAAAGTAACAAAAGGCTCATGGAATGTTGGTATTTTACACTTTCATTATCATCTTTATGATCAACTGTCTGGGAACTTTACATTTAAATGCAAAACTTGGCTATTAACATGGCAAAACATAGAAATTAATGTAATGTGTATATAGATAGATAGATAGATAGATAGATAGATAGATAGATAGATAGATAGATAGATAGATAGATAGATAGATAGATAGATAGATAGATAGATAGATAGATAGATAGATAGATAGATAGATAGATAGATAGATAACTTATTTTAAGTATAGTTATCGGGGTCACTCTCTGAGATTTCAAATATGCCAATTCAAAGTCCAGAATGCATGTGCATATCTGCTGTGCTGTAATATAATGCTGCTGAAAGGTGAAGATTCTTTAAATCAAAGTGGACCCGGCTTGCATCCCAAACATGGATTTGTAGGGATAATGGAGCCACTGAATGCAGAGCAGCTACCAATAAGGTCCTGCACCACAAGAATAGAAATTGAATGTGCTCTGTGGTCCAATCATAAAAACAGCCCATGTGTGTGTGACTGTCATTTCACTAGGAACCAAAAACTGATAATGTGAGATAATGTTGAAATGCAAAAGTGCCTTTTGCTGGCTGTAGTTAAACAGTAAAAGAACCGAAACACTACGTTCATTTGCTTTGACCTCATCTGTAGTGTGTCTGTGAGGGTCTTCCAGGAGAGAAGGAGACAGATAAAGCATGTTGTTTTCAATGCTATCAAGTTTCTTTGTCTCCCTATTGGCATGAATAATGAAGGACATTCACCTTGTTTATCTTTCAATTCAATATTTACTCCTTGTCAGATGCATTTGGGGGCTTTTCATCATCGCTGTTCTCCAAGCGCAATGTTGCAATGTTTTCCTCTATGGTGTTCATCCTCACTGTTAATGTTTGATGAAGACCACAACAAAGTGTTCAGCTGGAGGTCTACCTGTGCCACACTTTTGTCAATCTCTATTGGTGTCGTTCTCTGTTGATAGCATTTGCCCAAGATTGTGCTCCCTCCTCGGGGATTCTCCACTTCTGTTCTGGAACTCCTTTTCCCCTTCTCAAGGTAAATTTGGGCTGGATTGAATTAGGCAAGGAAAAGTAGGTCACTGACTTTAATCATTCTATTGGATTGTTAGTGTGAAGGTTAAACCTAATACTAGCGTATTCCCATCAGCAGCTTAAGCGAGCGAGATATTTTCTTTCTTCCTGTTTATTTTATCCTCCTTCCTTTGCTATGTAAAATGTTTTTTCCACCTTTTGTTGTATGCACATGCATACAAACACTGGCAACCACATGATTACTAACTTTCTCCTGAAGGCGCTTTCATTTCTCCTAAACAAGTTTTTATGCATTTTCTTTTGCACATAGTTTTCTTATCACACAATCTCGGCATTTCTTTATTCATAAACATGCTTGTGTATATTCAATATTTTAGCAAAAAAAAGAAAAAGCAATCAAAAACTACTTGCATATGTTTAAGATGTGTATCCGCATTGTATGTAGCATAAACACTTCTCAAAAAAAATTACAGGAGCACTTTGAAGAAACATCAGATCTCAGTGGCATGTGGGGGAACCCTTAAATCATGCTGGATACAGTTAAGGACTGGGTAATGTCATACCACAGTGTTTGATAGAAATAAAATTTAGCAACCTACAAAGAGCTGAATTCTAAGACACTGAAAATCAAAGTGAGAAAATCGCTTAGCAGGCTAGTCCATTTTGTCAAAGTTTCACTGCAACAACTCAAATTGGTACTCAGTAGTCTGTATGCCCCCTATGTGCTTGTATGCATGCCTGACAATAACGGGGCATTCTCGCAGAGGTGGCAAGAGTACAGACATTGTGTATTTAAGTAGAAGTACAGGTACTAATGTTAAAAAATACTCTATTAAAAACTAAAGTACTGATTCAACTTCTTTTCTCAAGTAAAATTGGAAAAAAAAAAAACAGGCTCTGAAATGTACTCAAAGTAAGAAAGTTTAAAAAAAAAAAAGCTCCAGCTGTTTCTGTGAAATGCTAACTGAACCTTGTGCTATATTAATATTATGATAAAATGGTATTAGTAAAATATAACCTTTATTTCAGGCTAAATACTTGCAATACTTTTGTTAATAGTCAATGGTGCAATAGACCTCAATACTTGAAATCTGCAATTCACTTGTATTTTTATTTTTATACCTATTTATTCTATTTATCCCCTTCATATATTTTATTTATATATGTCTCTGTATTTAAATATATGTGTGCGTGTGTGTGTGTGTGTGTGTGTGTGTGTGTGTGTGTGTGTGCGCGTGTATATATATATATATATATAAAGGGGATAAATAGAATAAATAGGTATAAAAATAAAAATACAAGTTACAGTTACAGAATATTTTATATATATATATATATATATATATATATATATATATATATATATAAAATATTCTGTAACTGTAACTTCTGTCGGTGCTGTGCTTTTGGAAACCGTATTTCCCAGAGGAACCCACCCGAGGGATTACTAAAGTTTTATCTTATCTTATCTTAAATTTTAATTCTATTAAATGTACTCACCTTAAAGAACATGAGAAGAGAGAAATAGCTATATATTTTGTTGCCTATTTTGCAGAGGGTGACTTTGCCTCTAAAGAGGCAAATGTGTAGCAAAAGGGTTAAAGTGGGCTTCAGGATGTGGGGGAACCCTAAAATCAGTTGTAGTGGCTCAGTGTGGGGAAAAGAATTACAACTTACAATGATTTCTATTTTTCTTAATGTACAGGCTTCGATCAGGTGATCTGTGCTACGCAAATGTTTCATGAGCTTTCCTGGATAATTTCCATTCTCTACACTGAGAGTACACGGTTTGTTGTCTTTTTACTAGAAGGTATAAAGTTGGTATGAAGGTCGAATTTAGTTAGTTCATCTCTGCTACACTTGATGTAACCTAACTCTGACCATGAGCACCATTACCATGACACCAGTCCAACAAACTGTTCTTTGCTTTAAATCCATCCCAGTACAGCAAACAAATCTGTTTAGTAGTTTTAGTAGTGAAAGATGTAGCTATGCCAGTGGCAGCAACATTAGGAAGAAGGGACATGAGAAGCTGTAGAAGTAGCAAGGGCTGAGAGAAGAACTTGCAAAGATGACCAGAGTGAATGTAACAGTGGAAATTAGAGCACTCAGAGCAGTGACCCCCAGACTAGGCGAGTGACTTCGGCAGATCCCAGGAACAACATCGGAGATCTTTGTCCTGAGAGTGCAGTTTTAGGAAAAGCAAAGATACTGCACAGGACCTTCAAGCTCCCAGGTCTCTAGTAGAGCACCTGAGCTTGAAAGATGGACCGCCCGTATGTCTATAAATTGTATCTAAAATTTAAATGTGTCTTTTGTCCTGTGTTGTTCCCATAGAGATTTTGTCTTCTGTTTTCCTCCTTCATAGGGCATTGTTTGATGCAGTTTTCTCCATATTACTGTAAAGTCTTTACCTTATTTAATAAAGTGCCTTGATGTAGCACGCGGCGAACACTAAAGCGGTCGCGCCAGAATGTCACGCTAAAAAGAAAGATTCTTTAAAATACAAGGGGGAGCAAGCGAGTCAGATACCACGGGCACAGAGAGGAAGCAGGTCTGATCAGAAACAGTTTATTACTAGGCCAGGGAGCACAAATAAAAACACCCTTAAAATGTATGTAATAAAATGTTTGCTCTCTACTAAAAACAATTCTAAAACCCGTAAAACTACCATTTTCTACATTCACTAAAAACCCCCCTGCTATAATTAGGCCACATGTTCATTATGGGTCCATCAGCAGGCCAGGAATTCCTCCTTTAGAGCAGAGTCCACGCCAGCCCCGTCTTCAGCAGACAAGAAAGAGCCACCCATCTTCTTGTCCTTCCGCTGGCCCATCGCTTCCCAGCCCGGCTTGCGTTCTGCACCCGAATCCATGATGCGACCACCGCCACAGCTCCCCTTGCGTCGGTGTCCTGCAACATAACAAATAGGGGCCAGAACAATGGTCCCAGAAGCGGCCCTGGCTCATGGCCATGGTGACCCTCTCCCAATCCAGCTGCACCCAGTAAACAACAGTAGAGACCCTACTCACAAATGCAGGCAGAGGTAAACCTCTGCCCTGCTGCCAATCACACGCGTTGTCTCTTACTGTTGCCGTTCCATGAGGTCAGGACTTGGTCGCCGCATCACACTTGCCATCTCGCATTAACCTTCCAGTCTGGGGCCTCTCTCTTTCAGTGCCCAGCTAGCCTGTTTTTAAAAGGTCTTTACACAGCTGATAGGCCACCTCTGGACACACCCCTGCCTCAGCAGGTGGTCGCTATCAGCTAATTTGTCCCATGTGCAGCCAGTCCACAGTGGATAAAAACCATGTCACATAAAACACTAAAAACCATGCAATAGAAACAGAATAAAACCATGCAAATAAAACACTCATAAATAAACACTAAAAATCAGAATAAAAACAATATACAAGATAAATACAAATTTCCACTGTGTGACATTGATACAACTGTTGTTGTGATTTGGTGCAACAGAAATAAAACTGAACCGAATTGAGCAATTTATTATATTGCACATATGTAGAACCATGGCTCAATAAGTAATTTGGTTTATGTCTACAAGATCAACTCCTGTAAAAGGTTACATACCAAACAAGTCTGTTCCAAGGTTGGCGGAAATTACTAATCAACAGAGAAGGACACAAAGAAATTCATGGCAATAAACATCCCATGGAGAAAGTTGAGGTCAGACGTTTGAAAAATCCAGGAAAAAATATGGAACAGCTGTAAATCTGCACAGAGCATTCCATTTATGGGAGAAAGAAATAGTGAGATAAACCAGTGTTTATGTGGACTACAGGCCTTTGGTCTAACACATATACAGTTATTGATAAAAAGCAGCAACATACTGCAGAATATTTAGTGATAGTTGTATTCAGAGCTAAAATTTTGCATAACCATAGGGAAGAGGGAAATGTTAACACATTTTTCATGCTTTCTAGCCAAGGCTAATGAGATTGTCATTGCTGGTATTTAGCCATGAACCAAATCACAGTTGAAACTGAAACTTTGATTGAATAACAAGAACACAATTATGGCATACAAACTGAATAACATCTACCAAAGCACCACATGAATAAACAAAGATCAAAACTTACCCTCCCAAATTGGAAACTTTCATCTAGTATTTAAAGATGTCTGCAATGGGAAGACTTAAATCTTAGAGGCACTTCCAGACTCTAAAGCACCACCACTAGTGTAACATCAAAGATCATAAACAGGGTTATACCACATTCATTTTACATAATGTACAGGGTGAATTGTTTCTTTGTTACAACTTGTTACGTTAAATCTTTCTGAAAGCTTCAAAGTGATGAGGAGTAAAAAGTATGGAAATGTCTGCAAAGAGAGCAAACATGGGAGGCACAGACTGATATGCAAGGTCAGCTATTTCATTGCTTTTCAATGACATGTTCCCAGTGTATACCAAAGCCAACGGAACTATTCAATTAGTGTTTCAGTTCTATGCTACAATTACGCTAGGTGGCTAATATGCATTTATATCTAAATTTGTTAGTAATGTCTGTTTCTTGTGATTATTTTCATGTTGGGTTGAAATAAAATTAGAATAAAATAAAAATAAAATAGCTTCCTCTGCTGGTACTGCAGCTTACTGCAAATTACTGCAACTTCCCATTTCACATTTTGGAGAGTCAAAGTGTGTACACAGTAGACCAGCTTATATGCTTTGCCATGATATTGTGTTGAATGTTTACCATGAATGTTTACCATGAACTGTACATGCACAGGAAGTGAAAACAAAGAATAAAGGAGTATTCAGTTCATCATGGGAAGTCCTGTGGTAGCCTTAATGGGTATGGCAGTATAGGTATGGCATTGTTTAAGGTCACATGATCTAAACATACCTGCAAATGGATTATTTTTATGTCAATACAAAAATAGAAAAATACTTAATTGTAGCACATGTGGCTTCTGTTACAATTCACTAGGCAGAATCAGAAATTATTAAATAATTAAATTAAATAACAATAAACATTATCCAGTTTTGATTACTGTGTTTTCATTGCATGTATTACAAATACAGTATTATTCTGTACTTCCTTATATAGTGGTAATTACAGTGTTATTGTAATCAGTATGGATGATTGGCAAAAATTTTTTTGCCATGATTACATTTACCCCAAAAGACAAGAACGTGTGTTTATCTTCCAGTGACCATACTTATGCTTAGATGTAATTATTTATTTATTTTGCATATTGTCACTGGGCAGTCATGAAAATCCATTAAAATTCATAATATTGAGGTCCTTGAATGTCTGCTTGGCCTTGAAATCTGACCAGAATACTTTGATGTCTGAACTGTTATGTTCAGTTTGTCTACAGTCACACTCTGCAGAGTGGTACACTGCGATTTCAGACACTTATGAATCATCATTTTGCTCAGTGTTATTCCATCGTGGGTAGTACACTGTGTAGCAAATAAAAGATGATTATGTTCACAGTTTTGGAGAATCTAACCTTACAGTGTTGGGCTCCACCATTATGTTCTGTAGCTCCTGTGCGGTATCTCAGCCAAAGAACACCTTGTGAATCATACCTTACCTAAATGGTTATTGTTCTGTGTAACCAGCAAGCTTTTATCATCAGGACAGTCATGAAGAAGTGGGGTAGGCGGTGGGCTAGAAGCATTCCACTCCACAGACATGTTGCACACAATTAGCCAGCTGCAGAGGGACCGTATGGCTGTCATGTCTCCTGTTGTTCTGAGGTGAAGACAAGGGCTGTTTCTAGAGGCAGAATGCCCAGTAAATAGAGCAACACCCACCATCACTCTGCACCTACATACACACAATTGACAGCACACACACGTACACACCTCAAAATGCCACATTCTGTTTAGCACATTTAAAGCCCACACTGTAGCCCTAAAAGCTAAGCTTCATTGCCCATCTTTACTGCCATGCCCTGGTGTCAGGCCTGGGTCACATTTACAGGATGGCATTGGACCGCAATGGCCAGCTAAGTGGATAGTCCCTTTATATTATTTAGCAAATGGTAGCTCAGTTGTAATTTTTGAAACAAATCTCAAAAATATTTACTGTGCATAGTTTTAACGATTGCAATCTTTGTGTTTTGATGTGAGGGGTTGACCTGACTGTGCAACATGAGCATAGCCTGGATAATCTTCCTTTCTGATACTAAAAGCCTTTGCACACAGGACAAGTAAAATCTGTGAGAATATTTTGTGTATTAAAAATGTGTTTTGGACTCACCCATGCTTAAGGCAGCTATTCACACCAGCTGAGTAATTTAGCAAAAAAAAAAAAAAAACATGCACCAGTATGAAAAATACAATAACATGGAAATACCAAAATAATGCTATTTTACCTCAAACACAGCTAGACTCCAAGTCGATCAGCTCTCTGAAATTATTTCTCTGCCTCCTCAGATCCCAACTCTTCCAACAAGAGCTCAAACTTGCGATACAGCCTCAGCTTTAGAATAACCAAATTTTACAAAATCGAGTTAACATAGTCTGTGAATTGTTTTTACTTCAGTCATTGATCAAACTTATCCCTAATCTTTAGGTCTTTTGATTTTGTAGGATCGGTCATCTTGTGTCACACGCAATAAATCTCCCTCTTGGTCAAATGACCCATGCAGTCTGGTGATCTGTTTTTGGGTCATTTGTCCTGAAAAACAAATGATGGTTCCATTAAACGCAAACCAGATGGGATGTGTCATGTTTCAAAAGAGGAACCTCACATGCAGCTGCCATCAATTTACCCTTTCCAAATTTCACAGACACACAAGGCTGGACCCAAAAATTTCAAAATTGCACAACAAAACTAATGGTCTAAAGGATATTAAGAAAGCAAGGAATCACACCAATTAATTTCTGACAAGGCACACATGTTCATGAGGGTAAGATATTTCCAATTATCTATAAAACTGCCATCAAACGTCAGCGTATCCAAGCAGTGGATACATTGTTTTGTTGGGGTTTTTTTGTTTTTTAATTGCCGCATAAGGCCTTATGTGATGATAATTTCCTTAAGAGATAAAATAGCTGTCAAGGAAAGAAAAACTCCTAGAATGAGTAGGTGTGAGCAAACTTTTGTTTACATAGTTGTATAATTCCTCATTAAACATCTGGAAGAAAAACAATTTCAAGCCAACATGTTTTTAACATTTAGCGACCTTGTTCTTTACCACCTTACCTCCACTTGTGAACCAGTGAAATAACATCGCAGGAATATTTTTCCTTGCATGCTGTGTATTCTATATACTTATATGCCTTATATCAAGGTGTAGAATGATTTAAGAATCTGCTGTAATATTAACATTTTTAATATTTAAACTAGCTCAAAGCTAGTCAGTTAAAATGCAGGACTGTCAGTATCATATTTTATGGCAAGACATCTAGTCATTACATGATAGATTAAAGTGGATTCAAAGGTTGTTGTGACAAATGGTTCTTTTAGTTGACATTGTCAGCATCAGTCAAGCCTATGGAATTATTTAAAGAGATGGTTTTTTGAATTAACTCAGCAGCCGAGTAAAAAAAAATGGTGTCATGGAAACAGGAAACTATGAGTGAATAGTTCTTAAGGCTGAATTTGAGCAACAATTTGGCAAAAGAGAACAGAATAGAATAGATACTATTTTTCTCCAGTAGAGTAATGTGAATCATACAACTTTTATCTTTTGGCTATTATTTTCATGACACTAAAATCCTTACAAGTCATATTTAATAAACAAATGGCAACTTTACATCTATGTTACGTGTACGTTGTTGACATGTTGTATATGTCACATTGTTGTTTGTTAAAACATTTTGCTAAATATTTTTGGAACATGCCCTCATGCATATCTAAAAATAAGTGTTGATAAACTATGACATTAATACTGCCTGTAATTACTTTGTCTTATACAATTAATAAGTAGCTTGCAAAGAAAAAGAATACATAAATATATAATTTTATTACTAATTTAATTGGTGTGTTTAGTAAATTAATAACCAGGAAGCCTCACAGCAAGAAAGTCCCCATTTGGCTGGGCCCTTACTGTGTAGTGTTTGTGTGTTCTTTTTGTGTCTGTGTGGGTTCCCTCCTGCAGTCCAAATACTTGCAGTTAGATGGTTTAGAATAATTAGTGATTCTTAATTGCCCATAGGTGTGAATGTGAGTGTGAATTGTGTGTGTGTTAGCCCTGCGATAGACTGGCAGCTTGTCCAGAGTGTACCCCGCCTCTCAGCCTATGGAAGCTGGGATAGGCTCCAGGTCCCCGTTAGTTATAGTAATGCCCAAGAGTACAAAAAGTTGCACTAAAGTCTTTATTGGCACACATTTATTCAGGCTCGGTTAAAACTGGAAGAGATATGCGAATGCCGTTGGTTTTCTCTACATATGCATTTGTGTGCGTATGGAATTTGTAATGTTTGCAATGCTGCAAAAGTAATTCTTATAATCCCCATGAACAAACAGCCAAACATAAATCTCAAACTTTCTCCCTTATGTTCTTTCTTCTGTCCCTTAGTTGAGATGTCAGTACTATCTCCAAAGTGACTGAGGAGAGGCAGTATGTGGTGTGACAGCCAGCCTGGGTCACAGCCCCCATTTCAGCAAATGGACATGACTTATTTGCAGGGTTGGGAGCTGGGGATGTGGGGTGAGGGCGATATTGACAGGATCATTTGCATGTCTGCCAAGTCACAGGAGAGTGGCTGAAGGGGAGCCAGTAGGGGATAGATGGGATGTGATGGCTTCTAAAACCACAAAATGATCATCTGTTCTCTGTGGATTGACCAAGTGCAAGTGACAACTTGGACAAACTCTGATGCGATGCCTTTGTCAGTCCAGAAGCATTTTTCTTCTGTGTTAACTCATTAACAGTTCTTTCTTGGAGAACTGGCAGTCATCATCACTTACAAAATGATCAATTTGGCATTTTATGTCAATCTATTTTTGATTTTAGTTTTTCTTACCACAGAGGCAGCCTCTAAACCAGTTTGCCAGTAAAAATAAACAAAGGAAACGTAGCCTGCATACATAATTAGTTTTATTTGGCATGAAGAGTATGGGAGCAAAAGTGTTTGGCATCAAACTTTTGTTTTTATTGGTGGCATGACGGCATGGCCATGATTGGAAACTGCAATTTTGTTTATTACTTGTAAGCCTTGTAAGTCAAACAAGTATCACTGGACATAAATTTATATTACTTATTTTCCCTTTGGTACTATCTTAAGACCCCATATCCAAGGCTATCATTTCTTTAACACACCTCTGGCATCCTACATCGTTTTTGTTGTTTTGTTGTTACTATGTTTGCAACCAGCTGCCCATGATGTTTGCGTTAACCTCTTAGCTATCAATTCATATGTTCTATGTGATTTATCATGAGGCATAATTTCACCATTTATCGCTTTTATAATTCATGATATAATATTTTGAATCTAAGTTAGTTGATTTCATTAACGCAGTTCAGGTCAGGTAGTTTAAAATAAAATACTTTTGATGCCAGGAATGTTTGCCTTTCTTGGTTCCATAAATATTCAGTGGGGTTGAGATTAGGCGAGTGTGGAGAAAAGACTCCCCGGTGTTCAAGCAGTTCTTGGGAAGCTCCGAGGAGTGTTTTTGGGTCATTATCGTGCTCCAGTATGTATCCTTGCTCTGTGCTGCTTCTCCTTGGTCAGGGTGGAGTCGATTCGATGCAGGTGTGCAGAGGAGGCAGAACATCCCCAGGCTTGAATATTCCCACCACCAGTTTGTAGCATTTTGCTGCACTGCGGTATCATTTTCTCTCCTATTCATCTCCTAACATACAACTTTCTGTTGCTACCAGAAGTTTCAAATTTGGATTTTTCAGTAAATAGAACTTTTTCACACTGTAGTCACTGTTAAAGTATTTGTGTGTCTTAGGCCACCGTAAAAGTATCCTTTCCTGAGAAATTCCTTACTTGGCCACATTTTTCTCTTAAGAAAGCTTTTTGGGATCGATGGGAATCTTGTGATTTTGTGTGATCTTCTGATTAAAAGGCCCATAGATTGACCGTATGCCGTAGCGATAGAAGGGTTGGTATCCCTTGGGTTTTTACAGATTCTAGCAATACTAAGCATTGCTGGTCAGCCTGTGCATCAGCCACTTTCTGGTTGTGCCAGGGTTTGTTTTGTTTACTAGTTTTAGTTTTTTGAGGACCAACTGTGAGGAAAGGGACCTGTTGTATTCATCTGTTCTATTTGTGTTATTGTTGCTTTTATTTATTTAACGTTCATAAAAGGCAATTTATAACTGTCTCACAGCTGAATAGTTCAGGAACCAGACTGTGATTTTATCTTTTTTTTCCTCTGCTGTATTTTGCATAATACCCACTGACACAGTCATTAACATTAGTGTTATCAAAATACTGAAAAAGCAGGAGTAATTTGGAGCCACAGTTACACAAACATGAAACACAACTGTCTTCTTGCAGTAGCTGCTGCTACTGTTGAACAACTGAAACCATTTTTATGCATTTTGTATGCCAGGAGGTCATTTGCTTACAAAGTTGTCAGTTCGTTAATGGTGGAAATTTTTACTACTTAATTACTTATTTCAGGGTGTAGATCATTGTTAGAATTATACATTTTGTGTTAAAGCTACTCAATCACTGATTACTGCACGGCATGTGTTGAGGGCACATTTGTGCATTTATATACATTATGCATATCGCAACATTATGCAACTGTGTCATTTCAAAACTGTATATACTGTATATTCTGTGTATTTACTATTTCACTCCTATTGCCTGTTCTTATTGTCCTTATCTTCAACGTATGCTGCTCGGTTGTTTGTTAATTGCCCCTTGGGGATAAATAAAGTCTTCTGATTCTGATATACATGAAGATTACAATCTATCCCAGTATGGATCATAGTATATTATATTCTCTGGGGGTGATGTGGAGTTTAGCATCTTGCCCAAAGAGACGTCAACATTCTGCATGTAACATGAAACTTGCAGTGTGTCAATCGCCAGCTCAATCCAGCATGACTTTTAGGTTGGTAGATGACCTGCTCTACCACCTGAGCAACAGCTGCCCCATAGTCATCCTGTCCTATGGTCATCCTACAGTGTTTATGCAGTGTACATTGTACACACATTGTACACAGAGACCATCTTTGGTGACTTTAGTCAGAATTTTGACGATTCCACCAGTGAGCACATAGGACTATATATATATATATATATATATATATATATATATATATATATATATATATATATATATATATATATATATATATATATAAACTATAAATTCTTCTACCCACAATCTATGGTCATTAATTCGTTTCAAGTCAAACACCAGGTTTTTTTTTCTTTTTTGTATTTTTTGCCACCACGCCTCTGATCTGTCCAAACAACTGTTGCAGTTTGTGCTGCAGAAGGGCTAATTGAATACACCTGAGCAAAGATATATATATAATTATAAGAAATGATAATTTACTTAGAAATAGCACAAGCAAATAAAAATGTTAATAATTTGGCATGCTTCATTTTCTAAAAATAAACAAATATGAATAAACCATGATGCAATTACATGTCCATAGGATGCTATCTTTCTAATATCTGTTCACAAAAACAAAGCCGTTTAAACGATGATGACTTTTCTTGTCATAATCGGATGGGGGTTTTTTGTGTAAAAATATCAGATGTTAATGTAACAATTAATGAATGAATCTAGTGTGTAATTTCTGTAAGGAGTTATCATAATGTAAGATGCAGAATTGCAGTTCTTTAGAAGGAATGCACATGAATTTTTTGCTGCATGATTTTTACATAGATGAGAATTTTCAGAGCTAAGTATGACATTGAGGCGGCTGTCACTACATTGTCATATTACCTTGTAACTGCAGGCACTTGAGTGCTCTGTACTTCCAGGAAGCAGAAGACGCTCTTCAAGAGCTCCTTCAACATGTGGAGAGGTAAACCCTGTCCAGCAGAAAGGTCAAGTGCTTCAGAGAATGCAGGACGGAAACTGTTTTCACTGTCAATGCCTGTGTATGTGTGTGTTTTGCCTTTTTACACTCCACAGGACACACAGCCAAAGGCTAGCCAGCCTGTTAATGGCAAATCAATAGAGCCAAGAGTCCCTGGACTGTGTGTCTCAATATTTGGGGGCTGAACCAAAATAATAAGCCAGCATCTATCTGCAGAGCCTGACAAGGAAAAGTCAATACTTTTGTACTTGGGGTCTAGATTGATGACAGTTGACTAGCAGTTAGGTGGTGGGCTTCTTGGGCAAAATAGAAAAAGACAAAAGAGAAAGACACAAAGACAAGGAGACAACAAGATGTTAAGATGGTCTTATAAAGAGCTTAGCGTCTCAAAATCAGGAAGGTGATACGTGGCAGACAGATTATATCAGACCAAGAAAAAACAAACAATCTGTCCGTTTGCTCTGGTTCCTGCTCAGTCTCTCATCCTTCTCTCTTGTTTTCTATAATACTGCAGGTTTATCCCCTTTATCGCTCACCTTTCTGTATTTATCTGTATAGGGCTTCACTTTCTTTAATGGAGGTCACCTGCTTTTCCACAGTGGAGCATCTTTTAAAGACAACCTTACAGCTTGCTGTGTCTCTTGGCTTAAAGTCTTAAGCTTAAATTTTTGCTTTTTGTGCTGAGAAATATAGACTCCCTCTGCAACTATAACATTTTTCTAAGACGGATTTTTTTCTTTTCTTTTATTTATAGAAACAGCCTCAGAAGCACCAACTGTCTGTGTGGGTATATCCTTGCTAGGATGTCTAGTTTCTCTGCGGTTTCTCTTCGGTGTAAAACATCTTGAACCACAGACAGTAATCCAAGATGTTTTTACCTTTTTATAGCAAAATCATATAGCATTTATCAATTTTTAATAAATTATTTACCTCCTCATAATATTCAGCATTTGAAAGTTTGAGACACGAAAGTATAGTTCCCATATAGGTAGCTAACATGACAAATGGTCTCCTTTTGTGTGTGTGTGTGTGTGTGTGTGTGTGTGTGTGTGTGTGTGTGTGTGTGTGTGTGTGTGTGTGTGTGTGTGATATAAAAACATCAGCTCCTGTGGCCAGCTCCTACACTCTTATCCCTCGTAAGTATTCATGTTACTGAAACTTGCTGGAGTACAAATACAGACAAAGATAGTCCTCAGGGAAAAAAGAACATTTGTTTTTTCCACTTCAGTAAAAGTAGTTGAAAAAAAGTATTACTTAACACAATGGTCTAAACTATCATTACACGTCCTTACTTTATGTACGTTGTGCTCAAAGCAACAAAAAAAAGGAAATAAGAAAAGAAAAGAAATAAAGCTATACAGGCTGTGCCATTTTAATGAAGAATGCTGCAGATGAGTCTAAGGGCAAACTGGCAAACAATTTCATATCAATTATCTGAAAGGTTACTCTTCTTAATGTGTTTACCTTCTATGACATATTGCACCTTTGGACTTATGATTCTGTGAGTCAGAATAAAATTTATTTTTTTAATGTTCTGAACTACCATAAAGCAAAAGAACTGATAATGCCCTTTATTTAACCGTAAAAAAGTTATCTAATAAATAATTGCAGTTTATTTACTGTAGTATTTAACATATGCAAATCAAAATTCTCTGTTTATAAAAGGGAGTTTAAAACAAGTCACCTTTAAACCTCGGGACAAACACGGGTCCTAAGTGGGATTTTAACATATCCCACAATATGAATATTATACTTTTGCTAGAATATTCTTGCAGGAAATAAGAGGTTGTTGTGATATCCAGTCTGATCTTAATTCTCAGTTTACAGAAGACTATCAGCAGTGAGCAGTAGTTGTGGTTTACATCATTTTGTACATTAAACTGCACACATGTCAACTCCAGGTTATTAATTCCTCCAGTTTTATAGTTCCTAACTACTGTATATTCAACTATGACTACAATCCTCAATGGTAAACAATATTTTCAGTCCCCGACACTATTTTCAATAGTAAAGGAAGCTGCGAGGTTTGAAATACTTGGAGTTGACCATCCAGTAGAGCGGAAGAAGAGAGTACAGGCACGGTGGAGTAGATGGAGAAGAGTGTCAGGGGTGATTTGTGACAGAGGGATAGCAGCAAGAGTGAAAGGTTTACAAGATGAGTGTACAGTTTGGACACAGTGGCCCTGACAAAAAGACAGGAGGCCGAGCTGGAAGTGGCACAGTTGAAGATGTAAGACTTTCATTGGGAGTGACCAGAATGGGCACGATTAGAAATGAGTATATCAGAGGGATGGTTCAGGTTGAGACACAATTAGATATGGTTTGGACACGAGCAGAGGAGGAAGAGTGGATCTGCCAGAGCCCACAGGAAAGATTCATGATGTAGTAAAGGACAATATGCAGAGAGTTGGTGAAAGAGAGGTTAGGCTGAGATGGAGGAGGATGAGCAGCTGTGGCAGCCCCTAAAGGGAGTAGCCAAAGGAAGAAGACCTGAGTGTTAACCTCTATAGAGGTACCGCTTGTTTTCCCATCATTTCTTTCATTTCACTGAGAAGCCTTTTGTAGGCTGCTGTAGCAGGCAATGGTGTGTGGGCTTAAGCACCAACTTACACACTGTGTGGCCTGACTTGAAAACATCCATGGTTGTGGCTGAGTGGCAAGTATCAATGTAGTATCAATGTGCTGCACTTTCTGTGACACCGAGCTAGTTGTACTTTGAGATGCTTTTGGTACCATTCCAAATTGGTCTTGACACAATCCAAGCCTAAACACAAATTTAAATACTTCCAAATAAAGAAAACGTTCCTCTTATTGAAGTAGAAATGAATGATATTGACATTACTGTGGTATTGTAGTAAAAACAATACAATATCTGAACCAATTGCAAGATAAGACCATTGTGGATAGCTGTGACAAATTCCTCTTTAATGGCTTAAGAAAAACAGCTACACATGCAATACATTTTGGTTTTGGATAAAATGTAAGAGAAAACTTATTTATATCGTTGTTAAAATTAGGAGAGCAAGATTTTTCTGTTTTTTCTGAGCTATTCTTTGTAACAAAACCATGTATTTTTTAAATCTTCAAAAGCTTGCAATTTGACTAGTAATTGAAATTATTTACTCAGTTGAAGTATGTTCTCATTGCTTGCTGAGGATGTAGTACTTTGTCAGAAGAACTGCTCAACTGCTCCAGCAATCAGTTCAGGGTCAGCAAGCATGTGTCCAAACTGCTGCTGGATTGCTCCTTGAAGGGCATCAATCAGTGGCTGACAGAACTTAGAGACTGGGCAGCAGTGGTCAATCTTCACAGTTAGGAGAGTTATGCTGGGCACTAGCCAACCCATATGGACATCTCTCTCTGCATTATGTTAAGGCCATTGACCTCAGGCTGATCGATGAAACTATAGCCAGGAAAACAAGCAAGACTCAAATGAACAGAAACAACTTTTTACAGTCTATGTTAGTATAAATTGTTGGAATCTCTGAGAAGAGACTATTGAATAATGTATATTGTATTAAGGTTATGTATGCCAAAAAAATAAATGACTTCAAGTAGACTTGATTGTACACAAACACCACAAATCACTTGCTCAGTTTATGTTTAGTTTCCACTCGGGGGCCTAAGTGGAATGGAAAACGTTCTCATAGCCCCTGCTTTGTTGTCTTTAACAAGCTTTTGACAAGCCTCAGTATTCCACCTGATATCACTTGAACAAATGAGTTGGAAGGTAAATTCTTAAATGCCTTTGCAGCTGATGTCCTAAACAATCATCTTCATCAACGAGAGAGGCTACCAGCACCATCTTCACCTCCACTTGCAATACTTCTTCCTAATCTTTTTCATTATTACTCACTTCCACTAAGAACTCAAACTTCCATTAAAGCCAAAAGGAATGATAAAATATAGAGAGAATAAAGAGATAAACAGTCAAATGTAACATAAAATGGTGAAAATGGAACTTTTTGTATGACAGCAGTGATGGTTTTTAAATCCAGATTGAAAATGCATTTTTATTCACTGGCTTTTGACTCAGTGGTTGACTGACTTGTATTTTATTGTTTTCGCTATGTTTAATATTTTATCGTATTTATTATTCTTATGGTATCTATTATGTTTCTGTTGTTCAGCACTTTGGTCAGCCTTGTGTGTTTTTAAAGTGCTATATAAATAAACGATGATGATGATGATGATGATGATGATGATGACAGTTCAAAAACTGTTTAATGCCTTCGTCACAGGTGAGTAGAGAGTTTGAACAAGGCATTTAAATAACTAACCATTCTTGTACCTGGCTTCCTGTTGCTCTGATCCACTCTGTGTCATTTCACTCACTGTAAATGGCTTCAAATTTGATGCTTGTCAGATCAGTAATTTTACATTGCTGTCCCCTTGTATTAATATTTAGAGTAGAAAACACGCCTCCTTATTTGTTTTGATCTCCCTTCCAGACCCTACAAACACGACTCAGGCTTCATTACTCAGATGATAATGTGCAAATCTTGATTTGAGTAGCTATCATTTAGACAGCTGGCCCTTTTAGGCTCTCCTATTTGATCTTTCCCATGAGATTGCCTTATCTTGCTGGTTTGATGTATATCCAGATACTTGCCACCTAGTTGTCTGTCAGCACCATTCTGAACCAATATGGATCACATGCTCTTTGTGAAGAGCCTCTGAAGATATGTTCAAATGCATGGATTCTCGTTAAAAGGCCTAAATAATGGACTCATTTGACTAAAGGCTTTAATGCCCGCTTATCCTTGAAAATGAGAAATAGGCAAAGGATTAAACTCACACTAAAAGAATTGCATGTAGAGGCCTTTTTAATATGCCATCCTTTTCCTTTTTTTCCTCTTTTTTTTTTTTTACAGCAGTGTGAGGGTAGCAGGGGATTTGAGGCGGGTTGTCCTCATTTTCAACAAACGATGCAGCTGCATGAACAAAGGATGAAGCTGAAATTATCAATGCAAAGTAACATGAGACAATGGTGCTTGCGTTTCACTCAAAACACAATTGAAGCACATGTGTACCCACATAAATACTATGTCCATGTCTGTGCATACACGCACAAAGGAATGCACTCAACGGGATACGCACACACACGCGCGCGCGCGCACACACACACACACACACACACAGACTTTCTCACCAAAGCCATTGTTTCTCATTCAGCCTAAGTTGTCCAATCAATAAGACCACGTACAACTCTTTGCAGCACATTATTAGGATTGAAAGACGCTACTATCAGCGTTTCTATGCTTTGACTGATACCTCTCCCTTCAAAGTCCGAACAAAGAGTCTTGATCGTGTCCAGAAGCCTGGGCTGTCTCTCTCTGGAGCAAAGAATCCAAGGCGGTACACTGCCATCTTGTGAGAGAATATAAAGCAGGCTAACAAGCAGCAGTGGCATGCAAATAATGAAAGATTTCCCTGTCTAATGACCACTGAAAAGAGATAGTGGCAAACAGTTGAGCATTTTTGTCTTTTAGCCTTTTTAAGCATTGTCACTGTCACTGCTAAGGAGCTCAAATGAAGCCTCATTTACTGGCTCTGTAAAACCACCTGAGCATACACACAGACGGAGAGTGAGAGAGAGGAGATACACACATTCAGGTACACAGCCATGCTCACGGGTGAGTCAGAAATGTAATATCTGAGCGGTTTTTACCAGAATAGAGGCTTTAAGCCTGGATGAAAGGCCCACTCTGAACTCTTTTGATGTGCATTAGCATGCTAATAGCGCGCTGCCTTTGTTAGCCTTCTCATCTGTGAGAATGTCAAGGCTAATCTGTGTGATTCCTAATGACGGCAATGGGGTGATAAACACTGCGCCCCATGTTTTCCCTTAATAAATCTGTCAAGGTGGCAGTGGAGGGAGTGCTTTGGAGGATAAGCACTTATCAGATTTCTGGCTGGCCAACGCACTGAAAAGAAAAAAGAACATATTTCACAATGCCCTTTTTGAGGATTTCCTTTTCTCCCTTTCTTTGTCTTTATTATCTTTTTTCCCCTTTCTCTGTATTGTCTGCACTGCACCTCTGCAGAGTGCTCTGTGGGATCTGTTTTATAATTTTATAATTCTCACTTTTCTTTCCAAATAGTTACTTCTCTGTCCTATTTATTTCCTTTTTGCTTCTATGTGCCCTCTGTCTTTTTTTAATAAGTGGACCATGTCATATTATCTTTTAGTGTTACATAGCTTCCCAAGACTTAATTAAATTCAGCATTCAAGGGTTTTATTTGTTGCATACCAGGCAAAACTGTAATTAAAACAAACTGCAATTTTATGGGTCCAGTGAAACGCTAGCCACACGTCATGCTGATGTCTTTGATGGTTTAATTTGAACTTTCTCTCTCTTCTTCAGATGCCGTAAAAACAAACAAAAAATAAATAATGAATAGAAATAAAGATTTGCAACACAGAGCTCTTATTTTTTTCAAAGTCTCTCATGATATCCATAAATAAACAATCCTGAACAACAATCCCAAAACATAAATGTGCTGAAATCAAGTTACCAAAAGAAATGCTTATTGTTCATATAAAGGCATATAAATAACATTACAGATAATATAAATAAATAAAGGTCTTTGCTGTATACACCTCTTGGACCACATGCCAAATAAGGTTATTTTTGCCTGTATGACCTTCCTCTGCATCCATATTAGTTATGACTCATGACACTATTGTCCAGCAGAGCTAAACTCTGGACTTTAAACAGCCCATCAAACCAACTGCATAGGAAGATCACCTTACATCTTACTAATTACATTTTAAACATTTTAATGAGCGTTTGAAGTTAGAAACATACAAATTTATGACACAAATAAAATGGCCATTGCTGACTATTTAAGATAAGTTAAGAAGAACTTTATTTATCCCGAGGGAAATTATTTTGTCATACACATGCTCAATGTAGCAAGATAGACAGAGGAACAGAGTACAGTAATAAGATATACAATATTTACAATAGAATACAAGTATACAGTAATATACAGTAGGATAGTGCAAAATATAATATCGAAGAATTATTAGAATTGCAAAATATACTCCTTCCAAGTAGCACTAGAACTAATCATTTTCTAAAGCCTTCAAAAAGTAGAAGGGAAACAGTGTCCAGGGTGGATAAATCTGAAAATATTTGACCATGCATTTTAGCTGAGATAAGGAAAACAAAGCCTTTGGAAAATGATGACATAAGCCTAAACAGATAGTCAATGCATTTGAAGTGCATACAGAGGTGACCGTCAGCTTTCTCTAATAACAGGAAAACTGTCAAAGCATAGGCCTTTGGCTAAGGAGGTTTTGTCGTCCAGAATCCTTTGTATTTCATAAGTGGGATTCTAATCAGCTTTTTTACATGCATAAGCATGGGTGTGTATGGCAAGCACTACAAACAAGTAATAGAATGGGCTAATCAAGTGTCAGGTGTGGTCAGGATATGGGGAGATTACTGATTTCTGACGCATTGTGTGCATATTTATAAGAATGGGATTACTTGCATCTGCACGTCTGCTAGGGTCCACTTGGGTCTGAGTGATGTTACTTTGACATCAGTCAGTGAGTGTGAGCGTCCGCGTAGATGTCTGTGTGCCTGCCTGTTCTGTGACCACATGGACTCATCCCCGGAGAATTTACATTACAATGCACCAATTACGCATGCGCCACAGGCAGCAGACTTCAAAGAAGTACAACAGCAATGGCTACTCGGCCATCGGGTCTCCAGCTGTCTGTGTCTGCAACAGAGTATAATGAAGGCTAAGTGAAGTACTGCACAGCTGAAAATGTAAAGCCTTGATTATACTCCATTGCAGACAGGGACATACTTCTTTGAAGACTGCTCGAAGTCCACAGCCTAAGGTGCATGCGTAGTTGGTGCATTGAAATGTTAATTCTCTCTGGACAGGTCTTTATGGTCACCGATACCCTGCAAGCATGCATGCATCTGCACAGAACTTCACACTCACTCTGTCATGATGAAATTTATGTCATTTGGACCCAGGTGGTCCCTAGCAGATTCACAGATGCAAAAGTATAATCAAGGTTTAGAGGTATCCTTTGGTGGTTTTAACCAGTATTAGTGGTATGGAGGATTTTTATTTATTATTATTTATATACAATAATGCTTTGCTGTTTTGTCTGTCTCTCTTTCAGGTGACTAGATGTAGAGCACCAGCAAATATGGTGATAGCTGTGGTTGCAAAAAGATTTCCGGGTCTAGTGTAAAACCTTGTATCATATTTGTTGCCAATGTCAAGGAAGCACAAAATTTGTTTATGTGATTTGTATTTGAGATGTTATCTTTGAATTATATTTGTCATCAGGGTGAGCAGAGCCCTGCTCCTTTAAACTAACTAGCCTGAGCAAAAGACATGAAAAGTGATGCAATGATTTCAGGCTTTTGAACATTTTTTTTTTTATTTAAACAAAGGGGGGGGAAATACATGTCCTGGAGACTTCAGCGTTCCAGATCTCATGTTGTTTATTTTTCCAGTTGACTTTGCAATCTTAAACGTAGTAATCTGATTAATGTCTCAGTGCAAGAATTACTGCAACATCGCAAACAGTACCTGAGGGTACAGGTAACAAATATGAGATGCAGTCTAATAGAGATTTTTTTTTCTTTTTTTTCTTTTTTTTGATCAACAGAAACAGAAGAATATGTAAATTTAAACAACGAAATTGTTGGTTGGATGATGACAGAAAGCATGGCTCACTCCTTATAAAATGCCGGCTGTGCTGCACAATTTGCTGACTGAATAAGGAGGGAAAAAACACATTTACATATATCCCTAAAGTCCAGTGAATTCAGTGAGGAGAGAGATCATTATAAAATAAATCAGAAGAAATTTAAGTTGTCAAAATATCTACTAATGTTGCATTTAACTGAATCCATCAAACATTTCTTTCACATTATAAAAAGATGTTTTAGTGAAAGTGTAAAAGGAACATCAATTTTTTTTCTTTCGTACTTGATTTCTTTGTCATTTCCCTGCACTTCCCAACTTTTTCGTTCATAAATTTTTTCAACATCAATACAGTGAAACTTTGAATTCTTTCCACCTTTTGTTCCTCAAGCCACACATTAACTCGCACCATCACTCTTACTTCCAGATTCCAGAAAAGTCTTTATCAAGCACCTGCTGGTTCCACTCCATCCCAAGTAGAACAAAGTGAAGATATACTGAGTTTGTGAGGTCCATAATTACATGGGTATTTATTTTGTATATTTTCCCCGTTGTGGTGAAAACTGTCTTTGTGGTTCACTCCTAACTGGAGTCAATAAACAATATCATTTAGATTTTGCATGCATGTCAGTTTTAATCAAACCTTGCCGGACAAAGTCCAAACTGACAGAGGTTCCTTTGATTCAGATCTCCAGTGATTTAATGAGTGATATGTGAATTGACGTGTGACTACTGTCTGCTGTCTCTGACTTTCTGCCTCTCCCAGAGCTTGCCCTTGCCCAAGGTTTGTTGGTATATCAGGCTGCAGTAACAGTCAAGCTAATGCCCTCTATCAACACCTTATTATCAGTCGCGCTCCATGGTCCCTGCAGCAAATGAAAACTATTCCAGTTGTGCCTAATGCCTGTGAGTGGAGGCTATCTACATGGCCACACAGGCTTAACAGGGACAGGTAGCATTTAACACCCGGCCCACACAAATATTATATTCCTGCTCTTTATGGCTGCAGTATGCTGCCACATTATGAGCCAAAGAGCAGAAATTGGATAAAAAAATTAAAAACCTCTCAACCTCAGCAGATGGAGCTGAGGAAAAATTAGACTTAATGTGTGTGTGTGTGTGTGTGTGTGTGTGTGTGTGTGTGTGTGTGTGTGTGTGGAGGATTGTAGCCCACCCACCACCACCTTGATTTTAATGCCAATAAAAGCGCGGCGTGCTTCAGCAAACACAATGCCAAGGTTAACACAGAGATTGAGAAGGCCGATACGGTCACTCACGCTGGGCTGAAAGGGAACCCTGATGGGTTTTCATTTCCAATGTTCATCTTGTTATCTTTAATTGTTGAAGAATGGGATGCTGCTAGTCACAGCCTGGGCCTTTATAGTCTGAGTGCGTAAGCGGCACGCATATTGATGCTCTAGGTTGGAGGTGGAGTGGGACAGCAGATGTGAATCTATCTATGTGGGAGGTGGGAAAACTGTGTATTGCCACCGTGAAGGAATGTCTGAAGTAGGGTAGGTAGATGGGACATAATTATAAAAACACTTGCAACGTCACGCTCTCGTCCGCATGACGGATAGAAATGGTGCTGATGAGGTGGAGAAGCAGAAATGACAGTAGTTGAGAGATGAGAAAGCACTGAGGACGCACTTTTTGAAACATGAGTTTATGCACTTACACATATACACGTGTACACATGGCTGCACTCTTACATAAACAAGCTCCTCAGAGCACCTCTGTTAGAGAGTGTGAACACGAGATAGGTAATGAAAAGGATATTGATTTAAGAATGTATTCAGCTGAAATTCTTGCATCTCCCAGCCTGCCCATTAATATCATTATTGCCAATGGACTGCATGGCCAAATGCTGTTAACATTAATCTCTTGTGGGTTTTACCCACACAACCATTATTCATTATTAACAGGTTGGATTGAGTCAGTATGTGAGCAATATCACCATAATAGCTTTGTTCAGATCTATTCTGCATTCAAGGCTCTGTGCAAACCTCTTACTTCTCTGCACATGCTGTGTGACATCATTGCTGCAAAACACAGTTGTAATTTATCAGTGGTTGTATCAATCAAGCAGCCTCAGAAAGAGCTCAGTGGAACTTTTATCAGTGCAGATATACTCAACAACATCCACCCACAATGTTATCATCAAAACATTAGATAAATATACTAACATGTGACAGAATGGTGTGTGATTCAGATATTTGTATGAAAAAATCTTAAAGTCCAAATCTTTAAATTAAACTGACTCTAGTAAATCACAATTTACACCCAGTGAGTGCACCACCATCACCTCAGGAGTACACTGCAAATTATGTTGTAGATAAAAAAAAAATCTAAATACATAGATACATATAAATGATCAAGAGTTTTCCAGTTCTTGCATCTGTCTAGTTTCCACTTAACTGATTTTCACCAGGGCAGTATGATGAGGAGTTGGTCAGCCCTATCACCCCACAACAAGAGGGTCCTAGGCCAGCTGGGGTCCTTCTGCATGAGTTTCAGTTTGTATGTTCTCCTTCTGCCTGTCAGAGTACTCCAGCCTTCCCGCCACAGTCCAAAGACAATGTTAGTTTAATTAGTGATTCTAAATTGGTTGTGGGTGTGAATCTGAGTGTGAACAGTTGCCTGTCTTTTGTGATAATGCTGGCTACCTGTTCTGGTATGGCCTATGACAAATAGGATACATGGTATACTAAAGCATGGATAAATCCAACACATTCACTTGCTTGGCTTTCAGAATTATATTTATGCAAGGAAACCAAACAAAAAATTCAACTCATTCTGATGTATACACGTCTGTGATACAGAGAACTCATCGTGGTTCATGGTCTAAGTCGACTTCTTCATACAAACATGTTATCCTTTATGCATTTTTAAAATATACAAGCTATGTTTTTAACTTAATCGAAATATGTTTGATGTTCTTTTACAAGTCATACACAGTGTGTTAAAATGCTATCAGCAGAAGTAAAGAAGTGACTGGAATCCTAATGTGGCTTGCCCATTGTCACAGGTGTGACAGCGGTAGCCATGTGAATTGAAGGGGAAAGGTCATTTCAAGTAACAAACAGGCTGCAAAGGTCTCAAAGGGTAATGGAAGGGCAAGTTAGAAAGACTCAAAGTGTGTTATTTGTGCACACACAATGTGGTGCACGCATGTTGGACCTGCAAGCAAGAGAAAATTGTTTCATAATATCAAAAATCTAAACTCTAAAAATAATTTAGTACCCGGAGATTCACTTTACTTTGTGGATTAGCACATCCTTCATGCTCAAGTGTAGCTATTAGTTTTTGATACATCACAGAGAACATTTGATTTCATCTTCCTCACCCTTTGGAAATTGGAGAAAAGTACCGAAAATTCCTTTTTACTTTTAATTCAGAGGCTTCTAGGCTTCTAGGCTTCTATTTTAAAAAGGTTGGTTTTTGTCATTTATTTATATGATATTGAACTTTAAGAAATGGAGAAGAAGAGCCAAACGCATGCATGGAATAAGAATATGAAGCTATATCATTGCTGTCTTTTTTTTTTTTTAAGTTTTTTAAAAAAGAAAAAAAAAGAATAACTTTAATCATCACATTGAAACTGCAACTTATATTCATTAGCGTAAAAAACATTGCAAAAGAAAAAACAAAGAAGCTTAAATTATTAGGTATTTGTTCCATGCTGGTCTTTTCCACTATAGACTTTCATAATGAGCTGTAATAAATACATGCCTCAAGTATAATTGTTTAATTATTACCATCAGTGCCAAAAATTCTATCTTTAGATTTCAATTAGTATGAGACCCTTGGCCCCAGAGACTTACTCAGCAGACTTTGCCTCTGGAGACAAAGTTGTTTTGGAACAAAGCAAGAGCAAATATCCAGGCCAATATTTCTAATCGTCAGCCATTGTTTATTTATTTAGTTTATAACTGTAACAGTTACATTTATCGGGGGAGAAAGTTAGGATGGTCAATGGTTATGCATTGCAAATGCCATGCCAGTTTTGTTCTCCACATGGACCGCAGCTTAAACCTAGTTGGCCAATGGCACTCAGATTACAGACTGACTATAAAGGACTATAAAGTGAAACCATAGAGCTTCATAGTATAGAGTGGGGTTCAGAAACCTTTATATCTGCTTAATATAAAGGTGAATTCTGGTTTGTTTCATCCTGGCAAATTTACAAAGTAGCCAGTTTCTGTTTTAATGTTTGGTAATAACACATAAAAATTCATAAACATTCAATACTATTGTATTTCTTTAGAGAAACAAAAATGTTCCAGTTTATTATTATAGTCCAAACGTCACTGGTGATATTTTATCCTCTTTATTTAAAATGAGCCTGTTGTGTATGTCCTTATTTCTTATATCAGAATGTGGCATCATATGTTATTGTTATGAAATATGCCTAGAATTCCACATGGCAGCTGTGTGTCAGCTGTTCATGAATTTAATTTTACACAACATACTTGTGAAATCTAACTGTCTGAATTTTTACTACTATACAGTTATCAACACAAGAATAACATTTTACTAGTCACATTACCTTCAGTATTTTCCCACAGCAGATATTTTCACATTTTACTTGGTACCCTAGCCCATTTCCCACATGTGAATGTTAGTATATATTAGTATATATTCCTTTTGTGTGCATTTATTATTAATATTTGTATTTATATAGAGAGTTGTTTATATAGAGTTATTTTGGTGTCATGGTGTAATGACGAATACCTCGTTTGTGTACAATAAAAGTACACAAACAATAAAAGTGATTCTGATCTGATGTTCATATTAACAGGCGATAAGCTATGCAGCAAACTAGTCCAGCAAATTTTCAAAGGGGTGTTAGTTCCACACCAGTTTTTAAGGTAACTGATGACAGAAGAAAGTGTGTGTTTAAGGATGCTGACCTTATAGAATTAAGAGCTAAAATGGCTTGTTTCAGACTCTGATTGATCTGCTGCAAGAGGCTGCATAAAGAGCCAGTATGAGATTTTTAAAAATTCTTATTTAACTATAATTTGTGCAAAGCTAGAGTTCCAGAATAAATATATAAAGCTCAGTAGGCTGCATGAAATTAAATAACAATTCGAAATGAATTATGAACAGAAGTACAGAGAAGTAGACTAAACTGGAAACTGTCAGACTCGATATCTTTTGAAAACTAGAGTAGCCTGATTCAGCTTCTTGTATTTCCTTAGTGACAAACTTGTTCTCCTCTGAGGTTTATTGTACTGTTTTGAAATCCTTTACAACTCGTGTGATGGTGTTCCTTACACCTTCTTCTCCCTTTCAAAATCCAGTTGGGGAGTTGCTTTCCTCCTGGAGATGGAAAGTCTATGACTGCAGCTCATATGAGAGAACTACACTGCTCCAGGCCATATGTAGTTATATTGCACAGTGTAGCAGCAGATGTCAGCCTTGGAAGGAGACACTTAAGCTGTCATGGCCTGTCAAATATGAACAGCAAGCAATGATGAATGATGACCTCCCTCACAATATTGTATGCTGTGATATTATCATGGATTTAAAGCCAAATATGAAGAGTTTTCTGTAATCAATATATTGAATTTGTTACTGAAATGCATTTGGACAAATATGAAAAAGTGCAGATAAAACTGACTTTTTTAGTATGTCAGGTTCAAAGCCTGGCCAAAGCTTTGAACCTTTTTACCCCTCAGCCATAAAAAAGGCTTGTGGGGTGTTGTCCACCAGGCGGACAGCCAAGCAGGTGGCCAGGTTTGTGGCTGTGTGGGCATCCAGGTGGACTGGCAATATGGGTGTCTGGGCGGACGGGCATCATTGAAGCACAAGTTTGTGAATGTAATACCTTGATGAAATCTGGAGGATTGGGAGGATCTGAAACATGTAATACATGCAAGAATACCCTCAACCATATTGTTCATATTGATTGGAATTGGCTGGAATTTCCCCTGGGATCAATGAAGGATCTGTCTATCTATCTAGTCAAAATTCGTCAGTGAAGATAAGAATTTCCATGGGATTATCACAGCGGAGTATTAATTGCTACTGGAGGTATCAATAATTTTTATGAATCAATATTAAGAGTCTAAATACTTGTCTGGAAGTCTTTCCCTGAGTTAATATGAAAAATTATATGGTCAGTAACCTTTATAAGAGTTACTCATAAAGGTTAGTGTTAAATGAGGAGTAGAGATGAGTAGCTTGATTGATGTGTCTTATTCTCCATATTCCATGAACACAATTTATACTCTGATGGTTCTTTAGAAGGCAATTCTTATAAATGTGATATATACAGAGCAAGGAAACATCTTAACAAGCAAGATAAAATGTGTTCAGGGTCAAGTCCTGATAAATTTTCCACAGGCTTTTTTTCCTTCCAGCTCTATAATATTTTATATATATTTATATCTCCCCTGTGGTAGAAAAAAGACCCTTTGATTCTCTCCCCACTGTGTCATATTCTGTATTACTCATACATTTCCCCTCCCCATATGAACAGTGCAGTATATGGTTTTGAAATCTTCAACAAGCCTGCATCAGTGCGACTGTGATTCACTCCTAGCTTTGTCCACATCCAAGCAATTGGAAGCATGCAGCTGCATCTTAGATGCTCCTCTCGCAGCATTGCTTTTAATCTGTGAAAAATTTCACCACTATCATGGTGCTAACAAAAAAGCCCTAGTTAACTGAAAGAATAACCTGCAATCTATCCTTTAAGTGAATAATATTTGCGCTCTTTAATAAAGAGATTATGAAGCTGTGTTTAATCATTATATCAGATGGTATTCTGAACAAATAACCATGACATTTGCACCAGCTGAGATGATAAGAGTTCTGTTTCATCTCTATTCGCGTCCAGTTTACCATGATATCAGGCCCATTAAATCCTATTTAGTAAAAAAAAAGTCAGCTTTTGTTTTTGTTTTTTTACCCCTGCCTACATCAAAGGGACAGCTACCTTTATCTTTTGACCCACTTTGTTGCTGGAATTTGCCTCTTGCAAACACAAATCTTCCAACAGGCTGCAACAGCAAGTTTGTGACTGTGGAAGACTATTTTTTTTTCTAACTAAAATTATTACATTTGGCATTTGTTTACCATTTGTAAATGCACTGTTTGCACCTTTTGGCCTAAGCTCCTTCTGCTGTTAGGAAATGGTCGTGTGCAGCTGAAATACTAACCGTAACTTTGTTGCATATAACACACTTTATGAACCAAGTCCTTTGAAATAAGCCCTTTTTTAGATCCACTACATTTATCTGGCATTAAAATAGAGCTATTTACAAACCCTACTTGACTTTCAGTGAGTTCCTCTTTTGGATGAAAATGTTATGCTGTCAGAAACATTAAGATCTACACATACAACAAGCTTCTCCAGCGGCAATCATGAATTACTTTTGGCAGAAAAGCAGAAAAGCAAGCACTGAGGGGATGGCAGGGCTCACTGATGTATTTTGATGCTCGCATATATGAGAAATACTATATCAAACCTCTGAATTAACAATTCCTATAAGACAGTAAGCCTCTGTGCACTTCCTGCTCTCTATTCACACCAGGAGTTTGTGGTTCCGATCATGAATAAGACGCAGCTCATTTTTTGATGTTGGTCTTTCTTCAAAATGGCCCTTAAATCCTGCACTTCACTTTTCTCCCCAGTGAATAAGAATCTGTTTCTCTTTTTCTTTCTTTATTTCATTCTCCGTCTTCAGCACCCTCTCTCACACAGTGATCTACAAGTTGAAATGGAGTGTGTGGTTTATGTGTGTGTGTGTGTGTGTGTGTGTGTGTGTGTGTGTGTGTGTGTGTGTGTGTGTGTGTGTGTGTGTGTGTGTGTGTGTGTATTACAACCCCTCTTTTACTGTGAAAAAGTGGTTTAACAGGCCATGTCACATGGTGGGCAAGTGGTGGATTGAGGCGCCCCGACACACGATAAAGCCTGTCAATCTCTCGGGTAGTGTTGGTAGCCATACGTCACCTCATGTGTGGCCTGCCGACACACATACACAAACGTGACAGCACAGACGAACACACGCAAACCGAAATGCTTTAAACCTGCTACACCTAAAACTTGTATTTCTGAGCCTGCCTGCCTCCTCACACAAGACTTGGAGGCTTAAGAATGTTAGATCCCCAAATATATAAAACTGACACTTTTCTTGCGCAATGCATATTTCTCAGTCTCTTCCATTTAACTTACATGATCCTTCCAACCCAGCAACTACCAAGAAAGAGGCCCTGTGGAAAGTAGCATTAGCAGCAAACAGAATTAAATTCAGACATAGAAAATCACAAAAGACAAAAATATAGTTTATGTTGCTTATAGTCAAACGTGGATATTTGTTATAAAAGAAGTGCAACTATTTTATTTGCATACCAAGCTGGGAATTGCAGTGCTGTTTTTTTACTGTATTAAATATAAGTTAGCAACCAATATCTGTAATGGATATTATGCTAAAACTAAAGAAACAGCTGGAAGTTATATCGAATTCTCTTTTTGTCCTCATCTAATTTTTCAGTCTCTTAATACTCTATGATCCTCGGAGAATATGTTCTAAGGGCAAGCTTCAAATTGATTAAAAAAAAGGAAAAAATATTATACTAAACTGTTTACATCCATATTTGGGAAGAATAGTGTAACAAACTTCAGTCCATGATATTTGCTGGCAGAATACAATAAAAACCCTATACTAAACCCTATTATCATTTAAACCCTATGTTTAACTGAAGCAATCCTCATATAGTGAAACTGAGATCATTTCGAATAATAAATGTTCAGCTTGAACATTTTACAAAAGTTGGAACTGCAGCATGTTTACCACTGTGTTGCATCATCTCTATTTTCAGAAGCACTAACTGTAATACTGCAAGTGTTTAGGAACTGGGAAGATTAGTTGCTGTAGTTTTAAAAGCCAAATGCTTTTCCTATTGTTTCCTGATATAGGATTTTCTGTGCATTTCACAGGCCTCCTTCATCTGCATTGGTGTTCCAATCTGTGAAAAATGGATAGCGGGTTACTACGGGGCCACAAACAGAATATGGTTTGGTTGGCCTAAAAAATAATAAGCACGACCTTTCCAAGCAAAAATACTTTCTAAGCGGCAGCTCCAACACGCATTAATTGTGACTTCATAGACCTTTCTCTTTTCTCCCATCCCTGATGCGCAAAAATGACTTGAAATTATGATTGGCCAGACAGCAGGAATTTATTCCTCTATTCAAAGATGAAAGATTTTTTTAAGTACTGTATTATGTGTATACGCAAATCACTTTATTAGGTTCACCTGATCAAACACCAGCACCTCATTGCCTTTAGTTACATAGACATAATCAAGACGCTTGCTGAAATTCAAACCAAATGTCCAAAAGGAGAAAAAAACAGAGGGACAACATTGTTAGAGCCAGACAGGGTGATCTGTGTATTTGAGAAACTGCTGATCTCTGATTTCCCCACACAGCCATCTCCAGGGTTTATTATAGAGAATTGTAGAGAAAAAAGGGGAAACTATCCAGTGAGTGGCGGTTTTTTGCCTTGTTGATGTTAGAAGTCAGAGGATAATAGCTAGATTGCTTTGAGCTGATAGTAAGTCAAATAACCACTCGTTACAACAAAGGTATAAAAAGAGAGCATCTCTGAAATCACACCTGGAATTTTAAAGATCAACACCTTAAACAACACCTTACTCTTGGTAATTGACTTCCATTCCCCCATCCTGCACTAACAGTACTAAATGGTGCAGCCATTGAACTGGTGGATAGTTATAAGTATTTGGGTTGTTCTTGATAATACTCTCTCGGTGAGTCACATTTTGCTGCAACATTAAAAAAGGTCCAATAACGACTGTACTTTTAAGGAGATTGAGCGTTTTTTTACGTTTCATGTGAAATGGTTACCCATTTTTTGATTACCCTTTTTATTGTTTTGTATCATTGCTTGGTATGGTAATTTGTCTTTGACCAATAAGACCAGACTTGGTAACCGGGTTAAAGTGGCTGGCCAGATTTCAGGGAGGTCTCAGGTCCAGCTGGTGGACTTTTATAACAGGCAGGTGCTGAGGAAGGCAACCTCTGTCATGTTGTGTTCAGACTGTCGTCTCTTTAGAGATTTTCAGCTGCTTCCCTCAGGTCGACGCTATAAAGTGCCTGCAGTGAAGACCAGGAGACATAGTGTATTTTATACCTGCTGCTATTGTCATGCTTAATGACACTAAACCATAAGCACTGTTGCCATCACTATGGCACATTGCACTTTGTTGATGCTACTGATGAAAAAAATCAAAAAAACAACTGAGTTTTATGTATGTGTTGCTTGATGTGTGGACATACTGCAATTGGGGACAATGAAGTTACCATTGACCATGAGTGTGTCACCAGTTTTTTGTTTTTTATCACCATTGCCAGGAGGTATATGACAACTTGCTTTGTGTCTGTGCCTATTTGGAAGACTTGGAACCAAGTTGTGTTTGGCATCTTTGTATGTGAAGTTCAGCTTTAGCTAGGTACCTTTCTGCTACAATTACTGATAAATTGCTTGATGTGTTTCTCTTAGTTCCCTCTGGGTTGTTGTATGTGAATGTCTTTCCAGGTCTGTTAGCTGTAACGGTAGATGTTTCTGGCTTCATATTACCTCTTTGAAGTTCATACTCCCTCTTGGCCTTACACAGTGTGTTAGTCACAGTTTTAAGATTTGATTCTGCTTCTCTTAGCTTCAGTTGATTTTCCTCTCACGTTAAAATCACCACTATTTCTCTCTTAGAAATTTCAGTTTAGACTTTATCTCCATGGCTGTTGTTTTCATATGGATGCTGTTTCTTTATGGATGCCGGTGCTATTGCCCTACACCACTGGTTGCTTTGTATTTGGTACCTGTGGCACATTGGAAGTCCTTTTAGATAATGTTGATAGGGTGCTATATTATGGGATGCTGTTTATGTTTGTGTATGTACATTCACTTTCACATGTATGTAAAATCCAAAGTAATGAAATGTTCAAACTTTGTGAGTAAACTGTCAAGACATTAGGCGTCTCATGACTAAATCATTATTGTTTATTTCATACAGGTTTCTAACTAACTGACACACGTCAGAAAGAATATTGAAATTGAAGCTGTTTGAAGCATTTGCTGTGACTCAGCGGGTGACTAGCAGGTTTCAGCCATGTTTTTCTTTAGTATACTATTTTTAGACGTATCAGTCACAAAAGGTTGCTCATTTTTATCATTTTTCACAAAAAACACTTGGGTAAACACACCGCTAACACACACATGCACAAACACTGAACAGGGCACACTGGGAGAGAATAAAGCTCAAAGCCACATGTTTTGCTGACAGATGTCTTTGGTCTTTGGAATACTGATGCATCTGAAATGGAATGATTACAATTACAATGAAAAAAAAATATGCATCTAAGCACAGCTACTAATTAGGACTGATGTTTTTTGAAATCTCAAGAATCACAAATGTTACAGGAACATTCATAGCAAAGGAACACGAGACCATACAGAAGGATCAACCTTTAGGGAAACAAGAAAAATACAAAGGCTGTATACCTGAAATGCATTTTGGATAAACTACATCTTTTGCCTAATGCAGTGAGAGTAATTTCTAATTGAATGATCCTGGTTGTATGTTTGTTTGAATTTATTTCTTTAGTATAATTGAATTTTGCTATTTCTTGAAGAGAAGATATTTGAAAATGTCAAATTAAGTTATAAGGAAACTGTCAAGGCGCGGCTGTGTGGCAGGCAGGAGGAGGACCCAAACGCAAAACTCACAGACACGGAGATGAACTCAAAATCACAGCTTTAATGCTGGAGTGGCAGAACATAGGAAATACAAAACTAAACTGGGAAAAGTAAACTAACATACGCAGAGACACAGGGAGATCCACACAACATGAGGGACGACGTCACGCTGAACAGAGGGAGACGCAGACAGAAATACACAGAGGGTTAACGAGGGGAGTGGGAACACACGGGGAACACAGGTGACACTGATAATCATAACGAGACAGGGCGGGGTGAACTGAACACTGACGGGAGAGGTGAAACAGGAAGTACAGAGGAGAGAGGGCACGAGTAGAACACCAACGTAACGGGCAGGGGAGACACGGAATAAAACATAAGGAGAGACGAGGGCTCACAGATACACAGAGGGGCACACAGGGAGACATGAAGGGCAAGGGATCAAAACTAGAAGCCATAAAATAAAATCACACACAAGTACAATAATACGAAAATCACAAAGAACTAAAAACGCTGGGTCAGGAGACCCAGGACCGTGACAGTACCCCCCCCTCAAGGGCTGGCTCCAGACAGCCCAAACACAGAAAAACAAAACCAAACAGAAAACAACCCAGGGCGGGCGGCGGGGGCCCAGGACGGAGGGCCCGGAACAGAAAACAAAAGAAGAGCACAGCAAACACCGGAGCCCAAGAAAATAACTCAAACACAGAGCAGTTCAGGGGGCCGACCATGCGCAAGGCAACGGCGGAGACGTGAAAACAGTTCAGGAGGCCGGCCGTGCGCAAGGCAACGGCGGAGACGTGAAAACAGTTCAGGAGGCCGGCCGTGCGCGAGGCAACGGCGGCGGTGAAGGAGACGACGGAGCAGTTCAGGAGGCCGGCCGTGCGCGAGGCAACGGCGGCGGTGAAGGAGACGACGGAGCAGTTCAGGAGGCCGACCGCGCGGGAGGCGGCGGCGACGATGACAGCGCTGGTCCGGGGGCCGGCCGTGCGGAAGGCGACGGCGGCCACTCAGGCGATGACGGTGCAGTTCAGGGGGCCGGCCGCGCGGAAGGCAGCGGCGGCGGCTCTCCAGTGTCAGGCGCACCGGCCAAGGCCCGGAGGGCACAGGACCAGTCGAGACGGGACCAGGCGAAGCACAGGCTGAGGAGGCTGCAGCAGACGAAGACTCTGAGGAGGCTGCAGCAGACGAAGACTCTGAGGAGGCTGCAGCAGACGAAGACTCTGAGGAGGCTGCAGCAGACGAAGACTCTGAGGAGGCTGCAGCAGACGAAGACTCTGAGGAGGCTGCAGCAGACGAAGACTCTGAGGAGGCTGCAGCAGACGAAGACTCTGAGGAGGCTGCAGCAGACGAAGACTCTGAGGAGGCTGCAGCAGACGAAGACTCTGAGGAGGCTGCAGCAGACGAAGACTCTGAGGAGGCTGCAGCAGACGAAGACTCTGAGGAGGCTGCAGCAGACGAAGACTCTGAGGAGGCTGCAGCAGACGAAGACTCTGAGGCCGGGCCAGGCGGAGCTGCAGAGGCTGAGGCCGGACCAGGCGTAGCAGAAGCACAGGCAGAGGCTGGCCCAGGCGATGACGAAGCGGTCGCAGATGGCGGCTGGACAGGCTCCTCGGGCCCTCCAGCTGATGCGGCGTGAGGCTGAACGGGCCCCTCGGACCCTCCAGCGGAGACAGGAGGCTGAACGGGCCCCTCGGACCCTCCAGCGGAGACAGGAGGCTGAACGGGCCCCTCGGACCCTCCAGCGGAGACAGGAGGCTGAACGGGCCCCTCGGACCCTCCAGCGGAGACAGGAGGCTGAACGGGCCCCTCGGACCCTCCAGCGGAGACGAGGAGGTGCTGGCCGGGCTCACTGGAACCCCCAGCGGATGAGGCAGACGGCGGCGTGGGAGCCACGGAGTCCTGGATGAGCTCATCCGAGCTTCCAGCAGGAGCTGATGTAGAGCCAGAGAGGTTTGGGACCCCTGGCTGAATGTTAAGCCGAACAGAAGACCGTATTGCCATCGGGGACTGGGCCAATGGTTCAGGTGCGAGCTGAGCTGCTGGACACACGGGGACCTGAGCTGCTGGACACACGGGGACCTGAGCTGCTGGACACACGGGGACCTGAGCTGCTGGACACACGGGGACCTGAGCTGCTGGACACACGGGGACCTGAGCTGCTAACGGTGGAGAAGTAAATGACTGCACAGGGGACTGAACTGATGTCTGTAGTAACGGTGGTGGTGAGAGTGGAGTAGGTGGTGGAGTTAATGACTTCATAGGGGAATGAACTAGAGGTAGTGACGGTTGTGGTGCTGGTGGTTGAGCGGGTGACTGTGCTAAAGGAGGCTGCACTGGGGACAGCAGGGCTGCAGGAGACTGCACTGGGGACACTGGAGGCTGCACTGGGGACACTGGAGGCTGCACTGGGGACACTGGAGGCTGCACTGGGGACACTGGAGGCTGCACTGGGGAAAGCAGAGCTGCAGGTGACTGCGCTAGAGACTGCAGTGATGGTTGTAGTGGAGGTGTGACGGGTGGAGGAGTGGCTGAAGTGGCTGCGGGTCGGGCGGCTAACGGCTCAGCTACAGAGTGTATTAATGGCAGGGTTATGGGTCGAATGACTGACTGAGGGGCATCCTGTGCAGCTGAGTGCAATGATGGGTGTGGGAGCGGATGTAGGACAGGTGGCAGTGTCAGTTCCCCTGGGCCTACAACGCAGTTGAAAGGTGCAGGCACCTGCTGGACACCAGTCGCTCCCACCTGAGGAGTAGGTACAGGTGCAGAGACTGGCTGGGTCCTGGCGGGCCCCACCTCAGCGGTTGGCACAGATTTCGGCAGGGACTGGGCGGCTGCTGTCCCCACCCGAGGAGCCGATACGGGTGCAGGGACCAGCAGAGCCTCAGTTGACCCGGAAACCGGAACAGGGACCAGCTGGGCGCCAGCCCCCCTCACGTCAGAATGGACAATCCCCGGGGGTGATGGCTCAGAAGCAACGAGCTGGGGTCGAGCTATCACAGGAACATTTACAGTCTTGGATTTTACTGTTTTACCATCTAAGGGGGCAGGTAGTAAAGCCCCAGGGGTGAGCTTAACTGCAAAACAATCATCCTCAGCAGACACACAGGTAAAGGGCACAGAGACAGGTGTCTCTAACTCAGGAAATGCTGACTTCGAGTTTTTAGACCTAGGAAACACTAGCGAAGGATGATCCTTCTCGAATATGAGTCCAAACGTAGGAGAAACTGTCTCTGAGTTGACCCTCCGGGCAGTACAATGGTTCATAAGAAGTTCGGGTTCAGATTCAACGTTTACAGACCGTGAGCCTTTAGCGTCTACGGCAAGAGTCACAGAGTTTGCATTCCTGCATTCAGAGTAGTGAGAACTAGCCTCAGAGTGAACAGAGAAAGTGTCTTTGTCACTCACCCCAGCCGGCTGCCCAGTAGTCCCGGAATCCGACTGAGGAGAGGACCGGCGACGGCGTCTCCTCCTTAATGAGGGAACGGAGGTGACGGGGAAAACCGGTGATGATGCGGGGGTGACGGTCTCCTCTTCATCATCCGACCACATCGCTGCTAGGAGAGCAGCGGGAGAGCGACGGTCAGAGCTGAGAGGGGATGGAGAAGGGCTCTGCGGCAGCGGCGCCAAAAAACCCTCTCGTTTTAGCAGCTGCTGTTGCGACACCGAGAGCCCCGTCTGCTGCTGCGGTACCGTCGCGGCGAGCTTAGTTTGCTGCTGCTGCGGCGGCTGATGGGCGGAGATCTCCGTCTGCAGTCGCTGTGGCGTGGAATCCCGGGAACGGACATTGTCTGCCAGCTCACGGGCTTGTAATGCCTCCTTAGCTCGGCTCAATTCGTCGATAAAGCCTTCATAGCAGGTGAGCTGCTGAAGGAAAGGGTTTCCCTCGATTATTGCCTTTATGGCGTTAAGTCCGACGGAAATTGTCCGTGAGTCCGAGGCGTGGGTTATTCGTTGCACCAGACTCTGTACACGGAGAATATCTCCCTCACGGGCGGAGCCTGCTGGGTCCATTTCGTGGTGACGTCGTACTGTCAAGGCGCGGCTGTGTGGCAGGCAGGAGGAGGACCCAAACGCAAAACTCACAGACACGGAGATGAACTCAAAATCACAGCTTTAATGCTGGAGTGGCAGAACATAGGAAATACAAAACTAAACTGGGAAAAGTAAACTAACATACGCAGAGACACAGGGAGATCCACACAACATGAGGGACGACGTCACGCTGAACAGAGGGAGACGCAGACAGAAATACACAGAGGGTTAACGAGGGGAGTGGGAACACACGGGGAACACAGGTGACACTGATAATCATAACGAGACAGGGCGGGGTGAACTGAACACTGACGGGAGAGGTGAAACAGGAAGTACAGAGGAGAGAGGGCACGAGTAGAACACCAACGTAACGGGCAGGGGAGACACGGAATAAAACATAAGGAGAGACGAGGGCTCACAGATACACAGAGGGGCACACAGGGAGACATGAAGGGCAAGGGATCAAAACTAGAAGCCATAAAATAAAATCACACACAAGTACAATAATACGAAAATCACAAAGAACTAAAAACGCTGGGTCAGGAGACCCAGGACCGTGACAGAAACAGGACATAAGTAGATTTTTTTTCATATTTTTGTGAAGTCAGTGGTCATGTGCCTGGGATTCTGTTTTCGTTTGTCTGTAAAGTTGCCTATTCCTAGTCTTCTTACTGGATGCAGTGAAATTACTGATCATCTGTCTAGTAAATTTTACTATACATGTCAACACATACCAATATCATTATATTTTCATATGAACTTTTTGAAATCCCATCTTAATACAGCTTTATTTATGTTTTAGCATTTTTGTGTCATTCTTACTGAACTTGCAGCATAAATTACCCTAGATTTAAGGTCTTTAATACTATTGAAGGTGAGGATGTTAACCATATTATCACTTGCACTTGGTCAATGGTTTAAATTTAGAGTAGAGAAAGAAATTGAATTTGTTTGAATCTCCTATGAAGGTAAAGATTTGGAATTTGGGCAGAGGGGAATACATTAATTCAGTACCTTTGCCCTATAATTACCAGTGAAATGCCTTAAGCAGTAGGGCTGCAAGTAGAAGCAGAAATGGGGCAGCTCCCGTTTCTAAATATGACTGTGAATGTGAAGTTGAGGGTTGCTGAAAAAGAATAGGTTCTCTCAATCTTCCTTCTCTACATAAATAATGGTTTAAAAATGTGAGCATTCGTTTTCTTTTCCCTGTCTTTGCCTTTTCTCTTCTCTTGCATTTTATACCTTCCTCCTTCTTTGCTCAGAGACAGCAGAATGCCCATTAACATTTAACTAACGCAGTTAATGATGCCATCCTCCTGTAAGTTTAATCCTCTGCTTGTTTCATGGGTGTGCTTTGTTGCAGCTGAGCTGCAACACAATAGACAGAAAGGACTGAACACTCACAAAAACAGACAATTTTGACAAGAGTCTTATTAAACAGGCTTGTGAAATTATCTCGGAACCCCCCTGTCCTTCTTTCAAGCTGCTTCCATCATGTGCAAACTGCTTCCATTCACTGAATCTCTGCAAATAAGGAGGGTGGGATGTGAGTGCGCAGTTTATGTCTACACTTAGTTTTAATTCATTAAGTCAGTGAATGCCTTGCGAATGTTGGTCACTACACTATAATTGTCCTTGTAATTAAGACAAATAAAACCCTCCTGAGCCATGTGCGTATGGACACGCAAACACCCGTGAGTGTGGGCTCTGTGCTGACAGACAGTAAAAGCCATTTAATATTCACAGAAGAAAATACACAACAAGGACGACAGCAAAACAATAAGAGACAGAAGGAAAGTGGGAGATGAAGACAAGAGGGAGGCAATAACAGGGAAACAAAAGTTCTGTAAAGGCAGACGTTTATAAAAGTGTGTGTGCATGTGTAGGTGTGTGTGTGTATTCTGGCTTTTCTCAGATGACTCTGATGCTTATACCTACCAATCAACCAATGGCGTTTGACGGAGTTTTTATACAGCTGGGTGGGTGCTATGATGTTACTGATAGTGAACTTTATTTTATTCATAAGGTTAGTTAGTAGAGTTGCCAACGGCTCCTTAAAAAAATGGAATGGTCCCTCAATCAGAGAAAATATTACGCGTTTCGTATTGAGCTGAGAAGAGACGCAGTTTGTCCCGGACTTTAGCTAGAATGGAAAAAGACACAAAGCTGGATTTATTCTGTCTTTATGCTGCACAGCTGCCTCTGCTCTCATTCTCTCCCCCTCCCTCTCCTGTTGCTACTTCAATCATGAAACTGATCAATGATCAGCTGATCGGCTTTTCTCTCTTGTTTGTTTATCGCCCACTTTGCGCCAGAAAGAGGAAACCAGCAGATATTGCGCTAAACAACAGCAGCACGTTTAAGCTTGATCAGCTGTTGTTAGAATGTATTTAATATTAAATTCTAGTATCAGCTGATGTTTGCTGGAGCCACAGCTGTAAAGCTGCTGGTCATGATGTCTGTTTAGATATGTGGTGAGAGGGAAACATGAAGATGAAACCAGGAGATGTCCTTACTGAATCATCAGAGCTGAACAGGTGATGGAGAAACAGGTTTACCTTTTAGGTGACATGAATGAGTTGAAGTTATCAACTGTTTCTGAGAGATAAATAACACCAGGATCCTTTTTTATGTAGCTGACAGCTGGTAACTGTGCAGGGGCGGGTCTAGCAAAGTTTTGCCAGGGGGCCAGGTAGGGCATTAACAGGGAAAGGTGGGCACAAAGAAATACTTTTCTTTCTTATTCTCATTTAAAATACCTAGTTTTTATTAAATAATTATCTAAATCTTACAACCAAAGTTTTTATCTGACGTAAAATGTATAGAAATCATACATATACCAACAAGACTATACATCACTGTCACAACAGCATTTGTTTTCATTCAAAGTCTTTATGGCTTTACTACCTGGTGGGCCGGTCTGTAGTAAAAATGCCCAATTTTTTTGTCCCAGTCCAGCCCTGCAGGTTAATACTAGCAGTGTCACCATGCCAGCTGACTGTATTTTATCATCAGCCAGTGTTGTTCTTTATCAATATTACCAAAGTTTACCATAAGGCAGCATAGAAAGTATTTACTTGCTTTCAGGTTTTATTCAAATGTTAGTCTTTTCATTTGTTTCCCCACTTTTTTCCTGTTTCAAAATCAAACACCAGTTTGTGAGAAGATTATCTTCTTTTTTTAACAGGCAGATAAAGTTTTGCATTGGCTAATTTGTCAATTGTTTGTTACAAATGTTCGTATTTTAATTTTCAAAAATGTTTTTGCCCAAAACATATGTGCAGTATATGTCAGTAAAAATACTATGCAAATATTGCTGTCCTTGAATGCTGAGTAAACACTGACAAAGCACTGATTGTATCTCTTGTACTTTATCAACGCAGTATCTAAAAACTTTGCACCGTAGTGGTTAAAATTTCATTCTAATAAGAGTTAAAAGTGCATTTGGTTATTAGGTTTATAGGATTATTGAATTATGGTTAAGGGTTGGTAGAATTTTTTTTTTAAACATTATCTGCCAATTAAATCTGCCACCCTTCTCCAAATCTGTGCCCCTACCTGGCCCCCCCAACAAAAATTTTCTAGACACACCACTGCAATCAACACACATAAAATCCCCTCTTCTCACCTCCTACCTCGTCCAGCAGTAAGAAAGTTGGTGTAGATGCTAAGTCATTTGTAGTTTAAGATTTCAGATTTATAAAATGCACTTCATCCATTCTCATCATATTTATACAGCTACATAACATAGCCAACTGGAAATGAGCCATTCCTCACCTAGATACATTGCAATCTCCTAATAGACCATAGATTTAAAAAAATCTTAGTTTATTATAGAAATCACTTCTAATTAAAATATTCAAATTGTTTTTCCAACTGGAGTAGAAAAGTAAGGTGAGTAAGCAGCAGTGACCCCCAGCTGCTCATCAAAAACGTGTCAAGATCCTGGCACTTTACATAACTCTGAAATCTTCCACTGCAGAAATATGAGTATTTGCATTTTCCATTCTGATTTTGTGTCAACATATTTCCTGTGCTGGTCCTTTGGCTGTTTGAATAAGCAGACATCTTGTGAAATATTTTTCCAAACTTTCTCCTCACTTCCCATCCTTAGTAAATTAGGGGAGTGAGAAACTATTTCTGTCTTCGCTTCAGGGTCTTTAATAGCAGTTGATATCTGCCGTCTTGTCAGCCTTTTGTCATACCATTGTTTCCTTTGTCGCTCCCAGTAATCCACTTCAAAAAAGAAAGCCCTCCAAGCATCGTGTCATTACTCTGCTTGTCACGCATTGCTTCAGAATCCGTTTTATTCTTCAGTATCGCTCATTTGTACCATCCGTCGCTTTGCAGAATTGGACACTTCAATCCATTAGGCTGTTTACAAGTATAAAGTTTTCTGTTTACTTTGGTCAAAGCGGTGCCATAAATTAAATATATTTGTCTCCATCAAACAGAAGAGGGCGTTGACAAATTGTCAACAAATTCTTTGTGAAATGAGATCTTATAAAGATACCAATCAATGCTACTTATTGACTCTTCAAAAAGGCAGGGGCACTGTTTGATGGCGATGGAGAGAGCGAATGTTGGCAGAAAAGTAAATCTGATGGGATAAGTGCGACTCTGCTCGTATTCATTTAGAGATAACAGGGCTTGCACATAATTTAGACAGATCAATTATCCATCTCCCATTGGCCTGTAATGCACATTACCAACACGTATCTGCATCTTACATATGTTTCTGCTTGATATCGACTGCGTTCCTGCTGCCTCTTGTTTTGACCATGTGCTGTTAGCACAGTTCAACCAAACAGCAGTGTCCAATTCTGTCTCCTGCAGCTTCAGGGTGGCTGTTACACCAATTCTCCTCGTAATCTTTGCCTCACTTTCATTCTCTGTCACTGCCCTCATCTCCTCATCTCCTCCCACACTGTGTTTCTCTCCAGAGGGTTTGTGACAGCTGTAAAACCTTGTATCAAGGTGTTGACCTGCGATGTGTAGCCCCGTCCTTCTCCTCCCCTTCATCGCTCCCGCCCTGATTCTCCCATTCGACACTTTGTTGAAGTGTACCCCTTCTCTCCTCCTCTGCTCCACTGGCGCACACAGCCGTCGCAGCATAGCTATCTGCAGCTGATGCCGCGGAGCTGATAACAGTCTCTTTTATCTGTCACTTAGCAGCACAAAGGGACCTGGGCATTGATCAAATGCCAGCAGACTGATGGCTGCTCAACAGGCTGCGTTTTGCACACTGCTTAGGGGATGAAGGGAGGAAGGGAGGATTCAACAGTGACTGAAAATACAAGGCCTTTACTGGCAGACTTACACACAGAAAATACATAAAATTTGGTTTTCCAAGTTCTTGCTGCATTATGAACTGAAGATGGCTGTTGTGACAAGTTATGTACAACTATTAAAAAAGAAAGCAAGGTGGAAGTTGCTTCACACCAGGAGTACGCCCTCTGGTTTACCGGTTTTACCAAACTGAAATGTGGTGACAAGCGGGGAATGAATTCCCAGTAAAACTTGGTATGAAAACTCATGCTTCCTAGAGTATGCGTGATCTGGCAATTTACATTGCCCATTAAGCTAATGACAGTCTCATCTGTAGCCCCGGTTTATCACTAATGAGCTAATTTTGTCATGCTACATGCCAGACTATTTTCTTGTCCAAACTGGAGCTTGATTCATCTGATCCGGATCAAAAAAAATGATTTAGTCACTGGACACTGCAAAAGGAATGTGCATCATCACCAGGACTCGGATGAGGAAATCTTATTTGGGTCTTTGAGTCTTTAATACTTATCTTTATATTTATCTTTAAAATGTATATTTATGATTATGAGCATTATTACTTCACATTCCAAGACAGAATAAGTAATTATCGAATCTGGCCTAAAAGCTGAATTTTATCATGAAAATAACAATTTGCTATGAAGCACACCTTAGCATGGTGACAAGGCAACACTTGGGATATGTTGTCACCTTAGCTCACCAGTGAATTGCAGTGCTTACGCAGAGCAACAGACACAAATATATTCACAAATATAATCAATTCAGAATTACCGGTTAAATCAACATACGTGATGGCATCACTATTTCTGTGATATTGACATAGATTCAGGTTTCTGAAGTTCATCTTGTGAAGTGTGTGAGTGTAACAGATTCATGCAGAATAAAAATTGTAACCAACAACAGCATCTTGTAAAGATAATAAATGTTAACTTGAGAGGTGTCTCATGAGCCCAAATGTATTTTATCTTATTTTAAAATTCTCCAACCTGCAGTTACTTCAATAAAGCATTCAATAAAAACATCACTTTTAAAATTATTAAAGCTGACTTTGACATCTTGATATCTCGCTTTTATCTTGTCTAGATGATCCTTTTCACAGCTGTATTAAAAAAAGATGTTGCCTTTGTATTTATGTGTGCTACATTGTGTGAACACGACATTAAAATCCTGTTAGACAATAGCACATTACTCCCTTTTGGAATTTATGTGAAATTGTGAACTTTTGTGAAACCATATGCCACTTCCCTGAACAAAGCCAGAGATTTGGGAGATCCCTGCAGCAGTCTCTGCTAAGAATAGAGATACATAATGACATTTTAATTTTGTGCTGCTAACAAACCCGCTGCTCTGCTTCCCCTCATTTTTGTGCACTGCCAAACCCTCAACATCACTGCTTTCAGCATAAAACAGAGGGTGTCAAAAAGGAAAAAGTGAGCGTGACATTATTCTTAGACACCACTGTGACAGAGGCCACCTTTGGATTGTTTTGAGGCTGCTACTCAAGCGGATTCATGTCAGCATTTAATTATGGTGGAACAGTAATTCTTCATTTGCCTCATTCCTGCTGCATCTCTCTATGAATGAGGCATGTGGCAGCCTTGATTATTCTCTGACACTTCTTTTACATTTTGAAGTTATCAGCCGAATTCTCTTTCACCCAAACCCCTGTAGCTGTGTAGATAGTTTTGGATTTATCAGCAGAGGTTTTTCAGATAGCAGTCTCTGGGTTTTCTGGCGCCACCCCAGTACAATGGGGGTGAAATTGAATCAAATAGACTTTTTCAGGGCTTTGGGTTACACAAACAAAGTCCCATTCACCTCAGTCTGCGTGGCAGCAGTGTCAGGGGATAACTGAAAACAATGGTATACAACACTAAAACTGTCTGCAAGGCTGGAAACCATAGGCTTAAGTGCAAATCATACCTTGTTCCATTTCATGTTTGATTGTCTGGTTTAGAACTTGACATAAGACTGGAAAATGGCACGAAGCAGATGTATGCTTGCCCCTAATAAACTACTCTGTGATTATATTTCATTGTTGTGTTTACAACCTACTGTGTTGCTCTGAATTGGCACAAAAAACTCCTCATTTAACATTTTATTGGCATCATGTAGTGAGGTGAGTCCTGATGCATATTACATGAATCCTGAGAATGCATTCATTCATTTACTCATCCTTCTACATTTGCTATATGCTCAAGCCAACTTTTGCATTGAGTGGAAAAACCCATTTCAAATATTTATTTGACGTGAGCGAAAGCACTGCTGCAGAAGCTGCTGTGTTGACTACCAAAAAAAGTTAAGCCAGATTTAATTAATCACATACATTTGTGTCAACCAACGTGTTGTCATCCCAGGGTATCAAATACGTGTGTTCTGTCCATGCCATCTTAGGGTCTTGACATGCTAGCCCCAGTGTTATTGAACACCAACAAACATCAGCACTCATTTAAAAACCAAAAAAGTAGTTAGGGTTCTTTAGCTTTGCTTTCCCTTTCTGGTTAATTTAACTAATTGTTCAGGTTTAGGCTCCAAAAGCTATTTGGCTAGTTTTAAAGTTCTTTCACAACATTAACAGGACAGTAATGAGTCCTTTACAAGTGTCTATATGTGAAAAATTCTGAAGTGAGAGCCTTCTTTATTTTTATTGCCAGAAAAAAATAAAAAAATTAAGGCAAAGAGGAAAAAAACTCCATGTGTTTCGCCCTTAACAAGGTGAAAGGTTTTAATTTTTTTATACAAGAAGCTTGAGCCCACTGGCATCTAATAGGTCTCACCCACTGCCAGAAGGTTTGGGTGAGTAAAATGATGGTATTAAGCAATGTGTATCTTGCTATTGTGCCTGTACAGTTTATGATTGCAGCTTGCTAACCAAGCCTCCTAGTTTTAGCTGATGAACCAGCTCCCTGTTCTTTTTGTGTAAATAAGGTAAGTTCAAGGTTCTAAAAACTCCATTTATAAACTTTTAGAAATGAGTTTGACTTTTTATTTATCTAATTATTTACAACTGTTTATGGTAAAAGTGTGCGTATTTAAAGTCCCGGACTTTAAATACTGAGGACATGACATCAAACTGACTATGCCAGTGAACTGGATGAGTAACATCAAAACAAAAGGCAAAAATCAGTATGCAGTGGTCCCTTGTTTATTGCGGGAGTTACGTTCTAAAAAATAAATAAATAAATGAATAAATAAAAATAACCCGCGATAGGTGAAATCTGCGAAGTTTTCTATTATTATTATTGATGTTTTGAGGCTGTAAAACCCCTCACTACACACTTTATACACTCTTCTCAGACAGGCATGAACATTTTCACACTTTTCTCTCTTGTTTAAACACCCTCAAAGTTCAAACCTTCATAGATAAATAAGTACGGTATTATAGAATGAAACCAAAGATCAAACCCTGTTTTCAGGTCCAGAACATGCGAATACAGCAGCTGTGAGAGAATTCAACATTAATGAATCAATAGTATGGAAGTAGAGGAAGCAAGAAGAATGAGTTGAGTAAAGTTTGACTTATCTCACTGTTTTGTTTCACTTAATGCGTCCTATAATCTGGTGTGCCTTATAGTCTGAAAAATATGGTAACTTCTACGTTCCTTTAGCATGTAAAGAAGTCCAACTTTTTGTACGATGGTTAGCATCTTCCTCTGCCTTTCGGGTGCTACAACAAGTGCCTTTGACAGTGCAAAACGTCTCGTCGACGTTTTGGATTAATGTCGATGAGACGTCGTGTTTGTTGGGGAGAAAACTTACAAACATACAGTGCAGCACTTCAGAATCACACTGCTAGCGGTCGAAGATTTATGTAAATTTGACGAGCTGAACACATTCCGTACTGTTACAGAGACGCAGCACAAGATTGATCACAGTTGATCAGGACGCAGAACACAATGCCCTGTAAAAAAAAAAAAAAAGTATGCCAAATTGCAAAAAAATAAATAAATCGCGAGGGACCACTCACTCCATTTTTTTTTTACTTGAATTGTTTCCTTATTGGCAGGATAAACCCGAGATGGTATGTAAGACAATACATTGTACACATGTACATGATTAGCTTTTTATATTTATTTCTGTCTTTGACGTGCTGTTGTGCTTGTAGTCACACAGCAGATGTTGTTTTTCATGTGCTTTGCTGTCTATCGCTACCCTGTAATGATGGTGATGATGACTCACACAGTCATGTATGGACATCAAACCTGCATCACCCTCAGTGCCATGAATCAAAATCTGCCAATATGCGTTGAAGAGGGGGTCAATAGGTTGAGGAAAGCTTTAAAATAGCTTCAATTGATTCTGGTATTGTCCACATACTCCATTTTCATCCTGAATTCTCCTTCCTCCATCCCTCTGCCTGTCTTCAACATATCTGTCTTTTGATTTCCTTTCGCCTTTTTCTTCAAAAATGACAATGGTCCTCATTTCTCATGCCATCACTGGTGGTGCTGCAAATCTAACTTCTGAGAAGATTGGGGGGGGGGGGGGGGGGGGTTGTCTGAGCTGATTTATGAAACCTCCCTAACTATTGATACAGTGTGGAAGGTACCCTGGTGACATTTGTCAGAGTCTTGCAGTGGATACAGGCTCCAAGTGGTTTTCCAGTGAGTGAGAAATGGGAATATCTCGGCTGCTAATATGTGATGTGACAGGAAAACACTATCCCAGAATACAAATTAGCAATGCTGATGTTTGACATTTCTTACTAAGGAGAACACAAATCAAGTTATTTAGCTTTGTCTCTTGCCTTCTTGACCACTTTTATGTAAGGTGGATGCTAACAGTACCATCAATTATTTTTGTGGATGCCTCCCCCTTACTCTTCTCCCTCTGACTTTCAGAAATAAAATGTAAAAATAACATAAGGAGATGTGTACCCACTTGCTTCCCTGAGTATATAATATTGCAGACACTCTAGCCTGCTGCTGTTCCCATGTCACAAGTGGCTCTTGTGGGCTTTTTCATAGAAATTGAAGGAGGTTTTTCTGCATCACACAGGTGCAGAGACAAAGAGCAATTATTCCAACCTTTTTCACAAAAAGCCACATTGAGATGTGGATTGTGGAAACAGCCTGTGTGATTTTCTGCCCTCCCAAATAAAGAATGCATATCAAACCATCAGAAGCTAGAGAACTTATCAGCACACAAGTGTAGGTTCAGTTGATGCTTTAATTCTAGATCCAGTGCTCCTGAGTATCAATTTATGGCAGTGTATTTATGTGGAATACATTATGTAAAGATATCAGTGGAATTAATACAATTTTACATTGTACATTTATTTCCCTAAACCAGAAACTTGTGCCGAGTCTACTCCATATCTTTCTTGTATCCGTAAGATAATTACTATGCTAAGAGGTGAACTGTCGCTTTGCTGTGGAACAGGTGTTCTGCAAGGACCTTTATGCACTGGGTTGTATTCATCCTTCCCTTGTTTTTGTGACACAGCCATATTGCATGATACTTCAAGCACTTTAGGGATAATATTGGCCAAATGATGTCTAGCAGTGTCTAGCATCTAGCAGATATGGTACTTTAATGCCTGCAGAGAGTTAGAAAATATTTTCATTTTGCCCCCAAAGTTCTCTAATTGCCATCTGGTAACATCCAAGAAAGTTGCATGCTGTTTACTCAGAGTAACTTTAATTCTGTTAATCTACCATGAAATCCTGACAACATTGGTAAGATGGTTGTCCTTATGGCGCAGTTATTTAGTCTGGGCATTTTCCATTTCACAATTATTGAAGCCTCTGTGCTCCTGAGAAGCTAAAACCTAAAAGCTTTAGCGAGAGCTTAACTGTTTTGGCTCGTCTTCTCTTGATGTAGAGTGTGGATTGTGGAATTATTTATTCTAATGTGTCAGCCGCTCTAAACTATGTTTAGTCTATTACTTTTCCTGGCTTGTAGCTCAAGAAGTAGCGCAGGTCATTTATCAATAAGAAGGTTGGTGGTTCAATCCCTGGCTGCTCCAGTCTGCATGCCAAATATTCTTGGACAGGATACCAACTCTCCAATCCATCCATCGGAGTATGAATGTGTGTGAATGTTAGATATAAAGCACTTACGTAAAAAAAGCAAAGAAAAAAAGTGCTTGTGTGAATGAGTGAAAGAAGCAAATTTTATAAAGCACTTTGAGTACTCAGAGTAGAAAATCGCTATATAATAATCAGTCCATTTACCATATATGATGTATGATTGACTTGCACAGCAGTGGAGTCATCATGACAGAAATCAAAACTAAAAGGATATGGCTTACATTTAAAGGAAACCAACATGTTTGTTTACATGGCTTCTCAGAGGACTCTTGTGTTAACAGACCTCAGTATCTAGCAGGATTTTCAGCTAGACTAATGCTATAAAGGTTTTGCACGTGACATCACATGATCATTGTGTAAGAGCTGTCTGCCATATTGGACATGAGAAGCAGTCCCCTATGAGCAAGCACTTTGGCGACAGTGGGAAGGAAAAACTCCCTTTTAACAGAAAGAAACCTCCGGCAGAACCAGGCTCAGGGAGGGGCGGGGCCATCTGCCACCACTGGTTGGGGCCATCTCCAGCCCCTCTTTGCTCAGTTTCTCCAAATAACGAGCAAGATGCTTGCCATGAAAGAGTTTTACTGCCTCTGAGAGGGTATATACACTAGTTTGTTAACTCATAGTTGCCACAGTTTATCTCATCTACATAATTACTTTACTGATTACTTATTTTCAAAAATAATTAGTTACTTAGTTCCTTTTTTTAAAAATGATTTACAACCTAGGTAATAAAGCAATAGATCTTTCAGCCCAATTCTATTTTTTCTGCATAATCCATCATATAAAATGTAATAAAATGAAAAAGTCTCTTTTTGAAACTAGTTTTATTAGTTTTAATCTTTTAACTTTACGCATAACCCAAACATTATATGCAACATTCTCTTCTTCTTCTTCCTCCTAGCGTTTTTCCCGCTCGGTTGCAGGGTCCGCTTTTCTGCAAAGTCGTCTCCACTTGGGTCGGTCAAGGGCGTCGGTCAGATCGGCTTCGATCTTCTTCACGTCGTCCTTGATTCGGTCCATCCATCTCCGCTTTGGTCTGCCTCTAGGTCGACGTCCTTGGGGGCTGAGCCGCAGTGCTGTTCTCACCACTGAGTTCTCATCGCTCCGTACCACATGTCCGTACCACCGCAGCCTCGCTTCTTGCATCTTATCTGTGATTGGCGCGATTCCCATCCTCTTTCTAACGTCGGTGTTCATGACGTGGTCCCATCGTGTCAGGCCTAGGCACCATCGCAGCATCCGCATTTCCATCGTGTGAAGGGCTTGTTCGTGCTTTGCGGTGGCTGGCCAGCACTTGGATCCATAGAGGGCGACGGGGCGCACTACACTCTTGTAGATCTTTGACTTGAGGCGACTGGGCATTCTTCGGTCACACAGGACGCCGGTGACTTGGCGCCATTTCATCCACGCTGCGTTGATCCTGGCTCGTACATATGCAACATTCTCTGACTGGAAGAAATTTGTTTAGCATTTAAGCCTATTTTCTGCATATTCCAGCACATAAAATAAAATAGTTTTTTGTGTTTACACTCTCTCTTTCAAATAAATGCACGTAAAACAACGCAGAAAATAAATAAAATCAAAGACTCAGCGCTCCTGTTGCTCTATTTTCACCTGTATAGCAGGAGTGGGGCAGGCGGAGGTTTACCCTGGTGCAGGTGTGCCGTAGCGGTCAGTGGAAGGATCTGGGAGTTTCACATTCACACAGTGTATTTGGTGCTTGCTCGGACGTTTAGGGGTTTTTCGCTGTAAAAAGAAGTTTTCTTCCCACGCAGTGAGCAACAGACGCTAATGTTTTTGTTACTTTTTACAGAATCAAACTCAAAGTAAGGTCAGTACTTCCACACTTTAAACGCTGCACAGTCATATGCTCTCAGCACTCGATATATTATCCATTCTTGATCTGCACACAGCTGTGTTGCCACGAATGTCGCAGTCACTTACGTCATTGTCATGAGACACTCGCGCAAAAAATCAGGGTTTTAGTAACGCAGTAACGCAGCGTGCTTACAGGAAAGTAACAGTAATCTAATTACCTTTTTGCAATAGTAATCCCATCTCTGAATATGACACAGAAAACTCTCAGCCAGCCACCTTCTTTATTTCGTGATGGCAAAGGTTTTGATCTTCAGCTGGTATTTTATATTAAATAGGACATATTAATAGACAATTTATTGTTCAGCTTGTGACTGAAAGCAGACTTCCCGCTGTAAACTTTGCTGCTGCAGAGTCTATGCTGTGTATTCTTTTTTTTTGCTGTTTAATTTCCAGCTTGAACACTTATGGATTTGAGAAATGGCCATTCCAATCTAAGTCAAAAGATTCTTTTTCTTGTTTCTTTGTTTTTTTGTTGTTGTTTTTTTGTAGTGAATAAACTGAGGAACTGCATCAGTAAATAAATAAATATGTGAGGCGTGCAGAGACCCATAAAACTACAGAGCTGAAAATGAGTATAATGACTCTACTTTAAATCAACTTAGTCGCCAATAGAGAAACTATTTGTAATGAGCAGAAAAAAATACAAAAAGTATTTCAACTTTTTATTACAAGGCCTGTATAAACTTGTATAAACTATAGCAAAACAAGCGCTCAAAGCAACATTTTTCACATCACTGCTGTTGATTATTTCTGGGTAAAAACAAAGGAAAAAAGAAAGACTCCATGGACTTGTTGTAGACAGCAGGGAAGGAAAGTGAAGAAATTACAGTGACACTTGTAGATCTGAACTATTGTATTAGCTGAGTAACTAATCTGCATCTGCCTGCTGATTTCAACAAAGCAGTATTCCAGACACCCCCAAATAGGGCTGGGTGGGTGCTGGGTTGGGTGTTGTCTTGCCTTGCAATCAGTCCCCAGCAGTACATGGAGAGCTGCTGTAATTAAGGAGCAGTGTCCCCCATGAATCCTATCCATGAAGCAGGACTTTAATTCCCCACTAATTGAGGCCAACCCGGGGAGGGCAGAGGTATTTGAGTCTCCTGCCGGCTGGACCAACCACTGTGTTAGATGATTAGCCGAGGTACAGCAAAGGTAACAATGAAACCGAACCTCGCCAGCACAGCCAGACACACCTGCCCACTTCTCATTGTTTCTCTACTCCAGCGCTATGCGAAGGAAACCCTACCCAAATGGAAACAAACTTTCCAATCTGAGCTCCACTTTTATGGGCACAGTTTTCTCTGCTGGTGGGAGGCAAGTGGGGGAGAAGCTAGAGGGAAGAGGAAGAGGGGCAGGCAGTTAGATTGATTTGTTTCATTTGGATTTGTATCTATTGCGGATGTGATTGCTGTCGACAGAGGTTTATACAACTCCGGAGAGAACAAAAGAGAGGTGGGGGTATATACTCCAGGCTGCTACAAGTGCTGCGTCTAATAGAGAAAAGCATTTGTAAAATGGGATTTATTTATTGTGCTGATATTACAGTTGCATGGATGTGTGTCAGAGTTCTTTTTGGTTTTGTTTGCAATATCCCCACAGTTTAAGTTCAGTCTAAACAAACTGCTGATGGTAATGTGAAAAAACGTCAAATGCACTGACTCTGACTTCAGGTGACAGTTGTTTTGTATCTTTAATGGTGCCGTTCGCCGTTTTGGGTGCATGCGATGCCTACTTCACTTTCATGTGTATGCTTCACTAGAGGCAGTGGGTAAAAAGCACTGAGGAAGTGGCTGTGAGGCACAGTGTCACTGAAATCTGTCAGACTCCTCTCTCTCACTCCATCTCTGTCTGTCTCTCTCATTCTCTCTCCCTCTCTGTCTGTATATATAGAAAAACCTCTCCATTTCAGAGCAGCGCTTGACAGCGACAGACGCTTCAGCGCGCTGAGATTTACTTGGAATTGTCACTATTGTCTTAGAAAAAGTTATGATTTATTCCCGTGCAACTTTGTTGTCTGCACACAAATGCACACAGCGAGAGGATCTCGTGCTCAGATACGCACACATGCAGGGTTAACAGCTGTAAATTGGTTCTACTTGCTATTCAAGACGTCACAAAGTACGTCCGTCAGTGCTTTCCCTTTTCACTGATTTAAAGATGCCAGCTTTAGTATACACTGCACTGCACACAGATTGTTTTGGCACCTTTTTAGAGCAATTTTTGAAGCTTTCTGTTGATTTTAGAGCTTTTCTTGATTTGAAAGGCAAACCAGCTCCCCAAACACCTCTACAAAATGTAGCTGTAGAGTAAAATACAGCATCAAATTACTTTTTTGTAGCTCAACTTTTAGCATTTTATCAACTTTGTCTGATCCATTACACCAATTGGAGCTGCCAGAGATCAACCGTACCCTGCAGTGATGGGATTTGCCCTCTCAGAATGATTCAGAGTATTCTCTTAATTTAGCTAACTAGCAACTAAAGCAAATCCTCGACCGAATAAGATGTTTTGTTCAAGAAGACATTCTTTCACTTTCAAACCAATCCGTTCAGTCTCATGAAGGCCTCATTAAGATGAAAGTCTTGTAGGAAAGCCTGATGTGGAAGCTCTTTATCTTCTAAGTGTGCCACTCAGTACAAAAGAACATAAAGTGAGAGGTCGAGTAAGGGGGAGTGCGGCTTGCTGTACGTGGGAAGTACAATCATGTACGAGGATGCTGGAAACTGAAATATGTGTCGGAAAATAATGTATCTGCTGTAATGCGACCATTGCTTTGTCCTTGTTTGAAGCACTAGCACGGCTTTGATTTATTGAGGTTTGTAACCTTGGCCAATTACCTACAACACACACTCCCCGGCTGTTTTTCCACAGTGAAGGGGAGCGCTTCACCCTCCTTCCTTTACACTTTTGTTGCTGGCCTTGCACAAAAAAGTAACAGTTAATTGGTAATAGTTCTGACCTTGTTTCTTTCCGTCTGATGACGTTTCCCCCTGATTATTTATAATTCAGCTTTGCCCTCAACGTGCGGAGAGTGCTTCATTTAGTTTAGGAAATCACTGGTGGTCTAAAAATCAAGCCTGGCTTGTTTTCGCCTATTCATCTTTTTATCCACAAGGGGCAAAGTGAAGGATGGCCTCAGAGATTTAGCTGGCATTGCCGACCAAAAGGTCTGAAAAATTGATAGGTTGGAATTTACATATCTGTTGTGGAATTGTATTCCCCGTGGCCAGCTTGAGCTCACAGTTCATCAATAAAATATGACAGTCTGAGGAACAAATATTGAAATGACGCCTGTCGAAATGAAGTTTGGGAATGTGCATATAGTAGCGACGAGTTTAACTTTGTAACTTGGAGGTTAGAGAAGTCATTGCTTTTGTTTAGTGTAAGGAAATAAAGGGGAGACCATTTGCATACATCTAACATCTAGGTGTGAGAAAGTGATTTATTTTGCTGTTGTTGTTGTTTTTGTTTATATCGTTTGGAATTTGCATTTAACGTGGAGGGACAAAGAGACTCAAAGACTGAATGCAGAATTTTTGAGTGGGCACTGCCCTCTGGTGGTCAGACAAAGAACTGAGGAGATGTTGTAGCGCGCATAGATTTCACCAGCAGCTCATTAAACAGAGTAAAATGTGTAGCATGTGTACATACTATACTTGTATACATGTGGGTGTACTCTACATGACTTAATCTGTATAGCAGTGTGTCTCCAGGGAAGAGGAGGTAGCGGAAGAAATGTGCGCTTCTTTCAGAATGACGTAGAAGAGCTCCATCTTTATAAATTCACACAAAAACACAACAAGAATAAATCTGAAAAAGGACAAAGATACAATAAAAGGAGCTCAGTCCATTTCCAGCCACTTGGATGCTGTTTGCTCAAGGTCACGAGGTTAGGCAGGTGGGCATGGCTGCAGCTGGTGCCTACAGGGCCCCAAGGATTCTAATCAATTCTTACATTTCAGGGGAAAATGATGAGAAACCGGCCGCTCAAAGGAAGATAGATGAGAGAGAGTTGCAGCAAACACACAGATCAATAATATTCATAGCCTCAAGGAGAAAATACGTTAAGTAAAAGCTTTTTACTCAATGGATCTGAGCAGGGACGCTCAGAAAACCTTTATGCACCAGAGAGAGATCAAGAGCGAGAATAAGCTGGTATGAGCAAAAAAGCAAACAAAAAATAAATAAATAAGAAAATGTCCACATTCAAGGTTCTATGCGCTTAGGGGGATGAGTAAAAAAATGCTCGAAATATGCTTAGCAAATCAGTGCATTCATGTAATCAGCAAATGAACAGGTGGACTATATTTTGTAAAAGTGGTGCTTGAGCAGCCAAGGGGAATAAGTGCTGCCTCTGCTGCAGTATGACAAACAGGGATGGTGCAATGTTTTTAAAACAAAACGCTCACGTAATCGATGATTCTCAGTCGAGAGGGGTCAAGGGACACTTCTGGGGTTTTTTGTTTGTTTTTTTGCTTTCTCACAAATTTAAACACCCCGGAAGATTCCTGATCTTTTAATTAAAAAATGAATTTTGAGACATGCATATACAACAGCTGTGACAGATTCCCACAGCAGAGAGAAAACACACAGCATGCGGCATTATAAAGTGATTTAGGCGCTTCAAAAGCCAAACACTACAAACTTTCCAGAGTTTACAAAAGCATAAGCAAGGGTAATGAGATGAAAGAAGTGAGAGGTGAGACAGCGAAGGGGGAGAGGAAGAGGAAGGTAAGGTGAGGTGAAGAAAATGTTTTTAAAAAAAAGATGGAGATGGATAGCAGAAAAGCTAATGAGAGACAGGCTGGCAGCATGTGATGGGCAAGGATCGGGGGTGAGGGTTCGCCAGAGCTGAGGAGGTTTAGTTATGCGTGAGCCATATATACACAGGTCTTTACTCGATTCTTAAATCATCCAGCATGACAGAGACACAAAGGCTTGTCTTGACGCTGAGCTGCCAGTCGTCTTTTGAGCTCTTAATCACCTAGATCTGCTCCTCGCAGATCTCTTAACGTTAGAGGAGACGCCTGGCAGCAACGAATGAGCCCCACACTGCGACTCCCACGCAACTGCACACCTCTAAAGCCCTGCCAATGCCATGATCCACCTGCAATCACCCTGCAGCAAATACCAGGCGCTCCCCTGTGCAGGCAGCCACATTGTGTGTGTGTGTGTGTGTGTGTGTGTGTGTGTGTGTGTGTGTGTGTGTGTGTGTGGGAGAGATAGAGGGGATGGTGGGACGAAGAAAGGGGTAAGAGTGTGTGTCTGCTATCTTTTTGTATGTGTGGGCACGTGCTTCGTGAACTCTGTCTGATACAGAGGTACTGATGGGAGAGGTGGAGTTGAAATATGACAGCTTTCACTTGCTGTGAAGCCTGCCCTCAGAGTAAGCCCTGCAAGAAAGAGAGATCACTCTCACTTTCTCTCAGTCCACACACACACATACACACACAGAGACACTCATACACAGGCTTAGATGGAACTTTGTTAAGATGTGATTAGACTGACTGTCAGTTGTGAGAGGTCCTATCAGGGTTCACTGCCTGCCAAGTGCACACAAACGACGGTCTTAGCCGGCCTGCCTGACACTTAGCTAGCGGAGAAATGTCTAAGCTGAAAATAACAGCCGACCCTGACTTACAACTGGACCGACAACAACTGGTGCTTTGCCAACTGGAAAACAGGAAACAGGAAAGAAATACCTGCATCACTCAGCCTGGGTAGCTTAAGTATTAAGAGAGACAGGCCTATTTTGGAGTTGACAGACCAAGGCAGGCATTTACTTTCGTGCAGTGTGCTCATTGTGTACCAGGTTCCAAAAAAGGTACACTTCTTTTTCTTTGGACAAGGTTTCTCATAGCGGCAGGTTGTTTCAGGAGACATGAAAACAGATGTGATGAATTTTAAACAAGGCCACAGCCATGCTAGTGGCTCACTGAGGCTCTAGCAAGGCACAGATGTGCTCCCAAAATGCTAGCATCAGCATCCTTATAAGCATTAGGCAACAATACTAAAATGCTAAACATTAAACTCAAAGTACAGCTTAATGTCAAAATCATGTGGTATTAAAGTTTTTGCCTAATAATGGATTTTTAAGGTTTGTCTGTTTTCCCTTTAATGTAGTCATTCCGATGGCTGTAATAGATATCCCCATCAGGTTGGCTGTTGCTGTTTTGTGCTTCTTAACTTCCCTGATAGAGCTGGAGTATACAAAGTTGCCATGACCCTTAGAGTCAAACTGCCACATTAATGGAAGCATATCAGGTTTAAGTTAACCAGATTTAATATTTCTGAGATCATTAAATTCATTAACAGATGTTACTGCTACTGCCAAATTTTAGTCAATCTGTCATCAGAGTTTACTATAAATAAAAACGTATTTTTATGGTGTAAAATTTGCACACTTGTCCTCCGTGGCTAAAATGCCAACATCTGGTTCCATTGCATTGATTGACAGGATGTAGCAGGTGAGCATTGTCAATTCCTGAAATTATCATTGTCAACAACCCCCTATAGGATGGGATTAATCAAACTTATTAATACTGACTTCTGGTATCTATAGATAGATATTAGAACATTTTTAGGAATATTGTCATATAATTCTCTGCAAACACTTTTTATCCAGCATACACTTAACTTGTTTAAGCTCTGAGTGCATCAGAAAAACTTGTCTGATTAAAGTGATGAATTATCTGTTTATATTTTGGGGAAGTTTTTAAGTTTTGATGTTGCAAGCACATTACCCAACAAATCCAAATTCAAGTGAGGATGCCAAATAAAGAGCTACTCCTCCATTTCTGCATTTTTATTTGAGTCGCAATCTCTTTATTTCTCCACGGCAGTAATGCCAAGGGTTGATGTGGCTCCCCATGCTAAGATAATCAAAATATGTCATTATGAACCAATATGGGCAGAGGAAATTGAGTCCCATCTGGAACTGAAAGCAGGATGGAGATATAGAAATTCTCACATCAGCTCAGCGGTAAAATTGCTGCCCCACTGCGATGTAGACATCACAGGCTGGCTTGTAGGGACATACATATGTATTGTACAAACACTCACCCTTTAAGACACAGGCACACACTTGTAAATGCATGAATCCAAGCAGCAAATGCAGGCATGCAGCTGGGAAACCATGTAACAAGGGTATGCATGCCCAAATTCCAAAAGCATGCTCTCACCCACACACTTCACAGTCAGCCTGATGCTCAGTGAACAAGTTAATTGTGTGTATGTTAGCCATCATATTTGTGTGTATGTGCATGTGCCCCAGCTTGTGGTGTCTGGCTCACAGCATGCCAGTAAACAGCATGCAGCCAAGACGATGTGAGGACTCCAGGCTTCATGATTCATGGAGACGGTTTGATTAAAGAGCAATCGCAGACCCCGCAGAGCGAGAAAGGGTGGCATAATCACTGTAATAAAAACATTGTTTAGTAGCATAAATCTCAGCATGCTTCTAGTTATGAAAGTTTTGAGAGGGGCAAAAAGTTATCAAATGTCTGAAGTTGCCAAGAGGCCAATAATAGTGAAAGCAGATTCCCACTGAGTGGCCAGACAAATAATGGGCATTAAGTGTCCAACTGGGCAATAATCACAGTGCTCATGGGGATAGAATGCAAGACAACACTAATGCCAAACGTTAAATGGTAAATGGTAAATGGCCTGTATTTATATAGCGCCTTACTAGTCCCTAAGGACCCCAAAGCGCTTTACATATCCAGTCATCCACCCATTCACACACACATTGACACACTGGTGATGGCAAGCTACATTGTAGCCACAGCCACCCTGGGGCGCACTGACAGAGGCGAGGCTGCCGGACACTGGCGCCACCGGGCCCTCTGACCACCACCAGTAGGCAACGGGTGAAGTGTCTTGCCCAAGGACACAACGACCGAGACTGTCCAAGCCAGGGCTCGAACCGGCAACCTTCCGATTACAAGGCGAACTCCCAACTCTTGAGCCACGATGGTTAAAGTTGCTTCATCAATTTTCTCACAACTAAAAATGATTAAATTAGCATATTTAGTGTGGAAACAGTTTTCTTTTGTGATGACATCAAAGGGTTGCTTTAATGTTTTTGTTTGCAGTCATGGTTCTGATAAGCTGAACATGGCTTACTCTGTACTTAAATTGACAGCCACCATTACCAACTAGCTAATAGTCAGGCACTTTAAGAGCCTTTTTTTTTTTCCAAAGGTAAAGACACATTGATTTACTTTCACTTTGCATGCATATTTGTTCCATTAACTTCAAGTTGCCTAAATATAAATTAAGACAGGTTTTAAAATGACAATATTATATGCTGCTTTTTACTGCTCTACTGGTCTCCTGTGTTTACCAGTTAGTTGCTAACCTTGCTAATTCTTTTATGTGGTCTTATGCAAAGTGAGAATAACAAGTTTTTTTTAGACTGATCAGAGAAGAGAAAGTGAATTGTAAAGATGTGGGGGAAATATAAAAAAAAACAAGAAGTTAAAATGCATCACATTTTTTCATTGGTTTGTCACTACAGGCAACAGTTTTATGTACGAAGAAAATTTTAGCCTGACTACAATTTCGTTTTTATACTGTATATTTATATACATCTATAAATACAGTATTACCTGAAGTCTCAAATTATTAGTCGTTTTCTTAAGGGGGTAAATCAAATAGCATAATAGGTGAGTTTGTAGACTATTTATACATTGATCAATCATGTTTGCAGATTCTTTTATTTAAAGAAATAGATATTGGTTTGTTTACGTCTTGATTTCATATTGGTTCAAGGGTGTTTTTGCTTTTCTTCCTTGATCTCTTTTAAGAAATTGTATTTATCGGTTGTTATAAATGTAGATATTGAGAGACCAGCCAGTAGCTAATATTGGATTGCCAATAAATCAGTCAGTCTATTTTACATTACTGTCTGCTTTTAGAGTTTGAGCCATTAAAATTCCCTTCAACCAAACTACTGCATATATGTTGTTTTTATGTTGTTTTGTGCCCCAATCAAAACAGAAATGAACACGAGTGCATCATCTCTTATCTCAAGCTCAACCTGCCACGTCTCTATATTTTGACCAGACTTCTGTGAAGAACACACCTACACTACTCTCTCTCAATAACCAAAACCCCTTGCTATCTAGACTGCACCCACGCTTACCGAGCAATCATCCTCTTCTCTCCCTCTTCACCCTCCTCTACTCTCCCCCAGGCTTGCAGACAGCCTTACTCATTATTCACCTCATTGTGGCTGTAATCGATAGAGAGAATGCAGTGAAGAAAAGAAAAGCAGATAGATGGTGAAGTTATTTACCATAAAGATAAAGCAGAGATTAAAAAAAAAATACAACCACTTACAACGCAGTTGAATAACATATTTTAGGTACACAGATACGGATGTTTAAATAGCACTGACATGAATGTGACGTGGTGCGATTCAGGAGTAGTAAACAGGACAAGTGGACATCATGTGAAGGAGAAGTGCAGTTCACCTGATTACTAACGCCCCATATAAAACTGAATCATGTGAATGCAAGGGTGACTGGCACAAAACACAAAAATAACATGTCCCAAATCCACTGTAAATCTCACAAAATGTAAAATCATATATTAGGACCCATAATAACTTAAACAAAGACATACGAAACCAGATGCCTTTAAATGCACAACATATAACTAATCACACTATTGTTCTTTCCTGTTGTCCTGATGGCTTTCTAGTTTCAGGGGTTTCAAGAGGAAAATACTCCACAAAATATCAAGATACATATATTTTACAACAAGTCTTCAGTTTGGATTTCACTGTCTTTCCAGTTTCAATGTGAGCATTGACCTGATGACACCACTTTGGCAGAAGAGCATCAGCAGCCACGTTGCCTTCTTGAACAAAGTCTGTGTATGTACTCTTTCACTTCTATACAAAATGCATTAGTCAAGTACTCCAGGAAGAAAACACACATTGCTGTGCACAGTCCTGTGTGTAGTGGGTATTTGCCCCTGAATGGTCTCCGTAGCAGCACTTTTGTTCGAGGCTGGCCGTTGTGGACTCAGAGGTGTCAGAGCTCTATGGCTTCTTGCTGGAGCAGGACTTGCAGCACTGCTCTCCATAGAACTTGTGGTTACAGACGCCGTGCTGAGGGACCAAGTGGCACCAGCTGAAGTGATCCACACAGTGTTCTTCTGAAGAGAAAACAAAAAGAAGCAATGCTATTATACATATTATAAGAATAAACATTAACTTGAAGATATGAGAATAAACAAAGCAAAGAAAGTAGCAAACCAGAAAACATTTGACTAAATTATTGCTAAACTTTTTTGTTTTTCAGTTCATTCAGTGACTAATTAGTTGAACACCAACACACACAGTGCTAATGTCAGCGTGTTAATATGCTCCCAATGGCAATACTAACATGCTGGTTTTAAGCTGTGTATAGGCCAGTGTTTAATGATGTTAATAACTGTTACACACTGGCCTGCTAATATAAATGGACTGATACTTATACAGTGCTTGTTATTGAAAGCCATTTACAAACACTCGTTCGTACAGCATTTAATTCTATGCCTTTAAGCACTTTTTAACTATCATGCACACAATCATACTCTGATGGATGCATCAGGGGCAATTTGGAGTTCACTATTTTGCTCAAGAACGCCTAAACTGGAGGAAATGAGGACTGCGCCACCAACCTTCCAATTAATAGTCCAAATGCTCTCTTCTCTGAGTCATCGCCACCGAAAAGGTGAGAAATGGTTCAGCTCCTTAACATGCAAAATACTAACAAACTGAAGTGTGCTACACATTAGTGTGTTGGCATGCTAACTAATTGGTTTGCCATATTACTTTGATACAGTATGATGCTAACTCTTGCAAACTCTTGGGCTGCTAGTCTTTGAATGAAATCTCAATAGTAAATCTCCTCCATGTCTGTAATTATATGGTCATCATTTAATGATGCTGAATAAATTTGTTCTTTGCTCCCTCGGAGAAATATACCTTTCAGTGCTGGTCCAGCAGCTGTGACCCGGCTGCTAGAGCGATGTGCTGGAGCCGGGGGAGCAGCCGGGCAGAACTGCGTGTTGCATGCCCTAGAAGTGACAGGCCTCTGGTGTGGCAGGCAGCCAGCTGCGGGGCGACCTTGTCGAAGACATTGGATGGATCGAGTCTGGACTCCTCCGCCACAGGACACAGAGCACTGAGACAAAGGCAGGAGAGAAGAGGCAGTGAGCCAAAAAGAAAAGAAACAAATGAGAAGAAGAGATACAAGAGGAAGCACAGTCATACAAATAAGAGGGGAAAAAGTTTGAGAGAGGAAAAGCAGCTGTAATAAAGGGATAAGGGGAGGGAGGGGAAAGAATGGAAGAAAACTCTACGCAGAGACAAAGAACAGATGAAGAAAACAAACAACCCTAACACCATGTACCTGCCCTGCAGCAGGTGTCAAGAGATATCTTCTCTGGTGGAATCATACAAGGATCACAAGCTTGAGATCAAGCAGAATAAGACCTGCACTATAAGAGGTTGCCCTTAAGACGTTTTGCATAATAGATGATGTAACACATAGTCGACACAACCGTACCCCAAAAGACTCTACATCTTTTGGCCTATCCCACATATCCACAGTTCCACTTCTGGCTAAGACCTCTGCTACATCTGTAAACTTACATCACCTACACTGTATAGTCTGCCACTTAGTTTTCTTGGGGGGGGGGGGGCACTTGAATGTGGTATTATGACAATTAGTAACAATTAATGATTTATGCAAAAGACTCAGACTGAAGAGAGTCTCTTAAACAAAAGCGAAAAAATGTCAATTCAGAGACAGTGAAATAGAAAATAAATCAATTTTTAGAGCTGGTGTACATATCACCCGAGTCTAGAGTGGTGTGTCCAACCCATTCATATTAGAGTGGACACAAGTTAAAGCAAGTTCAATCTGAAGCCCACTAAGCCATTTCAGTATACCTACTGCCAAGGCAGCATTCCATTTGATATCAGTGATTTGCATGGCAAGGACTGAACATGCTGGGTACTGTTAACAATAAAAGGCTGCTCTAGTCAATCATCTGTCACTTACAATGTGTGCAACTTATAAATCTTTACTGTGACAAGTACTGTGACAGAATAGTTCAAAAAGAATGAAATCAGGTTTTGAGCAGTTCTTACACTTTTTACATCAGTATCACATGCCTCATGACATAACCAATCAGAGTCCGACAATGGCAGTCCGTGTTTAGTCCGATTTAAGTGAAAACTGACCTAAGACCAACTCTGTGTGACAGTCGAGGGCTCAGGATGTGTTGCTGATGTGAGCTGACCCATAGAGGCAGTAGTGCAACATGGGTCAGTCTGAATAAACTTTAAAGGTAGATAAAATAACATTTCTTGACACGATGTTTAACAAATGGATATGAAGTGTCCCTTTTTATATTTTTAGCAGTGTAACTTTAACACATCAAAGCTGTAATCATACTGTGTCATATAAGGTAGAAAATCTTCAAACTGTGAGATTTTCAGCTTGAACACACAAGTATCCGTAAAATCTTTTGATGTAGATAGCATTTAACCAAAGCACAAGAAAATCTACCTGCTGCCAGGGAGAGGCGTACCAGCCTAAGACCACTACGCTTGAGGTCGTTCTTCCAGGGACCACCCGAGGGAGCTCTGGGCATGGACCTCGGTTGCATCCTTGCTGAAGATCCACCAAAGGTTTGGCTATATTCCTGCACCTCCGTATAGTAAACGCCACATACCTGTGCAACGAGAGGACAGGCTATCTGCTCAAAATGACTATTCCTACAGAGCTTCTCATTTGAAAAACATTGAAATTCTGACTCAGATGATAGTAAACAGATGGCACAGTGGGGTCTCAAGTATCTGTGCAGATCTATTAAAGTATGAGGGATGTCTTAGTGTGTAGTTGAAGGCACATACCCTCCCTGTGAGTCTCTCTCCCCACAGTGAAGCTCTCTTTTCTGGATGCCTGAGCCACACGACCTGGAGCACTGAAACAGAGTGCAAGCAGGAGGGACAGCTTTAGAAAATGAACTCTGTGAGTGGTTGTAAGTGATGGGATGGTTCCTGTAGTTACAGACACCGCAAGCTCATTTACTGTTGTAGTTAAGGAGCAAAAAAAAAAAAAAAAGAAAACCCTGATATGCTTTACTGTGTATTTTTCAGTCATTATATATGATGAGCAGACAGTTTGTGTCACCTGTGTGTTTTATCAGCCCGACTTTCTGCTACAACAGGTAAAAATATGACCATCTTTGGCACAAATGCAGAAAAAAAATCCTATCTGAACTGACTTCCACAGATTCACCTGGGTGAAACTTCTCAGTATTAGTATCGAGTGAGCCAACACATTTGATCTGTCACAAAGTAGCAACCGCTGCTAATCATTATCCATTTCAGAAGCATGGGACCCCATTAACCACCTATCATTCACACTCATGGCTCCAAGTGTATAGCAAAACAAATATTTACTAACAACTAAGTACTTTCAATGGGGCAAATAAAAGTCACATCACGCAAAGTTTAGTCGAGCAGAAACAATCTATAACATTTCTGACTATACATGTTATACATTTCCAAAACTGCACTTCCTAAGGCTACGGTGGGCAATTTGAACATGCCAGGCAGACACCCTGTTAATGGCTAGAAAAGGTTCAGGGCCTACAAGGTTCAGTACACTGAAGGCTTGAAGAGCAACAGGGAGGATGAAAAAGAGGTTGGAGCTAGATGAGAAGAATATGTGCACAAAAGAGGAGCTTGAAGTTTTTTGGTTTTGAAAAATGAGACTCGTTTTGCTGTCATTTGTGGTCACACTGCTTCTGTCCTTCTGCGCTCACTCACTTTCTCTCTCTTTCACTCTCAGCTTATTTGGCTGTGAGCGGGACCCAGGCAGCTCCCTCTCACACAGCCACAGAGAAGCAGAGTGAAGTGCAAGAGGCTCGAGTATCTCACTAACACAGCCAAGATTTTTCACAGATGTTTGTTTTTTTCACTGCAATTATTAAGTTAACGTTGCTATTTGTAAAAAGAATGCAAAAAAGGGCTTCAGGTGTAGATAATTATTGTACTGTTTTCTTCATCTCTCAATATTCAAACATCATCTTTCAGCTGCGCTCACCACAGCAGATCGTAAAATATTAATTAGGTCACCTACTGTAATTTGCGCATTGGTAGTATGTACTGATAATGTGTGAAATGAAATGAATTATAAACACTACGGTTAGTTTAATTCCCTGATTTTGGTTGTTGGTAGTTTCTTTGCAGAAATGCATCTTCCACAGGTCACAAAAAGTTAGATGTTCAGTTTTGTAAAATATATAGAGTTACTTATTTCCCCCAACCTGCCTCCTCTACTCCCAGTTCAATTTGTTTGTGCCAGTATTATTTTCAACAAGCGCAGTGCGGGGAAATGAAGCAGAGGAGTAATGATAGTTCCAGATGAAACATGTTGCATTTCATTCTGGTCTATTGAGGCTGCTGGCTGTGAAACTGCTTTCTCTGTTCTATGATAGATTTCTCCCTGTATGATTGTTAAGTGTTTTTGAAAAATGGGCAAGCTAGAAAGAGGGCTTTGTATTCTTTATTCTGAGGGTCCAACATCAAAAAAAAGAATGTTTATTCCTGATGTTTTATATAGTTTCAGGACACTACTTTTTCATCTGTCGCACTGTACTGAGACAGACACACCAATAAGCAACAAACTGACCCACAAATAGAAATGCCTCACTGCGGATCTGAACTCAAAATTCAGTTCACTTCCATTTTTCTTGAGTTTCATGAGTCCTTTTTTCTTACCTCTCCCCAAGGAGTGGGGATCCACTGAAGCCTCTCATTCTTAGGGCAACGCCGCAGGACGCAGGTCTCTTGGGCTTTGGGTCTGTGGTGCTGTCTGCACATGCTGTCGGGCACCACCACAGCTTTGGCCCCTGGATCGGTGCTGCGGCAAAACACGGTCCGCTTCCTCAGGCCACGGCCGCAGGTCTTGGAGCACTGAACACGGACAAGTAGGAAGTAAAAGTCATTGTGGAGCAAAAGTCAAAACTACAGATGATCCTTGGGATATTAATGATTCACTAAGCAAAGGTTTAATGGCCATACACAGATTACTTGTACGCACATACACTGTAACTTATAGTCTTATGATTGGTTTAACCTTCAGCTTCCATCACATTTAAACATTAGGCCATATTAACAGCAGTTAAATCCTTGGCACAGACACTGTTAATGCATTCCTAATTCACCACATGGTGGATAAGCAAACAGAAGGTCACTGGTTTGATGGCAGCACATTATGGCCTGTCATTAAACACAATAAACCAATAACTCTGGGATGAATGTGACCCCAACTCATCAAAGTCCTCACTAACAGCAGACATTGGTTCTGTAAACTCCATGTGAACTGCAGAGAGATGGACAGCAGAGTCGAACTGCCCCACTGGGACTGAGGAGCACAGCCATCAGGGCAGATTATCTGAACACACCGCATTAATTTATTAGAGAACAGACACACACATCTGAGCATCTACACTCACAACTACACACATCCCAGTTGTCCTCTTGTCACTAAAAGCTCCGATTGATCTTTTCAGGGACGCTGGCCTTGTCTCTGCCTGACCGCAAACTGAACTCAGGCTGCTGTTACAAAATAGTGCAAACACACAATTTGAGTGTCCCGAAGAATGATGGCTGAATGGCAGCTGAATGTCCGGACTGCACAGGTCACATCAGCTAAACAACCTGGAACAGTTTACAAAGTATCAGATGTGCTGCCAGGCTATTAATATTGTATACAGGGATATGAGCACTGAAAGGCTCAGTCTATTATGTGATGCACTGTAGATAAAGAGGAACCAGCCAAATCCATCAACTAGCCAGATCATTAAACAATGTAATCAAGACCATGCTTTGCAAAGAAACAAAACAGTTCTGTGCAGCGAATAACTACTCATTGCTTATAAAAGAGTTGACTCCACCTTATGTAGCTGTGTCGTTATTTAAGCATGTGCTATGTTACTAGATGGATACAGTTAGTTCTTAAATAGATATGTCAAACAACACAAAGGACTTAATTTTGACAGGAGGTGAAATATAGAAAAGGGTAAGAATTTGTTTTAATCTGAATTTTTTTAAAACTTTAATGTTCCTGACAAGTGATCTTTCTTTACTAGTAAAGACTATTACATTGTGTAATTTATCTCGTACTGTGTTCCACAAATCCAGAACTTCCTATAAATAGGAAAATAATCTTAATGGGACCCACCTATCTAAATAAAGGCAAAAAAATCCAACAGAGGGCAGCAGAGCATTTGTTTGAGCTTGAGTGAAACAACTGACAGCTTGAAAAGGAAACTCAGTGTATGAGTGAATATGTACCTTCCTAGACACAGACAGGGTTCTGTCAGGCAGAGACATACCAGTGTGCATTGACCACACACTGGTGATGCTTTACTTGCACTTAAGGAAAATAAATTAGCTATGACAGATATCCCTCATAACCTCTAACCCTTTTAGTAAAAAAATAATGACTTAACAATAGAGTAGGCAAAGACTGGGTATTGACACCTATGAGTGAAATAAACTCATTTTTTAACCAAAATTTATAAAACAATACCTAAAGCCTTTTTCATGGTGGGAAATGCACAGGAGTAAATAAAATGTCAGATCGTCTTGGTATAATAATAATGGATTTGATTTATATAGCGCTTTTCAAGGCACCCAAAGCGCTTTACAATGCCACTATTCATTCACTCTCACATTCACACACTGGTGGAGGCAAGCTACGGTTGTAGCCACAGCTGCCCTGGGGCAGACTGACAGAAGCGAGGCTGCCATATCACGCCATCGGCCCCTCTGGCTAACACCAGTAGGGTAACGTGTCTTGCCCAAGGACACAACGACCAGAGAGCCCGGGGATCGAACCGGCGACCTTCCGGTTACAGATACGCTTCCCAACCCCCTGAGCCACGGTCGCTCTTAATGTGTGTAGAAAAAAGTGTTCAATATTTTGCTAAGAGCTTTCTGAAGCTGTGCAGTGCTACTGTGTTCTAAATGTGATCAGTGTAATGCCATGGAGAGCACAACAGTTTAATTCTTGAGTTTAACATGTTTGCGTACGGACATTTGCTAAGTGTTAACATTGAGTTTGTTAATGGCACTAGATTGACTGTTAGGTGAAGGGTCAGCAGAGTTATTGCAGACTACCCTATGGGGAACATGAATAACAGTAACTAGTGTCACAGAAATCCATTTAGTAGTTGCCAAAATATTTTCCTTAAACCATGAATATAAACCTCATGTGGCAATAAAGGAAAAGGTAGAGGTTCCCAAAGTCATTAGGATTTGACTTGCAGGGATCGTAAATGTCAGTACAAAACTTCATAGCGATTCATCCTAGGTCAACGTGGACTGTCAAAGTTAAAAGCTACGCTGCTCTTGTGGTTTTGGAATGTTGCTACAAACCCACCTGTGACCAAGATCCAGTGCTCCATTCTGGCGGGCAGGACTGGGTGTGGCAGGGCTGGACTTGGGCCGGAGAGATTACAGGGCAGAAGGAGTGCGCCACCACCTCCTCCCGTTGGTAGGTTACCTTCCTCATGCAGCGCAGTGTCCTGGTTTGTTGACCGCCACCACATGACCGACTGCAAGCACCCCAGTCTCCTGGTGCCCAACTGTGCCAAGAGAGCAGAGGAGATTTAAGAAAACATGGAAGGTTTGCCTCAGTCACTGCTCAAATACAGAAATTGAGTTTTATTTAATTGCATCTTACTTTAGTGCCATTCAGCACAGTTGTCTCACAGAGCTGCATATTCCAAGTTCAAGACCTTACAATATCATAGAAACTGACAATCCCACTCTGTGCTTTTCCCAAGTGCATGAGTGGGAAAGAAAAACTTCCTTTTTACCAATAAACCTCAATTACCCACTGAAATACAAGCTGTCATCGCACCAAACATCTCTGAAAAGTTCTTATTGTTGTGCTTTGTAAAACAGCCCTTTCTACCCTGGTTAAATTAAAAAAATGAATTCATTAAGTTAGATTCTTGGCTCAGAGCTGGTTATCAGCAATAAAAGAAAAGACAGAATATATCTTCATGTCTCTGCAGTTCGATCAATCTCCATATTTATCATTGTATATGAAACTAAACAGGAAAACCATTTCTATACCTGACTCTTAATGACAGCTTTTTCAAGTTCCTCAAGGCCAACCACAACATGCAACACTTTTTCTTCCCCTTTGGTTTGTTTGGCTCATTTATTTCTCTTTCACCTGTTCACTCTGCCCTCATCTTCTTACTTCTAATCTCTTCGCTCTTTGTCCTTTTGAAATCCTGCTTCACCACTGATGAAAAGCCTCCTGTTATGTCTAAAATAGTTTCTGTCTTGGCATCAGGGCTGTAGGGGGAGATTTCACCAAATGAGTGGTCTGACAACCACAGGCTTAGAAGAGGGAGATGGAGGGATGGGCAGATGGCGCTGTCCAGTTCTGAGAGAACACGCTACCACAGGGACCATTCCTCCATACCACCGACCTGCTTCAGGGGAAGAAAAATGCTTTCATTTTTGTTCAAATGCCACAGGCAAATGAAGCTGCGGGACTAAACTACAATTTGGAAATGGGATAGATGTCAACCAGTGGGACCCAAAAGGAATGGTTTGGGATTTTTTGGCTTGTGGACTGTTTTGCTTTTTCCCCTGCTGTTTTTCCTGGCTTATAAATAACAATATATCATTGGGGGAAAGTGGCTGAAGAGCCACTCCGCTTCACTGCAAACCACCACTGACCTAGCTGTAATTTGTATCTCTAAAATGTTTCATTACCTGAGGTAAGAACAGCACATTGCTGCAAAGGAGGTTCTGAAAAGCTCGACTGTATATTTTCTGGTACTTGCATGGCTGCAGACCAGGTACCACCAGTGAATGGAACTATTCTAATTCTAATATTGGAGCCGTGTGGTTTTCTTAAGATCCTAAGCATAATTATATACCACAATCCAACCTTCTTTAACAAGCTGCTTGTCTGGTTTGCATTTCCCACACATGTCCAGTCCTTTAGCAAATGCATTTACTGTGTCCTTTGTCTCTTCACAAACATTCAGTGAGCTCTAGAAGCTGTTGCAAGTTGAAAAGAGTAATAAGATAAAGGTGCTCTTTTCATGTTGAAGTTATTTTACTCTTAACTTTGCAGTATAGATCCTAAAAAGTGGTAAATATGCCTGGTACATAGATCGTTTGAACTGATTTGTTGGCACTTACAAAACTGATGTTCATGCTGAGTTAAATATCTTTAAAGGAGGATTCTCTTCCTAATTTCAAGCTAGCCCAAATGTTTGAACTGACTTATTAAAATTCTCCTTCCGTCCCCATGTTATGGGAACCTGCTGCAACATCACAGTCCAGCATCCCCGCAAAGTAGAGAGAGAACAGGTCTAAAGCAAAAGAAAGGGAGTAGATAAGAGTGAACGGGTGAAGCTGTGTGTGTATTTTATGTGAGGCTGTGAGCGTTGGGCTTGGGGTGGGGGTTGACTGGCTCTGCATGGCTAGACTGGCCTGGCCCCATGGGAATCCTTCCATCTCTGCACAATAAAACATGGATAGGCCTGTCAGCACCCGAGATACATGTCACAGAGATAAACAGGCACTTTCACATTACCCCTCCTTCCACACACACACACACACACACACACACACACACACACACACACACACACACACACACACACACACACACACACCCAAACACTGATGTTCACTCACATAGTACACATGCATCCACTTCATTGTCAATTTTTCTTTTCTCTGCTGGGCTCTTGAATGCGTGCCCATACATCCTGGAGGTCTTAATGCAGTCATTAAAGCTTTCATGCTGCTCACTCAACTCAACTTGCTTCCTGTGTAGCATCCATAAATTGGCCCATACTCACAACCATCTGAGAAAAACTGTCAGCTACTGTAGAAAATAGAATCCATGGGTGTCAAGCTTATTTATTTCCCTGCATGGACAGTAATTATTTATACCATTTTCTGCGCTAAGCAAAAAGAGGCGGATGGGACACGCAACAAGGCTGTTTAATAGCTTTCACCGAGATAGCAGAAATGGTATGCCCAAGATTAGGAGCAGGAAATGTCCTCTCGGGTGGTGGGAAACTTAGTAAGAAACAGAGGCTGTATGCTGGAGGTGTAACTGATAGCTGTCTGGCTTATTCAACTCCTGACACAGGAGAAAGTTCAGTCTGGACTTGTTGTAGCATGGCTAATAGTGAACAAAATAACAACATCATTAAGATCAGAGAAGCAGCTTATATTTCTACTTTTAAAGCACGGTTTGGACCAGAAATACATGATTCCAGCATTATGCATTTGGAAAAGGAACTATAAGAATGCATGCTGCCTTTCTATGTTGGCATGTTGCTTTTCTCTGTGTGTGTGTTTGCATGTGCATGAGTGAGTACTCTCTCTGAACCTAAGACACAGTTTCTTGCCTGTTCTTTGGAGCAATGCTGTAAATCAAGCTAGCTCAATTTCCCCGAGCCAAAGCCCTACATACTGTAGAAGAGGGGCCATTTATTCAGCGCTGTTTCAACTTGTTACTCCACTGAACTATCTCCTGTTTTCCTCCTTTGCTTGCTGCATTGGTCCCAAAATGCACTGTCTCCTTTAAAAATGCATGCCATTAGGCTCAGTGTCTAGACCAAGGAGATAAAACACAGCCATGGTTTTGCTACTGAGAAATGCAGGAAGCTTTGGGCTGAGTATATATGAGAGGGTATGCACAGAAATCAGCAGTCGTTCAGAGCCAGCTTTGATGTCTTCTTCCTGCTCTTTAGCCTTGCTTTTCTTTATTTTTTCATCTCAACCCCAATGTTTCCTTTTTAGTTAAATCATTGCCTAAAATTTGTTTCTTTTTTTTGCATTTGCATAATTTGATATTTAGCCTAAAATGTCACAATCCATATTAAAAATCTAAAGAGTTTGCATTCTAAGATGTTGGTTGCTTTTAACTACATTTCCACAATGAAGCCCTCTCTTTTTGTTATTTCACTACAAACACTGACAGAAATATGGACATGACCTCTGTGACTTCAGCGGTAGATTCAGCTCAGATGAAGCATGAGCTCGGAAAGTTTCTTTCTAGTGATCAAAAACAATGTAGCATTTTTTCTCATATTTTGCATTTTTAGGTCTCAGGATCATTAACGGGTTAAAAGGCCATGTTAAAATTGTTTAAACTAAATGGTCTAAATGAAAGAATGAAAATCATCAGGGCATACATGTAGACAAGAGATCAGTTACCAACACTTGACACTCACATGGAGACACAGCTGGAGAAAACACTTCAAGGCAACAAAGACTTATCCAAAAGAGCACAAGATGCAGTGGGCTTTCATGTGTTTTCTCAAAAAAAAAAAAAAAAAAGTGGGCCAAGAAAAGACGAGGATAGTGACAAGAAGAACACAGGCTGAGCGGAGTGCTGGCTAGCCACAGCAAATAGACCACAGGCAACCTCTAGACAGCTCAACCACAGTATTTTTGTGTGTGTGTGTGTGTGTGTGTGTGTGTGTGTGTGTGTGTGTGTGTGTGTGTGTGTGTGTGTGTGCGCACCTATTAAAAAAAAAAAAAAAAACCAGCGCCCTAGGTTCCTGAAAATTTGGCAGCATAAAGACACATGCCACATATCCCACAGCCAACTGTACACATAGAAATTCTTTGACCCACACACACTTACTATGCAGGGCAAGGCTGCGTATTGCAGAGATGGGAGCCCAGTGCAGGCCTGGTGTGGGGATTACACATGCTGGAGTTGACCTGAGCCTTCTGGTCCTGCAAACAGATAGCCTTGGTTGAGATACGACCTGATGGAGAGACAGGGAGAGAGAAGCAGAGAAATCGTAATGTGTTTCTTTCAGGTAATTAAGGATCTTTATTTTTCATCCCTGCAATGTGGATGCATTTAAAGTCAAATTTTAATTTTCTAACTGTCATGAATCAACACAAAAAATATGTCTAGAGGTCTGCCGGCTGTCGCAGCACCTAGAGGCATGGCAAATGAAACTACATGTACCTTAAACACAACAGCTATTCACTAACAAGTAAGCTGGATAGTAGCTGTGAGTCTTTCAGGAGAAAGTCTGACAAAGGTGCTTTTCATTAACCTTAGCACATTTCCTGGAACACTGTTCATCAGGGTATTATACACAACACAAAAACAGCCACACACAGAAAAATCAGACCTATAAACACACACACACAACTTTTCCTTATCACTTTTAGTACATCTGCACATATTTCTGCCTCTCTTTTATTGTAAGCAACTTAGATTCTGTTGCTATGCCATTCAGGCTTTTCATCAGGGGCTGATTTGATGCATTCCAAATCCTGAGCAGATTTTAAAACGCTGGGGATTTTGTTTCAAATTGAGATGTTAAAAGAAGTCTTCTTAGTTTATTTGCTATTTAATTGATGATCAATTCCATCAATTCCAAGTTTGAAGTCTTTGCTGCTACATTGTCAATTAAAGTAATAGCTTGATTTGACTGTTGCAGTTCAGTGGTGGATTTTGGCAAATGTTAATTTAATTTACTTATCCTGTGTACAGAACTCCTCTAGTTTTATCCAGGCATCAACAGATGGACATACAAATAAAAACTGCCTCACCTCCGGCACAGGGAGCAGAGCAATCCGAGCGCACCACACCCCAGCTGTAATCAGGCTTCCTCTCAGTGCGAGGCAAAGTGTACTCCCATACCACACCCGGGTTCTTTCCCTGCAGAAGGATCTATCAGACAAGAAAACATTCAGTCAAAAAAGGTGACAGCTGTGTAGAGAAAGTTTATCTTTTAACCTTTATTTATCAAACTGTAAGTCATCCACCAGGCTACAGCTGCGTTTCCCAGCTGCTCAAGGGAGTGACACTAGCAACCTTTAGATCCTTCCTCAAAGCTCTAAGCCGCCCTTTGTAGCTTAATTTAGAGAATATAGCATTACTGCATACTAAACAGAAAGGAACACTAAATATTTAAGAAGCTAAGTAAGGCAAATATTTAGCACTGGTTCATCTACATGTCTTTTCAGCACCAAACCCACGTATTCCCTCAAATGTCGACTGATTATTAGACCTCCAGTAATCCATGTATTATGTCTTGCGCATTCTAAACCAAAGCAAATTACCCATTTGTTATGAACCCCACTGTAAGAGACTAAATGCAAGACAACCGCCAATGTGATTAGCCTATTTAGGCCGTTCAAGTTTACTCGAGCTGCTCGACAGACTACCTACTAATGAGAAGATTCTAGAAACCCTACAAAACACTTTATTCCATTTCTACTCTGAACTGGATGAGCACACTTTTATTTGGATCATATAATGCTCATGCAAGGGACAATTTCCATTTTCTTTTGTGATGTGTCTCTTTTTTTTAACCACGTCCTTTACACAGCCCAGTGATTCTGAGGTACCTTTTCTGCACAAGAGATTTATTTGAACATTCAAGTCAGGCAGAGACTAATGGATGAATGAATGCAGACATGCCCATTACAGGAGAAGCATCAGGCTATCATTAAAACAACCCCATAAGAATTCCCTGCTGCGGTGAAAAGTTTTGCTTGACATGCATTTACATAGTCAGCTCCTAGTGTGTTATTTTAAACCATTTCAAAACACTGCACTGGATTGTATTCAGCATAGCTTTGTCTCTTTTGCATCCAACCACGGTTTAGTCCAGGTTGGGTAACTATTACTCCTCAGCCCATTTGGCAAAATGTATTAAGTCCACCTGTGATTCTTGAGAAACATCACAGTCTATCAGCATCTGGGATAATGGATTTTGACAGGTGTATTTTCTTTGGGGTATTTCCTAAAGTTGAAAGGAATCTACCATCAACCATTCAACGCCAAGCACCTCCTGGGTTCAATCCACATTAAACAGCTCTGGGACGCTTCCACTAACTTAAAAATAACCTTCTGATTGTTAACTGTCCAATGCATAAAGTCAGCTATTGCAAGATGGGGGACAAAAGGAGGGATGTAAATCTATGAGCAAGCAGATACCCAATGTCAGAAAAATGTATCCGTAAGTCAGTGTTTTAAAATCAATACTTCAATTTAATTTTAGTTGGGGCAAAAGTGGTTCTGATGTCACATTTTCTACTTAAGATCTTTCTCAACATCTATATGGTTTAAGTGTCTTTAGGCTGCATTTTTGCCATCAAGTAACCTTAATTACTACCTACGAGTCAAATCAGCAGTGGCAGACCATGTGGAGAGTGTGTGGAGGACCCAGGTGCGGACACAGGCGAGGAGACAGAACTAACTTTAACAAAAGGCGAGCCTTTATTATGGCTGATATAGGGGCAACATAAAGCAGCAAGGACAGAGGCGAAACTAAACTAGAACCTACACTGGGAAAACTTTGACTTAACTATGACAAACTAGGAAGACTGGCAATGACTATGAACAGGACCTTGTGCAGAGTGCATGACGAAACAATGAAATACATGAATCACTAACAGAAGCATGAACTGCACAAGAATCCTGAAACTACTTAACCTGACACGACATGAGGGATGTAACACAGATGACACGACGACAAACACAGGAAGACTGAGGACTTAAATACACACATGATCAGGGGAAGTGGAGACATATGAGGACACAGCTGACTAGAATGAAACATAATGACAACACAGGGGAGAGAAACACTAATTACAATGAACAAAACACAGACTCTTCCAAAATAAAACAGGAAACACAGAGACATAGACATGACACAAACTTGACAACAGGAGCCACACAGACATGAAACATGACAAGTGGACGCACGGACCAGGGAGAGATGACAAAAGGGACTAAGAAACAAAGGACTAAACTGCAACCTAGAAATCAACTAGATGAGTTAAACTATAACACAAATGAATACAAAAGATACATAAAAATTCAAACACTGGGTCACATGACCCAGCACCGTGACACATTCTTAATTGTTTGAGATACTAAACTTTAGTATCTTGCTAAAGTGATAAAAACTGCAGACTCAACAAAACCACATAAGGGTTGGCCACATTTTAACACCCACAGTTTCTTTGTCCATGCTACCAACACCAACCAAACCCAATGCCATTGAAAAACTGCCACCACTAACCACACAGGGACATTGTGCTTATCCAAGCAAACCAACTTTCTGCTCTTTCACCAAACAACCACCAGTGATGTGAAACAGCAGCTACAAAAACAACTCTGGTCAGAGTTTTTATAGTCACTTTAGTAGAGGACTTAGATGCCCTTGAATTGTTCAAGCTTTCCAAATCACTGATCTTTCTTTGCTAAGAAATGTACAATGTTTAAAACACCCAACCAACCACAGTGTTCGCATTTGAGGAGACAAATAGAAACAATAGTTTCAGACAAACCTACCCACCGCTGCTTTAGTTTTTGATCATTTAAACCCAAAGCTCAACCTTTCAGTAACAACTAAACCAATACGAACAAAAAACAATCACCTACCTACCACTATTCAAGCCAAAATCAACAACTTTCTGCAATCAGTAACAATACCAGCGATAATTTCAATGACTTGCATGCTCCCATTTAATAGACAGAACACACACTGGCCTTGTGAACTCCTTTGTAGTCAAAGCAAACTTACAGAAGCAGCAAAATATTGCCTGAATTTAGTCACAAGACATGAAAACTGACCCAAACTCTACATGAGCCTTATCTGCACTGACACACTAACAGCACAACGCAGAGGGTTTACTCAGGGGGCCTCCAACAGACGTGTTAGTGAGTGCATGTATCATGTCCAAACTGTTCAGACGCACTGGTGATGATACCAGCAGGGCTTGTGACTGTGCTAGCAAATACAACAGATGAGAAGCTTTTTGCAGACGGAAGACATTTTCCTTCTACCATCACATCTTTAACCACCAAATGCAGTTTAGCATCCATTACCATCCATACTACGTTTAGTCTTGTTACTAGTGTCGTTAGCATTGCAAATGTGGAAAGATTCATGAGTGTTTTGGGTCTTACTGGCAATATAGCTGTTTTGTCGTTTACGTATGAGGATGTATTGTAAGTTTCAACTAACATAAAGTCCCTAATTCTTTTTTCCACATAACTTCTGAGAAATCATTGCTCATTAAAATATAGTTTACATGTTGGGAACCTCTAAACACCAAACTGCCAACAAGCCTTGAGTGAATCTGCTATGGCGAAGCAGCTCAAAGAATATGTCTTTTTTGGCAAACATAACAGTAAAGTTTTGAGTGTTTCACTTGCTAAATGTTCACATTATTATTGTTGTGTAACTTGAAATCTTTTAACCAGTATATTTCCTAATGATATTGTTCATATTTTGCACCGATAACTCACCTGGGGAAGTTTTGTTCCTATTTGTTTCAGTGATCAGATTATTAGACATAAGTTTGGGAACCAGGGACACAAAGGAATTCTTTGCATTTCCTGGTGCTAATAAACATACATCAGACAAGGACATGTTACTGTGGCAGATGGTTAGCAGAATTAAGGGTTTCATTTTCTAAAAAGCTTTAAAATGAAAAGGAAAAACATAGCGAAACAAATATGGAATTTAATTATTAAGTAATAAAAATCATAGCTCAAGATGGTCTTTATTGACTTGAGTTATCCTCTTTTTTTGGGCTTTAGGAAAGGAAAATGTTTATTATCGTCTTTGAATGACTTTCAGTGGCTACAAACATATTTAAGTTGTGAAACTAATGTGTGTCTAGCTTCCTAGAGTGCAACAGCAGACCACAGAGTGTATTGGTTTCACAACCCAACAATCACAGCACTCGTCAAGTCAGCTGGGATGATGATGAATTGCAATGTGGTGGACTCAGATATCAATCTCACAGCGTTTTGTGTTGGACTGGCATGACCCTGCTTCCCATACCACAAGAATGCCAATTCCAGGGGGAATAATCCTACTTGGTATTCACTTAGAGCTCCGGAAGCAGCCATATGTTGTGTCTGTTCCTTCTACCACCTCCTGTGAGCTATTTCTATGCCCCCTTCCCTCATCCTTCCTACCAGCTAAGCAGCTGTGCAGATGTGGACACCTTGTCACAGTTTACTTCACACTCCTTACCATTTGTTTTTCTTTGAGCGCTTCAAGCTGAGTGAGAGTCTGCAAGTGATCCGTGTGTATATCCTCCCCCATGTGCTCTCTCAGATTTTCTGTGACAGCACCAGTTAAATAGAATGTGTGAAACAGATGAAGAGATCTGCGCTCTCCTTCCATCATTTGGCTCTTTTCATTTGCACTTAAAGTCCTCGTGCCCTGACCTTAACTTCTCACATCCAGAGTTCAATTGCAGAATTCTTAATCTTTTAATCTCACTCTGCATCCTCTCTCTTTCTATCCTTCTCCCTCTATCAACCTCTTTCTCCTTTTTGTAATTACAGGACATACTTATAGAGATTATGGTCATGTCATCTGCAGATCAGCTGCAAGCCATCGCCGAGTCCACTGCTGGACAGATGTATGATCAGAACACACAGACACGTAAGAGGAGTACCATCAGCCTAAAAAAAAGGAACTTTCTTTAAATTATCATTTTTTCAAGATAGGGCACATTTGTGTAGTTATTGCTATTATTTCTTTTGGTTAATATGACACTATAGTGAGCCAAAGACAACTGTTTAGACGTAACATTTTATTAAATCTCTTGATCCACATGCAAAACTTAAAATTACCGTTTCCAAAACGTCTGTAACGATCCTTCGCTGCATTAGAAAACTTTGTACATATTGCTATAGACAGAAATCAGTATGTAAAGTGTGATGGATATGATATGTGACAGATTCATTTTACTGTTTGTGCTGCGCTCACAATTCAAAGCAATTAACCTGCCAATAGCAATGTCATCATAGTCAAAAAACTATGGCTCACATTCCAGCCCACTCAGACCAGCGTGTACAATCATCGTTCAGTTATTCTTACTGACATTGTGTGTGTTTATAGATTACTGGGTATGTTTGCAGCTAGTTTTGTATACTTTGTTACTGACTGACAACCCTGATGTCATATATAATGTCACTGTCACTAATCTCACGCTCTCATAAAACCATACTTTTTTGTTGATTTTGTCAGAAAATCTGTTCGGGTCTCTGTGATCAGTAGCTCTTGTGCTTATATTGTCAAATATAAGCACATGGATTTTTCAAGAGTTTGCAGTGGTCAGTATTTTAAACATTTATCTATCAGCCACTCAGGTCATGGAAAAATACCTCCCCAGCACACAAACCTAAAATGTTTTCCATTCTCTGGCATCACTCAGGGGATGCTCTAAACATAAAGTGGAGCTGAGGTGGGGTTTTCTCCTATTTTTGTACTTAGACTTGGTGAAGTCTAAGTACTGGGAACCACAAATGTTTGTACAAAATTATTTGCTTATCTATTTAGAAAATGGTGAGTAATTTATATGAAAATATTGTTATCCTGTTGATTAAAAAAAAAAAGAATAGGGAATTGATTTAAAGTTTGTGGAATGTATTTTCTGAGCATTATCTGTACCAAGTTTGATGACAAACCTCCCAACAGCCGCTGAAATGTTTCTCCCTTACACAAAGTGCCGATCAGTCAAATAATCCAGCACTGCTATTCTTTAAGCTATGTCGCCAACCACGACTGAAACTAAGATGCACGTTATGTGTGCATGTCTCTGCACTTCTGCAAGGGTTCATCTTGCAAAAGGACAACAATGTGCTTTTCAAATGCCAACTACAACACAGACTCCACTAAACTGCCCACAGACCAAAGCCTCTTTCTAAAAAAGCTATATAAACACGGATGTTTCCTGATGGCCAAACAAGTAACCATCCAATCCAAGTACTTTGAAAATATCACACTGGTATTCCTGTTGGATTTACAGCCCAATCATTCCTGTTTTAACCACAGTATTGCAGTAGCCCAGGGCATTGAGGGGAGACTAGATTTTACATGAATATCACCCCCACCCCCATGGCAAAAAAAAAAACTGTCTGGCTTTCACCTGGTTTTCACTTCTGTTTTCACGGCTGGAGTTCAAAGGTCAAAACAAAATAAATGCTTTTGCGGACAAAGTTATGTGAGAAAACATCCTACACCTCCCACCAGCATTCACTTAAAACCTCAGAATGACTTGGCCACTTGTTGAATATTAGTTTTGCTTTCAGGAGGATACCTCTGTCCAGCATCACATTTTGCTACTTTAGGACAGGTAAAGACTCGTACTCCCCTTGAAGCTCTGGTTTCTAACACACCACTGAATACAAACATGAAGCAGAAATATGGACCACCACATAATAAATCTTCTGCTTTACTGTGCAGAATATCTCACTCCAAGTAACCATCTGATTTTATGCTTTTCTTCCTACCCACTAAAGGGCCGTTCATGTTGGGATTTTACTTGCTCAATTTGACTTAAATTGCAACGCTACAACAAAGCACAGGGTCTGCATTAACAGCTGTGAATATATGTCAATAGATATGAACATGTGGCTTTGTTTGGACTGGAGTTTGGCAATAGGGTGCCCTGTCTGAATTCTTGTGTATGATACAAGTGGATTACAGAGATCAGTTAGTACTAAAATAGTCCCTGTAGGCTGCTAGCGAGCACAGTAGATGTGTTCAATGTGTGCCCTTTAATCGTTTTCACTGTGACTTAGATAAAAATGTGTCCATTCTTTACAAAGCACCCACCCATTTCTGGCATAATCAGACACCCAAAACAATTAATTATTCACAGAAGATTTGCAGGAAGCTTCAACCAGTCTTTTTCTCCATAGCACCAAACTTCTTTCATCTAACCCTCATCATGTCCAAGCATTAAAAAGGAGGTGCAGCAGATCCGCCAAAGACCCCTGTCACTGTCAATTGCCATAGACGGATGTCACCCAGCAGCAGCGGCTTACTTCAAACACCAGCGTCTCATTAGTCGGTCCAGCAGCATACAGGCTCTCCGGCTTGTTGAAAGAGCGCTGGTAGTCGAATACGGTTCCACCAAAGTGGAACTTCCCTGGCCAGTCCACAGTCCACTCCCCAGTCAAGTAGTACTTCTTTTTCAGGGAGCGGACAGCCAGGTAGCTAGTGGAGACTTCCATTTCCTGAATGTGAATACTTCTAGCCCCAGCTGGAACTGTCACCATGGAGTAGTACTCTGGTTTCAAAAAGAGAAAGAACAACAGCCAACACTAAATCATTATTAGCTATTATTGCTGTTCTATAATCCTGTCATGTTTCATCCTGCTAACATCATCCAGATTTTACCATGGCTTAACCTCTTCTGAGGTGAGTCAGTCCATTATCCAGTGGAATTATGTACATGTGTCTGTCTGTGGATTTAATTTTTTATCCTTGTTTCTTTGGTTAAGTCTTCTTTTGTATTGTAAAAATACTCAGTGTACGCCACCTAACATGTTCAGACACACTATTAACAAGGACAAACACAATCTTACCGTTAGCCCGGTGTTGCAGAGTGTACCGGCCTTTGAAGAACTTGCAAGTGGAGTTGTCTCCCTTACAAACTCCACAGGCATCCAGAGAGGCCTTAGAGCTAAGAACTTGGTCACAACCTACAGCCTAAACACACACACAAATGCATGTTTGCCATCAGTGTGAATGGAGCAAAATGAGCATGATAAGCTTGTTTCTTGAAGTGCATGTGTCAATAAAATAAACTCTCCAACTATCAACAAATCTATGCATCAAAGGGTGATAACTCAAGAAGAAAGACTACAAGATGAATATCACCTTGACTAGAGAAGCAGCGTTACTCTGAGGTGACAACAATTTTAAAACGCTTTCATAAAGAGCTCATAAATAAAGGAAAACAGAGAATACATTAAAATAGTGCAAAAGTGTCTTCCCAGTGCTAAGTAAGCCAAAGAAATTACTCCAAAAGATTTTTTTACCCTTTTTCCATTTACTCAATGCATTTGATGCAACTGCACATACTGATTATCTACAGACAACTGCACTGTCTTTTGATTCTGACACTAACTGTGCCTCTCATACAACCACTAGACAACAGAAAACATTCACTTTTGGAGTACAGTGAATCCACAGAGCTGATATACCTCACACACTCCATCAATGCAGACATCTTCTTTGTGGTCAGAGCAGGAAGTGCCATCTTTAACTTTGCTGGACATAGCAAAGAAGAAGTCATAGTCTTCTGCAATGCAGTACAGCTTGCAGATGTCTTCATCTGCACAGAGGAGAGGAAGAGAGGTATCATTAAGAATGATGGCATCACCTGTAAAATGCACAAACTGTTCTTCAAGTTTTATTGTCTGGTCAGTTTACAGCTGCAGAGGCTACTGACTCTGCAGGTATGCACTAAGACTGAAACACAAAAGACAGCAACTACGAATGCACCCAGGGGTATTCATATGGAGCTACAGGTTTATTTTGTAGTTCAGATCAGTTATCACAGACAAGTCTCTACAGCCGTCTTTGATTAAAATAAATGACGATGAAGGTGACTTGGCCCAAGGTCCCAGAAGGCAGTTCAGAATCTGTTCCTCTCTAGATCACCCCCCATTCATCTCCAGCTTAAACAGGCCTGGGACGACAGCCAAACACACGGCTCTCCTTCACTGCACTCTCTTTCCCTTGCTCTGTGTAACAAAGCTGGCCCGCAGGCTTCCTTTTTAAATCTATTCTCGGTGTGTCAGAGGGTGCAGGTGGCTACATGTCTTCCATGCACATTACACACAGTGATAGTTTCCTTCAGCTTATTGGCCCTAATCATTGCAGCAGTAAATAGAGGTTGGCATTACAGAAACTCTTTTTAAAAGAGTTTTGGGGAAGCAGAGCGGGTGCAGAATATAAAAGATCTAGAGAATTAAGACAAGCAAACCTGCCCTGAACAATCTGCAATTCTCTGTATATTTAAAAGCTCTGTGGCCTTTAGCCAATGAATATAATGTGCCAAGAATACAGTAAATCACTGTATTTACTCATAATCCACAAGATCTACTGTGTATTTTGTATTTTGTGTCATTTACTTGTGGGGATTGTAAGTAACTGACCACCTACCATCCACTTTGGTGTAGGGTTTCCACTTATAATACCAGCCCCTGAAGGGCTTGCTGTTGTACTCAGCGCACTGTTGGGCACGGAAATCCACAGCATTGGGAGGGCATGGACGAATATTACACAGCTGGTTGAGACGGCTGGGGCCTGAGCAAAACTTGCCATTGTTCTGTGGCCTGGGTAGAAGACGAGATAAGACAGAGAAAAGGGAGAGGAATTACAGGGAAGGTAGATTTGTTTAAGTGCTACAGGACCTTTGGCAATATATCAACAGCACTAACGTGCCAGAGCAGTTCACGGGAGAGACAGCTGGTCAGTGGAAAAGATCCACCCAAATTTTTTCTTTTCAACACTTCTAGTTCTCGTTCTATTCATATAACTTTTTCAATGAAATCCCTGTACACCTGTGAGAAAGCTGTAAAAGCCATCTTGCAGAAGCAATAATGATTAACATGCAAATGGAGTACATAAAAAAGTCTGTACATTTAAAAGTAAAAGACTATACAATAAATGAATGGTCATTTCTTGTAGTCGAGGAGTTGGATGGGAGATAAATGGTCAGGTGTAAAGACCTTAGCTACTTTAACAAAGGCCAAATTCTTATCGTCAGATGTCCATCAGAATATTCCTGGAAGTATTTGGCACAAACCATGAACCAGGGAAAGGGTGTTGTCCTGGAACAGGTCTGGTACATTGTGACTTCGACTTGCAACTGATAGTATTTCAAGGATCTCTTATTAATGTCTTATTAGGGTCTAGCTGAATAATTTAGGGTGCCTTACATGGTATACTGGTATAATAGATAGCACAATATAAAGATACTGTTAACAGCCCTATGTGGTTTTAAATTGGCCGTAGGTGTGAATAGTTGCCTGTCTCTCTGCTTTAGCCCTGGAATAGACCAGTGGGTTTCTCACAGTGAAACCTGCCTCTCATCCACTGTCAGCTGCAATAAGCTCAAGTCCCCGTGACCATGGGTGGGAAAGTAGTTAATAAAATAGTTGGCTGGATGGACCTTCGGAAATCCTGCAGAGTCCTCGACTCAAATGTATCCAAGCTGTTTGGCAGGACGTGAAGGACCAGCAGCACATTAGGCAAAAGTTTTTGTTGCTCAGCATATACCTCAACATATATCACACAATACACATATCTGTCTATTTTAATGTGTGTATTTAAAATATTTTAAAAAGTGTAACATTTATTTATCTTTGAAAAACATCAAGCTAGATATTTACCCATTCTAAATGGTAAATTTCACCAACTGGCTGCTGCCTGCAGCTTCAAGTTTATATCATCAAAAACATGCAGATTTTGTCAGTGATCTCTCTCAGCAAACAGTCAAAAATTCATACTAGCCCATAAAACTCGTTTTTTAAGCTTTGGAAGTTATTTATCCAAGTACTGAATCATTTAACTGAATAAAGTGGGATTTTTAACGCTACTTCATCACATCATAAGTCACATGCTTACAAGCTATGCTGAATCAACAATTTATATACCACATGAATAAAATCAACAGCTGATAAAAAGGAAGTGGCGCTTTAATGTGTCACCAAAATGATCAAACCAGTCACCACTTATTAGAAAACACAACCAGACTCTTGACATTAAGTGAACATCAAGATGCCATGTCAGACTTCCCAGGCTCTCTAAACCCATGCCAGGCATTCCAACACAACCACCAACAGAGAAAATTGAGTTTAGCTGTTTACAGAAGTGCGCACGCAGACACACACATACATACAGAGACTGGAGAACCATGCTGATCAAACACGTCTAATAAAAACAGTTCACTAAGTGTGACAATATAATGAAACACTTTGGCAATGGAACACAAACAGTGCCTAATAGAAACAGTAAACACCACAGGAAAAACTAGATGTATATTTCTTTCGAGTTTTCTGCAGCAAATGAAAATGTCTGTGTATAATGGATGTCAGCAAACAAGACAAGCAGATATCTGTTCTGCCCTGGACTCAATCACAGAATGACTTAGCTGCCAAGACTGATGGAACTCCATTCAAGGTGTGCCTGTGTATATGTGTGAATTTGCTGTGTGCCAAGCATGCATCCCTTGGTGAGAGGGGGATTTGGCACAGGTTTTGCACTCCTGATCTTATTAAGACTTAGCAGCAGACAAATGCAGCCCATATGGTAATGTGCTTACGGCAGGCCAGCGGGGGTTTACGGTGTATACTCCATCAGTCAAGGTCTCATGATCTGAGAATCACATAAGATGGGCTGTTTACTCGAGAAGGGAGTTGAATGCACTTCATAGACTTTGTACAAGTGGCCCCTAAGTTTCACAGCACTCTTTGTCTCTCTTCCTTTTCTCTTTATCATTCTTTCCTCTCCTATCTGGATGATCCAGTATCATTGCAACTGTAAATTTACTTCTAACAACAAGACAGAAACCAGATACAACAAGCCCCAATGCAGGGTCCTTATGACCCTGAAGGGTGTTTAAATGTCCCAGTAGCCTACTAAATCTGCCCAAAGACAGAAGCCGAAACCCCTGTAGTTCAGAGGTCACTATGTCTAGTCTTGTCATCTTTCTGAGTCAACTGCTCCCTCCCTGTCCCTCACAGGACTTCCCTTTCTGCAGTTCACATAAAAAATAGATCCACATTCTGCTGCTGTGACCCCTTTACAAGTCCACTGGGAGATTCCAACCAAACAATGGTCTAAGTACCATCATTCCCTAATCGTGTACCCTGTTGAAATGGGGTGTGCCAAAAAAATGCTCCTTATAAAACCAGGTCAAGATCATGAACCTAATCTCCCAGGCTTTTTGCTAAGGATTAGGATCTTTGATCTGGCAGGTGGTCTACAGGGAATGAAAGAGCAAGGACAGAGATGGAGTGAGGAAAAGAGGGAGGCAAGGGGAGAAGATTCATTTTCCATTTTGGAGCTACTCCTAGAAGGGAAGGCTTTAGTCGGCTGATCGGAAGCCTTGTACAAGCCTGAGCAAAACATACGTGCTTACCTTATAAAATGAATGAGTTTGTGCAGAATCAAATTATTTTAGGATCTGTTCCTGCTGACTGAGGATTCTGTAGCAAGGCAAAGGTTACAAGTGTCAGGGATATTTTCACAAGTTTTTAGTAGCACACCCCCAGACTATCCAGACGGTTCAGTTTAGGGGTAAAGATGATAACAGACACAGGCACTCCAATTCAGGCTAATCCTTCTCGTTCTGCCCAGATTAAGAGCAGAGGGGCCAAAATAATCACAGAGATTACTGGGGACAAACACACTCTGAATATCATGAGTCATGGAGTAAAATGTGACTCAGGGGTACACACTGCTGTCGGGATCAGGCTTGGGTCTGTCTGAATGGCTGAATTCTTTCAGCTGAGGATGGCGATGCATGTGAAACAGTGCTTTATACAGACAACCACAGCCTATTTACATTTAAGGAGTTCTGACAACTAATTGTGTTTATTCTGATAATGATATCATTACATTTCATTAATGGATTTAATGTTTAGCCTTCAACATCTTTCCATCCCCTCTCTGTTTGTCTGACCCCGTAACTCAACGGTTGGTAGCATCAATCCATTATTTTCAGCAGCTTCTCCTACAATGCTTTGCTTAGTTCTACAAGAATGATAAATGAACTTGGCAGATAACCTGACCCTTTTCGGTCTGCCAGTCATGGTGTATAATGTGTATCATATGAGAAGCAGCCTGTCTCTTTGATCCCTCGCAGGGATTAGGAGACGAGTCGGCTGTGATGGACAGAACAGACACATTGGTGACTGCCTGCTGTTAAGTAAGCAGTGATGAAGCCGGATGAGTAAATAAGACACTGTAACTCTGTGAATATCTTAATGGACTCCATAATAGAGTTGATATAATGAAATGGGTCAATGGAAAAAAATAAATAAATACATTTTTAAGGAATCATTTGAACACTCGGCTTAAAATTTGTGACATTTAAAATGAAGGCAAAAAAATGTAGTCAGATCGTTTTGATAGAACTGCAAAAATCAAAAATGCAACTTAAACTAGAAACTGATTGTGACAATGTAGTGGAAATCACTGTTTGCGGTTTACTCTGGAGATCATACTGCACAATGAGACATGCAGCACCGTACAGAAAGTTCAGTCCATTTCATTGATTCTTATTTATTATACATCAGCATCACAATACCAAAACAGGTACCATTTCTCCTTGCAGACAACTAGAAAAGTCTAATTGCATATTATTTCTATTTCCAAGTTTGGAAAAACATGATAACTTAATGCTGTTTAATGTGTACAGAGAAAAAGAATGAGACAATACAATGCATTTATCTGGCTTTGTGTGATTTCAGACACCAAACCACCTATTTCAAATGTTATCAGCTTATTAAATCACAATTGTTAACTGTAATCAGTTCTATAAATTCGAATTGTAAGTGCCTCTTTCTACTCACTAGGACTGCACAAGGTGCATATTACCTTACCCTGATTATAGAGGCCTCTTCTACCTTATCACACTGGTAACATTAAGCTTTGTAATGTAAGTAAAGGGTTGAAAGGTTGTATTTTAACATTAAATATGAGTTCTTCCTTACCCTAAACAAGTACTTTTGTTGCTGCTGTAAGTCAAATTAACTCCAATTACAGGTTCACATGCTACAGTGATATTAACTTGGTTTGTTTTTGTTTTTTCAAGTGAAATAGAAGTTGAAGTTGTGTGAATCCTAATACACAAGGGTAATAGCACTGGTTAGAGGGTGAAAATGTGTAACTTGAAAGGGTTTTATATTGCAACGGAAGGGCAGTTAGTTAGAAAAGTTAGAAATACTTAGACTTATGGTAAGAAATACAAGTAGTGATACTATGTGTGACATAGTCCAAGTCTTATACAGAGGTGCACATAAGTGGTGCGCAGGTGCGTCCAGAAAATTCTCGGAAAAGTGGTTGCAGGAGGTGAGCTGGCTTCAAACAAATGATGAATGCACAGAGATGTGGTGCAGAATATGCAGTGAAAATCCCACTCTGGCAGACAAAAACAGTGCCTTTTATATGAATGCGAACTTCTTCGCGTCTTTTATTTTGACAGCGAATGCGCACCTGCAGACCACTTATGTGCACCCCTGTGTGTGTGTGTGTGTGTGTGTGTGTATATATATATATATATATATATATATATTAGGGGTGCAACGATATTCGTATCGATATTGAACCGTTCGATACAGTGCTTTCGGTTCGGTACGCATATGTATCGAACAATACAACATTTGTAATTTATTTTATCAATTTTCCTTCTGACGATGCTGTCTGTGTTGAGCGCTCAGTGAATCTGTGTTCGACTACTCCGCCTAGGCTGCACTGTCCAGCGCAGATCCACTGAGCGCTCAACACAGACAGCATAGTCCGAAGGAAGAGCGCAGGGCAAGCTAGCGAGACAGAAGTTAAGCTCTCCTTTTAACATGGACCTCCCCCACTCTCATTCAGATCTGGCGTTTGGAATTATTTTGGTTTTCATGTGACGTATGACCCTGAAGGTAAGCGAGTCATGGACTAAAGTAAAACAGTATGTTGGATGTGCCATGCAATGCTCAATTACATTGGTGTGAACTAGTGTGTTAGCGCAGTTAGCTCGTTAACGTGTTGGCCGTCTAGCCCCATGCACGGGCGATCGGCGGTAGCTCGTTAACGGAGATTTGCCGTGTTGTGGCGTTAACGTCATTTCAACGAGATTAACCTGAAAGCACTAGTGGGAACACAACGAATATGACTGCACATTTACGCCGACATCATCCTAGTGCAAAGACAAGTGGAAGCAGACAAAAAAAAGCAAGCATGCTACTAACTTTAGCCGAGTCATTTAGACAGCTGTTAGCACATGATTCTCCTTATGCTGCTGAGAATATAGCCCAGAAGAAGCGGATAGTATAGCTTTTATTTTGGAAAGAGACATTTCTCTGTAATAAACTCTCTTTTCCAAAGATGAGTGATTCCTCAATCAGATACAGGGCTCGCAATATCGCTAGCCCGACGTCCCGGGGCTATCTCTCCCCTGCCTGTCGGGCTATTGTAGGAAGGAAAAATATATGTCAATGCTTTTGCATTCTTTCAGAAATGTAGCTGGGTAATTATGTCATTGGGTGAGCCACTGTCAATATGTGACATATTGAAATCGTGTTTGAATTTGCGCTTGTTTTTTTGCTTTCACTTTGCAATCGCGCGAACTGTGTATAGAGAGCGACAGCACTGATCTGTGAGTGATGATAATTTGTGCACCAATTCCTCTGACATCGTCTTATTAATTGTTAGCTTACTATGCAAACATGACAAGTGAAATCTCCCGCAGCTTAAACATGTGAGAGGTTGATCGCGCAGAGAATCGCTGAGCTTATGTGAGTGCGGCAGGATATATATTTCACTACGATGACCTGGATGACTGAGAACCTTCACAGACAGATATATATTTTAGTTCTGCTGAGCCAAATAAGACAGGTCAGGGTGAAGAAGTGACAGCCAAAGAAAAGCTTACCACAAAACGGAGAAGTTATGACAAATCAGACTATAAGGCAAAAAGAAAGTGCAGCTTTATGGTTTCATGGACAAAAGAATTTCTGTGGCTGCAATATGACGAGCTAAAAAACAACACGCACAAGGGTTAGGGTTAAATTTAAAAACTGTACTTTTGTGTTAAAATATATATTTATAATTTTAATAAATGACAAATTAAAAAGGCATGAACATTTTTTTTGTATCGAAAAAATATCGAACCGTGACACCAAAGTATCGAACCGAACCGAACCATGAATTTTGTGTATCGTTGCACCCCTAATATATATATATATATATATATATATATATATGTTGTGCTGTTGTAACATGAATTAAGTCAATGTCTATGACTAAATTAAACTTTATTGGATTTTTCAGGTCAGCCTGTTAATTGGGCTGACAGTGACTCAGTCCAGGCTCTTATGCATTCGGCTGACAACCGTGGCAATCGTGTGAATAGCTACAAGAGAAAAAAAGCCGACATTATGAAGTCATTTAGACATTCAAGTCACACATATACACTTCGCATGGCTACAAGACATATGAAGGCAGCTGTATTTAAAAGGGCAACTGTGTCCCTGTCATGACAAAAACATTTCCCTGCACTTAAACACTCAGAAACTCATGCATGCTTATCAGTTCTATGTTGCAAAGCTGCTTCTTTTTGTTGTCAGTTCTTCCTCTTTTTATGTAGTATTAGGAAAACTTGAGATTCAGTCAATGGCTTGAAAAAAATAGAAATAAAATACTGAAGGCGTTATCTAAGAATCTGTCGGCTAATTGGCTGTGGCTCCAATAGATGAAGATGATTATTATTATTATTTTAATTGAGTCAACCATTCTCTGAGGTGTGTGAAGCAAACAGCAAAACCTCTTTAAACATAAGATAAACTTGCTAAAGAATGGTCACCATGGGATCACTTCTGATTTATGGAGTAAACACATGACACTGTAAAGGATGAAAAGAAGATTAAATGAATAATCACAAAATTAATCACCTTCGCAAGTATCCCATTGTAACCATGCTACAGAACCAGCGTGGGGGCAGGTGTTTAACCGTCTGCAGGCTGAGTCAATCACTTGCCACATTGCTTGATTGTAGCATAGTAATAGAACAACGGCAGTAAATCTGTATTTTATGGAAGCGAAATAAAGGTTTAAAAGATCTAGTAAATCTTTACGTGTTCGAGGGATAATTAATGAGAGATTGCGTGTTTGTGGTGAAATACAACATTAACACTGGAAAATTGTCAAGCTTGTAATGACATGAACAGAGTGCTTTGCTAACAAAGAGATATGCACTGTGGGATCTGGGTCTACAGAATTATGTAGAATTATATTTGTCTGAGTGAGCAGCAATGGGGGACGTTTGCTGACTTGGCAGCTTTCAGAGAAAAGAGCATGCCATCAGGAGGTGTTCCTTGTCTGGAGCATGTGGAGAGATAGTCTGTCCGTCTGGACTGTCAGCCTGACTGATGAGAGCAGTTATCAGCACATGTGTGTGTGTGTGCACGAACAGAATGTGCGTACATAACTGTGCTGACAGCTACCTGGCAGCCAGCACTTTCAGGTGTTCAAAAAAAACGTAGAATACAAGGCCTTCAAGAATTACTTTCTGGCCCAAACTGCACCTCAGATTTGCACTGTGGAAGCAGCTGCGTGACAACATGAATCATTTTGTCGACTGTTTGCCTAGTTAATCTTATCGAAAGCATTAAAATAGAGGTGATGAATTAGATTAGGTTTTGCAAGTGTGTGCAAGTGTATGTATACCTTGGGCTGGTGCAGGAGCGCTCTCTGTACATGACACCTCCACCGCAAGTTCTGGAGCAGTCAGACCACTGAGACCAGGCTGACCACTGGCCGTGCACTGCTCTAGGACCATGCTCTCCATACTTAACACACTGACCCCTCCGACACCACTGAAGAAAAGAGTAGGAAGGAAATGAAAGAGAAGACGACAACAGAAATAGCATTCTTATCAGTACTTGAGTGTTGGCCCTGGCATCTCGCCTCTGTTTCCTGGTCTGGAGAAATGCCCAGCACCACACCTGGACATAGAGACTCTCTATCTACAGCCAAAATGCACACATACACATGCACATCTATTGTGCAGCAGACCTGGGTTGATCCAAGCCAAACCCTGCACTCACACACATCACCGCCTTTCACTCTTTCTAAATATCATGTTTCTGTGTGTACAAATCAACTCAATCCATTTGGGAGAGTAGTGTCCAAAATGTGCACCCATGCATGTACGAGGAGCATCGATGGTTACTTTGTCTGATTTATTTAATTATCTATGATCAAAGAAGTATTCAAATAAAATAAAAAAATGCAGTTTGAGCTGTCATCAGTTTGAGCTTAAAGTAAATCCTTGCATCTTTTTAAAGCTCTTTTAGGATTTTTTTTCTAAGATGAAAGGATTTCGTTTGACTCAATAAAATGCTAATTATTAGGATGCTAATAACATTCTGACTGCTGTGATCTTTCATATAAATAAGGAGACCATTCCTCACCATGTCAGGGCCACAAGTGGTACCTTCTGCAGCAGGCATGAACTTGGTCTCACACCGATGCCCTGTGCGATGACACCACAATGACTTGCAAATGTCCTGTCGAATGAGACACGCAAAGAATGAGACATCCATCAAACATGGTGTTTGCTGATGTTATTATCCGTGGCATCTTTTGGTTAAGAGTTCCTTTCCTTTTTCTCTTCCCTCTACCTGATTTTTGCCAGGACCACCATCACTTTGCTTGATAAGCCCCCACTGCCTCTGACAGACTTCTCCACAGTGCTTCTGTGTCGAGACTAATCATTGAACTTCTTTAATGAAACCGGCTATAATTGTATGTGTCATCTGACCCAACAATACAGAGACAGAGCAAGTGAGTGAGCACAGAGGGAGAGCTGGGGTCGAGAGACAGGCGGCAGAATCTGGCAACTGGCCCAACTGCAACTGGCAACGAGAATGGAATCAGAAAGGAGGGAGTGAGGAAGCAGGACAGACAGCTCCCTGGTGTGTTCAAGACTTAACCTTATGCAGATCTACTTCACTGACATAGAGCAGGTGGGTGACCGCTATGGCATCATGCTGAAAGTCCTTGTACATGATAATGTCAGGGTCAAGAAAAAAGAGTGAAAAGTGTGAATGGAACCCTCAAATCCACTGTTAATCAGCATGCAGGTTAATATACCACCTGCCAACTCCTACACAGGTCTAAGAAATGCAAATATAGTATTTGATCTTTTATTATGGAAACATAGGAGGAATCTGGGGAAGTCGTGAACAGCCAAGGCGTCGTCATGTGGGCTAATGCCATATATACGACTTGGCAAAGTCAATTTCCCAGCAATTACAGCCATGCAAGAAGAAAAGCTTGAGGCATTTTAAATAAAATTTACATGTGAATCAACATCACTGAATGCACCTAGCATAAAGCCTTATACCAAAACAACAAGGGTTTGATGCAGACTGGGGTGGTGGTATAGGGACCCATTCAAATGATGGAATGCATTTTAATGAAGGTCAAATGTGTGTGTGTGGGGGGGGTTAAGGTTGCTGATGTAAAGATTGTGCTAGTTAATAAAGTGCCAGTTTAGCACTGGATCATTAAGTCTGTAAAGCAGATAAATTCCAGCTCCTATATGTTCCAGGGGTGCCCCCTTCTCACTACAAGGAACTGTAGCGATTCTCAGTGTTGGCAAAGAAACATGTGAAAAGTAAATGATTAAGGACTGTTGGTCCATGTAGAAATACAACCATGGTTAACACTTCTTTCTTTAGTGTAAGGAACTGTTGTTTGTTTCCTGGTCTGGGCTGTTATCAAATGAAAGATATAATAAATCACAATCGTTAAAGCCAGAAAAAATATGTTGTTGTTTTTTAATTCCCCCAGTAACTCAGCATCGTGTGCACCGCATGTTACAACTGTTTTTGCAGTTGCAACATGTTGGGGGAAAAAAAGGAAATGGAGATCGAATAATTCTGACAAATTAGGTGATTACTTTACCTTGACGAAATCAAGACTGCATAGTTTGGCTTTGGAGCCAAACTGCCATTTGCACTGTGTGTCTGCTCCATAAAGCTGCCCGGGAAGCTCTTCGGGATACTTGTACTGACCGATCTGCTTGGGTTCATCCACTAAACAGGATGCCTGGGCTGTTCTGGTGAACACAGAACAGTACCTGTGTCAGTAAGGAGGAAAGCCAAATGCATGACTGGTAATTTTAACAATCTGCATTAACTGGGCTTACCCAAGAAAGCGGCTAAGGTACTGCCGACTGCAGGTGGACCAGGAAAAGACTCCATTGTTACCAGCGAGAGTAGGGGACATAATGTTACCCTCAGTCTTACGGCAAGGGTTTCCCTCCCCATCATGGATCATACCAAAACTACAGAAAATGAAGATAAGAGACTTCAGTCGCAATGAGATATACGGTAAATACATGGACTTGCATGTATTGTAAGCTGTTTGTGAGTAAAGGGGAAGTTTATGATAATGATAATTCACATTTTGATACTGAGACAAATTATAAAATGTTACAGGATTTTAAAGAAAATGAACATGAATTCTTTAAATTGGCTTGATTTCACTCATTCTGATAGATTTCTATGTAAAGACCCTGCTGATGTCATTCAATTTGTTGTAACAGTTTGCTTCATACATTGCAACATTTTCTCCCTTCTTTGATTCATTACCATGTCATATGTTTGACACTTATGCCGTTTTCAAATTGTCAGTGATTAATAGCTTTAGGATACTTATGTGTATGGATATTTTGACATATTATTACCCAGGTGAATACATTTAATTCATAGTTTGTTTTAAGAACATATGAGGCACACAGAAGAGTTTTACCGCAACATGACATCTACACATATCAAAAATAAACTGCCTCCAGTCCCACCGGTAACGTATAAATATAAACACAGAGCTGCACTGCCTTGGGTAGTTTCCATTATTCTCCCATAAAATGTCATGGAGTGGATGAAGTAGGGGTCTAACGTAATGCTCTTATTTCAGAGTGTGTTTGTTTAAATCAGACCACATCTGTCACTTCAACACAAACTACATCCACAGACAGCATAAAGGCAATTAGGCTGCCCCTTCCAAAATGACATTACATTCTGAGACAGTCTGCTGCTCTTTCTTCTAAACATACTTATGTCCAGACTCATGTGCAATGGTGAAAGCCAAGCCAAGTCCTGTATCCTCATTGATCGTACAACTCCTGTACTTACTGCACATGCCACTGATGGGGGCAAAACCTGCAGATACAACAAGGAGAGAAAAGTTATTTGAAAATCTGGGCTACTTGAAAATTCAAAAACAAGCAAGATAAAACCCCAAATCTGTATCATATTCTTGTTCTCTTACACTGAGCGCACAATCTGTTCTGACAGTTTGTAAAGACAACAAATATGTGCCACACATGTATCTTCACACACGTGCTTGCCTGGAAGGGGAATCTCACAGAACTGCCAAATGTAACCTCAGATGTCCTGCCCAGTTTAGTTTAAATTAGTTCTTAGACTTTGTTAGCAATCAACACAGAGGACTACTGTTAACTGTGTAGCAGATAGTACCAGCACAGTGACTAACTACCCAGATGTGAGATTTTTCTGTAACTGATAAGCTGATGAGGAATCTTTACTTGGGGTTTCTAATTTTCAGGAAGCAATTTCTTCCAATGGGCCCAAAAATATAATAACCAACGTCAATATTTAGTTGTCAAACATAGCTTGTTAGTCTCAGTTTAGAGAACATTGGTTGGATACATGCAAATTATTACAACTGTGAGCAGCTGCCTTTAAAATGGTTGCTTCAAAAATGGGGAATTTCTGTTTAATTTCCCATTAAACAGAAATTCCCTTTGGTATTGTGCCAGGAAGGGAATCAAGCTACCTGCTATGTTGACCCCTTATAATAAAGGAGAGTCCAGCGAGAACCTTGAAGATTTGGAACATAAATTTAGGACAAATATTGAGGTTGAAGGTGAGTATGCTCAACCTCTGGGTGACCAGTTGGTGGTCATAACTATTTGTAACTAATTGTAAGGAAGTTGCTGTCCTATTGTTAGTCCAGGATGACTGAGCCATTAGAATAAAAGAGACAGATTTTAAACATTAACATTAATGGTTCAGCTTTGTTTTTCATTTAGTTAAAATATTTTTGGTTAGACCCTACCTTTTTTTGTTACAGACAGCTTTGGCAGGATATTTTTAATGAGCTGTTTTTGCCTGAAGTGACAGCTCAAGTTGGTGCTTATACTTCAATCTGTTGACTTTCTTGCATATCAACCCCCTTCTCCTTCTGCATGTGTCTGCATTCATACTGTCACTAGTTTTTTATGGCACGGCTTAATACTCTAGTAAAATATAGGGTTTGCTCATAGTGACAAATGACTGCCAGTCTATCTCTTGACAACTATTTTCGCTTCACCTGTCAGCCCTGTTATAATGTTTGCACCCACAGCATCGCATCTAGGCTGTTGTTAACCAAAATGTGACAACATTTAGCAATGCAAGGGGTTCTTAGTTGTCAGTGGTCCAGACAAAGTCACACTGTTGCTTTTCACATGCGTCTTTAAAAAAAGAAAAAAAAGATCTTTGGCTTGTTAAAGTGAGCTAAGCCCTATCTCACCCAGAGTGTCACAGGGCTCGTTCTTCCAGGAACAAATGTCCAGTCCAGTGAGGAGAACAGCATGATCGTGCCGTTTACCACCTTTCCCCACAAGGCCTGACTGCCATTGACAGAAACTGTTGAGGGACTGGTCAGCGTGATGATTTATGGTCAAGCCCAACTGGAATTGTAGAGAGAACAATTGAGATTTAGAACACAGCCATGGGTATTTTAATCAGTGTCAAGTTAAAAGCAGCACAGTCAGGCAAGGAGTTAGTGTAAATCTACTTACAGGGTCCTGCTCCAGCAGCAACAAGCTAACCACCACAATGTTGATATCATTCCCAATGGTGCCATCTTTGAAAAGGCTGGAAACCTGTAGATTAGTTGAAAATACTTATTGGTAACATTTTTGCAGAAAATATAGGGCAAAAAGTTGCATTCAAAGTTGCAATCAAACAAATATCACAAACATAAAGGGTTAGCAACGTTTTTGCACTTTTCTCTGGAGAAACGTTGCAAATTTGAATGCTTATAAAGTTAGCTTAGCACTTGTGTCTTGCCTCGCAGGAAATACTGATCTGCTGAGATCCTGCTATGTTAGGTAAATGAACAAGAGCTTTGAGAAACACAAAATTTCGACAGATTTCCTATGTGTAATTGAACGATTGCTACCTCATATGTTCTGTCACACCTTGTCTTTCCAACACTTCCACTCCCTTGTCTTTTTCAGCCCTACCATATTCATAACGGTGAGGACGTAGGTGGTGACATTCTCCCTGCCATGTTTCTCCAGCATCTTCCTGTCTGCCACAACCAGGGTCTCCACATTCAGACCTCCCACCCTGTTGGAAATGGGTGATCTTTTTTCCCTCCCTGGACCTTCCACCTCAGGTACCGCAAACTCATCAGGCATGATAAAGCGGTCCTCAGCAGGAGGCTTGGGTGCGTCTAGGAGGGCAAAAAGGGAGAGGCAAAAAGGAAGGGAGGAGAGACACAGAAAGAGGGAGACAGCATGAAGGAGACAGACAATGATACTCAGAGATAGAAAACTTGGCAGTGAGGGTCAAATGAATCAACTCTTTGTCCTGGCTCGTGCCAGGTGTTAAAAGTGCGTGCTCTGGTGTTGAAAGGACAGGAAATTCACTCCCCATGCTGCTTCCTATCATCACTAAAAAAACAATTGTTAAAAAGCCTAAGGGTTCAGTAGCTTCAGGCTAGTGTTGCACTTTTAGCTGGACACAACAACTTGAAATGCATGCTGATAAACATATAATGCACTGAAATTGAGTGTTCTCAAATATTTAATACAGACATAAATCATCATAATATATGTACAGTAAGATCAAAAAGTCTGAATACACCAGTGAATGCAGCATAACAATTTGAATGAAAAGCTGAATCCCTGGAAAACTGAATTACAGATGTGGTATGATTTCATCTTACTTTTAGGATAACATGCACACAGGCTTTTTTTAGGCTTTGGGGTCTGAACAAAGTCATTATTCTGCTACATTATGGAGCAGAATAATGATGGGTGTACAGCAACTTTGTCACAATATACTGCCAATATACTGCCAGACTGTGTTTCATGGTGGAGTCGATACTGTAGTATCATTTCTTCTTTATTTTTATCTTTATTTCTTTTTTATCCACAAATCTCAGACTTTATTAGAAAATTAAATCTTCTATAATCATTCATTGTGAAAGCTGCAAAGTTCTAGCCCACTTCAAGTCTTTGGCCTTATTTCCCATCCTGACATGCACTTTAGAGACCCTTTTAATCATTTGAGACTACGACTACACAGCTTTTCTTAGAACAATACTTTTGCTGACTGCAGTCTTGCTTTCTTTATTTAGCGAATTCTGCAACTATTATTAGATTTAGCTTTTCTATCTCCCAGTGAACAATGTTTGATGTATTAATGTAGTCACATTTGGTCTGCCTGATTGTGTTTTAGATACAACTGATCCAGTTTCCACGCAGCATTTTAGAGTGTAATGCGCTTCCCCCTCAGAAACCTTCAGTCTAGACACAATTTGACACTGGAAAAGAACCTCCTTGCTTGGAATAATTTGACTTGTGACAATTTCACATGGATCTGGTGCCGTGTTGTCCAGTCTCACAATGTTACTTAAAAAGCATTCAGTATAGCAGGTGAATGACGGCTGCAGGTTGATTTACTTACAAGCCTTTGCTGAGCAGATCAAATTCACCTTAGTAAATGCTGCTTCAGCGGAAAGATACAACTTCAGGAATTCTGATCTTTTCTTTTTGATTACTGACTTTAAAATAGAGCAGAATCAGAAATATCAGAATCAGACTTTCTGAACCCACAGCACATACACATGCGTTAAAACCTGTTATTATAAAGTGTTATAAACCTCTATGGTGATGTTTTTTGTTTCAAAATGAGGTACTATATTAGATTATTATTTAGCATTCCATGTTGGTTTCACTTGTTTTATCAGAGCCTTCTTTATCCTGCCAGAGTAAACTCTGAACAGAATCAAACATAATGTTTAATTAAAGATGATAGTAATAAAACATAATCAGTTAGTTGAGCCAATGAGTTAGTGTGTAGTAACATGAAAGCTCAGAATAAATAACAGGAGATTAAGACACAGGTTCTTTACATGACAGTTCACATCTTGTATTTAACTGTTTAGTTTCAAAACTGGACAGTATGTGGCTGGCAGAAAGAATGGATATTTCCTTCACCTTGAACTGTACATTTTAAATACAACAGCAGTAATGTTTAAGAAGTTAAGACTGTAAAAGTGTCCTATTTAACATGCAACACATAAATATTCTGTACATATGGAAGCCACGCAGTTTAATGGTAAGATGAAACTTGTGTTATGAAAACGTTGAATAGCTGAATAGATGTAAAGGATAGAAATGATTGTCTACCAGATGTTACACACCATATCTCTCTATCTCTATCTCTAGATAGAGAGATATATACATATAATAAAGGAAAGGAATTAAAGGTTCCCTTACATACATTGCTTGCGGCGTCCACAGAAGTGTTGCCTCTGCAGCTTTCCATGCTGGTTGTCATGATGCTGCTGCTGTTGATGATAATCATGAAGGTAAGGGTTGCCAGGTCTAGAAGAACTGACGTCAGAGGGGCTTCTGGATCTTCTGTGGACAATGTGCTCTGCTGAGCGCTTGTACAGTACATGCGGGTGATGACCATTGGGGGCACTGTAGTTGTGTTGTCTGGCCAGATGTTGGGGTAGAGGGGCGATCAAATACTCCTCCTGAGACACACGGATCAACCCTGACTGCAAAACACACAAAAAAGTCGATCACAATAAGTAGAAAGGGTTACAAGAAAATTCTTCTAGATAAACTATATAATAAGAGTTAAGACAAAACATATTTGACAGATTTGAACTGTATTTTACAAAGTGTACACACAAATCACCTCTACAATGGTATTTGAGTCCACACTGCCAAGCTTTGTCAAAGCCTCAGTGTAGCTAAAGCAGCTGTTTCTAGAAATCCTTTCTACTGTATCACACATATCACCTCAAGATCCACCCACCACAACCTCACTCATTCTTCGAACCCAAACTCTATCCTAACATTAGGCAGATGTGCACTCTAAGAGTTTACAGATGTTAAGGAGAGAAAAGGTCTTATTTAATTAGAAGACAGAACACCGTGAAATTACTGGTGGGGGGATTTTTAAAAACTGGGATTTGTTTTTAATTGATTTCAACAAAATCTAAACTGTGTGCGCAACTAAAATGAGATCACTCATGGTTAGAGCCTTACTTCAAAATATAATTTACTGAAAACAGACTACATTGCAGCACTTCTTGCTGACATTGTCATATCACTGCCAGCATTTGATTTCTTCCTGGGTTTGTTTTTGATATATTATTTGTCCAGTGTACTGTGTGTTTTCTCAAAAGTTTATTGTTCATTCAATTCAAGTCTAACAAGAAATATTTTTGGAACTGATTAAGATAATGGAAGTCAAGTAAGAAAGAGAATAAATCCAAGAAAAAAAGAGATCTTTTAGTGCTGGAAATGGCTGGAGAAAAACTAAAAATGTTAGGATGCTTGACAGGCTTTGTTTGCAGGGTTCCTCCCGAAACACATTATGAACCCAATCCAATTGTCCTGCCTGCCATAATAATGTCAACGCAGTGTTTTGGCGTGCAGTTTTAATCGAGTAGTCTTAACCGGCCTCAGAACGAGAGATCAAGCTACTGAACCTTAAACATTCCGTCTGACCACGGTATTCTACCTAATTCACTCTGCAACTCTACAAATGTACACAGAATAGCTGTGCAATCAATCAGGCGCACACTCACTGCAATACACTCGCTGACCCAGTGACCTATGGCCTTTTTGTGTGTCATCTAACTCACCGTGTGTGCGTGCGTGCGTGCGTGCGTGCGTGCATGCGTGCGTGCGTGTGTGCGTGAGACAGAGAGACAGAGAGAACTAGCGAGAGAGAGAGTGACAGTGCCCTGCTCCTGTTGAACTGACCCCATTCCGCCCAGACTAGCAGGTGGCAAAATAAACAGAGGCTGGACAAAAGGGAAGCCATGGTGAGGCTCTTGTTGTGAAAACAGTGCCTGGATATGTGGCAGACTGCCATCATCAAGCCCATCTATTCATCCATCGAACCATCCATCTCTATAACCATCCAGCTCCCAGTTGATCGCCCAACTGTCCATAAATCTTCTACGTCTTCCATCAATCTTGGTGCAACGTGAAGTTTTACAGGAAGCTAACTGTCAAATTTTATTATCTTGACTATATGTAATGTCCACATGGTCCAGTGGCTGGGAGTTTTGTTCTGCAATCTCAATAGTTTGAAGCCCAGCATATCAATACATGCCAAAACAAACCTTATGCTAGCTACTCCACGACTACTTGCTCCAGCTGTGTTGCACTGCGAACACATTGTGGAAAGAAAATTTCCCTCTGGGTCATGAATAAAATATATCAACTCAAAGAAATGAATTAAGAGAGAGAAAATGCCCTTGGCAAAAATTGACTGTGGCTTCCTAAAATAGTTTGGAATTCAAAACAGAGCTAGAGAAGGTCAAAGGAGGTGTGTCCAATCAGCACACACCGCTGTCGCCTCTCGTTTACCCATCTTTTCATCTGCCTGGCATTCAGCACATACCTGGCCTGCAAAAACATACACCTAATCAAATATTCCTCTTTAAAGATGAAACACTTATTTATTTATTATTTATCTTTTTTTCTCCTTCAATTAAATGATAACACTTTAATCATGAGTAAAACATAATTTCACATTTTCCCCCACTGAAGCATTCAGAATGCCATAATGTTACAGATGAAAGGTCTCTTTATAATAATGTAAAGCCCTTACCTTACAATGCAAAGCAATGTAAACCAATTCATGATATAAAGTCACCATGAGATGACAAGTAACTTTGTAACCATAAGAATCCTACATTAAAATTAAAGAAACACAAAGATCTGAACTTGATTAGTGCAAAACTCACATCCCTGCTTGTGCTCTGTTTCTCTCTCTCTATAGCTGCGTCACCAAATCTGCCAGCTCTCCACTTTCTTTTCCAGCAGATAGCAGATGGAAGAGTCTGTGATGATAATGACAGGAAACGAATTCCATCTGCAACAATGGTTAAAATATGGTTCTGTGTCTGCTTGTGTTTTTATCTCAATGTATAGATTGAACTTTCTTTTGTCAGCATGTTTTGTGTTTTAGTGAATACCAAAGTATGACGTTATAGTGGACTCTTAATGTTGGACACATCTGCCAACACCGCATACACAAAGGAGTATGTTGCAAGGCGTGAGCACTAAGTAAGCAGAGCATAAATAGGCTTTTCAAGCGCAATGACAAGGTGAGAGGTCAGAGAAGATTACTGCGTGTTTACACACTGAAGCTGAGTGTGCTTTAATATGGTGGGATCATGCTCAAAGCTCATTTGCTCACACTCAAATTCCCATTTTCCTCTGCTCAACCTGCTTTTCTGCTAGCTCTCAGGTTTTTATTGAAAAGAATGTTCGATGGTGCTTTGGACGAGTAAGGACTTTGTTTTGCTAAATTACGGATGTTTGGCTAAGTTCGTAATACTGGGGAGAGTCTACCTCCCCTGACACCCCACAAACCTCTATTGGTGTAATAATGGATATATTAAAAAGCTGGATATAACACTGAAAGTCTGTTTTGTTGCCAAAATTTTCCCAGTTGTCTTTTTCTGCCCAAAACTCTTCTGCAGCTGAAAAAGAATTTTCCCATAGACCACAATAAGAAAAGACACCTCCAACTGTAACACAGGCCATTTTTTTCTCCCTTTCTATTATGAATTTTTGATCCGCAGTGGTTTCATATTTGTAAAGCTTTGCCAACGCCTACAAAATTTTTGCTTGGTGTTCTTGACATCATCACAAAATGCAAACTTTATGAGATTAGTTGGAATCTACAAGCAGGCCAGTGTATGAGCAGTGGGCAGAATAACACTGAAGCAAAGTCTTTTTTTGGTCCATTTTCCAGGTTACCAATTTTCACTCACATGAGCATTTCTCATCTTTTAATCCGTAAACAATTCTAGGTATATGCATCAAGCATGTTTTATTTACTTTTTCGTGTAGTTGTAAGAGTGACTATTTCAAGAATGTAACCTTTGCAGCTGTCATAAGGCCAAGTTAGACTAATCAGATTAGATAAAGATAAGCTTCCTGCCTTGTATGTAACATCAATCGATTAATGTCAGATTTGAACCCTTCTGGATGTGTGAAAATGGCAACAGCTTAGTTATCTAGGATTACACATACAGTCATAAAATCAGAGCGTAATGCTTTCAAATCTTACTCACCACCCAAAGCACTTGTGCTATAGTGTCTTATTCAGTAAAGTGATAAAGCATGAAAAACATGCTATGAAAAACTAAATCTAACCTATGATTGATCTTGCATTATTTGACCCAGTTCTTCTAGTTCTTCAGGCACAATAAAGACTAAAAGTTGCACTACCTCAGCATTTGTTGACTTGACCACTCTGACATCTTTATTGTGTTGAGGGAAGCATAACATTACTCAAAATGCCAGTACCATTTGAGAAAAGCACACTACTCTTGTACTCATCTATAGATTTACAGATGAAATGATAGATAAGCTGATTCTTTTTCAGGCACAATCTTCAAAGACCACAGAAAGGCCACCTGTAAAGTTGATAGAGAAGACCTCTACTTATCTCTCTACATTAACACTTGTAAGACCTTACTAGATTAAAGGGATGAGCACTCTCTGCTAAACACCACTTTAGTTTTCACCCCACATTCACACATTTCTCATTACGTCACAGTCAGATTACGGGTTCAACAAAGTCACCTTCAGTCAGCAAAGTCGCTATTTCGTACATGAGAAAAACGTCTTCATTTCCTTGGATAAAGTCAGCACAAGCACAAGCACTGTTTCTTTAGCAGCACAACTGTCATGGTAGACGGCAACTTTAGCTTGTCTCTGTATAAACTGCAGCCTCTTTTAAAGTTCCCTACCATGATATTATAAGGCAAATGAGTAAGTGCTTACATGCTGTTTAAGACTTGGGACGAGCGGTGAGAAGCCCCAAGCCGGTGATTACTGAGCTCTAAAGCACATCTGCACTCCAGCTCAGCAAAGAATCACGTGAACACAGTGTGTGTGGCGAAGAGGGGAAAAAAAATCACACAGGAGCAAAGGAGAGCCCTCAGGCATCTAACTAATTCAATAGAATCACAATCTGAGTAATTATAGTCTGCTTATGTGAATTATGTGTGTTTAAAATGGGGTAAGAAATGGGTAAAGAAGACATGTTAATTTCGGAACTGGGATCAAAAGAAGAAAAGAGCCAAGCAGCAATGACAGGGCGGAACATTGGTTGAATTTCTCTATGTTTACTTTCAAATGACTGTATTTCCCAGCACAGTGGAGTTTTCTTATTTAAAAAAATTACTATCACTGAATTGGACCTGGACTATTTACAAACACTCTTATTAGTGATAGCATATATGGATAACTCTCTTCATGTACAGCTCATTAGAATCACAATGTGTCAATAGCCTGAGGTCACGCAGCCCTTGTTTACCCACACTAATTGCCTTTGAACAACCTACTGACACCCTCTGAGCATGTCTATGGAACAGAGAAGAGGTGGGCACACACAGAGTGAGAAACTGATGGTGTTGGTTGAGTCTTTTGTCGGTTGGAGCCCTTGGGCATGGGCTCGCTCAATTATCCCATGTAGACACAGCAGGGAACAGGAGGGCTACTCCCACACCAGTCCATAAAAATGGAAATGTCCTCTTTCAACGTGCCATTACTCTCTATAAGTGGGTTACAGTGCAGCTTTAGCACTTTTACTAACTAATATAGCACTACTGTGTTGCAAATGAGGCAGGAGTGTAATTCAAATCGATTCAAAGACTCTGTATAAGTCCCAACAGCAACAGCATTTACAAATCACTTTTAGCATAGCGCAAGTTTGAACTGCATGCAGTTGTACGACCAGACAGGCATGCAAAAGATTACAACATGCTGACATCCAAACTCACAGGTATTACAAATATCACACCTATATCATAGCTCTCTCCATTAAAGGTGTATGTCATGAGTCTTAATGAAGTTTTGAGGAACATAAATGCAAAAGTGAGTCATGTTACTTTAACTGGTTTATCTGTGATGATATCTGAAAAGGGTTTTATTTACTGCTCATTACTCTATTAACGAGGCAGTTCTAAGTTTTCTGCAGATCTGGACTGTTTTACAGCAGCACCAGTCAATGTGCTGCAGTGGTGACAACAGTAGGTCAGATTTGATGTATGGCCTCTGTTTGTAGAAGTTGCAGCATCCACTTGAGCACTTCAACAGTGGCCATTAGTCTTGTGTGAGAAAGACCTTGCACAGCATAGAAAGGACGTACAAGCGCACACACACACCATCCCACACCCATGCTGAGAGCCTGACCCCCCTCTCCTGCTGGCATCTAACAGCGGGCACTACATCACTGTCAGCATCCAGACCACCAGGGAAAAAGCTCCGGGCCACTCTACTCGTGTAGCGCCAAGATCTGAGCTCCTCTGTGGCCCGGCCCAGTCGCTGAATTATGGCCAAGCCAGGGAAGTATGTTGTAGTGGGAAGATGTTCCAATTTGCTGGGCTTTACAGATAATGGACAGGTACAAATAGCCCAAAAGTTGTCCGGAAATCGGTCATTCAAGTGTCACTTTAACTCTCCAAAAGCCTAAGGGATTGGCAGCACACATCATATATTGTCTACATTCCAACCCTGTGGATGAGTAATCATATGCTGTCTCAGCCCCATTAGGAGTCTAACAGGATTACAATATGTTGAATATTCAGCGCAAGCAAGCACTTCAATGTCCTGTTTGGCTAAATAGTGTCATTTTCAGGTTTATTTTCCCACACAACATCTTTGGGTAGGACTAATTTTTAAATCATCACTATTCAATAAAAAAAACAACCAACTCTTGACTGGAATTTGATGTCAGTAAAAATTTAGCAAGAGACGATGTCACATTTTCACAAAAAGAAATGAAGCTCAACCTCTCATATATTCACAGTGTGAAGTGTTCAACAACAACAAAGTACATCCAGCATCAATAACAACGCCTGGGAAAAGAGCAAGCATCTTCTTCACGCCACAGGGAGTCCCACGCCTGGTGGAGTTGAACAGAGGGTGTAAGTTCAGCTCTCCTCTTACAACAGTCACCGGTGCTTGCCACAAGCCTCAGAGCTGTGTCAACGATGGCTATCAAACACTGAGTTTGACCTTCCTGAAAGGATGAAAGTGAATGGAGGAAAGACAGAGGAGGTGTGTATTGACACTTTGTTTAATGTTTTTACTCTCAGAATCAGAATCAGAATGGGTTTATTGCCAGATGTTGAGGTTTACAACATTAGGAAATTGCTGCGGTGCTTCAGTGCAGACAATAAGAATTAAAGTGCTATGTAGAAAGAAAGATATGTGCATGAGATATACATGAGATATATACATGAGAATAAGAATTATGAGTGCTACGTAGAAAGATATATACATGAGTGCAGGTGGTGATCAGTGCCAGACATGAAATGATGCAGTGACACAGCGTAGGGTCATGTGTTAGTGGCGGGGACAGTCATGTGGTTATTGTTCATGTGTCCAACAGCAGAGGGGAAGAAACTGTTCTTGTGGCGAGAGGTTCTGGTGCGAATGGACCGGAGCCTCCTGCCTGAGGGGAGCAGGTCAAACAGACTGTGTCCAGGGTGAGAAGGGTCAGCTGAGATCCGGGCTGCACGCCGCAGTGTCCTGGAGGTGTACAGGTCCTGCAGAGATGGGAGTCTGCAGCCAATCACCTTCTCAGCAGAGCGCACAACACGCTGCAGTCTCTGTTTGTCCCTGATAGTGGCTCCAGCGTACCACACGGTGATGGAGGAGGTGAGGATGGACTCGATGATTGCAGTGTAGAATTGCATCATCGTCCGTGTTGGCAGGTTGAATTTCTTCAGCTGCCTCAGGAAGTACATCCTCTGCTGGGCTTTCTTGATGACGGAGGTGATGGTGGGCTCCCACTTCAGGTCCTGGGTGATGGTGGTACCCAGGAAGCGGAATGAGTCCACAGAGGTGATGGGGGTGTCAGTCAGGATGATGGGGGGGAGTGGGGCTGTGTGCTTCCTGAAGTCCACAATAATCTCCACTGTCTTCTGGGCATTCAGCACCAGGTTGTTGTGGCTGCACCAAGACACCAGACGTTCAACCTCCCTCCTGTAGGCAGACTCATCCCCGTCAGAGATGAGCCCAATGACGGTGGTGTCATCTGCGAACTTGATTAGCTTGACAGACTGGTGGGTGGAGGTGCAGCAGTTGGTGTACAGGGAGAAGAGCAGAGGAGAAAGAACACAGCCCTGAGGGGAGCCGGTGCTGATGGTCCGGGAGTCCGAGACATTCTTTCCCAGCCTCACGTGCTGCTTCCTGTCCGTCAGGAAGTCAGTGATCCACCGGCAGATGGGATCAGGCACATTCATCTGGGAAAGCTTGCCTCGGAGATGGTCTGGAAGGATGGTGTTGAAGGCAGAGCTGAAGTCCACAAACAGGATCCTGGCGTAGGTTCCTGGGGAGTCCGGATGCTGCAGGATGAAGTGTAGGGCCATGTTGATGGCGTCGTCTACAGACCTGTTGGCTCTATATGCAAACTGCAGGGGGTCCAGGAGGGGGGCCGTGAGGGTCTTGAGATGGGAGAGAACTAGGCACTCAAATGACTTCATGACCACAGATGTCAGAGCCACGGGTCTGTAGTCATTTAGTCCAGTGATCCTAGGTTTCTTGGGGACAGGGATTATGGTAGAGGACTTGAAGCAGGCAGGCACATGACATGCCTGCAGTGAGGAGTTGAAGATGCCAGAAAACACTGGGGCCAGCTCGTTTGCACAGTGTCTGAGGGTGGCAGGAGACACACCGTCTGGGCCGGGAGCTTTCCGAGCATTCAGACTCCTAAACTGCTTCCTCACATCTGCTTCATGAATATGAAGAGTTGTGGTCGGAGGAGGTGGTGTGAAATCCTCTTTTGTGTGGGGTGAGGAGGCGGGTGTTGCAGGTGAACAGTTTGAAGGTGGTGATGGCTCTATGGAGGGGGGAGAGGTGGGGGAATGAGTGTCCAAAGTGCCTCTATTGTTGGGGTCGTTGGAGGTGTGAAGGCTGCCTGATGGCTCGTCAAAACAACAGTAGAAGTCGTTAAGGGTGTTGGCTAAGAGCAAGTCATCAGTGGAGTGGGGGGTTTTAGGCTTGTAGTTTGTGATATTCCTAAAACCTTTCCACACAGAGGCCGAGTCATTCTCTGAGATCTGCTGCTGCATCTTCTCAGAGTGCTGATGTTTGGCAATGTCCACTTCCTTAGTGAACCTGTACTTGGCCTCTCTGTAGCAGTCCCTGTCTCCGCTTCTGAACGCCTTACTCTTTTCCAGCCACAGCTTTTTGAGTTTAGGGGTAAACCAGGGTTTGTCATTGTTATAACTCACCCTGGTGCGTGATGGCACAATGCTGTCCTCACAGAAGTGGATATAGGAGGTGACAGTGTCCGTAAACTCGTCCAAGCTGTTAGAAGCAGCCTTCATTGTGTCCCAGTCTGTGGTCTCCAAACACGTGATTGTTCAAACACATCTTTAAGCTATAAATTGTGGTACCTGGGGGGTTGCTGGATCATTACAACCCTAATAAAGATCCAAGAGGTCTCATTCATGAGGTTAACAGACATGTTATGAGGAAATTACGGCTCAGTAGTGTGTGGACAGTCCATTGACAGCTGTGGGCAGCTCTGGACTGCCTCTCCACCTACAAAGTATCAGCTGTCAAAAGGGGTCAGTGTCAAAAATATGTAGTACTACTTGTCTGTGGTCTACTTATGGTTGTGCTGTTGTTTGTCCATCAACCAGCCGCAAAGAAGAGCAAAGTTATAACTTACAAAGTGTTTGCAGGACTGCTTGGGAGCATGTTTGTATTGGCTGAAAACCTTTGTCCATAGGGTCCATAGGCAAATACTCCACAAATGGATACAACCACAGTAGCATAAATTGACTGACCAAGAATGTTCTTCAAGTCAGTGTGCAATGTGGTTTCACCCAAGTACTTGACCATTCAGAAATTCAACAGTGCATCGGTTATAGAGACAAAATGTCTTGGTTCCATGACAAAAATCCAAAGGTGCTTTTCCCATGAGACTTCAGGTTATTGCAGAAAATATACTCTGTGGGAAATGAAGGTATATGATATTTTCACGACTACCTACTTGTTAGCAAAAGGCTTCCCTGGGACACATATTAGCTTAGCCTGGGACACAGGCCTCATTTAAAGTATATCACTTTAAATAGTGGGGTACATGTCTGATGGTCTTTATTTTAAAAACTGACAAAAAACGGACAGACGTAGCTCTAAATGGTCCTATAATGGCCATCTACACTTTACCTCTTCTGCTTTAACTATCAAGTAGAAACAATAGGTCATTGGGTAGCATGTTTGCTGCATCAACTTATGAACTATAGAAATCCTAGAGAAGAAAAAATGGATTAGTTTATCTGGACCTAAGCCAATGAAGACCAGAGAGCTCAGGCTGACTCTGACCTGGCCTGTTGGGTCTTGGGAAAGGTTGTAGTAAAGGTCATGGTCAGCTATACCACTATCTGATATAACCAGCCTAATGGGGGGTGTATTTGACGCTCAAACATTTAAGTTCTGAACACTGCCAAGTCACAAACAATGCTATTTAGAGCAGTCACACTGCTCAAGTCGAAAATGTTTACAAATGTACCACAATATACTTCACAAGGTACTGCAAATTTACTACAAGGCAATGCATCTTAAACCACTTCAAACCACTTTAACTGTGGTTTAAGATGCATCATGTGTTAATGTTGTATTTCTAAGGGTTGGCAGAGAATAGTACAGGCCGGACAGAATTCAGATCTGCTGTGCTTACCCAGTAAGGAGTTTCCTATCCTGGGAAGGTGCTAGAAAGACAAAGGGGAGCTATAAATCATTTGTTTTCTGGACTCACACAGGTGGTGAGCAGCACTGAACTTGAACATTGTAAAGACCTGTTAAGAGTTCAGGTTAAGTCCCACCAACCCCCACATACACCAATGAATAGAAAATTTAGGTCAAGCAGCACAGTGACCTCAGACGAGAAACCTTCAAAAGAAGAAAGAGAGAAGACCCCTCCCCAACCCCCAACACCATCCACTTCTCTTACAAATCAGAGAGCATTACATCTAAAGAGGCATCCTTTCATCTCTCATGCAAAAGTGAGGCAGACAACTTTGGTTCATTCAAGAACAGAAGGTGCTTTTACAGGTCATGGAGAAAGTGATTAAACCCAACAAATAACACCATGTTCAATTAATAAGGATTTACAGTAGAAAATCCCACTATGCAAGTCATTCATCCAGCTATCCCACTCTGCTCTTAATACCACCCTGGTCTTCATTTTAACAGTTGAATCCCACTCCCATCTGTTTAAAAAAGAAAATGTCCCAGCCCTTATTTGGCCCGGGGTCTGGTGCTGAAACCTCTGCTTTTATTAAAACGCAAGGTCCACAGCTCTGTTTCAGACACTGTCTTTTCCCTTTTCTTCCATTTCCTTGTTTCTGTTGAAAGGAGACAATGAAACAAAGCACGAGAAAACGTTTTTCTTCCTATCTCCACCTCACTTCTTCTCACCTCATTTCTTCTCCAAAGCCCTTTGACATAAACAGAGCCCATCTCTCCAACTCTCTATAAAGAGACTATCCAGCCTCCCTGGGAGCTTGAACCACAGACAATAAATTCACATTACTCTTGCACAACACTTTCTCTCGTGTGCTGCCTCCCAACCTGACCCAGCTCACTTTTCATTCATTACTTTACCCTCTTTTCCATTTTCTCTCTTGTATCCTTGTCTTCCTCTTTTTTTCTTCCTTTCTTCCTTCAACCAATGTCTTTAATCCCACCTTAATCTTTTACTCAAGCCCATCAGTGCAGTCAGCACACTTGAATGACTCTTTCCTCATTTATACCTAATCCAAATTTTCTAAGCAGAGGGCTAGATGAAAAGAAGGGGTTAAATGTCTTTATTGTCCTAAAGCTCGTAGCAATTTAACACAGACAGACTGATTTTTACAAAGAGACAGAGTAAATGGTTGGTACCAGAGTATCTTTTCAGTGTACTTGTCATTGTGTCTTACTTAATTATTTTATTTTGGAGAAAACTCTGTTTATCTGCTAGAAATATAACGATAACAAAACATCCATCAGTGGCCCAGTGGTCGGACTTGAAGAGGAAAACAAAAACTTGCAAATGTTCAAGAAGAGTAAAAAATAGATCAAAGTGTTTGTACCAACTCATTCAAATGCAATCACAACCCAATCACACTGTGTCCTCGCAGCTCTTTTAAGCGAACGGGTCAGTGGTGTTTTATTGTTAGTGGGAGCTAGCCTAATGAAAGGGACAATGCAAAGATTAGCAGTGCCAGCCAGGCGGCTCAAACTTCACCCTGGCTTTAATTGCTGTGAACAAGAGGAGATGTAGAGGGAGGGCAAACAGAGGACAAAAGAGGAGGGCAAGCGCAGGAGGAGTAGGTAAGACGAGGTATGGAGCTTAGATGATAAATGTAAGTATGGCATTTATGGGGGTATAATATGTCCATCTGGTCCATGCTGGTATGGTATGTGTCAAACACTGAATGTGATCTTTTAAACATCTAATAAACCAAAGAAAATAGTGAAGCTTATAGATGACCAAAAGGCACAAAAGACACACACTGCATGCCACTAGTGGATGTATGCATATGCACATGGACAGATTTCATTGTTTTGACTTGGTGGTAATTAATGCTTTATGAAAAGATTTACATTGTTGCATCCAGCTGTGTTTGTGAAGTCCCTCCCTTGAGTTTATTACAGAGCTGTGGCATCACGCAGCAGCAGGATCCATATGAGCATCTCCAAAGCAAATTTTTCCAGAGTGCTAAAGTAACTAGGCTATCTGAGCTATCCCTGTCCTGAATCTTCTTTAGTAAAACTCACAAGGACCGTGTTGATATTATCTTGTAATCTGTAATGCCTTTTCCTAAATGTTGACCTATACCATTACTTACAAGGTACACCACTGGGCGAGTGGTTGAAGAAAACTGCCCTGAGCAATGGCCAAAATTACACTGTAACACAGTGGTCAAGGAAAAAGTGATGACATCCCTGACTAAATTATGGCCTTTTCACTGTACTGTCCTGTAGCAGTGTAACTTTTCTCTCTTCTTCTGCTCTTTTCCTTTTATTCTTTCTCTTATGTCCTCTCCTCCCTGTGTTCAAAGCAGTTCCAGACAAAGCACCGAAACTGATGCATACACTCATGGGTAATGATGTCATGTTACAGTTCACCCATGATATGACCAAAGTCTGACAATGGTGCATCAAAACAACTGGAATGCTAGAGGACACGAAGCATTCAAGGACAAATAAAGGCATGGAACTTGAGGTAGGGGTGGAGTGCAAAATCTGCTGTGTGACAGCCTTTTAGCTCCACAAACTTATCAGAAACTGAAAAAAAAAATTCCCATTAGGGTTGTGAAATCATCTAAATTGACTTAGAAGTGTTTTGTCAGCCTTTCTTGAACTAAGTAGAAGCATGTAATCAGTTTAAGAATAAAACCATATAATTGAGGTAAAACATAAAATGACTCAGTTTTTCATGTAACAAAAGCTCAGCCAGAGGTTACTGACACTTACCAGTCCAGAACATGTCGATATGGCTGCAGAGGAGGCCGACTGGTTACGGATAAATCCCTGATAAAGGCAGTTGTGAACCTTTGCATCATCCATTGCTGTGGTGATGCCATTTGAGCTGATCATCTGCACAGTGAACCCAGGGCCAACCACAGAAGATGGATGCAGGTGAAGGTGCATGTCATGCCCAAAGGCAGAGAGGCGATAGTGCAGAGAAGGAGGCAAGGACCTTTTGCCGCGATGGCTTCGCCTGGTCACATCATGGGTCAGGTACGCTCCCTGAGAGTCCACTTCCACAGGGGTTACAAATACGTAGTCTGATGATAAGGGATGATAAGGGATAGAAAGACTACATCAAAAAATTCTGATGTCAAATACTTTAGCACAAAGACATCATGTTTTAACTACAATTTTCAGTATAATTTAGAATATGCATAATTTGACCAAGTGGGAGTGCTGTCTTCTTCCTTGCTTATATGTGCCAGTGGAGTCACCAAGGTGTCATTTTCATTCAAACATCTATCTCTCTTTCATCATTGTTATTTTCAGCATCCAAACCTTTCTATAGTATACCTCTGGAAAAAGTGCTGGGAGTAAACAAAAGTATGTAAATCACATTCGGGAAAGCGGAGGACAGAAAAGGGAGTCTTTGAATAAGTACTGCACTCACTGGTTGTAAACAAGCATTTCTATCATTTCCATCCACATAAGCAGTAGTCATGTCACACTGTGTAACAAGTAATATTCTTCACTGTTTAACACTCTGGTCTAGTAACTGATTCAATGTTGGCATTTATCTCACTTTATTCACTTTCTCCCTATAAACATGGAATACAGCCAGCTGGAAGAAACATCCTCAGATGTGAAAAGACAAGCACTCACCATGATTTAATCCGTGGCTGTTGCTGGAAGAATAGCTGGCTGAAACGGTGTGGGAGGCCTGTGAGCAGTAAATGTGCAGCGTCTGAAAGAAAAAAATCATAAATGGACAGGTAGCAACAGGTTACAAGCAGCAGAAAACTGGGAGCCAAAAGGGGATATCGAGTTCCTCTACTGAAATATGAGTTGCACTTGAGATTAATTTGGGATCACTTTTCACCGCAATGAATGTGATTAGACAAGTTTGTCGCTGATTTAGTCTTGCTGATAAGAGACAACTGCTTGTTTGGTTTTTTTCTCGCAAACTACACGTGCATGTGCTGAATTTAAAAGTGCACACGTATATATTTTTCGTATGTAAGTGCAACATGCCTTGAAAATACTCCAGGACAAGAGGGTGGAGAGTAGCTTGACTGAGGTGCAGCCGACCAGCGGGATTGGTAAAGTCCATAACAGAAGAAAAAGGCAATCCATGGTGATGGCATGCAAGCTCACACCTCCTCCGTTACCTCCTAAATGAGCGCAAAAGTAGTAACCTGTGGTAGCGCATAGTGCAGTTGGCACGCATTGTTTAGTGGTTCTGTCCGCCTGCTTTGCTCGCTCAGGTGAAGTCGGAAAGTTGCAGAAGCCGGTGGTGCGCGCAGACGCGGTGCGCACACACGAGAGTGTGTATGTGTAAGCGTGTGAGCGTGTGTGGCGAGAAGCGGCGGCCAGCGGTGTCGGGGATCACCGGGAGGAGCGCTGACTGAGCATTCAGCTCGGCTCTGAGAGAGTGGGCCTGCGGGATGGAGCACAAGTCAGCGGCCGACAGCCAATCAGCGCGCGGCATCATTTACCACGCGTAGATAAAAGAAGAAAAAGAGATTCTCCTCTTGACAGCGGCTGGGCTGCTGGTGCCTTCAGAGGCCGCCGGGAAATTTAAGCTTTAAAAGTTGTGTGAGCCGATATTTAATCAAAAGTTGGCAACATCAAAGATCTGAGCGGCATTTCGAAAGGCAGATTTTCTTTGTAAGTACGAACTTTAAACTTACAATAACGCAGATTTATTTTCAAATACACCAACAAAGATGAAGCCAGATCCCACTGACGTTTTTGTTTGACCACGGAGAAAAAGAGAGACAGCGATAACTGAAGTAGTTTTACTTAAGAAAACATAAATTTAAAAGAAAATCACAATAAAGGGAGTGCAGAAAGAAAAGTGTGGAAGTTAGGAATTTACGGCAGAATCCAAGGCAATCAGAGAAAACCTCCTTATTGTGGCTGTACATAAACAACTGGCAACAAATATGAAAGATTCCCTGAATGCAGCTAAAGGCTCAAGGTTTCATTATTCTGCTTTGATATGAGAACTGCCCGGGGTCCCCGAAGTCTGTCAGACCATATTAGGTTCCATTTCATCTGCAAATGTGAAACTGTCAGCAAAGTGTTTCATCTTGCGGTTGCAAATGACATTGTGCTTTCATCACATTATACTAACATTCCAACAAAAATAGTACTAAGCGTCAATAAAGCCTGTGCCAAAACAAGAAATGGCCGAGTTAAGACAAATGCACAAGATATAAAATAAATACAGAGCTTGGATTAAGAAAAGCAAGCATTAAAGAGGTTTTAAGAGCAAACTGGCTGAAAAGCAGTTTGTGCCAAATTGCCACACAAATTAGCACAAATTGATTCAAAACCGTGGACTCGTGAACCAAAATAATTCTGGCAGTATTTGAGGAAAATCGTGCTTTACTGATTTCCCCCTATTTGCGGCAGTGTTAATGACTATCCAATTACAGTAAATAAGGCAAAGTGGTTGCTAACTCTTTTGACATTTAAAGAGGAGGTTGTCACTTGCCTGCATCAATTTGCAGCAATTAATACAATGCATTAGTTATTGTGAATAGATGACAAACACCTTGATATTTTGCTGCACCAACAGAAACATAACTGAAGTATATTGTCAGATCTCTGCACAGATATCAACATCACAAAGCATATTAACACTTTGTACCACCTTGTGTGGATTGAATTATGAATCGCATTGTCTTAATAAAAGTACTAAATAACTGTGTGGGCTATTTAATCTTATGTTGCAAGTATGTAGGAAGTAACTACCAAATCATCTTACACTTGCTTCACTTGCTTTCCTTCAATAATGGTGCGATCCGGGCTCTGAGGAGGCAAATCCAGCACTGATAGAGTTCCACTGTGTGTTTTTCCATCTGGTATGCTTTTATTGTTTTGGCAGTGTGTTTAGGGTCATTGTCATGCTGATAAATAAAGCCATTCAGATGCTTTCCAAAAGGTATTGGATAGAGGATCAACTGAATGACTGTACCTTTCTGCATTTATAAGCAGAACCCCAAACCATGAGAGAACTTCCACTGTCTTTTACAGATGGCTAGTCTAGACACTCGGTGTTGTATCTCGCTCTTGGCATTCTTCAAACATATTATTGGAAGTTTAAGCCAAAAAATTAAAATCATTCTTTGAGACCTGTTGTTACTGATTTTCAGTCAGATTCTTTTGTGTAATTTGATATATCTCAGCCTTTTCTCTCCCATGAGAATAGTTTCTTTACCGCCAGCCTTCCATTGAGACCATTTTTGATGAGACTTCAACAAATAACAGATCAATCAATGAAGAATCGTGTCAGGTCTTCACTGGATTTTTTTTCATGTTTCGTAAGGACATGACTTTCAGATAGTTTTTAATCTGCCGTAGATAGTTTTATGGCCTGCCATTTCTTCTTTTGTCCTCCACTTGTCCGGTTCCCTCGTATTTTTAAGGTCACACTGTGTCATCATTGTCATCTTTTTATTACATTCATAGGCATAGAAACAAATTATGTGGTCGTCTAATACATGTAGAGGTTAAGCTTTGCTATTTTATGCGCGAATGACAAATCTCAGTGTTAAGTCGCTTAAAAAAAAGAAAAAACATCTCTCTAAAAATGGTAAACAACAAGGACTAAAGAAATATTTCCATTAAAAAAACTTAAAAACCTTCAGGAAGGATGGAGAACTATTACTAAAGACCAGTTAAAAGAAAAAAAAATCTAATGCATTTTTCTTGCATTAGGAAGAAAATTTTAAACACTTGTCTTCTGGACAGAACTGCATAATATTATGACAGCAATAATTTTTATAGAATTCTTTCTTGTCTACTGATGGAACTCAAACTATAGTCTATTTGCACAATTCTGATATATAACCCAAGAAACCTCAGACACTAAGTTCAGTAGCACATTTTGTTGTTCTTCGTGCTCTATACTTCTGTGCTTGTCTTGTTGAAACAACTGACAGCCGACAACGCCAGCCCTCCAGTTTTCCCCGCACCTTGGAACACCAGCTGTGCCAAGAAAAAGAAAAAAAACAACAATCAAACCAGACAGAGAATTCATGAACCTACGGCAGTGGAGGCTCTCCAGAAGGTAGAAGCAAAGAAAACGAGGGAAGAAAAAGAGTAAGATGACAAACAATCAGTTATACTTAAGTGATCCAGAACTACCAGCTTGTAAGCATATGGGGTATATTACCGTAGCAAATTAACCAGCCTCTGATTTGAAGGGACTCGCAGTCCCATCAATGTAACAGACAAACTGTTAATAGAAGCACATCTAACAGGATGTGCATTACAGACAATACAACAGAGTATTCAGGAAAACTGTCAGAGCATCCTGGACATTCTGGCAGAAGTAAAGATAAAGCTAATAATCAGTTATTCATTAGCTGTTATTTATCTACAGTGAGCTACATCACTTGACTGTCTTTCAGTACAACTCCAAAAACTGTCTCTCTGTCTCTAACATGTTGATTTTTATGTATTTAACACAAAAAGTGAAGCTTGAAGTAATTCTGGGTTGTGGGGATAGTGTGGGAGCAAGTGTACACCATGGTGCAAACTTGGGTAGGTTAGGAAACAAGCCTTGATTACATGTAATTATCTTCTTGTAGTATTTCTTTTTCAACTGATTAAAACAAACAAAAGCACACACACACAGGAAAAGCAGATGTGGTTATGAGATTCCAAAGCCTACACTTGGTGAGGTTTCTGTTTTTCTGCGTCTTGAAATAGTATTAATAATTCAACATATTTTAGTTGAATAGTTTTTTATTGAAGCAGGATAGTAAAAGCTGAAGCTATCTTAAATATAGGAATGACTGAATTGTTGGATCCCATTAGAAGATCTAAAACATCTTCTAAAAAACCTTACTATCCCTAGCATTTTTTTTTAATATACTTGGCTTTCAAGACCTTCCACCCAGTGTCCACAGAAATTGGGAATAAACTCTTAAGTTATATGATATAGGTTATTTCACTGGCTTATTACAGCTTATGTTTGTCATTACAATGTAAAATGCAGTTTTGGTGGCCCAAAGTGTCAGTGTAAGTGCCAGTGATTTGAGGTTGCTGGAAAATTTCCTGCACTATACTGCACTTCAGCAGGTAATTGCACTGTCATCCGCGCAGTCTGATGCAGAGTTCCTGAGGAAATAAAACCACAATGTTTCTCTGAGTTCTCAGGAAAGATTCTGAATGATTGTAGATGTAATTTCTCATTTGACACTACAGTGCACTTCTTAGTTTCCATTGCCAGAGCCATATAAAATGCAGAAAATTAGAAAGAGGAAAGATTTGTGGTCTGAGCGGCATGATGTGGTTCTCGTCCTTCGTTCCCCGCTATTTCTGCCTCAGTGTTAATCTTTTTCTCTTAACACGGACGCCTCACTTTCTCTTCCACTTAAAATGTTGTTTGCATTGTTGGTGGTGGCTACAGATGTTTTCAAATCTATAATCTGAGTACTGTTACACCCCAGCACACCGCAGCTTGTTGCACTCTGCCACTGTGTTGAAAGATGATGTGCTTATTTACAGCATACTAAACCCACTGTCTAAAGCCCTTAGCAGTCTCTTCCTTTCTCATCATGTCTCTGCCCCAGTTGGGTTGTTGAGTTACCAGGGTCTGTCAGGCCGGTCTGTTGTTTGTTTCCCAAAAGCGATACAACATATCCAGTTACAGCTGGAAATATAAGCAGTTAGATTTCCTGGCCAACCCAGCTGCCGGGGACCATATTGAGACCACATCTATCCTCTGAGCCTTCTGTACTGGGAACAAGATGTGGAAGGAACCAGAGTAAAGAAACTTTGACAATTTGATGGTATCTCAGAATTAGCAGACGTATTGTACTCAATCATACACAGAAATAATTGTACTTGCAGCAAAACATGCCTGAGAACAAATATTTGAAAGGTGGCTTTCAAAGTTCTTCATCATCACAGTGAAAATAGCCATATCTGCATGACCCAGATCCTCTGTCGAACCTACAATTGCACTGAGCTCAGTCTAATCTACCATAAAAGGGGCTAATTTGAATCTGTAATCTGTGTTAAATTAATTAAAACTAGTAAAAGGAAACAAGTCAGTTGTTAAAAATCAGAATTTTGTTTTATTTGCTGAAATTAAACCCCACTCTGATTTTTAATTTCATACCAGCTGGAACTGTAGTTTATCATTTTTTTTGCATCACCTCTTCTTTTATCAAAATCTTTTTTGGAAAAAAAACACTCAGCTCCACAGCTGTAAAGCTGTAAAGTGTTTAATCTCTGGGCTCTACCAATAGGAGACGCTTAGGAGATAGTTAGACAGTGGCTCTTTCTGTGCACTACATATAGGCAAATCTAGTCTCTTTTTCTCTACTTGTTGTCCAACACTAAAACTAAGTTAACATTTAGTCACAGTTGTAAACATCAGATGGTGTCGAAGCATGAAATTCTGTCCCAGTAGGTGGAATCACTGCACTTCAGGCCAATTTTTTAAAACAGTCTGTTGGTGGAACACAACATAAATTTAGTAAAAAATCACTAATAAGGTATCTAATTTGTCATTTATTTGTGAAATTATATTGAAATGAACATTGAATTGTTTAACCAAAGTCCAATATGTGGCTCAATTCTACAACACAACTTTGTGCTTTGAAAGTGAGCCTTTGGTTTAGGGCTTAGGCTCCACTGCATTGATGTCATTCATCACTGCTTAAGCTTTCTCATTATACTGTGCCATATAGTTACCCACAGGGAAGACCCATTTAGGATGGGTGCAGAGCTGGCCAGAAAAGCAGATGCATGCTGTTTCTAATCAGATGTAGAACCTATTTACTTAAAAGTCAAACACTTCAGTGAAGCCTTAAAAGGCCCAAGCTGTAACCTCAGGAACATGTCAGCTTTTTTCCCCTGATTACGTCTCTTTTCACTTTTTGTTTGTTTGTTTTGCCTGTCACAAGGCACTGCTTTTTCCAGCACGGGCCCCAAAACGTACAATTCCAGTACCAGACGTTCCTCTTCTCTCCTCATCGGTCCTTTCCACCAGTATCTGGTCCTCATTTCAGACCTTGTAATTTCCCCTCCTGCTTGTATCTGCGGGACTTTTTGGGGTGAATTTCTGTCTGTTTGTCCTTCCAGGATTATTTTAAGCCATGTCAGCGGTTGCCACGGTGGCAGGCATTTCTTTCCCTGTCAGTCGCGTCTTGTCCTTTCCTGTCCTGTAAGAACTCTTCTTCCGTGTGGACAGAAATAGACAGAGCATGGGCTAATCACGTTCAGAACATGTGATAATGTTTCAGTTTGAAACTAATGTCATCAAATCACGTTCAATGATTTGAAATATGTTTAGATGATGTCTACACAAAAACGGATTAGAATGCAAGTTTATGATGAGCGCAGATGCAGCCTGTCCATGCACACACAGTATGTCTCTAAGAGTGTTTGTTGGCAGTATAAGTAGTCAGTGTCACTGATAGTCTCATTTTTTGCCGAATACTTCTTCTGCAGTCCACCTTCTGTTGTTTTTCTCTACCCCACACAGAAATGAAAGATGTGAAATGTTATAGTTTAGCTCACAGATGGTCCATCTAAGAATTCGGAAGCAGCATCTGGGATATCAGTCATCTGGAAGCAGAGAACCGTGCAGCTTATGGCTCTGCTCTGAATATCTGCCCTCAGATTACAGGCTTTTGGAAAGGATTTTAGACTTGTTTGTCTCTCCACATTACTCTTACAGAATCTTTTATGTCTAAACTGTGAATCATTATAATTGACTGTTCATTAAACCCCTCTGTCAAACAGAGATTTTGCATTCCAAGCTTAACCATTTTAAGTAGGCACGACAGGTCTGTCAAGCTTTGGATTTCTCAGTCTACACGCTTGAGTGTTTGGAGGGTTGTGTGTTTTCTGGAACCTCACCAACTGTAATCACAGCAGTGAAAGTGCAATGAGTGGATTAACGTATGTGTTTACATGCCCTACGTTATTTCCTAAAGTAATAAAGCCACATTTGTTTGTGACGTCACAACAAGTGATGCTAAAAATTGCATGTAGTAATGCGTCTGTTCTCTCCCTACTGTTTTTCTCCCAGTTCAATGTAGGATGACTAAAGGACAGTTCAGGTTAATATCAACCCGTCATATTTCCCAATAATGTCTCTACTGTTGGTCAGATGAACTTTTCACATTCACTGTAGCGTTTCAGAGAAAGAGCTGGGTACTGGGGAGTAAGTAAAACTGAAAAGATGAAGGGAGCTTACTCTAGTTGTGGAATCTCTACAACAGAGCTGGAGAGCCACAATCTATAGTAGCCTGCAGCAGAATAATAGTGTATCAGTACCATGAGGATCGTGCAGTACATGCAACGTTTTGTAGTTTTGAGCGCCTTAATTGTTAAACAGAATAACATACTATACAAAATAGAATAAAATACTGTAAAAATAGAATAAATTACTTGTTTAGTACACATAGTACACAAATCAGTTGGTAACATCACACAGGATATATCCTGTGTAATAAAACTTATAAATAAGTCAATAAACTTATTGATTAAATGCCATTGATATCCAGATGAAACACATCCATAACTTAAATTGACAATGCCACATTTACTGTGTTTGAAAATGTTTCTTTGATCTAATATCTGCTATTGAAATACTTTTTTTGCAATGCACACTACACTTAATCAAATTGGTTTATATTGGTACATGCTTTTTCTTATTTCTCTGGATTTTTCTTCTGGCTTCTCAGACTGAGTTTTGCTATAATCACACAAAATCCCGTGTTTTCTTAAAACCCTGTGTTTCAGCTTTAAACTGCTAAAGAATGCTCAGAAAGAGGAAATGGCAGCTCAGCTCAGCTCACAACTTGCCAATGGGGGGGATGAGATAAATACATGGTTTACATGCAACAGTGTGCATATCTGAGGTGGGATTCCCCTACTTTCACTTTGAAGTCAAAGGGATCATTACATGAAAAAGGAGATGTCATCAGTTGTCAGCCAGGTGCCCTGAGTCGCAAGCAGCCAAAGAGACCGTTTCTATCAAATCAGCACCCGGGGTTTCTGCCTTTGATGACATCAAGTGAGCCTGTGCAAGTGGAGGCGCTAACTGCCCACTGAGTGTGAGTTTGATGAGAGTTTGTAGTGAAACAGAGTGAAAGCCTGCTGCTCTGTGGCACTGGGACAGTTTATCTTTTTAGTTTTTAAATATAAGTTTCTATGCTTTAAATTCATTGTGCCTCTGTCATATATGTAGACATTCATCTGATTCATCTGTATACAACTACACAGTTTTCCTAGCTGGTTTTTATAAAGCAATATGCAGGACTGTAGGTACCATAGGACTGTAGATATGTTTTCATGAAAATGCATAAAAGCATTTATATTCATATAACACACTGGCTTTTTAACTCTTTACCCTCTTTGTGTGTCGTCAGTTTTTTCTACAAAATAAAAACAATTTGAAACACAAAGAACAGACTTTTTTAGTTATTTAAACCATACATCAATACTTGTTCATCTAAAAAATCAGGATACAAGAAGGTAGACTGAAATAGACTGGTAGACTAAAATGAGAACATAAGGAATATACCTATCGATCACTTATGGGTTTTTTTTTTGTTTGTTTGTTTGTTTTCTGTTCTAATGTGGATTCAGCCTGTTTCTGTTACTCGTCTAATGAAAGAGGCATCAGAAGAGCCAAGTGCTTTTACAGATACCTCATGGAGGAGTACTTCAACAAAAAGCTACACAGCCAGTTCCAGTGACAACACTCTGCTGGCCACACTTAAGTTCTTTGCTGCTTTTGACCACCAGAACAATGAGGTCAGTGTATATCCTGCATATTCAGGGAAGAATGAGGTCAGATCTAAGCAAAAAGTAAGTAAAGCAGCTGGGCCAGAGCTACAAGTACTGAAGCCCTTTGCAAAGCAACTAACAGAGGCATTTGCAAAGACCTTTAACCTGAAGCAGGCTGCATTTTCCACCTGCCTCTAGTCAGCCATGACTGTCCCAATTCCTAAGAAAGCAGCAGCTGTAAGCAGTACCTGTGAGGATGTCATACATATGATATCCTCACAGGTTACAAAATTATACTTTGACCTCATAAACATGAAGCAAACATTTTGAATTTATTTATTCAAATAATTATTATTTATGCTTGGTATAAACTGAATCTGTACATATCAAATAAATTTCATTTGGCCAGATTCCTTTAAATGTAACATTTACACACTTGAATGAAAATGTACATAATCAAATTATTTACATTCAGCATTTTAGGCAAGAAAAAACAAACAGCACCTGGAACAGATAAACTAGAAAATACATGGATACATAAATCTTCTTCTAGAGAGTGTGTGTGTGTGAGAGAGAAAGAGAGAGAGAGAGTGTGTGTCTCTTTGTCACAAATGCGCTTGATAATAAGGGTGGGAAGCCACACTAACACCCACCAGGAGCCAAAGGCAGCAGGTGAAGGAGGGAGGTGAAAGTCCCAGACGACCAGAGGAACCTCCCCTGATAAGAACGAGGTCCAAGCCAGGGAAAGCCACCAAGAGAGTGGGCCAACAACCACACCAGAACATCCAGCCACGTACCTCAGAACCAACAGGCACCCACATCCCAGGGAGGGGCAGAAGCGTCCAATGGGGAGCAAAACCATGTCCCACAGTGGCCAAGGCTCAGCAAGCCCCAGACCCAGGCCCAGCCATGCACCATAGATCATTCACTCTCACCCACCTAGTAATAATACACAAAGAGAAATATAGACACATACACACTTTAACCGCAAAATTCAAAGATGATGCCACCATAGTGGGACTCATAACCAATTACTTTGAGACAACCTATAGGAAGGAGGATCAATACTTGGTTAAGTGGCACTTCTAGTGTATAAAAACTTGGACTTTAACATGAAAAAAGCAAACAAGATGATAATTGATGATAACCAAGGCATACTGAGGACTCTGCTTAGGGCGCAAAAAGGTGGGGTATTTCAAAATCCTTCTAGTCAGCAGACCTCGCAAACATCTCCCATCAGGTGAAGAACCCTGCAGAGACTCTACTTCCTGAGGACATTCTCTGATGAAGGACAGTTTTGACAAGTGCTCAATAAATAAAGTTAATGTAATAAAGAGTGAACCAATGGCAAAGTAGCGGAAGTGCAAAAATACCATTAGCTCAGTTCAGAGTCAGGAGGCCTATTTTCATTTTAGCTTCCAGTGAGTGAATCTGCATTAGATGCAGGCAGGCGGGCAGGGGGGTGGCACACTAAGAAGACTTCATTCATTTGTGGCTTGAATGAAACAAATACATTTACTTTAATCATCGATTAACAAGTAGCTGACCCAAACTATCTGTATATAAACAGCATTAAATGAATCCTGACGTCAAAGAGTATTATTAAAGGGCTTTCATGTTTTAGCGTCTTTTAGCTCACTGTTTTGGTTTGGAAGCCTGACCTTTACTGTATTGGTTCACTTTCACCATTCTCAGCTAAATATTGAGATCAGAACAAGTATTAAAAATGAGCTAAAGCTAAAATGTAGATATATGTCCCAGAATTTTTCTATTTTAGGAATTATTCTATTTTTCTATTGTAGCGTAGCAAGTTAGCATATGCATAAACACAAATCTCACCTTTACAGATCTTTTTTTTTTTTAAATAAAACCAGTAATTGTGAGATCAGTGTTTTTACACTTTCTCCTCTGTGGACCATAAATGATTGTGTAAAATCACATTTCCATTTTAATAGTTTCAGCGAATAAGGTGGGTCTCACCAAAGCTATCAAGACTGACCCCAAGAGACCCATAAATATGTTTAATAATTTAAAGATCTGAAATAAGGACTCTAAATTAAATACTTATTACAGCCACACTTATGATATTATAGATCAGCTTACTCTAAAAACAAAACTTGAAATAGGCACATAAAAAAAGAAAGAAAACAATATCATTGTCTTTATATTAATGGAACTCTCATGTTTTTTGACAGTCACAACTTAAGTAAGCCTAAAATATTTTCATGGGAATTTGTCATCAGGGCAACACAGAAGCTGCAGTTTTGAAAAAACAAAACAAGCAACCATAAACAATCATCTTTCTGAACGTAATCTAGTATTTTTAATGCCTAAACTTAACAAAGAAAAAAAGACTCTATTCTTAAAATTCCTAAATTCCTAATGAAATATGAAAACATGCAGCATATATGACTCAAACCTGGTCCTCTAGTGAGAGCAGTGAAAGGGTTATTTAAACAACCAACTTGTCTAGGCTCCAAGTATGAAAGTTTCCAACATTTCAAAGTGGAAATTATAAATTTAAATCAGTACAGTGGCCAGACAGGCGAAAAATGTTGTTCGGGGACATGAAAAAAATATTGAGAAATTCATGTTCAGGAACACCAGAAAAAGTGGAAAATCTGTATCCAGAAACAGCAAGAGGTCATGACTGTTTCACTGCTTATTTAAACAGTTCAGTTCAACTGGACCTTCAAGATGGCCTTGGGAATATCAGCCCTTTAACACTGTTTGATCTGGGTTAATGATTGACCAATAGTGCCCTAACATCCCTTTTCAAAACATTTTTTTTGTGTAAATATAATGTAAAATAGCAATTTTTCTAATAGTAATTTCCTGTCCTGATCCACCAAATTACTGTTCTTGACATTCTTGGTTTTCATAGCAGCCTCAATCTAATTAATCTAGATGAGTGCAACAGAACGATGACTTCATCCAAAAGGTTAGGTGGAGTAAAAATGTAAGACATTTATTTTAAATTACAGTCATTTTTCTGGGGGAGAAACCTCAGACATCACTCCAAAAAGAAATTATTGGTAGGATCTCTCCAAGTTTTCTCCCAGTTTTTAAAACGTAACCAGGTGCCTGTGTTGTTGTGTTTCACTGGAAACATACGTAACCCTGCGAGGAAAAGATTTGTGAATAGTCACTGTACAATGAATTAACAGACTTGCCAATTATGCAAGCCTGCATAAAATATACTTACAATCATCACTGCACTGGAGTTTAAAAATTGAACAAGCTTTGAGGAAATAGCAGAAATACATGACATCAGTCCAAGACAAGTAGTAGTGTTGTATTTTACTCTATCAGCACAGTTTATAAATTATACTTGATGTTTGCAAGAAGAATGCATGCAAATTTGCGCATTTCTAGCACTTTGTAAAAGTTTTTTCTGCACACTACAGGTATTGGTGTCTTCTTCTGTCAATGAATTTATACAGTGCATGGTGTTGATAGTGCAAATAGTTCAGCAGACAAACATAGGAAGGTTCTAACTGTTGTGGCGGGGCTGGGCAAAGATGACTGGGCAATGTTTAAATACGCTGTTTAATTCTAATTAGGTACGGTCTGGTGGTGCCCTCGGGTCCCAGTGTATGTGCCAGTCTTCCCATACACACATACACACACTGTAATGTCTATTGCCTCCCTCAACAAACCCAATTCTATGTTCTTCATAAAAGTCTCCATAAACTACAACACAGGGACTATTTCTTGTAGAGTAACCCGCCCTAGAGTAAAAAAGTTGCAAGAAAGACAAGCTGGTTCATTTGCAGTTGCAGAAATGGCTCTTTCTAAGTTTTCTATAGTGTTTTTTTTTCCTGTATTTGCCATTGCAACGCACATTAATTTTGTTCTTCATGTAAATCAGATATTAACAATTTTTTGCTATTCTTCTATTCTCTTCAACCCAAGTGTAAGTGGTAGGAGAATACTGTCCGAGATAAGTAACACAGACATCTTCCAGTTCAACCACTTTCAAAATGTGTGCCCATAGCTTTGTTTGTAAGGGCTATTTGAGAGTCTCTAGACACAAAAAAAGACAGAATTATAAAGTGAAATTTTGGGAGTACGGGCTTGTGGTGGGGCGTGGTTTGCGGTGCCGTGCGGACGCACCTGCACGGCATCCGCAATCACGCCCGCCGTGTTAAAACACGTGGACTCAGGGGTTGGGGTGGGTGTGTGGTGTGACGTGAATTAAATAAAGTTGGCTCTGAACGTTGCTCGGTGGTCCCGCCGTGCCTTATTCACGCCACAGGGCTAAATGACGCTATGGCATTCAGACATACAGCATCTAGACAACATAATGTATGAAGTAATTTGTTTTAAGCCTACTGAACCCCTACAGCTCATTGTCTCACTTAATGTTTCACAGTGTCAAATCGACAGGTGAAACAGTGCAAAACAGCAGAGGTATGAAACTTGTTTCATCCTTGAAGTGATGCTGGCTGCTTTGAAATGCAGCTTGAGCTTTCCTCCTAAATACTTTCAGGCCCACCCATCCACCCAGGATTAAAACACATCTGTCTTGGTAGAAATACCTTCTTATGAACCACTTTAATCTGTTCTCCTGTTACACCATTGTTGACAATAATATAGTATACAGTATGAAATGCATATATCAAATTTAAAAGGTTTGTGAGATTCTGCTCAGCCACAAAACCACTGACTGACTCACTGTTTTCATTTAGTGAGAAAAGCATTTCAGAAATGTTGTTTTGCCAAAAATATCATCTGTATTCTACTTACTCTAGTTTGCCTGTATTTAATTCACACCACCTTCCCCAACACACACGTTGCAGTTAACGCTATTATTTTTGGATGACATGAACATAAAACTGAAAATAAATGTTTCCCACTTGAACACTGTATTCCCAAAAGTGCTACAATAACTCCAGAAATTGGTTATAAGATAGCAGCTCGTGCTTATAAATTTCATGCTCCTTCACTAGATCACACAAGGACACAGATGTCAACACAAACAGGAATTTGGCAGAGGCCAGGACTGTCAAAAGATGACTCAATAGTGTATTTGGACTAGCATTGTGTCTGTGATAAGAGGGATGACGGTGAGGCTGAAAGGTATAAACCAGAGGTGTGGACTCGAGTCACATGACTTGGACTCGAGTCAGACTCGAGTCATTAATTTTATGACTTTAGACTTGACTTGAAAAAATGTTCTAAGACTTGTGACTTGACTTGGACATTTACACCAATGACTTGGGACTTGAATTGGACTTGAACCGGTTTACTTGAAAAGACTTGATATTTTACCCCAAATATAAAATTTAACATGCATATTATATAGAGATTGAAAATGTGACGTCATTCACGGGTAGAACCGCAAAGGATTCTGGGAACTCGTGGCAAGCGGTACTAGCGCACGCAGGCTTTCAATTAAAATCAGTTACACAGCGATAAAAAGAAACACAAAAATGGCAAGAAGCTGTTGTATCATTAACTGCAATAGCCGGTCGCATGACAGCCACGGGAAGCCGACGGGTAAAGAGATCGGTTGTTATCGGATTACGTCGTTGAAGAGAAATTGTTCGAGCCATGTTTCCGAAGTAACAAAGACGCGACTGGATTGCAGCCATTCTAAGACCAAATATAACGTCCCAGAACCCTCCAGCTCACAGGTTAGTCTGCTCCAAGCATTTCCACGAAGGTCAGTCTGCTGTTGTAGTTAATACGTCATTTTCATAACATAATTAGTGATATAGGTTACAAGCAAGTCTGGCGCTGAACAGAAATTGTCGCGCTATGCTCCTTTATTTATTGTGCATAAATAGTAAATTATCCTGACACAATATTGCGTTTCGCTTCTGTTATTATGGTACATTGACAAAAACATATACTTTTATTCACAGGATAAAACAGGTTTTTTGTATCACTAATTGCCCAGTACGATTACAGCATACAGTATTATTGTCACTGCTACATTTCTGTGATGCTACCAGAAATTATTTCCACTACTAATTAATTACCGTTGAGCTCAAAGGTCCTATTAATAAACGGTTAACGAATGTGTATTTATGAAGACGATTTGTGAGACTGGTAAACTTATGATACGTACGATGGTCTTTCGTTCTACACGGTGCATTTCAAGGTCCTGCACCCATCCGTCGGTAAACTGTACCTGGGCTTGTTGCAGTGACCTGAAGTTACTAAACTTCATGAGTGTATGCACTCACTCCAAGAACCGTATGATTATAAATATGCATATAAATATGCTACAATGAGATAGCTGACTTCATCTAACTAGCAAATGTTGTCCAGGCTACGTTGGTGATGCAGTTTTTTTTAATGTGTATGATATTTTTGTCATGCGATTTTAAAGCTGGTCCTACAACCGCATCCAAGAATAACATGCAGCTTATCTCAGAACTGTCGGTGAAAATTATTCTTGGAGCTAAGTTTAATTGAGCTGCATTTTAAAGAGGTGCAATTTCACAATTTGTGTATATTTTCTACGTTCACTTTTGTCATGTGTTGAGAAAAACACAGATTTAAAATTACATGGTCTAATATTTACATTTAGCATAACTGCAACATTATTTTTTCGTTGTTTTTTTTTTTAAAGACTCGAAAGGACTTGAAATTCAAAGTTTCAGACTTGTGACTTGACTCGGACTTTTACACCAGTGACTTGAGACTCGACTCTGACTTGCCTGACATTACTTGAGACTTGACTTGAGACTTGAGGATAAAGACTTGAGACTTACTTGAGACTTGCAAAACAATGACTTGGTCCCACCTCTGGTATAAACTATGCCAAGCAGCTGTCAACCTCTCCCATCATCTGCTCTCCAGTGAAAATAAGAAGCTCTTAATAAACATTCATTTGACAAAAATATTTACAGGGCTGAATATGGGCGTAATCTTTGGATATCTTAATGCCAGTAAAGAAGAGGGCAAGCCTGAGCCAGGGATAAGAGGAGATGGATTTAGTGGAAGCAAAAGCAGCTGCAGGGAAGCCTCTGTTTCAGATTCAGTGAGAATATTTTCTCCTGGAAAGTAATAGTAGACATGGGATAGTTGACCTACTCTGTTTATCCATCAGACAGTAAAGGTTTATGATGCTATCTGCTTGTGCAGATAGTGTGTAAGTGGAGCAGCATTACCTCATTCTATTTCTCTCAGGAACTACAGGTAAAGAATAACAGAGGGGCATTTGTTTTGTGTCACATGGTGCCCCGTAGGCATCAGATACCTGCTTAATGGCTTTATGCAGACAAAGAATTGCAGGCGTCAGATGACAGGTAATAAAAAGAGCTGATGTTTGGCAAAACCTCATAGTCAGCTCTATTCCATTCATATTTAGGCCTTTTCAGGACCTCTGGAGCATACTCCTTTCTTAATATATCTGTTGATATGTGAGGCACCAGGGACAGCTGACAGTGGAAACCTTCAAGTTAGAAGTGCAGCACAGTTCCTGCCTGAGCACTGGATACGACTGTCCAGCACACGGGAACATTGAGCTCATGGAAACGTACAATTACCAAAAAGAAAAGACATATAAGCTGTTGCCCTGAGTCCAAAAAAGTGTCTTATTAATCTTTCAGTGTGGAAAGGCTTCACTGCTTCATCGTTTATCTCAATGAGATGTAAATTCGTTAAACTCTTCTTCAAATAATGCGCAGAATAGTGAGCATACAGATAGACAGCTGGGATTTGGATAGCAGGAGGTTTCAAGATATATCAGTGCAACATCAAACCTGCTGTTGTAAGTGAAAAGTGGGGCTACATCAGTCTTGTGCAACTTTATCATCTGGTGCAATGCAATTAGCAAATGGTAGCATTGTCACAGTCACAAAGGACTCCTTCACATAGGACATATGCATCATTGGCAAGCACTAAAGGATTTTTACACAAAAGTGTACACTTTGCGACTTTGTCTTGATTAGTAAATTAGGAGATATTTTTTTCATGCAGCAGTGACCAGATTTGTTGTCAGTTACATGCAGTAAAACTATAATTTAGCTTACAGTTAGGTTGGCCAGTTTTGTGTTTGGGTGAAAGCAGTTACTCTATTTGAAGTAGAGACTGTGTGTTGTTTCCACAAGTAAATGGACAATCAGGAGTCCACGGTGTCTGTTACAAGCTAGGATGACCCCTCACTGAGTCTAAGCAAGCGCAATCTGTCCAGACCACGTGGCAGATTTCACCTACAGCTCTCAGCATACAAGACTTGATGAGTCTGGAAGAATATGCTGTTAGGAAGTGTGTAGTCACTTAGGCTTAGCTAGTCCTTATTGGTCAGTTAACCAATGCAAACTATTGGACATCTATTTATTTAACGACTCACAATGTTTCTGCTAATTACAAAAACTTTGATATCTAAAGAATATAGAGTAGTTTATAGTCAATTTGAAGAAATTATCACTCATTCTAATAATTTATTAGAATTTCAAGACATTTGTCCCATCACGGGGAAGTGAAAATTACTTATATTTGTAACAAACTTTGCATCATGTAAGATTTTTTTTTTCAAATTGTGCTTAATACTTTAAATGATTAAAAATCCAAAGTACAAGTCTGATACCAAGCTTGAATTTACAAACAAAGACGATGATGTGTGAAGATGCTGGGTCGGCTAAAACAAAGAACGAGTGAGAGGCTGGAGACAGGAGCTACAGAAAAAATTCTGCCTCACTGAGTCACTTCAGAGCTGATGGGATAATGAGGCCTGGCCAAGAGCAACAGCCTTGGAGGTCTGTGTTCTGTGCTCCACCACCATGCTACAAATACAACGTGACAACTAGCAGGACTCGTCTCTCTCTGTCAGGGATGCACCAACTGCCAGTGTCTTTCCTGTCTGCCCCCCCTTCCATCCCAAAATCCCAAAATCATCTCTCACATCACATGGCTGCGTGTTGGCTCACTCACAGTGCAAGTCCTCTGTTTTGCTCTACGCATCGGGATTTCCCATAATGAGCCCTGGGGTCTTCCATACTCCCTTATCCCCTTATCCTGCCTTCTTCCTGTTGGCCCAATCCCCATGCGGAGACGTGAGAAAGTGCAGGTCTGTAGTATTACTAAGATGACACCATTCACACTGGCTGATATGAATGGTGCTGAGGTCTTGGCTTAGATAAGTCCTGATTTGAACTTTGGGATTTGATAAGTACTGATGTAATGTTTCATAGTCGAGTAAATAATGGTGCTACACACCCTAATTCTAGCTCATTGCTAACAGTTTTCAAGTCAGACATTTAATGTGGATGAACAAAAGCAACATATGTCATTGGTTTCCCACACAAAACATTTGGAAGTTTGTTTTTTCAATGTGCACTGTAATCATTTGCAGAGTCTCAAATGAATAGTTGACAGGGTTCAACAATACATTTGAAAACCCTATGAAGTAGGACATGAAAATGTTTCTAATTCAGAATGCTGATAAGTGTTTGGATTGTGGGGGGAGAACCAAATCATCCAAAAGAGATACATGCAGATGTGTAGAAAAGTCTACACACAAGGGACCAAATCAATGGGTCAATGTGCCATCCATTTTTACTGGGTTAGACTCTGGATGAAAAGTTTGGATACACTTTCTAATTGAGGTATTTTTTTCTGCTTTTTTTCACAGTTTCCTTCAATAATGAAGACAACCAAAGACATTAAAAACATGCAAAAACGTGAAATTAAGTAGTGAAGAAGAATATTAAATTCAGTATGTTTGGTCTGTAATGGCAGAAAGGCTAGAGAATTAAAAATAAAAAAACAGAATAAAAAAACAGCAAAATGAACAAGAAAGGTACTGAGAGAGTGGCTCACCTGCCATTATCGCTGCTACTGCCGATGCTCATGCCAGTTCTGTGCAGTATCTACAAAATGCGAGATCGCATACCTTTGCCTTGGCTCTTGAAACAATCTATAACCCACTGTTCATATAAACTGAATTGTCCCACCAAACTACAGAAGTAATGCAACTGTCACACTAGGGAAAACAATGGTTGGAGACTGTGACACGACCAGAATTATGCAATAATGCGCAATGAACTTGCAACCTGTTGCCTTTGAAATGGCCTTTGAAATCTTCAAAGTGACTTTCGTGTGTCAAGGCAGCAATAAAACAGAGTCGGTCTGCTATTAGTTTGAAATTGAATCGGGTCAAGTTGGCAATTACAGGGAATCTGTTTGTGATAATGTGATTATTAACTGTGATAAATCAATAAAAACTGCAAAACGTTTGCCTTCTGCATAAACAGAAATTTGCATTAAACAGAAAATCACACTGACTACTTACATCGTCAGTAAGTAGTCAGAACCTCATAGTTTTGAACAGAAGTTCAGAAATTCCTCCACAAATAAAATAAATTGCTGCAGCAATTAAACTGCAAAATCATATGAGTGCCCTGTAACCTTGCTTTTATATAGAAATATAACCAGAGTACAACCAGTCTGCAGACAGTCCCCTACTGCAAAGAGGCGAATTGTGCTCATCAACGCAGACAGTGCTAGCCAAAACTAGCCTACTCATCTTCCAGACTCCTTTAACTAAAACATCTTCCCCAGTGTTGTCTTTTTTCATTATTTTTATGACAATAAGTGAAAACACATTACTTCACCAAGAAAAGATATGGAGTGATTACTAGAAGACCTGGCCTTCATTGCCACCTAATGTTGGTTTGAATTTGACTGCACAGTGAAGGGAAAAACAGCTAACAAGTGCTAAGCATATGTGTGACCTCCATCAAGACAGTTTGCATTTTGTAAAATGGGAAAAGGGATGAAAACCCTTTGATGAGTAGATGTACAAAACTGGTACTGTATCTAACATTCTCAGAATTATGCCTTTCAAAGCAAGACTTTAAATGTAGCACATATTTTCTTTTAACTACTCATTGACTAGATGGTGTGTCCTGAACACGTCTGAAATGGCACATATTACACGAGCGTTACTGTATTAGCCAGAGGAGAAGCTGCATGAGCAGTTCAGCCCCAGTCTGCGCTAGTGGTCAGCAACCACAGCCTCGCTCCTTCCCTGGAGAGCAACAGACAGACACGCAGACGAATGAACGACCAAAATTACAGCTCAACCAGCATTTTGAGGATAAACATCTCTTGCAAAAATACACCGAGCAGCCAGGAGCAGAAAAACCAGCAGGTTCAGCAACCAGGGCACAGCACGAGGAAGGCACGTTGGCCTGCTGTATTTAGAACTTGTCTTTCTAAGGATAATCTCATCCCTGGACTTCTGCGCATGGATCTCAATTTGTGGCTTCTCTGACAGACCAAGGGTGGAAGGGCCATCCTTTGATGTATTTATAAATATGTATTGCTTGTTTGTAAAATGCACCCACAAAGTTGAAGGAAGTACGGTGCACACTAGAATTCTTGACCACAGAGGTCATTTATTTCATGCTAAATGATGCCTTATTGGCAAGAGCTTCTAACCTAAAGTAAAGCTATATTAGTTTTACCTGACATCTTTGGCAAAATTCAAGCTTGCGATCTCCATCTTCAGACCAAATTCAGTCACAAGGGATCGCTTTTTGACAACCAGACCCAAAAGTTAAATAGCTGAGTCTAGTTAAATGACCTCTCTGAACCTTTCTATCTGAACCCAGCCGCTTGTTATACTTTGTCAGTCCTGGCCCCCTCCAAGGGCCCCATTGTCTGGGGGCAGAAGCTGTAAACCCTGCCCTGTTTCTGGCCTCAGAGGCTGGACAATGGGCAAAGACAAACCTCTGACATCCCGTCCTCCAAGGGTACAGCACTATTGACTTTTTCTATCTCCTCTTTTCTCACTGATGTTTGTGTGTGTGTGTATTTGTTGGAGGGTAAACGTATTTGCTTTTTCAATCAAAAGAAAAACACAGAAGGAAATACAGCGAGTGAAAGAAAAGGACAAAAGATGTAGGGCCTCAATGATGAAGTGACCTGAAGAGAGGTGAGATCATTTCAGATGGGATTACACCCCCACGCCCATACACCAGCTTCATTGTCCCCAACCCTACAGTAGAGAGCAGGATATTGCTGCACCGTGCAGTCTTTTCACTATGTGATCTCAAGCCTGCTGAGTAAGGTTTTTTTAGGGTCAGCAAGTTCTAAGGGTTCTCTTAAAGTCAGTGATGACTCGAAGTGAATTATGCTGGAAGTAGTAGACAGAGACTTGCCCCCCAAATAAATCAGTTTAAATCAATAAAAGTAATAATATTCTAAAAAAACTGGCAATGTGTCTTCTTCACAATCTGCATGTAGCTAAAGGCACCACTGTGTTCTTCAAGTAAGTGTTCTTCATCTTCACCTCCCTGGCACAGGGAATCCCCCTCTGCCTTCTTGTTTTTATTTACTCACAGAATTGCTACATGAAAATATCATTTTGAATCCCAGAAATGTTGTCATCAGCTTTCACATCTAAAGATGTATCTATTTTCTCTAGACTTTGCCTATATATATATATATATATATATATATATATATATATATATATATATATATATATAATTTTTTTTTTTTTTTTTTTTTTTTTTTTGAAGTTCAACTAATGCATATTTGATACATGACATGAATGGCCTCAGACAGCAAACTGATCCAGTGACTATGAAGAGTGACTAATAAAGGAATTGCATTCCTTTATTAGTACAGTACATCAAAGTTCAAAGGCAACTTCTCCACATGTCATCCTCCACAGCTTGTAGCTATACTACAATAATCTTCTGTGCTCTTGACACAATCAACTATAGAGCTTTGTGATTAGTTGAGATACCAACACACAGATACATTGTGAGCTGTGGTGCAGCAGTAGTAAATCAGCAGCACCTCTTTGGGTCATTGCTGTGCCTTCTTCAACAGTGCCATGGAATTGGCAGTCACTGAGAAGTTCTCAGAGGTGTTGGTCCCCTGGAACCTGATGCTTGGTACATGCTTCATTCTTTGATGAAGACTGGAACATAATCCTCATCACATGATTTTCTGAAGTCAACGATAAGCTCCTTGGGCTTCCCTGTGTTAAGGGACACTGAGCATCATCTCACCATATTTGCACCTTCGCTCTGTAGGCTGATTCATTATTGTTGGAAATCAGCCTAATCACTGTCATCAGTGAATTTTATGATGGTATTGGTGGTGAATGCAGGAAGACAATCATGAGTAAAGAGGGAATAGGGAATCAATACAAACTCAATACACAGCCTCGCACGTCTTTGTGTTTAGTGTTATGGTGGAGAAGAAATAGGACTCTAGTCATGCCACCTGAGGATCCAGGTAAACTGTGGTAAGCTGAGATCCAGGTAATATGGTTTGTGAGTGAGCTGCCAGGGGACAGCAAAACTGAAGGCAGAGCTATAGTGAACAAATAGCACCCTAACATATGTTAGGATGCCTTGACTGATCTAGAGTGACTGATCTCTTTGATGAGCTAGCAAGTTGGCAGGCTCTGTAAACAAACTAATGTCCAGAGTCCAGAGAAGCAGGGATACTGGCCTTGATGTGGAAGGGGACCAATATTTTTAACCTGGTATTACTGTCATTGTGAGAACAATTAGTCAAGAATCATTCATGACGTGACGTGGACGTGACATTCTGAACTGAAGACTTGTACACCAAGAAAACAAAGTGCGAACTGTTAGTCTACTAATGTAATGTGATCTACTAATACATAAAGAATACTTTTATATATTTTCCATGTAACTCTGCTAGATCCAGATGGAACGATTACTCTGTTGACTTTACCACTTGGGAGCTGCAAAGAAATGAATTGAACTTTAACTTTCACTATTGGCTGCAATTATTGCACCCACAGTGATTTACCATCATACACACTTCCATATTTCATCCTCAGAAGGCTATTCCCAGAGTTTCAGCTAGTATCTAGGAAGTCTTTGATCATACATTAAACATTCAGCATTTTTTTCTACCTTGCTAGTACACAGTATATGCCAGCAAAATCCAACAATAAGCTACTGTCAGAACAAGCCTTTTCCCAGTTGTCAAAGATAATTTCCTTGTATGGATCAAAGTACGTCAGTGAATTCTAAAAGGGTCTGACTTCCAACAGTAGTGAATAATTATTACCTTTAAAATAAATTATGGAATAGGTTGAATAGTCAAAAGGGTAATATTCAAGGAGCAATGAAGACCACTTTTTTTTCTTTTCTTTCCTTTTTTCATAAGAATAAATAAATTCTGGAACATGGAGCTCAAATTCCCCACAAATGGTTCTGTTTATTTACTAGAGCTAAGGAAATCTGTAACACAATCTGGTGGGTAAGGAAGTCTTAAAAATGAATTTCAATTTACCGTCAATCTCCGAGACCCACTTTTATTTCCAGGCTAATGTAGCGCAACATGTGACAACAAATTATTCTCTTTGTTTTTACTCTTCACCCACACAAGGCCTCGTTCAAAGTGCTGGGTCCACTGAGTTCAACAGGCAAGCATGTAAACAAAGTCACAAAAGCACAGATTAACCAGTTACCATTGGTTAACAATTTCAAATCACTGAACAGCTGATTATCATGCTACTGATTACCAACAACCTCCATTCACTTTTCAAATTAGGCTAGTCTTGGCATTGATTTTACAGATCTCTATGGGGATTGAGCACCATTCTTCCATGATTTTATTTTTTGTGTGATGGTAGTAGACGGGTATTCAAGTGAGCTGAGATCTGGTAGTCTAAGGAGGTTGAAAAGAAAGTGACTGTACTTCTTTAAGTCATGACCCATGCCTTTTTTCATACCTTGGCTCATGTGATGAGGCACATGATTAATACTGGGACAGCATCCTCTTAACAAAGAGGTAAAACATCTACACAAGCACATAAAGAAGTTCAGTTTTTCCTTACACTACCATGACCTGGATGACTGAGACCCTTCACAAACACATTCACATCCCGTAATTGTGAAGATCATGGGATATGATCATTTTCAGGCTGATAACAACTATGAAGTTAGGCCAATAGAGGAGGAGGCTTTATAATCATGGAAAAGGCCAATCCCTTCAGGATAGAAACATCTGACCACAGGGAAAAGTTTTTTTTTTTAAATTAGATATTAGTTTGCAGTGATTTATGCTTGAAAGGTGGAAAGTGGACCCAAAAATGCACATAACAGTACAACAGACTCTGGATTTCCTCAGTGCAACAGCTGGCGTTGAGATTTTTCTTTTAATCTGTCACTTATCTGCATGTATCATTTTGTAATGATGATGCTACAAGAACAGATAAGAACCCATATGGCCATACCATATGCAGTCACTGAACCCTACATTAAAAGCTGTACATGTCTTGACAGTACATAAAGGTCATACATCAAAAATGGGTTGATCCCCCCCATTACTGGCTGGTGATACTATACATATACAGTGGCTTGCCATATGCAAGGCCAGGATGTTTACCAGAAAAGTTTCCCTCCTTCCTTATAATCGTCTAAACCACCATGAGTGTTGTGGAAACTGGTTAGCCTTCACTCTCATGGATCTGTAACGGAAGGCAGCTTTCACGGTTGATTTTTTATTGTCCAAACAGTGCCTCAAAATACACAGGGTGCTAAGCCTGATCCTTTATAAGATGATGATAATTATAATGCACATCTACATTGTGTATCTGAAACTGCTATTGTGTGGGGGGGGGGGGAAAGTGCTGTGTTTTCATTATGCTAAATCTTCAATGAGTGGTTTCCACTGTCAAAGCAAAGACATTCTGTCTATTATTGAGGCAGTTTGTCTCTCTGTTCATTCGTTTCTTAGAACAAGAGAAATGTGTCTTTTTCTCATGTGTAAATCACAGTAATGCTCTGAGCCGAGGCAGCTGTAAAAGCACACCTAACAGATGAGTTCTCAATTAAGATTCCACAGTCAGTTCACTCCCAGCACCAAAACACCAAAAGACTCATGAATATTGAAAAACTGTGTTAGAACATCATTTTGTCCCTTTTTCATCGCATCATTACTTTACTACTCGCCCTTGTCACTGTAAAGAACCTCGACATAAAACCTGACACATTTTAATTTAGATTTACTGGGAATTCAGAGGATGTTCATTGAGTTTCTATAGGACTGAAATCTTAAGGATTTACAGGTTTACTACATAGTGGGAGGTTTCATGTCTCCAGTGGTGTGGGCTTAAAGTGATTTAATATCTGTATCAAAGAGTCAGAGAACTGAAGCTCATTCATACACAGCAGCTAAGTCAGTTCCACTTTTCTTTATAATCCTTCACAAGGTTGACTAATGAAAGTAATACAGCCTTCACTGTGACAATGGCACATTATTACTCGTGCTATAGAAAACCCCTGACTGCAGGCAGGGAAAGAAAGTTGTAATCTAACAGCAAGCATGGAATGATGCAGGCAGCAATGAATATGTAATCCTGTCACATCCCAAAGTATTCTTTGGTCATAAATAGATATCATGTATGGATTAGACATAAATTATATACACGTTAAGCTAATATGCAACATTTCTTTTCATTTCAGGGAACTAAAAACAATTTTATTTGTTTCATTCATTATTCACAGCAAAAGTGTTTCTGCAAGATGAGAACAATAGGAGCTTCTTACTTATAAAAGATAAGATGAACGTGACTAGAACAGCTTCCAACAGCAACTTTTAATGTTTTCTGATCTGCACTTCTGTCCACAACAAAGCTGCATGCTATTATTTACTGCCGCGTCCGAACAATGATAACAAGAGCAACTGCCACACATGTGAGCTCATACTTTGATAAGCCCCGCCCACAGCAGCGCAGTGGCAGGGAGAATCAGAGTGGTCACATGGCTTCTCTAGTCATCTGTTACAATAGTGGCCTAACTTGGTCTGTCTGATCGTACCGACCGCTTTCAACTGCTGCCAGGGCCACAGGAAGCCAGTCATCATCACTGTGCAAGTGTGTGCGCATGTGTGTGTTAGGTGGAAGTCCTGGAGGGAAGGGATCTCTTGTCTCGCAATTTTCCGCCCTGATTGGAGTGAATGAGTGGTCATTCTGTTGCTCAGCTGAATCTCTCCACCTCCTTTTCACTTAAAGTTCGCAGCGTGGAGGCAAAATGACACACTCTTACAGCTCGAGATGTGACATCATCTCAGGCTTGATGCTTGTGCGTGCCAAGTTGCACACCCCTGCAGACTATGAGCCTTTTTCTATATATAAGAAAGTTAATGCAGCATTAGCACAAAAGATTATAAGGATACAGAGAAACAGGGTCGTCTGGTTTTCTGACAGCTAGATAGAGCTTTTAATGGCAGAAGGCCTTTCCTGGTGTTTTGACTTCTTGTAACAGCTGGGATGGGAATAACCCTTTGTTAGAAATTATTTGTCAAGTTAGTAGATCCTAAGGAGCTGATCTCACAAAACAAATTCCCAGGAGTCTAAAGTGACTGCGTTGTCTTAATATTTCTTAGTTAAATCTTTAGTGCTTAAATAAAGGTTGAAAAGGTTATAAAAGAGGGAAAAGAACAAAATAAACAAATAATACCCCCAGGAGTCATAATATTTTTTTACCCTTTAAGATGCAATAAGGTGCAAAAAACAATAAGTATAATGTCAATGCTAAAAAAAAAAAAGATGAAGCAAATTTAATGCACCATTATCTCATGACATCCTTAAACATCTACACGATGTGACCTGTTTTTACAAGAGGCCATAAAGTGTGTTTGTGTAAATCATAAGCTCAAGTTTCATGTTTAACATGTAGCTCACAAACTCACTAATATAGTACATTTAACAGAATGAAGACTTTTCTCTTAGATCAGCACTCTTCCTTTCAACTAAGCTCCCGCCTGCAGCAACTCTTATTTAATTACTGTATACATCAAGGCATGTTGCGTCTTGGTGGTGAACGTTTTGTAGTGAGTTTGTGTGTCTGTGTGTGCATAGCATAGAGCTTATAAATTTTTACAGATTTGTTTTCACTGTAACCAAGGATTGACTTTAAATATGCCAGACTTCCACCTAATATCTCTTCAAATCCCTGTGAAAATTATGACTCAATCATTGCTTGAGGTAATGACTGTTTACACTCTGTTTTACAGCGTGGTGTTTTAATGATCAATCTGTTCAGCGGGAGTGTCAACGCCCAGACTCGCATCCCTTGCCCCGGGTCTTTTCACAAATTTTCTGCAGCGAAGAGCGGATACGGGTCTTTTCAGAGTTCTTGGCCTGAAAAGGTAGAAGCAGATATGTTTATGTAAAAGTTCTACTAAAGGTGGAGGCCAACAGTGAGAGGTTACGTGGATTGAGGGTGCTCTGGCAAACATGTTTGCTCACATCCTCCCACACACACAAGTGCCAAACATCAAATCATCCAATTTTCATCATCTCAGAAGGAAACATACAGACATACGCACATTTTCTTGGCTATAACACACAGGCAGATTTATGAGTATAAGAATTTCCAGTTTGCCATGTACTCTGTTGCTGCAGAAAATCATATAAAAAGCAGAACAGAAGCAGAAAAAAACATATTCCAGAAAACAATAGGGACCGTATTAAACAGGTTCTTTATAATGTGTTCAAATGTACACATTAATACATGAAGGCTGTTCCAGTTTCCTTGTCTGGAGGCACTGTTATGAGAAATGTGATCTGAGGAGCCAACACACTTAACTGTGAAGTTCTTTAGTGGTTCAAGTCCCCTTTAATAAAGAAAAATCCCCTCACCTGCCACAGCTGTCTGCATAAACATGTTGTGAGCCCATACACCCCCTCACACACACATACACACACACACACACACACAGGGACAATTACCTGCTGTCAAACTAGAGAACAGTCATTTAAGGAAAATCAAACCAAACAAAAGGCAGCCAGTTCTCATCTTGGATTACAAATCAGAGGAGCCAGAGCTCTACTGCAACAAAACACAATGCCACTCTGTCTATGCCCTGACAGATGAGGAAAGGAGAAAACATTAGTGGGAGGAAAGACTTTAAAATCAAAGAAAGTGTTACGCACATCTGACTTACACATTCTGTACTATAGTACTCTAAGTTCTAAAGACCAAACAAAGCTGCAGCATATGAAACTGTAACGAATGTGTGCGGTGAAGTCATAGTGGCCAGGGTCAGAATCACAGTTTAGATTTGAGCCTTTAATGGAGTATTTACATACAGCTGTCAAATGTTTTAGTCAAGTGTGTGTTTCAATTGAGGAACAGACCCTTAATTTAATAATTTGTAGGAGCCCTTTGTAGGAGCCCCTCTGGCAGGGATCATGGTTTTGAGTTTTGTTTGGTAAGTTTCTACAAGCCTCGGATGCCCTGGGGAGTTTTCCGATTCTGCCACACAGATCCTATTAAACTTTGCTGAATTGAATGGGGAGCATCTGTAAGAAGCCATCTTCAGGTTTCCTCCCAGATATTCTGTACTGTCTGTGCTTTAAAGGGCAGTCAAAGAACTGTTCTAAATCCATTCCTGGGTTGAACATTTTGGGAAAAAGCTAATCTATTGCATCAGTCTCTGTGCACTCTGAAACAGGGCTTTTGGCTGTCGTCTATTACTGCTGAGAAGCCCCCTCAGGTATGATGCTGCCACCTCCATGCTCCGTTATAGGATAAGCAGCACCTGTTGTTTCTTAGACATGGCACGTGACGTTCAGCCCAAGTAGTTCGACTTATACAAGGGTTTTATTCAAAAAGCTTCCATATAATCTTTCTAAACTAAAGGCCTAATTAATAAAGTGCTGCAGAGAACCATCTTCTCAGCAGCTTTGCTCAGCTTTTGCAGAAAATCTGAAGTCCTCTTATAGAGACATGACAAGAGATGAGATGATATGACATGATAGAGTAACTTTGTGTCCATTCACTTCAAATTGCCATATGTGAAACCTTAAAACTGAACAACTTCATAATTTAAGAAAAAAAGTAAATTTAAAAAGAAGTTTTTTATTTTTTTCAAAAATAAATGACTAATTAGGTCAACTTGATTCTAATTGTCAGCTCTGGACAGACAAAAGATGTTCACTGTGAGGGTGTTTGGTAGTTTCTGTACTTTTGTTTCATTCAGGAGCTTCATCATTTAGGCAGCTGTACACCCCAAGTGTAAACACGATTCATTAATCAGTTATTCATAGCAGTCCCACTGCCTCAAGGCAACCTTTGTTGGCAAACACTGTTTTGTAAACCTCTGAATTTGCACTGCAAAGATCCAGTGTAAAATGGAGCCGTTATTAGAGCAGCAGCTATGCTTCTAATACACTCTAAAGAACCAATTAGCAGCATACTATTCTCAGGGTGCACAAAAGCAGGAAATTAAAGCATTTAAAATTTTCAGGGGAGCACGAGATGCAAATGTGGCTCTGTTTCTCACTCTCTGGTATTAACTTCAGAGGGAAGTGGGGGTTGAAAAATAATTGATAACACACTTTAGTTTAAAAAAAGAAAGAAATCTGTTTTCTTTTTCAAGTTCACTTCCAAACATATTGCACACATACACCACTGCAGGAGAAAAGGACAACATGTAAAATAACTCCTCAAAACTAAGAGCTGAGGCTCATTTCATTTTTAATGTATTAAAAAACAGTCTTTGGTTTGCATTTAATGTTGATGTTGAAATGGAGAACAGGTCCTTTCTCTCATCCCCACCCCTGCTTCCTGTTCTGCACCTTACTAAACCTTAAAATTAGAGATTCATCTACTTAGTATTAGATTTCAGAGAGTTCCAGTATTTAATTTTTACCTGCATGCATGTTACTCACATACTGTTCCAGAGACCAAGTCAACATCCATTCCAAAAGCACTGAGACCTCAAATCGTTTCATATCTATTCATATCCAATAAAACATTAGTCAAAAACATCTGAAAGTACAGTGCTGTGAAAAACCTTGGACTACCTTTAATTTCTTTATGTGAAATGTTGCTTCCAAGGAACCACACTTTTGCTATTTCTTTTATTTAGAGTGGCCTTGAGCAAAGGTTCTCTAGCCTTTCTAGAGGTCTTTCAATTCATTAATTTGGACACTGGCTGCTTTTTTGTTGCTAATTTTCTTAGTTCGGTTTTTATATGTGACCATTTTCAGAGGGATGTTTTTTTCTGTGTTTGATGAACCACTTCAATCATTCAAACGTAAAATAGCACACAACCACAGAGATGAACCAGATTTGTGTCAGCACATAACAGACAACTTAGGGTTTGTAGGGTTTGGTTGGGTACAGTATGGTGTGCTTTTGGAAGAAGTGGCATGAATAAAAAAAATATGTACAGATGAATGGTGTCTGAAAGTTATGCCCTTAAGAAATCGTGGGGAAAAAGCAAAACTACTGGCACAGGACCTGAGAGATGCTGATACATGGTGAAGCCTCACCAAAAATGGTGTCTTGGTTGAACCTTGGATTCAGTAGGAGCAATGCAGATTCAGGCTGTGGAACAGTGAACCACAAGTTTTCTGGAGAGATTGTGAGAGTTCGACTATCCACTTTATCCTCTTTACATATGTTTTGTGGACTTGGTGAATTCTTATAATCAGGTTCCCCTGGGACACCTGTGGGGTGTACTGTGAATGTATGGGGTTCAAGAGTTGCTGCTACAGGCCGTCAGGTGGGAACTGTGTCTGGTCCTTGGCACAAAGTCAAGCACATCTTCAGAGTATGTTGGACTCTGCCATCTATGTCCAAGCCCTCGACTATGGTCATGAAATATGTTTAATGCTTAATAGAGTAAGGTCACAGTCACAAGCAGCTGAATTAAGTTTACTATGTAGGGTGCTGGGCTCAGCCTTAGAGATAGAGTGAGGCTCTTGGACAACCAGAGGGACCAAAAAAAGAGATAGTTGAGATGGTTCACCTCCATTTTGAGGTGTTCCAGGAATGCCCAACTGGGAGGAGACTCTATGAAACCCGTTAGAGAGAATGTATATATCTCATCTGGCTTGATCCCAGATGATCCCCCATGAGAAATTGATGTGGCTGGGGAGGACATATAAAATATCCTGCTTAGGCTGGATGCAGTACCATCAGGAAAGCGATTAAGTGGCAATAGATACATTTTGCAGCATGTATCTATTGCAACATAATCCGAAACACACTGTCAATGCAGTAAAAGCATACTTGGGTAGAAAAACACACAATGAAGCAGTATCAGTCGTGGACTGGTCTCGCCAGAGCCTGACCTCAACATTACTAAAAAAGTGTGGGATCATCTTGAACAGTGAACAGAACAAAAACGCAATGTTCACAATGAACACACCCGAAACTCTGGCTGATTGGGACCCACACCCAGTTTCACACCTTGGCTCAGGCGATTAGAAGATCATCAGGGGGTCCTTTTGTCCCTCTGTGGGGGGTTACTCCCACTAGGTTTATATCTGGGACTCTCCACCTTAGAACTGAAGAAGCTTCTCGGATGAGAGGTGAAACGTCTTCAAGTAACTTAAAGAAGTCCAGACGCTTTTCTTTGCAAGCTCCTTTGACTACGATGACCTGGATGACTGAGAACCTTCACAGACAACAGAACAAAAAGTAAAAGAAGAAGAGCTTTAAATTTCCTGCAGTTCTTAAGTATTTTAAAAAGAAAAAAGAAAAACCAACAACCAAAAACCGTTTTGTTACACTTACCACAAACCTACACAGTAAATGTGAAGAAAGTTCTAAAATTGGACGATTTCTGTTCAAGTAGGGATTTAGCTTTGCAGTTTGCTTTGTTAATTGCATGAAAGTGGAGCTTACAGAATCTGAAATTCTCTCTTATAAGGTAACACATGTGGATATTTACATATCATAGTTTGTTCATTCTTGCATAAAAATGACAAAATCACCATGCGTGCTTAAAACAAGTACCCGCACACGTTCTTGGAGGATTTGGATAGAAAAAGTCATCAGTATCATCTGAAGACAATTTAAAATGATCCTCTCAGTATGCTGAGACCTTTCATCTGACAAACAGAACCAGTAGTGTATGCGTAGTCAACCAGAATCAAACATTTTATATTTATTTAAACACATGAGTTTTGAGTTTTGAAAGCTGAATTGGCATTTTTTGTCCTAGCTGTCTCCTCAAAGTTATGATGTAATTACTGCAGTGCATGTCCCTGAGAAGACAAAAGAGGATAGAGGACCCTGTCCCCTATGACCTTGGTCCAGACTGCCTCCTTCTTTGCCATTCTTATCTGGTCTTATTTAAGGCTGTCATTTATATGTGAAAGGTTTTTTTCCCCATGTTTATGTATTTTTCTATACTGTTTAGTATATTAACTCCTACTTATGCCATCGTTTGAGAGGTACAGCCCAACATCAAGCCTCCGCAGTATAAGGTAGGACTTACCATGTTTGTTTATTTTGTTGCTGTGTATTGCCATCTTGTGGGCTTCTATGGTACTACTGGAAAGAATGTTTATAAGAACAAGACCATTTCATTGTCCTGGTTCTTCCCTAATATCTGGTAGCCTTTATTGAAGGTATCAGAGGTCATAACAGCAGAAACAAAAGCATGAACAACACATAAAAGAATCATTTACATAATCATGAATTTGGCTACATTCTTCCTTTTTTGCCACTGTCTCTTTTGGCACTGCTCGTCTCCGTTTCCCTAAAAAGATGTGTAAAATGTTTAATATCTTATCTTAAAGAGAAATATATGAGTCTGAAACAAAAGGAGTCAGATAGGAGAGAAGAAAGATGGTAAGATGGTCCAGAAAGTCAAACAGGCTGAGATAAAGACAATATGTAAGCGAAGGGAGGAGAAAGTAAAAGAGCTATGATCAGCTGACAGCACTGGTCAAGCACCAACAAGACATCAGCAGATGTGACGCTATTTGAAGTAGCATGAGTGCTGTGGAAGACAGATAGCTTAGTGGACAAGCAATCCAGCCCCAGCATGGCTGATTTATGGGTAGGCTTACAGTAGAGTAGCCTTACCAGGCTGGAGTTCCTTGTTTCAGCACCACTCACACTGGTGTGCACAGTGAAGCTGACTCTGCCTGCAGGACACTCCAGACTCTGTTGAAAAACACAACAATTTTAGTTCAGTCTAAGTTCTTTTATTCATGTAAAAAAAACTGAAAATCATACGATGGAAATAACATCCTGTTTTCTTGTTGCCCCATTGCTCTATTTTCTTTAATTAAAAAAATCTATATTTACTACTGTTGTAGAAACTCACAGGGACTTTGACCCAATGTTGCCCTATTGTTTTTCTTACTCCCTAGCATACTGCATGCTCAACCCTGTGTTGGACGACCAAGGTTAGAGGCTAAGTTTAAGTAGTTTAGCTCTGAAAAAGGTGGAAGGTCTGCTGCCCTTTCACAGCTGCATTCCACAGCAAGTAAAAACACCTGCAGTGTACCTTTTGCAGCAGTAGTTCAACATAGCTTATACAGAACACAAAGCCCACCGAGGGAAGCAAAGGTTAAGCTATGCGTTTATTGTTCGCATTTGATATGTCAGTTTTATACTACTAATAGGAAAGACCTTTTCTTTATGAAATACTGTGTCTAATTTTAAACATCTATATTTTATGCAGATGGAAGATTTGTATGAATTTTATGGCCACATAGAAACAACAGAAAGCCAATAAAACTGATTTGGGTAAAATGTTTCCACATTTTCATTTGAGACACTGTCAAGTAACAATTTAAGGATAATTCCATAGTCTCAACCTGACATGTTTCCCATTAGTGTGACTGTTGTTCCTCCTTGGGTCATGCAAACGTTTTTTACTAGTTTTTCTCCCTGCAGCTTCCCAATATGAACACATACAATTTCAACATGAATCATATTAAATGTTTGCTTTTGAGTCTGATCCAAAACAAACACAGAAATTAGCCATCTGGAGGAGCTACAGAACCTACAGAAGAATTGTAATGGGACTTTAAAATTTACTGTGGTGCTTCAATATGTTACCACATCCTCCCTGACTCAGAGAAGAGAGGACTAGGTGTATTTCCAGGCTTCTGTCTGCTCTGTTTTCTCCTGTCCTAAACTCCTTTTTTCTCTTGCTGTGAGGAGTTTCTCTCTGACAAGGTCAGGGGATGTGGTACTTCCCCAAGTCTCCTCACAGGTTTCCCATCATTTCCAGTCTGGACCAACTGCTGCTGCAGAGATAAACACACCACATGTGGTCAGATGTGACTGTCCTTCACATTCTCTTTCTTCTCCTTTTCTTCATTCTTGCTGCTAATCTTTCAATTGTCTAATCAGCCTGCGTTGTGCTTCTGTCACACTGCATCTCAGCTCTCTTCTTTTGCGTTTCCTCCTTCTTCCAGGTCCTCCTCCCAATCCATCTCCACTTTCCTTCCTCACCTCCTCTTGTCCTCCTCTGTCAGCGAGCAGAAAGCATTAACTCTCGTTTTGGTTGGGTTCTGGAGAGAGGAGAGGATTAAATTTCCCACGAAGGGTAATTCTTATCTGGAAAGTGTCCAGACTGAAAGATGGTGCTGAGGATGTTTATATTAATCTCACCTACATCTGCCTACAGCTACCTCACTGTAGACACAGACAGGGAGTGCGTCTGTGGGAGGATTAGTTCACCCTGTCGTTAATCTCGCACACTCCCCAAACAGAATTAGGTAGTAAGGTTTGACATAAAAAGCTTCTAGTCAAACTACACATATGGGAAAATACAGTAAAACAATGTTTTAAGACATATGGTCCACTACAATTTACTGGCCACTCATGCAGAATTGCTATAAAAAGATAAGGTATTAATCAAGTAAAAATGAGTATGAGAAACACAAAGTAGTCAATTTCATGAGATGGCCCTCAGTTGTAGTATGAGACTAAGTCTTGTGAGTTTAAGATTGGATGCATTACAAAAAAATACATATTTGCAGTACATCGTCCTATCCTGACAGGAATCACATGTTGCAGTGCACTGGTATCCTGTCTACTGTTCTCATACTAATACCAGGTTTCACGTGCTAAAACATATTTAAGTGAAAACCAGTGTGTACAGACAACAGAACAGAAACAGAGATTCATAACTGCATGGATTAACAGATTTGCTTGTTTTAAACTAAGACCCCGAATATGTCGATCATACAATATACCTCCATTATACAAACCCTCCATTAAAACAAAAAGCTTACTCAGGCAATATATTTGTTAAAAACCATGACCTAGGTAACATTTTGAGGTAAAGGTGCTTTTATTTCTTTAGGAAAAGATTTTAAAGCATATTTCAAGTTCTCCAAGGGCCCTCTGGTGGCTACAGGACCCATAAACAAGTCAGGCTAACAGAGATGCACCCATGGCTTCACATCAGAACGGGCAAATAAAGGTGTCCAATGGATAGCTCTGCAAAACGCACCACTCGGGGGGGGGGGGTTTCTTTTCTTCTTCTTTTTTAATCTAAGACATTGAATTATTAATTATGCTGTGATGCTTATCACTACTAAAGAGGAGTAAAATGTCTGGAAATCATGTCTTAATTTAAGTAATCAGCTGCAGTCATAAAGATTTAAAATACTATCTGGAATGTGTAAATGAATGCGTAATAACACATTCAATGAATATGGGAAAACTATATTGCTGACATGCTGTAGTACTTAGTAATTTTCTCAGACTGTTCACCATCTGTTTAGTAAATGAACTGCAAAGATAATTCAACAAGAAATGATCGTTTCTGTTTTTGGCTTTTTTTAATTATTTTTTTTATAAAATCTTGGCTATGGTCATTTTTTTTAAATGTAAGTTGTTACACCGTGCTTTCGCTGATCTGGACCACTTCAGATTAAATTAGGATATATGTGGCCCTGTCACAGTCCACTAGTCCTCCTCTGCCAACTTGCCCTTTATCTTTCTCTCCTGTCTGTGTGGGGGTGTGTGTTCACTCTGGCTTCTTTGCTTCTCGACCAGCACACCTGGAAGCAATCTGGTGATAACTCACCTGTGTGCAAGCCTGTGATTACTCATCTCCTACTTACGGCTGAAGATTCCTTTCAGCTAATGCCTGATTGTTGCATCAGCAGTGGTAGTGTAGCTCAAGCTTGCTTTGGACCCACCTGATTCTCCTTGCGTGCAGATGCTTCCTGCTTGCTTTCATTCTGTAGTGCAAAAATTTGTGGAGAAAAAGGAACCTGAAAAAAAAAACAAGTTATCTGGAAGTTATCTACCTGCTCCCTTTGTTTACACCACATGAAAGAAAGACAAAGCATTTCTCAGTTTCTGCTTTATTGACTGTTCTGACTTGCATATTTACAATAAACCTATTACAATTTTACTCTGGAGACCTGCATTTGAGTACAGATCTGGTTTGTTTTTTGACAGGTACAGAAACTTTAGATTTTTGTTTCCACACTCTTGATTACACAAAACAGCTTAACTGAGGTCTCTGTTGAGTCTATTAGCTGGATCTCCGTATGTAACTTGTCTTTACATTTGCTTTTGCACATGAATACTGTTACGTCCCCAGCTAGGGCCGTAACAATACACTGAGAGCCACTGAAAATCAAATTCCTTTTATAAGTACATCCATGTGCAGGCAATAATGTTCACTTGCAGTTCAGATTTTAATTCATTTTAGTTCATTCTTCAGGCGATGAACACAAACTTTTCATTAACATGGACAAATCATATTAGCATAGAAACGTTTTCAACAACAAAAAAAGAGGCAGATACTTGCAGCCATTGGTTATAGCCGTAGGTTTAAGGTGGTCATAAAGGACGTTTGGGGGTCATTTTAAAAGTATATGTTTAAAGAAAAATTAATATTAACCTGTGCAGAGGATAATATATATGTTGATCATAAATGTCACCATTATTATTACTATTGTTATAAAATATAAAAGAAATAATATCTCTACCAGCTTACTTGTTGTCAGAAAGCTGGTAGAGATATTCAGTCCAATTACTGTGGAGACAAAATCAATGGAAACTATGCTTGTTTGAGAGAAAATACCTTCACGTTGAATTGCTATAGGTCAAGCTGTTATTTGTATAGTGTCATTGACAGCTTAACCCGTGTGTTGTGAATTATTTTCAGCAGTGAAATTGAGCTTGTTTCCTTTTAATTAAGCAATGGATTGGTGCCAAAATTGCCACTAAACATGTTTGTCATGGATCAAAAACCACACGAGTGCTAATTGATTATGGAGTCTCCATAGAGCAAATAACCTCCCCGAGGTTAGACTCATTTGAAACTTGGCCAGATAATAACTGTGCCTGTTTAGTATCCACAATGATTTTAGCATTAGTTGAATTGCTGAAATCAGTGTAGACATGTTCTTCACTTAATGAAGGAGGACAGAGTCAACACAATGTCACCCTCTGGTTTGTGGACACCTGAATCTGACTGAGAGACTGATAATACTGTAGTGATGGCCTAAAAGATACTCTGTCTTGTTCTCTCTAGGTAATAAAATAAACATACTGTAAACAGCAGACTCATTAGGAAAATGTTTATTAAGGTGACAGATCAAATGTGCAGTTCAGCCATTTTCTCAAAGGTTTCTACAGCCTACAGTCTGATATGTTTTTGAAATTAAAGGAGTCATCCTATCCCAGTCATTACAAAAAACACAGGTTTATAGTGCTTCCACAATTGCTTCACTTTTGAGACATTTCAAAGTACTCTTTGAATAAAAAAAAATCTAATCTGCACACATGCTGAAACAATCTTTCATCTCTGAGCTACATGTAGCAGTAGGAGTAGGAGTGCAGACGGATCTCCTGTGAATGTCCAACTTTCCAAATGAGTTCAGCTTTGCTTAGACACTACCACTTTAAGCAGGTCGTCTAGACAGAGTCACGATGACCTGCTGAAAATATGAAGAAAAATGTGAAGAAAATGTGGCTACATGTAAATCTGGAGCAATAACGTTTCCACAATGCAGAAAGAACATTTCTGGAGATTCAAATTTAAGGCAGACTCATTTACTCTGTTTACTTGGTACAAAAGAGAAAAGGTTAACCGCATGTCTCACCTCAATTCTAAGGCTATTTCTTCACTGGGAATAATTTTATATTTCAAATATTCTAATCATTCTTTCATTCGGGCAAGGTACCTTCTAATCTTTTGTCTACAGTTCAGCAGAGATCTTGTGTAAAAGTCCCTCTCAGTGCCAGTGCTGTTCTCTGTGTGTGTCTAGGCTCGCTGCCAGCCCTAATATGAAATATTGATAGATATGTGTCACCTTGGCGTTATTGATGACAGATGCTGAGTTATGAGACTGCAGCAGCATCAGTGTGTCATAACGCGAGCAAACAGCTTCAGAAAAAGAACCCTGATACACTGCTGTCCCCTGCCTTACGGGGAACATACTCACTGCCTACTTTATTATGTATAGCTGTTCAATTGGCTGAGATTAGATTAACAAGCAATCACATGGCAGGAAAATCTGTGCATTTAGTCATGTAGACATGGTTACAATGACCCGCTGAAGTATCTGAAACATCAGAATGGTCTTTTAAGTGACTTTGAACATGTGCGCATGATTTCTTGTGTGGGATGGGTCGGTCCGAGTATTTCAGAAACTGCTGATCTACTGTGATTTTCACTCACAGCCATCTCTAGGACTTAAAGAGAATAGTCCAGAAAAGAGCAACTATCCACTGAGTATCAATGCCTTTCTGATGACAGATATCAGAGCGATGTGACCAGACAATTCTTCAAGACCCATAAAAGCCCTCTTTACAACAAGGGTATGCAGAAAAGTATCTGCAAATGCACAACATATTAATCCTTGAAGCAGATGTGCTACAGCAACAGAAGATCACACCAGGTGACACTCCAGTCAACTAAAAACAGGAAATTGAGGCTGATTGTCACAGGATCACCAACATTAGACAACAGAAGATTAGAAACATGTTGCCTGGTCAGATGTGTCTTGATGCTCAAATAATATCAAAATGGTTTCTTGAACATGGACATGACTGAGTTCACTGTGCTCGACAATCACTAGGTCTCAATCCAACTGAGCACCTTTGGGATGTGGCAAAATGACAGATTCGTATCATGTAGGTGCAGCACAGAAATCTGCAGCAACTATGTGATACTGTCATGTCAATATGGACCAAAATCTTAAAACCTTGCTGAATCTATAGTTTTATGAATTAGGGCAGTTCTGAAAGTAAAAGGGGATCAACATATAACTGCTTTAAATTTCTCAATCCACAGTCCTCCTCCCTGATCCCAGTATTGAGCGCATTCTTTCTGACAATTTCTGTAATTTTCTGAAAACAGCGATAGAAATATAAAAATCCACTTACTGTACAGGAACTAAGCAAAGTTTCAGTAGCTCTCGCTTTTATAGTCTTTACAGAGTGGGGGGGTTTTTTGCACCATAAAGTGCAGCTTTATGAAAGCCTCCCAGGGAAGACTGACTGACAGTGTGTGCAGGTATTTCCAAATTTTAATCATCATTGCATCTTACCCTTTTCCACCACTTCTGGTTCTTCATTCTTCCATTCGAACATTTTTTCCCCTAGAGTCTCAGGCAGGCAAATTTTGCACAAACTGAAAAGTGGATTCAAACCACTCACTCAAATGAAATGTTTTCATTTGGTGCATAAGCCTTAAAAATGATTTTCTAGATATCAGCTTGAAGGCCCATTGTATGTGTCCATTGACATTTCTCATGCAAATACCTTATCTACAATGTTGCTTGGCACATAGGTATAAAAAAAATCACTTTTCTACACTCTGGGAAAGTCTTCCCCTTGCATAGATAAAAAAAAATGTAATACAAAGAGTCAAAACTGACCTTGCTTGCCATTGTAGGATTCTCTTTAATGTTTCTATTGGAAAATACTGTCTGAGCCAGAGGGGATTTTTGATACAATACTGCAGGCGGTCAGAATACAAATGCATTTATACATGAGGCCTTATGGGTATACCGGGACTTTGAGATGAATGCTGTTAGCATATGGTTTATTTAACTTTAGTTATTTTTAGAGTAAAGGATGTAACAGGAACAAATGCAACATACCACAGCATATATACCCTAGACAAACTCGCAGAAAATCAGATGAGAGGTTATTCCTTGAAACCTATTCCAGCTTGACCCAAATGAAGATCTGCAAGAGGGCATTGTGCAGTTTTCACTGGATGCTCACTCTTATTACTAAACTGTCCTGAAACCAACTCACAGAGCACCCCAGTTGCCTGGCAATGCAGAAATATATCAACGATGTTGATATATTTGATATATATAAACACAGCCTGGGTGTTTATTGTCTTATGTAGTCTGGAAGAAGAGTGGATGGTGGGGTGGGTGCAGTTTTCTCTGTGGTGGGGTTGGGTGGACTGTCCTGGGCTCTGTGGGGCCGGGAGGCGCTGCTGCGCTGGGCCCCGGTCTGGATGGGCCTGGGCCCCCTCTCCCTGGTGGGTCGCGGGGTATGGTGGTGCCCACTGGGGTCAGCGGGGGCCACCTACAGGAACCAAAGAAATCCATTTTATCATCCCAATGCCAGACTTCACGGGAAACTGGATCAGAGATGTTTGGGTAGCATGAGGGTACCTACACAATATTAAGGCAGTTTTGTTGATGTGGTGTAGATTATATATGGATGACAACCACCTGTGGGAACAGCTGTATAAATTCTCCTGTAGTTGGCTGCCTGCAGACTAAACACATCATAGCAGCATTTTATCTACAGTCAGGCTTTCGCTCACATATCAAACCAGATAGCAGCAAGGGAGAAGGCAGGCAGATATCCTGCTGTATTATAGCAGGAGGTGTGATAGAGATATAGATGTGGGAATGTTGTGCTCACCGCTATGGGATGAAGTTCCTCTGTTTCAACAGTCAGTCAGAGCACACCACATGGGTTTGTCATCTGCGATTATGCTCACCATGATGACAACACATTTCCAGAGAAATGTATGGCTGCTGTTCTGTGGGATGTGTGTGGATATAATGACATGAATATGACTGGAGAGATATATTTATGATGAAATGCCTCCTCATATGCACTTCATTTATCTACCAGCAAAACGCTCTTCTTTCCCTCAAAGAATCCCTGCATGACCACACTGTCATTTATAAGTGGTGTTTCAAATTCACACCAGTTCGTAATTATTCATTTATTCTAATCTAATAATCAGTTGAAACACTCTTTTGATTTCATTTGCTTTAGTTCTGGCATGAAAAGCCCCTCATATTTGGATTGCTCACTGTTGGTTGCTAATGTCCCATCTTGTTTGTTTCCATTCAGCCAAACACTAGGGAACTCGCCAGTTCCCACTTTTTTGCATTTCCCCCCTAGTCGACAAGTTAAAAGGCCCTCTGACTGCTCTCACCATGTGTACCCTTTGATCAGAAAGCAAAAAAAGCAAAAGCAAAAGAACGAACACAAAAGCTCCTTGATTCAAAGGTTTTTATGTAGGAGACATTTAATGGAGTCCACAATGTGATTTGAAAACACAAATTAATATTAAATATAATGTAAAACAAAGTGCTGCATAACAGCTCCTTGCTTCATGGACTTGTTTGGATCATTAATATATTTTGACATTACTTTGGTAAGTTGGTAAGAAAGTTACACCTTTGAAATATAACTGAAACTATATGAATTGCATTTCTTGGACTCTGCTGCATTCTAGTGGACCGATGGTGCATCAGTTTGAGACTTCAGCGGTACATCTGTACAATATTACTGAGCTGCATCTCAATGCTCTCTAATATGATTTAGTTTTCAATACAAGAAAGGCTTTTTTTTCTCAATATCATCTTATTTATGATTCAGGCCATGAGAAAATAGGACATAATGCCTGAATGGTAATCTATTTATGAGTGGCGTTCCCTGGTGTTTGAAAGCAGAGCTCCTTTCTCAATGAAAGCACGGCTCTTTATCATACATCCCAAAGTGTTTAACTAATTGGGAAGAAATGAAAAGCCTTCTTGAGGTTACTTGTTTAAATTAATGCTTAGGGATTCCTTTTGGATTTGCCTCGATGTGGAAAACATTCATTCAACAAGACAGGCAAAAGCTCTTCTCACCAGAGTCGACTTGAATATATCGAGTATGAGGCAGAGCTCATTTATCTTCTCTGGCTTTTTCCACCCTGTCTGCCTGTCAGTCAGTGTTGCAAGACAGCAGCTCACGCAGACTCAGTGCTGAGATGCAGATTGATAAGGGGTTCAGTCAACATGAGGGGGTGTAACTGGTAGGATGCAGCACAATGCCAAACACACCCCCTCGGGGATATCAGTTACACTCCATTTCTGCTGCAGTTTTATAAGAAACATGAGATTTTAGCTTCATGTAAAGTAATTATATATTTAGAATCAAAGGGGTTGGAAGTGACATTTGGCCTCTTTACTCATTCACAAGCACAATTCACAACAGGAAGTCACAGAGAGAAAAATGTTTGTAGTTTTTGTGATAACTTTATTCTTTCAAACCACAGTTTGGAGTTAAAAATACTCCTTTTGAATGACAGAGGCAAAGAACACACACTGACACACTCAAACAGACCATGACGAGGTTGGGCAGATTCATCACAGTGATGATATTCAAAGAGGCACGCTTTAAAATAAGTCAAAGGGAGCCTTATCATTTCTAGTTAAGGATGGCAGAAATCTTTTCTGTTTCCCACGTTTAACAAAACATCAGTTTCTTAGGGAGGCTCAGTCCCCGGACTTTGGATGAGCAGTACTCATTGTCAAAAAGAGGACTATTGTGGAGAAAAAAGGCCTCGCAAAAGCTCTGTTTTGTGACCTGTAATACTGAGAGAAACCCTCACAATTGTTATGCTAACAGTACCTATTGTCATGCGTATTCTCTGCATGCACAAAAATAAGAGGACACAGAGTTCCTTTAAGAGTACAGCAAACACCTAACTTTGTTCGTATTTTGAATTCTACATTTCTAAATTTTATGTAATTCACTAAATTAAAAAGAAAGACATTTTAGAATGTGTGCACACATTTCTAATGTGTTTCTAATGCCAAAGAGCCAGAGCCAGCCTGTTAACAAGGCCATGCTGCATTTTGATTGAGACTGCTACATTTTGGATGAACCATATATGAAATAAAGACAGAAGTTACTGCCCTCTGCTTTGCATGATAAGTCACATGATGTCCAGGGAATCAAATTCACCAGTGTAAGAACCACCTTTCTCCTGATATAGTATGACCTTGAAACTTCTATGTAACATCTACAAGTTATTGCTGGTGACCTACAATGTATTGCACAGCTGTTACTTAGCACAGCTCACTGAAGTTTAATTTCTGACATAGCTGACAGCTAGAATGCAGAGAATTTAAAACCAATTTCTCAGCACCAACAACAAAAATCATAAAGCAATAGTTCAACAAACAGTTCAAGCTTTGTGATAAACAATTTCTCTCTTGCAGACCAGAATGTAGATGCTGAGTTAAGCTAAGTCTCCTGGATGTACAGTATATGAATTGCAAAACAAAGTGCAGATATGCTAATCAAAAACATTCAGATAGCAGGGAAAAAGAGCTAGCTAGTTGTGTGGTGACATTAGCTAGTTATGAGTAAAATGTAAAGATATAAGATAAATAATCTCTGGATAAACACTTCTGTTCTGGACAAGTAACACACAAATTTGTATCGCTAAAACAAAGTGAACACATGATCTACTTTAGAATTATCCCTAATGATTACAATTTTATTTTTATAGCTATTTTTATTTCCTTGAGCAAACTGCAGACATGCTAATCTCTGAAAAAAATAGCTTGCTAAAGTGGTACTGCTGAAGACTGAAGTTATGCATATAATGCATTATAATGCATATCAAGAATGGGGGACAGTCCACTGTTTTCAACTGGTATAATTTAACTAACAGTGCATGGGTCATCCTTGCAGGGCTTAACATCCCCCTGCAGCAACTGGATCACAACAGCCTTGGTCAAGTAGCTGGAGGTGCCTCTCTTTCCCACTGGTGGTGTGTTGTAGAATTCCTCCATGTCATCCTGGGACAAGTAAAGTCAGGGTCAGATGATAAAATATGTCTTTAAAAAGTACCTAAACCAACGAGCTGCAAGTACGAAGAGGCTGTTCATGAATTAGATGCAATAAAGGAGGAAAAAAATCAACAGGATTAAATCTGACAAATGTAATAAGACTCTAATGAATTGGAAAATGTCAGTGTTAACCCTTCAACAATTTAATTAAATTGAACCCACCTTAATATAACTGGAACAGAAGATAAAAGATTTTAGAGGATCAATTTAAGAAGGTGATGTTACAATTTTGTGGTAGACACTAAGGTCACGTTTAAAGAGGAAAAAGAAAGTATATTACAGGTCACCCTAAGGTTGAGACACATTACCTGTTTCTCCATTCCTTCAAAGCGGCTGCGATCTCTCTGGAAATCCCTGAAGGCTTCCTTCACCAGATTGTCCAGATCCACCTTTTCACTGAATTCCAACTCCGGGTTCCTCTCCAGAACTATGGACACTACCATCAGCAACTATGGGCAAGACGTTAATATTAATAACAATGAAGACAGTCTCAAAATTACTGAAATCTAATCATTGTAAACCACAGGAACAGTCGATACCAGGATGAGTAAAATCCTTCAATACTTTGATTCTATTTGTTGGTGCTGATGAACGGGCCTGTTTACCTCCACTATGATTTGTCTGTACTCGGGCAGAACAATGTTCTTCAGCGTGTCCTCCACCAGCAGGGAGAAATTCATCTCATACATGGTCATGTCAGACAACGTGGGTTGCTGCAAAGAGATGAGGATATAGGAGATGAGATAAATGTGATTAATGGGAGAAAAAAAATGTAATGGAACATGTCTTTGCATGTTTGCGACCAGCAAAATATGGTCATGCTGCAGTGCTACAGTATACATGAGACCTACTGTAGACATCAAAAAAGTTTGTGTTGCTTGTTAAAGCTTTACTCTTCCATGTATTTCAACAAATTAAGCTAGAAACACTTCACAATAACATGAACCTGTTGTATTTTAAATAATGTTAAAACACTGTGAGCAGAAATAGCTAATCAAGTCACACTAACTGAATCTACTGACCAAACAACCAGCAGTTATAAATAATTCTTCACAGAAAATCGGTGAATGACTCCAGAAGTCCAGACATCACCATATTTATGAAGGTTCTAGTCCATAATTACTGATATTAGTGCTAATTCACATTTCGTAAAGTATGCATGCGAACTGCATGGATTCTGCTTGTGTACAGACTTTACAGGTCTTTACTCCCAAACAAGCAGCAGCTAAAGGTGGCTGCAATAAAATGCCTGCCATAAAATGTCTGTCAATGCATCTCAGGGGAGCAAACTCCATATGTGGTGGTGTCTACGTGCTTTAGATTTCAGGCCACAGTGGAGCCAAAGGGCTATAACCTGCAGTGAAGCCTGTTAGGAGGCAAGGCACATTTTCACAAATGGAGTAAAAACTACTAACTACTACATGTCAAGCAGAACATTTGTGCAGAAAGCCATCTTCATTTCCAGTGTTTCCACATTTTAGCAGAGCAACTATCCATGTGGCGGTCATATGAGCATTATCGAGACTTTAAAAGTAGTTACTTTACCAACAGTTAAAGTTGGTTTAGTCAATTAAGGGTTTCATTAAAAGGCTTATGCACAAGTACTTATTCTGTATTTCTTCATGGGAGTCATGCCTGCATATGCAAACATATTAATGATTTACCAAAAAAGAATTTCTGGCCTACAGAAATTTTCCACACAGATTAAAAAAAAAAGTGATTCTTTTACAGCACACAACACACAGTGTCATCATTAATCAGCATGGGTCAGAGTAATTATCTAGCAGCAAAGTGGGGGTAGGCGGGTACCTGTGGTAGGTGGTTCCCAGCTACCACAATACCATTTGGGGTCCTCTCCAGGATCTGCCACACACGATCATAAAAGCCCAAAGGGGTCCTGTTCAGAGAGCCATCGATCTGACGCTTGTTCAGCCAAGACCTGAGGCGAAACGAGGAAGAAACTGCTGAACACATCTTAGTAACAGGCAAAATATGAGGATGCCAGCCTTTGTGCCAAAGGAAAATTGTCTGTGAGCTGGTGTGTATTAGATCAGATGAGATAAGATAAGATTTTCATAATTGCCAAGGGGAAATTGGGTTGTGGCAGCCGCAGATAATAAGATATGAATGTAGACAAGAAAGAAGATAAAATAATTAAAGTCAAAAAGATTATACAAAAAGTAGAGGCATTAAGATAAAGAAACAGCATCTTCAAAGGCAGATCTGTGAGTTAATATAAGGAGAAAGCACGGATAACGCTCTTGATAAAGTGCGATAATGTGTGTTTGTGCGATGCGTGTTCGTGTGTGAGTGAAAGAGAGAGAATACCTGCCAGTGTGCTGCGGCTGCAGCACGTCCAGCAGAAGCTGCTTGATGTCGCTGGGGGAGAGCTGGTAGATGTCCTGGGGTGGCATGTCTCCTGCCACGATCTTCAGTTCATGTTTCATAGCCTGGACAATCCATCTGGAAGTCCACATAATACACATGTGCTGTTATCAATGGTGGCACTGAGCCCTGCACAGCTCACATCAATATGATCACTTAGGGATAAATTCACACATATATAACTGATAAAATAAGTTCTAATCCATCACTGTTTAGTGTAACTGCAGACAATAGTCAAGTGCACAGGTAAAAAACTGCCTTTTTAGTCTGCTGGGATTACACCTTCACAGGGTTTTATTCATGCTCACACACAGGATGCAGATAATTCAAAGGTTTAAAAAAACAAACAAAACAAGGATGAAGTCAAATCTGCCACAGGTACATGTGCTTTTTCATTTTAATGAGCTGGAAAACAACGCATAATTTCTGACTGTGCCCCTTGTGAGAAGCCATTTTTTACAGCTTGCTTAACTTATTTACAATGCCACCTTCTTGTGCTCTCCAGTGTTTTTGTAAAGTTTTTATATGTCACAGCCTTGGTCTGAGAAAGAATGGATATGTCCAAAAATAACTAATATTAAGTAATTTCTTGATCAAACGTGTCACCTTGTGCTGCTATTACTGCTTTGATTAGCTAACATGAGGGCTTCTTTCTATAGTTTGTACTAGAATGAACAGCAGGGAGGGAAGAATTACAGCTGCCCCATCCTGCTCAAATTCATCTAGCTTCACTAAATACACTTGGGTTACCCGACTCTGATCTTGATCATGCCACTGAACAGCTCAGGGTTGTTGGAGATAATGCATCCGATGTGGATGACCATCTCTTGCTGCAGAACAGCCTCCCGCTCCCCACCATAAGGGGAGCATTTGCTGTAGATGATGCCCTGGATCACCCCTGGAGACAGTGGGTTAGAGATCACCTCTTCCTCGTGTCCAAATAGACCAAGGGTCACCTGGTAATCACAGGAAACACCACAGACACATACATATGTACACACAGACACACACAGACAGCAAACATCACGTTGGTTAGAAAGTTTTGCAGTCCGGCAAATCTGCAAAAGTGTGTATGTGCAGAGGCGAGCATGAGCGCAGTACTTCTCTAAGGTGTAATTCTTACAAGTATCCTTTTTCCATCAATCTAAAATTGGCCTCCTCTCTCAGAGTCACATATAAGTGAGTAGGAAAAATTACAGATCTCAAGATTCCACTTTTGTATTTGTTTCTTCTGAAGCCATCTCAAGAAAATTACACCTCAGCAGTCTAACTGATGAGAGGACACGCTTTTACTCTCGTCTTCAGCTGATGAAATCTAGCACTGAGATGTATCTTTCATCTATACATCTAAATGGATTCGAACTGAGTACAAAGAAGACAAGCTGGAAATAAAGTTTGGGTACAGCCGAGTTTAAATTCAAGGGGAATGCTTTGTTGGATTTCAATAACGACGAGAAATTTAATCAAAACTCAAGTCAGAATTGACTTAAATGGGGTGGTGCCTCTTATTTTTTCCAACTGAGCTGTTATTGTAAGCAGAGGAACACAGGCGTCTCAAATTTTAAATCAGCTTTTCCAATCATGTTGAGAGGAGCATTCCCTCCGGTAGGCAATCTATATGCAGATTCACACCTTGAGCTACTTGAGCATAATGAAATGCCTAAAACTGCTCAGAGGGGTAAAAATGAGGCAAGATAACTGACACTCTTGAGAGGAGGCTAATCTCTGAATAACACTTGACAGAAAATGATGCGCCGAAACTCATCCAGCGTGAGGGAGTGGCATCAGGCAAATTCACGGGTCACAATATATCAATTGGCATATGGAGTGTGTCTAGACACGGTGCAGATTAGGACTCTATGGTAGTCACACCAGCAGCGCTACTATAACTACAGCTTATATGGACACACAATGGAGGCGAGCTGTGATGATTGATATGAGCATGCAGCTGGCCTAAGCAATTCCCACAGGACGACAGCTTGAGGAGCTTTAAACCAAATATTTCAACTTTAATTTTTTTCCTAATCAGTGAACATTAAAATTATTATCCCAACATGCCACCAACATTTTTTCAGACATAATTTGCCGAAAGGATTGTCACTAATCAGGCCCTGCAGTCTGTGTGTCCACTTACCTGCTTGCCATGCACTAAAACACTAGTAATACTGGGGGCAAGGCTGTCCACTAGCTTAGATAACAGACTGGCAGCAAGACGGACAACAGACCTAGTGGGCGAAAAGACACAAGAACATTCTTTACACCACGACAGATAATGACTAACAGCTAAGACTGCAGCCTCATTTAATTAAAGTTTAAAAAAATAAATTTATAATCATTGCAATTCTTCCAATATTTGATTAAATACTCTTTAAAGTATTAAATCAGAATCAGAATCGCGTTCATTGGCCATGTATATGCACAGACACATACAAGGAATTTGGTTCTGGTAGATGGTGACTCTCAAGCACAGCAATGTATATTTCAACAATGTAAGCAACACAATTCACCCACCCACACACACACACACACACACACACACACACACACACACACATATATATACAGATATATACAGCTACACATACATACACAAGCTGTGTAAACCAACCATAAATCACCAATCTAAATCTAAAAGTCAAACACATGACTAGAAAATGTGTCCCTATAAATAACATCTAAAAGTTTGTCATCTCCTAAAATATTTTAATGTTCACTAATTTCTGATTGCATTGTTCAGGATTCAGCGCAACCTTCAAACTGCCTCCTCGGGCCTGCAGGAATCCTATGAGGAAAAAATCAGCACACAAACTGTTCACAAATCTTCACATGGTAGCCCACAACCAAGCCTGCTATCGACACACATCCACAACACAGAAGCAGGGAACACATGGAATACTTAATTAATGGGGGGCATGGATATAATCAGCTGAAACACAACCTCCTCTTATTATATGCTGCGAATATCTTTTTTGTGTGTGTTTCTGTGTGAAAGCGTGTGTGTGTATCTGTAGAGTTATTCAGTGCTTAAACCTGCAGAAATACAAGGGCACATCTTGAATACAATGAATAAAAAAGGTAACAAAGCTTTAACGTTTAGAAGGCATGATGTGGTGTCAATCCACCGATGCTTTGTTGGGGAACCTATTTCAAGCTTCACTTCCTGGCCCATGTTAGGTAAATGAGAAAGTAAATTGAACTGAGTATTGATGCCATTTGCCAGCAAGCTGAAAACCTGCCTGCAGACAATTTTTTTTTAACTTGACAGCATAATCAAATTTCTTTATGCTAAAATCCTATTAATTAACAAAAAACAGCATACAATAAAAGTTGTCATTTCAGGCAACTGGATACAAAATCAAATAAAAACACCGAGGGGAACAAAAGCTCACAAGTTGTGACAACCATTTGTAGTATTTGGTCAGTTTTTTGTGAGACAGGCCAGCAGTACACCACAAACAAAAAGGAATTTTGGCAGTTTTATAGACAAAGATCAAAAAGAGAAATGCAGAGATTTCTTGACAACATAAAACACTGTACCCTGATTTGATGTTTTCATTTACCCATATCATTGCCTTAGAAGACCCGTATATTATTTCAAAAATTACTGAATGCCTTCTGTGCATCTGTTGTGCAAGACCTAACAACAGACACAGAAAAAGGCAGTCAATTTGGCTCAGTTATGTATTCCACAAATTTTATACCACATTTGTTCTAATATTACATTATGTGTGTTGCCAGCTCCCGCAGTAGCTATGAAGCACTTTCATCTAGCAAACAAATAAATTGGACCTGTGGCTGCAAGTCAAATTCTGTTTCATTTGCAGTATACAGCCAGCCTTAGAGAAACATGTGATGCTAAAAAATAAATTATATATGTATATCAAAACAGCAGAAGTGAAGGGCGAGCCACTGTGATGGTTAATGGAGAGAGAAAGCCCGTACAGCCTGTGTCAAAGCGCCTGCTAGCTTGGCAAAGCTGCCTCATCCAAACTGACGACTGTGTGAGAGTTAGCTATGTTCTATATTTCTAACCCCAGTGGTTTCACTAGGAATACGTTTATCTCCTTGATATGCTAAGATATTAGCCTATTCGTGTTTTTCCAACACCTGCTAGTCAATTAAATAACACTAAGATGCTAAATCTTATTCTTTTAAACACATCTCTAATAGCTAGATAACTCTAGGGGCATTAAGTGGCCACTGCTTATGTTCACATATTGTAAGCATTGTATAAGTTTTATGCATATTTATTGAACTTGTTTAAAAAAGAATGAACTCCAAATTCAGTTTAATGTTTTCTTTCACACCTCTAAATGACCTGCCTAAGAAGAATCCAAAGTGTGGATGGGCTGAACCTCACACAGCTCTAGGAAAGCTTTTTCGACAGCAAGCTAGCCAACTAACCGGTGCTACTCATGCACGGACTTGACTCCATCTCTGCCTGAACATTACCTGTTTCCCATGCACCAGAATTGTGGTGATGTGAGGAGCTATAGAGCTGGCAAACTTCTTGGTAATAGCTGCAGCATGGCGCACTGCCAGCCTACAGTTCAGCCAGATTAAATGACAGTTATTTTGAAGTGTTTATGAAGATTACACAACAGGTCTATATACAAGCAACTGCTTAAAAGAACCCTCGCTAAAGTACAGAGAAAAATCCTCATATAGTTCACATCTCATTCAATTTTCAAACTCCATTCCAAGTTCTTTTATTACACACACGAAGAATGTTAGCAAAGGCAAAAACCGAAAATCAAATCAGGACAAATATAATGTAATCCAAAGAAATGTAGGAACAGAAGGCTGAACTGCTGCAAAAAGGTCTATGAACAGATTTTAATAGTGCATGTGTGTGTGTGTGTGTGAGAATATCAGACCAAAGTTTTCGGCTGCCAGCTCTTCTGTAGATTCTCTCCAATTCTTCCATCATGTTCTCTATAATTACAACAAAACGTTCAGACGTTAAAAAAAACTTCAAAGAGAAATAGAGTTGTATTTAAATTAATAAGATGTAACTGATGAATGCGTCAATTTTTAAGGTAGAAAACAGTTTAGATGATGTCAGGCAAAACTGGGAAGTGGAAATTCCTCGATTTAAACAGATTTGCTGTTAATTTGTGAAAGTACAGCTTTTAGTACAGCTCACAATGCGAGTGCTTACCATCTTTGGCAAGGAAGTCCGATCCTTCTCTCCTCAGAAGGATGCTAGCAAGCTGAGCCTGACTTGCCAAGCAGTCACAGTCCTTTACAATGATACACATTCAGATGAAAGGGATGATGAGCCTTCCATACAAAAACAGTATAGTTAAACATTTCAGCCAAGATCATTTCTGTTTGACAGTAGGGCTCTGTTCTGGGAAAGCAGAGGCAAAGACCCCGGGGGGAACAAAGCTGAGCATGCATCAGTGACAACAGGCACGACACTGATTAAGTCAGACATGGCATAGAAGGAAGAGCTGGAGGGGCTTCTGCCAGTCTTGGTAATGCTGTTCGGATAAAAGATTACCATTTAATTAGCAGCTATAGCGACAACAGTGAGGAAAAGTTTATGCCCTGCCCATTTTATTCACAGTTCTCTTTAGTTAAGAGAATGTGTTATTTTTGGGTACTTTTTGAACAACTCACATGGAACTTCTGAATGATCTCATTGGTGGACTTGTTCTGCCACTCCTCCACATTAATCTCAGGCTGCTGCTCCAGGTCGGAGACGTTGGGCGTGCTTGTTTGTCTTTTCACCTTGGAGTGCTTAGGCAGCTCCAGCTCCTCAAAGCTTTTAAACTCTGGGATCCTGTTCACACACACACAGATACAGATACAGACAAATTATATTTTTTGTGTTATCCGCAGCTTTGCTTTCACATTTAAAGCAGTAAATGAAAATAAAGCTGGTATCACTTAGACACTTTGATTTATGCAGTAATTATGGCAAAAACACTGACATCTGTCAAAGGGAGCATAAACACTAGAGGGACTCTTACTCTGCTTCGTTGATACGCAGGAAGTCCAGTTGCTCCACAAATGCCCCAGATATCAGGGTCTAAATGATTGATAAGGACAGTGCACATCAAAGAAATTGTCAAGTGACTTTTTTTTTTTTGGTGAATTTAGCATTCAAGAGATTCTGCAGTACTGCACTGACAAAGTACTTCTAAAAGCCTACTCAGGAGCTGCGTAGATCCCAGAGGGGAAGTTTGTCGGGTTACTCGGTTTACAAAACAACCGTTTAAATAATGCAGTTTGTACCAGATAACAAATGGAGTAGTAAGGTGTGCAATAAGTTCACGCTTACAATTTTTACAAATGTGTACTGTTGCAGTGACAAGTGAGTGTCTTACACGGTAATGCGATGATAAAAGTTTGAGCATTTTAAAAGCATAGCTGTGTAGGAGTGCAGTTCGGTTTGCCTTTCTCCTGTGGTCTAAATGTGATATTAGCCATTCCAACTGAAGTTAACTCCAAAACAAAAATAAGAGGCGTAGGAGAGGAGCCATCCTGCTCCCCATAACAATGAGATGATGAAGAGCAAATGTTTCAAAGCTGTAGGAGTTAGCTGTGTTGCGAATGGCAAATAGGCAAAGGGAAGGAAAAACTTGAAAGCAAAAAAAGAAAAAGAAAGGATCATATGAGGAAGTCTCTGCTGAACACCACAAACACACTGGAAGTGAAGTTTAAGTTAGAAAACTGTCATAAACTTTGCAAAGTTACCAGTGTGCAAATAATCCTGGTTCTACCTTGGCCTAATTTTCTGGGTTTTTGAAATCATGAATACTGTGTTCAAAATCATTCAATGTAGACATATTTGAACCATGCAGTTAAAACTGAGGATGATCTACAGGTTAGCTTTAAGGTTAACTGTAAATTTGGGAATAGCCCTACGAAGATTTCCATGATGCACCAAATTGAGATATAATATGGACAAGGCACCAGCAAAATAAAGCAGCTTTTTTCTATCCCTTTATATATATCCCTTTATTTGTAATATCTGTTGAGCTAAAAGAAGGGAGCAGCCTGTATACTTCTGTCTCTACGGCTGCTTTTATAAAAGCCCCCACAATAAGCAAACAATCAAAAGTGGAGGAAAAGTAGTGGTGATATTGATTCTGTGCTTGCTTGGAAATGTAAGAATATGTGAATCTAAGAGCATGATTGATCAGTTAAATGTAGGATTGACCCATTCTGATGATCACACAAGAAAGAGAGGTTCTAGTTGTAGAAATATATGATATGATATGAAATATATTCAACGTGTTCAACACATAAGAAGAACCAAACCTAACCAAATACATGCCCAGTGGCCTCTCTTAAGTATTCAGATATAATCCTATGAAATAAAATCACAATAAAGTCAAGCTATCAACTGCAATAGCCTTTTATGTTCACTGGTGTCTAGCACTAAATCTACCATCCTGTTTCAGTATCATGTCAGCTTACGATGTGCTGCTGTATCTGTCTATTTTTGTTACATTTCATATTTTGACAAGAATTATTTTGAATAACTACAAAATGCAGTCAAAGCAATTACATTAAACTAGATAGTAGGGCTATGTTAGCCCTACGACAGACTGGCAACCTGTCCAGGGTGTACCCCGCTCCTCGCCCTATGCCAGCTGGGATAAGCTCCAGCAACCCCCGCGACCCTGAAAAGGATAAGCGGAAGCAAATGGATGGATGGAGAGATAGTAGCTAGTATCTCAGTGTCAAAGAAACTTGCCTCACATTGCTTTTGCTGTTTCACACATAAAATCCAGGCCATGTTGGAAAACCATTTCAGGTCATTGTTCACAGTGCCTCAAGTGGACATAGTCCATTTCAGGTTTCAAGTGGAAAGACTCCATTAGGTTTAGGTGAGCAAGCTACCTGATTAGTGTGTGCAGGATGCAGAACACACGATACCCACTGGCCTCACTGTGAATTCACCAGACAGTTACCTGCTATAGTCTCTAATGGGCACAGACAGAGATCGCCCTCGCTTTGCAATGAGAGTTGCCAGGATTAAATCTGTTTGATCTAACTGGATCCAACTACTGTAGAAAGCTTCGGTGCTGCAGGTCATGTTCGACTTTTGTGTGGGTTTTTTCATTTAGTTGACCAGTTTGATTGTTTAAGTGTTGATTAAAGCATATCTTTGACATTTGCACTGCAAACAAAAACATAATTAACCGGATCCACAAACCTGAAGTCTGTCAACATGAACTTTGACTTCTCCGATGCTGCCCTTCTTGAATGAGGCCAGCATGTCCAAGACTGGGTTAAAGCGGCTTCCTCTGATGAGACAGAAGTTAAAATATTGTGATAAGCTCTCTCTCCTTTCATCACAAGTATCACTGATTTTATTCCAGACATAATATCTGTATTAAACACACTAATAGTATGCAACTGAAGCTTCAGATCAAATGAGTATACTCAGTGCTTTATCTGGTATGTTGTTGACCCCTAGACAGGTCATAATCCCAATCAATAGCAAACTAAAGACTATTGAATTGTTTCTATGAGAGCCCACTGACTCATTCCAGATGCTGTAGCGTGGCTGCTTAAACGTTTGTAGCACATTTAACATATGGCTCCCTGGATAACGGTCAATACTACTGTAATCAGCCCACCAGCCAGGTTATAGTGATACAAATGAGAAACATTATCACCCAATCAGCAAGCAAATGTGCAGTAGCACCTTTCTGCTATAAAGACAGATAGTACATACTGAAGGGAAAAAATGGAGGGGAGGAGGAGAAACAGAAACATGATTGATGGGGAAAAAAAGCGAAATAAATTCTCTGTCAAGACATTTTGTTGCAAGCTTGAGTCGGATGTTAGACAGAAGATGAGATAGTGAGTGATGTATGACAAGATTGGAGAAGGGAGAGTGCTTTGAGAAAGCGATCATACAGCAGGAAGACCACAAAAAAACGACAAAAGGACTATTATAGAGTGTAAATATTACTTGATGTTATCCTCACGGATGAGAACGAGGAAGAGAGGACGCCCTGGCATCTTCCAGCACTGTTTGATGAACTGCAGGGTGTTCTGGACACACAGACACACACAAACACACAGACACCATTTCATACTTCCAGTACAAAGATTCAACTTTCAGCTTGAATCTGTGGTATTTCTAAAGTTCACTCTGGGTTTAAATTCTTTGACAGTTGTTACATATTAAAAAGTACAACAGCGGCTTAATGACCACATAGGAAACTTAGGTATAGACTGCCTGATAATTTCCTTTAATTAATATTTCAGTCTTGGTATATGCCAATTCCTGCAGTCATACGCTCCTACCGTTTTTCAGTGGCAGGTGCCAATTAATGCTGATAAGCCATTCTTAGCTGGCAATCAGTGTCAGACACTGATGTATGTAGTGCATATATAGAGCAGTCCTGAAAGTATGCAACCATATTAATATCATTAGTCTTTTTATGGAAATATGGAAATAATCAGAAAGTCTGACATTTTTAAAGTAATTAAAAAAGAACAACAAGTTCTGAACCTTCCATGAATTACCACCACGGCTGAGAGATCTGAGTATACAAATGATAACAGTTGAATGTGCTAAATATTTTGGCTACCTGCACTTTGTACATCTCCTGATTCAAAAATGTTCAGTGGTAAGAGGCTACTTTGCACCAACTATTGAAGATTAGCTATTATCAAGCCTAAACAGTTATCACTGGAAAAGCCAGTGATAACTGTAGCCACTATCAGTCCTAGCATTAAGCAGTCTATGACAGCGTGTGCCTTTTCTATTGGGCCAAGTGAAAGCAGTAAGAAATCACATTAAATTACAGATTTCTTGCCTTTTTAAAAAACAGACTCTTTAAACCAGACAAGCTGAATATATCTCAGTTATTTAAGTTGTGTAAGCACATAAAATCTTGTAAGTTGTGGACTCGTGACATTGGTAAGCTCCATAATGTGACTCTGACTTACCTTAATGTCATCAATCAGCAGCATAACATCTTGGGACAAGTAGAAGTCACTTAGATCAAACACTATTGGGTAACACACCACCGTCTTGCCCAGGATACGATAAATCTAGAGGGAAACGAGCACGCGCACACACACGCGCACACACACACGCAAACAAACAGCTGCATTAGAAGACGGATAGCTCACAAGAAGCCACATATACATTATTCTGGATAGCGTATAAAACATGCCATCAATCCTAAGACAGAGGGGGCACACAGGAGTTACACAATCACTCTTGATAACACACACTGATGCAGCACATTCACACAACTGGTAGAAAGCTCCTTTTCACACATACAGATTTTCACAGGGGCACACACACTGATAATGATAATGTCCTCTGGCAGTCAGCCATCTTCCCCATAAATGTTCCATTATTATATTGTCTTAGCAATGCGTTGGGAGACATGATTCATTTGTTTGGCAATGCTTTTGTTTGAGGAGGCTGTTATAGCTCAACTTATTTAGTTGTACTATGTTCTTCATTTGCAAGAAACCGCAAACAACACCAGCAAGAAACATTAACGCCACGCACACATGGACATTAGAAATGCTAATATGTAACAGCTACACAACATGCACATACCCGGACAAAGCACACAGGCTGCTGGACAGCAACTTAGCACATTAAAATGCAATAACGCCTGAGACTACGCAAAACCTCAGCGTTCACTGATGCATAGTGTATGAATAAAGAAGGAAAGCACTCGTGGAGCTGAATAATTTTTGCCATATTGCGAAGCTCTGGAATATTTATGTGGATCAATATGTGGGAGGTTTGTTAGGTTAGTGGTCACCCATGACCTGTGCAAAGTCTCATGGAGCACATATGTACAGTAAGCACATGTATTGAGATGTACTTACATGACTGTGGGTACGTGTGTGCATATTCAAATACCTTACAGGTCCCAATGCAGCCCACTGGCCTCTCTGGGCGTCCACTCAACCCCAGCTTTTTATTGAAGGCAAGGAAACGGTATGCCTGCAGAAAGACAAACACACACACATTATACAGAGACATAAACTAACACCTTATCAGTAAACTAAACTCTGGAAAAATCTTCCTGCTCTCTGATTTCACATAAGCTACAACCTACATCTTTATCTGCAGTCCCTGCGATCAAATTGGTGACTGAAAATACCACATTTGATTAAAAATGTCATGCAGCACAGTTCTATTCACCATTTAAATGAAAGCGTGGGTCCAATATCTGTCTGTCCCACTGGGACATTTTTTGTTGTTGCAACTCATAAGCTGAAATTACCTCCATATGGCAGAACCACCTACTGATAGTAGCTCTGTGTAAAGCTATGAGACGTGGCGATAATGAAAGGTCCCCGTGCCACCATCAGCAGCATGCTTAGCGGACCCAAGTATACCCATGGGAGCGAGAGCTGATAACACCGTTGTAATGCAGTGCAGGGGCCCACGAGAAGAGACACTGACATCACGCTGAGTTCTCAACAACATCTTTTGGTGTGATAGTTCCCAAAAATGATTTATTCTTGTATTTGGTGATCTGAGTTGCAAAGCCTGTCAATCGCTCTGTTGTTACGTGACACATATACAAGTTATGATGTTAACAGCGGCAGATCTATCCAAAGCTTTGATTAATTTTTATAACAGTTGGTCTTCAATTTCACACTGTTGGGATTTGTTGGCTGACATGACAGCAACCAAAAGATTTTATCAGTTGTAGATAGCTAGCTAATTAGCACTGGCTCTCGACTGGTTGAAGGATTCCTCTGCCATAATCTGCCTTTCTAAAAAATAATTAAGTTAGCGAGTGATGTGGCTTTGGAAATATTGCCTGTTGCTGGGAGCAGTTTGGTTCTTGAAGTTGCGAGAAAGTTCAGTGCCACTGCCATAGGAGAATTGTGCTGTTGGTGGGTATATAATTTATTTATTTTACCCATCACTAGTTTTAATGTTGTGGCTCAATGTTACAAAGGCCTTTTTGAAGAGTTGTATTTAGCCCATGAAAACAGTAACTTCTTAGAATGAAGATTGTGTTACAAACCAGGCGAATACTTGAATGGGATGGACACTTTGTTTATGCTATGGGATATGTAGGATTAAGCATTATTGAAGACTAACATATAAAACAGGAAAAATTTGTATCTTCACTGCTTAGATTTTGACTATTCTCCACCTCATGAAATACCATAACATATCACTGATTGAATTGAAACATCTATCAGCTTTTTTTCTTTGCACTGAACTACAAAATATGACCTTGTTTCTTTACAAATTAAACTAAAGTGAAAATATTTAAAATTATTCTTTTAAAAGACATTCAAAACTTCTTCTTGGATAGATGTTTTTCCCCCTTTGGGTAAATCATCACAGCTCCACTCAATAAAATGATCCAGTTCTATGTTCACATCCAAGATTGATATAGATTGGAGAATGAAAGGGGTCCTTTTTTTTGAGAGTAGGTGTTTTCTGTCTGGTCAATGTGTAATCTCTTCACACTGTAATTCCATCTCTTCCAGCTCTACAGAAGAAGTACTGTGCTGACTTTAATCAAGTCACAAGTCAAGTTTCAAGCCTCAGTCTGGTCCTTCAGTCGCAAGGTGAAAATCCTGAGTCAGTTCTTTAGTACAGAACAAATTTATGAGATGAAAAATGTTAACATCAGCAGTGCGAGTATGTCTGGTGCACAGAGGCCGGAAGAGAGCTTGATATTAATTCTCAATTCCAACATGGTTTGGCTGATGAAGACAGGCAGAGGTCAAATATCACATTTAATTGGTGAACTGATTAAGACTTGTAAGTCAAGTCTGAAGATATAATATACACATAGGCATTATTACGCATTTTGCACTAATTATGGAACTGGAAAACCCAGATCTATAAACAACTAGCAAGTAAAACCAAGATGGATGAGTAAGTTTGCAGGTAATAACTTATTATTATATCCAAAAGGCTCTACAGTTTGTCAAAACAGAACTGAGGAAAAAGGTCACGGCCTCCCCCTCAGCCATCTCTGAAATGCATTTACACACGACAGGAGAGAGAATACAGGAGCCCCAGCCTTTCAGCTTCCCAAGCATTTCTTTGGTGTTTTAGATAAAAGCTTCTTACCACTGAGTTGCCTGCTGACAAAATCCACTGATGCAAAGATGCAAAGAAAAAGAAGGTGGACATTGATTTCTTGCCGCTGCTGGATCGAAGCCCAGTGGTGTGACACAGTCACCACAACTTATCATTTATGTGTGAGGGAGAGAGAGAAATCTGTGTTTGCAGTATTACATTTCTCTTTTTTACGTGGCTCAGTATGAAACCAGTATGAACAACATATGAGCGTGAAATTTAAACACGTTCTGAGTTCTATCATCATGCAGCATCAGTACACAAAGACTCAAATATCAAAGCAGGAAATCTGCCTATCAAGCTTTCCCTGCCGCATTACAACACATCCTAATTGCAATACACAACATCCTCCAAAAGGTGGTGCTCTGCCACTCCTATGTGGTTCCTCACTGCTCTGAAACGCTGGCATTTAATACTAAATGATACAACATTATGTTAAAAAGAGGGAAAAAGTAAAGTTTCATACATATATGCTTATTTATAAAGTAGAAAAATGTTAATTAAAGATTGACTGACTTTGCAAACTATTGCCATAACAGGCAAAGATAAGACCTGGAGGAGAAAACCCAAAGGAGGGTGGAGGAACCTCTGCACCCAGTTCTTCCTGTGTGCAGAATACCAATGACGAACAACAACACGCAGGCAGCCTATCAAAGCATCCTTTCATTCTCTCGCATTTCCACTGACCGAAGCGCAAACAGCAAGACTGACATGTGGAAAATGTAACAAAAAGCTGTATTTCGCATTTCTTCTGTGGGTAAGTGTGAGGATGAGCAATTATTTGCTTACAAAACTTTTTCTTCGGCATAGATATACTCCTCATTTCGACAGGTGCTCAGACAGGAGTTTTTCTGCATATTTTACTATTGCTGGTTTGGTGCCCTGCACAGTGTACATTTAATTGCTGAAGTCAATGCTCACAAAAGATTTAGTTTTGCTGTAGTTGCTGACAACCAGAGAGACTTAAATTAAGCTTACAGGTTGCAGAACAGCTCGAAATAATGTCCGCGATGACATGGGTAGTTTCCACATCTTGCCCAAAAGTCCCTTGGAAATATTATTTTTCACTGAGTTATGGTCGAAGTAATGACACAAAATTGATTACAATTACAATAAAGAAAACAAAAAAACCCTCTTTACATTGACCAACACTTTTTCAGTGTAGATTTACAAAGAGAAATGGATAAGCTATCACAAGCTGATTCTCGATTTTATATTTTTGTCCATTATGACTGTTTAATAGTATTTTACTCACTCGCCGGAGAGTTTTGGTCTTCTAGATCATAGATTACAGAGCCTTCATAAAGACAACAGGTCAAAGCTACTGGGGAATGCATACAGCAGCTTATGATTCAATGCCTTTTTTTCCTCCACTGCATTTCCGTACATGCTGTAAAAGGAGGAGTAACTGTGGGAAGAAGGTTGCTTTCTATAGGCTTTAAAACTGAACAAGCATGAGCACACTGCAGTTTAGTTTTTAGGTCTCTATCGAGACATGTGTTTGACGCAAAGTGTCATCCCCACCCCCAAAACAACAAAATGTATTTTTAATGACCTTTAAGAGCCTCATTGGGATCTTATTTGGAAGGCTTCACAAGCTGGAAAAAATTCAAGAGTAGTCTCATCAAACAAATTGCCATCCTTAGTGAAATCGGCGATGACAATCAGATATGAAACGGCTAAAAGGAAGGCTATTTTTGGAGAAAGCAGTGACATGAAAGAGGATCAGCTTAAGGGTGCATGGGTGGGAATAACACATTTCAAATGTAATTGCCACTCTCCCATCGACAGGCAGCTGTTGTCAACACAATCAAATGGCTGCAAGAAACGAGGTGAGGTGAGCAAATGCAGCCCGCAGCACCAGAGATGGTGATGACTCGGAGATAAACAGATTCTGTCGAGGAAGAAATGTCTGTCTGGGCTTCAGATTTAATATTCAGCACAGTGCCCGCTCTGACTCACAATTGCATATCCATCTGAGAGGCTGAGCGGTGCAGCAGAATGAGGCAGAAGGGAGAGAAGGAAAAAGTAACAGGTATGACAGTTCAAAGGCAGATGATAGACCTGGAGGGGAGAGTTGTTTGGTGTAACGGACATAATGGGGGGCGGGGCAGGATATGGGCCTAGGGTGGAGACTCGGGTTACGGATTCAAATGTGACGAATATTGTGATGGAGGGACAGAAAGCAAAAAGGCCCATGACTACAGAGCTCAAAGAGATGACATGATAGGAGAAAATGGCTGTTTACAGAATGTGGCGTGGAGGATAAACGCCAAGTAACCGACATGACAGATGAGCACCAGCAACTAGGGAGTGACTGAGTGATGGATATGACAGAGGAAAGACAGACAACACAGAGTTGGTAGACTTCAAACAACAGACATGCAGATGAGGAACAGTATCCAGTGGAGAGACAAGGATTTGAGTGATGGATATTATGGGACTGAAGCACAAGTTGCTAGGGAGGTAAGTGCTTGGTGTCATAAATATGACAGTACAAATAGTGTAATCTGCAAAAGATGAAAGGAGCAGAGTGGACGGAATGAAAATAGCAGCTTGTGCTAAACTTGCTACTCAAGCAAGTGACAACGGCTTCACTTTCCTTCCATCTCATCTTTATCTTACAGGAATATTTCCATGTAAAGGGCTCAGTTCCTTGTTCTGAATAACAATCTGCTACTTGCTTTTCTTCTGTGTTTAAAAATATATAAATAAATAAAAAATCTAGACACTGAGCATAAGCTAGACCATCTCACAATCAGTATATTAATTTTGCTCTTTAAATAGCAAGAGTTTTATGACTTTTGTTGCTTAAAGTTATGAAAGTTAAGGTTTGAAGGGATTTAGATTTGCTGAGCAGATTCACTGGTGAATTCAGATTTAATTAAAAGCCATTGAACCTCAACCCCTTTTGTAGTAAAAGCTGATTTATACTGAAGATGACATCAGGGAGTTTTTACATCACACAGGATTTGGACTTTCATTTTCACAACATGCTTGTTTGATTCATAAGAGCAGGATTACTGCTGAAATCAAAGTTACCTTCTTTTTTTTTAAAACAATCCTTTTACACAGAAAGATTCATTATCATTTTATTCTATAAAATATCACTTTGCATTGAGAATGTACCTTAGATCAGATAAGAATTACACTGAGGTAAACCGAAGAAAGGAATAGTTCTAGTGGCTTATAATTAAAAAAATGTAGCTGAACCACTAACTGACCTATTATTATTGGAGGTTTTATCGTTCATCACTCGACCTAGTCTCATAATGCTGATGAAAAGGCTTTTTAAGGGTTGTGTTTATCTTTAAATATTTAAATGCGAGATTGAAACAGCTTATAGTGAAACCAATTCAAAATTTTTGACCCATCTAACATACTGTTCTGAAACCAAATTTGGAGACAGCTCTGCTCAATGCATCTCTAGTTTGCCACAGTGAAAGCTACACCATTATGCTGATCAATCAATGTGAACAATGACTGCTCAACTAATAAGTCACTTCAACTACTCTGCAGCCCCGCTGTGACTGATGGGACAATCGAGAGGAAAATCTTAAGAGCAGGAAATCCTGGACTGACAAGCAGATGGACTGACTGAGCCAAGACGTATTGGGGTATTGATAGATGACTGCTGAAATGTAATCTGGCTCACTGCAAGATTGATCTGTGTAGTTGTGTTGGTGGTGGGGTGGCTTCAATAGTCTATCACAGTTTTCCTCCCTCACATTTTCTTCCAATCATTCAAAGCAAACAGGGCTGGGCTTTCTTATTTGAAGATAAGGAAAAGCCCGTAACTCAAGGACAAGTCACTGGCGCTAACTGTGCTAACCGCTAACCTCCAAAGGATCTGCAATCAGTTACATTTCAAGTTTAACGTTGGTAAAATCCATCACTCAAACAGCAACTGTCTAATCATAAAGAATTGCAAATGTACATGGCTAGACTGTAGAATTTTAGACTCATTGTGGATTATAGTTAATTAGTTACTTCTGTGGGCAGTAGTTAGTTTGTCTTCAACCAACTGCCTCATAATGAAGGAGGGAAAAACAAATCACGTTATGAAGAGCCCACTTCTGGACTGACATATGCCCCATGTGAGTGCTGAATTACCACTAATACCACATGATATTAAATACCACATCCAAGTTTGTGTTAAGGAACCTTTTTTTGGTTTCTAATAGTTTAGTTGTAATAGTTTCCCTGACATCATCACTACACAACTAGACAAAAAACCAACAGGAAGCCTCACTGAAAAAGTGTATTTTCAAGTACCGGTATGTTGTTTTCAGTTTGTTACTTGATTAGTTGTTAAAACCTCTTTTCTGACTGTTGTCATTTTTCCAGTGGACATCTAATAGGAATGAGAACACCTCAAACATTCTGAACTACACAAGAGGAGAACATAAACACAGGTCAAAGAGGTGTATGATTTTAAAACGCTTCTAACCAACATGTGACCAACAAGCTTTACCTTGACCAGTTCCTTTTGGGGCCAGATCTGGATGGGCTCCACTTGCTGGGGTGTCTGGGTCTGAATACCATAGGTATTCAAAAACACTTGCAGTCTACAACCACATAGAGAAAAAACATACAATATTATTTTCATGCCATCTCCATCAGCTCCCACAGACCTTTTGTTGAAAAATACATATGAAAAACCCTGATATGCTGAGAGACACAAAAAGCTGGAAATCTAACTGGACAGCAGGATATCTATTCAAATATATGGTTAAAAGACTATGACTAAACAAAAAAATGGAACTCGTTTCTCCTTCAAAAGAAGAAAAAAACTATACCCATGATTCACCTTATTATTATCATTTTTCTTATTTTAAGAATAGATGGAGAGATGCTGTAATCTAATCCTGTCCTCACTTCACTTAAACTGTTGGAGGCCATCTAGCACAGTGCCATTCAACTGAAATTCACCACTGTAAGTTTTTTTAAAAAACGGTTGGACGGTCATAACTAGCATCGTCATTTATATTCCTTGCTCTCTAAGCTGCTGAGATATGCTGACTATAATGGGCCTGCTTCAATTTGTGTGGTCACGGGTAACTGTTGAATGATTTATTAATCATTAATGGGATCGTGTCTGCATGTCTTTTGTTCTCAAAATGAGTAACAAGTAACTACATCCTTGGTCTCAGAAGCCTGCATTACCTCCTTTAGCAGAAGTAACTTGGTGACTTGTTCTACATAAGCGTTTGTCCACCAGCCTCCGACACAAGCTTGTTGGCATTGCTGACCACTTTTTCAAGCAAAGGTTTTGTTACATAGGGTTCGGGGTTTTTCATGGATGTACTGCCTCCTTCAAACCAAAAAATTTCCATCGCCATCCTTCACAGCTGGTATGATGGTTTTCTCCAGAAAGCTGTGTTTAATCGCTGCCAAATGTGTCTACTGTTCACTATGCTTCATTCAGGCCAAAGTAAATTATTCTAAAAGGTCTGGTCTACAGCAAAACTGCTGTTTTGCTCTAATTTTCTTTTTTGGACTGTGAAGCCCTTTTTCCTGGCACACCCACATGCAGGTCAAATTTATGCAATCTCTCTTCTGATTGTTGACACGTGTACTTCCAACAGCTGCAAGAGTAGCCTGCATATTCCATTTCCAATTCCAATTTGAGGTTCTTAGAGACTTCTTTTAGCATCGGTCTGTCTGATACTGGCTAGCAAATTCTGGCCAAGTAAATGGCTGCTTTTTCAAATCAATTCCGCTTACAAATGATTTTGTTGACAGTAAAATTATTCATTTAAAAAAAAAAAAAAAAAAAAAAAAAACCTTCCTTAAATCCAAAATGCTGCAGCAAGAGTCCTGACAGGGACTAGAAAGAGAGAGCAGATTTCTCCTGTTTTGGCTTCTCTTCATTGGCTTCCTGTTAAATCCAGAATTGAATTCAAAATCCTGCTCCTCACATACAAGGTCCTAAATAATCAGGCCCCATCTTATCTTAATGACCTTGTAGTACCATATCACCCTATTAGAACACTTGTTCCTAGAGTATTTAAAAGTAGAATGGGAGGCAGAGCCTTCAGTTTTCAGGCCCCTCTTCTGTGGGGATTCCCATGATGCATTGAGTTTTTCCTTGCCAGTCACCTTTCTCACTCACTATGTATTAACAGACCTCTCTGCATTGAATCATATCTGTTATTAATCTCTGTCTCTCTTCCACAGCATGTCTTTTATCCTGTCTTCCTTCTCACCCCAACCACTCGCAGCAGATGGCCCCGCCCCTCCCTGAGCCTGGTTCTGCCGGAGGTTTCTTCCTTTTAAAAGGGAGTTTTTCCTTCCCACTGTCGCCAAAGTGTTTGCTCATAGGGGGTCATTTGATTGTTGGGTTTTTCTCTGTATCTATTATTGTACAATCTACTGTACAATATTAAGCGCCTTGAGGCGACTGCTGTTGTGATTTGGCGCTATATAGATAAAATTGAATTGAATTGAAATCTGTTGCCAGACTCCAAGCGCATCTCTCTCACACACACACACACACACACACACACACACACACAATTTAAAAGCTGAATATGTTTTACGGCTCTGCAGCTATAAAATCATGTTGAAAATCTGGTGACCTGCAAAACTTTCCCAACAGATTGATGTTTTAAAATCTACAGCCTTGTGAATTTATAGGTGTTAAAGCTGTGGCTGAGTCAAGTGAAATCTAATGAATGGTAATAAATATTATGTCTCTAGATTCATTCTCTTTAAATTAGAACAAATGTAGAATGACTGTTGTAAATATAAAACTAGACGCAAATTATTCATGTATCGAAATGTTACTAATGAGCTTTACTGAGACACAGTATATACAGGAGACATGTTGAAGATGATGCAGGAGACCTGATGGGGACTTGCAAGCAGCAGTAATTGGAGCTACAGGTTAACAAGCTTCACAGAGTCACTTGACCCTGTTTAACACACATACCCACATGCCACACATGTATTTAAGTGTGCTTACACAGGCACATGTGTACTCACACAGACACACACACACACACACACACACACACACACACACACACACACACACACACACACAGACAATGAGAAGAATGACAGATGAGGCAAAGGTCAGCCTGAGCTCCAGCTTTATGAGCTCACCACAATTACGGCACTGACAGAGTTGACTAGGAGTGAGCAGCGGAAAATAACCTCCCTTTATGGTCTGCAACACATTAAGAGAGAGACACACACACACACACACATATATATATACACACACAGACACACTCACACACAAAAATTACCTCTGGCTCTCAGCTATCAGGGCCACGTGAATCACAATGTCATTCTCTATGGGGCCCTGTGAAAGAGAAAAACAGAGAGATTTACGTGAAGACTACTTTTGCCTACAGGTTGCTAATGAATAACCAGACACAAACGTGAAAAAAAATGTCCTGTCTGACAAATCCAACTATGAAATACGAATTCAGGGAGAACAGGGACCATCCAGTTTGTCGCTCACATTTTTTTAAAGATATATATGTATTTAGCTTTTAGAACTACAACAACTGGTCTTCAGAATTGACTAAAGACTGTCGTGACACAATGGAAATTGTCGGCAAATATTTACACAGACAGTAAATAACTGGATCAAGATTCTTATCACGTTTTAGAATCACTGTTAACATGGACTTTATTGTGTTTTTTTTCCATGATATAGTAGAAATTTGTTCTTTACTGTTTAAGATATTTTTTAAATTTACTTTCTGGCATTGGTGAGCCTTGCAATTTAACATCAATCAACAAAGAAGAAAACTGGAAAACTGAGTGGAAAGTGGCTATAATCGAAATTTACCTCAGTTGCATAGAAGAAAAACAATAACCTGTGTTATTGCTACTTCTAATCTCAAACAATTCAACTGAAAAAGAAAACAACTGATACAGGGGTACCTGTCTGAGAGGAAAGTGCAATGTAATTAGGAAGGTTGAGAGCGACATAGATGGGGGGGAAAAGGGAGTAAAGATTAGAGAAATGTAATGTTATTACACTAATGTTTTCTCTGCTTAAGTACCCATATGGTGAAATGAAATTACATTAAATGGACACAGTAGAGGAACAGAGGCATTCGATTTTCTCACTGCACAAACACCATCAAGTTTTGTCCCATCCCACGTGCCACTGCCTGCTGTAAGACTCACTAATGTACGCAGATGTGAATTAATCCACAGCTGAATCCACAGCACCAGAATCATACATACTAACATCTGTCAAAAACTATAATCCAAAGTTTGTTTTAGGAAACATTTTTATGTTAAATATCAAACTGAGGGTTTTGGGGGAATATACATAAAAGAAAAACAAAACATATCCTAAACCACTAATACAAATCAGTTCATCAGCAAAGTTAACAGCATCGTAGTATTCTTCATCTCCATTATATTAATCCTTTTCATAGACAGCATGAAGATACACACTGCCAACCTGACCAGAACACAGAAACGTGTCAGTCATGTTGACATCAACAACAATAATAAAAGAAAAAAAGTGACTGAAGAGACGTACAAATTGTCTTTTGTGGAGAACTTATATACTACAAAAAAGGCATAAAGGCACAAAAAATGTTGACAGTTTAAATCTGTACTCATTATCTTCCACAGCACAAGAAGAGACTTTTGAAAGGCTTTTGTAACTTTGCTTTGCATTTGCCAGTAATTTTATTTAAATTTATTATGCATTTACAGGTCTTCGTGACAGTATTCTTTCATATCAAAGTTCACCTTTACATGTCTTTTCCAGTACTTTAACACATGACGGGTTTCTATGTATTCATATGTTTGCAAATCAGTTTTTCTCCATTGCTTTATTTTATCCAATAGTTGACTGTATGCATCTTCATCTGTATATAGGCTTCTCTCTCTGTGTATCCTTCAGTGTCTTTCATCTTTTCATTCTTTATTTGCAGAATTCATTTTCACGATTGTAATTTCGATGTGCACAAACCAATTGTAAGTGGAGCTGATCATCTTTATTGTACATCGACTATTCGGGGCCATTTAGGAAGCAGGCAGCATCTTGTGACTCACAGACGAACCGGCCTTTCATCTCGTTCTCATTGTGATGATACTCGCACTAAACCGGTTACACACTAATACACACATGCAGCAGAACATGGCAGCATGAGCACCGTGCCAGTATGTGTTGATGCTCAGAATCATCGTCAGGGAGAGAATGCAGAGCCAGGGAAACCAACACACAAGTAGGCATTCTCACACACACACACACACACACGGCTGGGAGCCATTTTGTTTTGTCGATAAGAGCTGGTTTTAGCCAACCACCTCGTTATCGTCAATCAGAGAGCAGAGGGAGAGATGGGGGCGGCTGAGTAGAAAAAAAAAAAAAAATACGCCTGAACACAAATCTCTCCAGATTAATAGGGGAGCAATGGGTTCTAAAATGCTGCAATGCAACTCTCTCATTAGCGCTGCTCTCTGAGCTGACAAAGGACTCATTTGGCAAAGGAGACGATGTTGAAATGTATAATGGAGACGCAGCAGATATGTACTCCCGCTCGCTTTCTTTCATAGTCGACACACGACTATGCAACTGCAGCGAGGAAAATGAGATGAGTCTTCAAATGTTTCTTTAAACAACCTTTCAGAGGAACCCTGAAAACATCAATGTAGTGTGACCGGAATGCTTTCAAGGCTGAGGCGAGTGTGGGGGGGGAAAGACGTGTGGTTTCTCCACAGGGGCTCTAGAAGGTAGTTAACAAACCATACTGGGCCGTGGGTATACCCAGTGGTTAGACCAGCGCAGATCTAAGAGTCCAAAGTCCTTTACGATACTTCAGGGAATTTGATTTTAGATAAATAAATGGAAAAAGAAGACGGAAGAAAAAGAATGGGCTGCATTTAAACCTATGAGCAAATAAATTCTCAAACTTTAACTACTCAGTACAATAAGAAGTTCAGAGACGATATTTCAGAATGTGTTTACTGAGGCAGATTTGATGAAAACAGGTAGGCTGCCTTAATCCAGCCTCACATTGTTTTTAGACACGCATTTGAATATAATTTTGCTTGATTGGAAAAAAGAACCCTTTCTTGTACCACAGTGCCTCCAATTACACAATTAAACCCACATATTACATACCCACAAATACCACAAGTTCACTTAGCTTCTCCCAGGTAACTCTACTGGAAATCGGAAAGGGGACATGAAACGTGAACTGCATTGCTTCAACATAAAATAACTGCTGGAACTACTCAGCATGAGTATAGTACAGTGCACTGTATCCAAGCGGACACTCCTCCGTTGTGCCAGCATTAAGGATTCAGCTGTTAACAGCTTAAGGATTGCATATAATCAATCAAACTGAGGTAAATTTACTCCGACAAAGCAACCAGAAAATAGAATTACCATGCATAAGACAATTTGCCCTACCATGTCCTCCAGTGAGAGATGTTTGGATAACTCAGAAACTTCAAATTTATACTTCCAAAAACTCAGTGTGGCCTATATGCTATAATAAAATAAAGACCAATGACTACAACAAATATTTTCATTTTAAAGCAAAAATATTGGAAACTAACTAGTATAGGCTCCAGCACCTCACTACTCCAGATTATGAAGCAGACTGCCCAATAAAATCTCTTCACTTTGTTCATGGTTGCTCTAAGCTGTGGTAAGGTTTTTGGTGCTGGTTGCAGTCTTTGGTGCTGATTGTACTGGTTAGTAGAAACACGTTGTTGCGCCCACAATTTGCCTAGGGATCTCTTGCCGATAAAAAAAAAAAAAAAAAAAAAAAAAAAAAAAGGTAAAATCAGCTGCTTTGTTTGACTCAAGTAGGGTTTGGCAAGGGCAAACAACTTAAGCACTTAAGTGCTCTGTCATTATTCTTAGTGGAAAATCAAGCATATTTTCAGTGGATGTTGCGATTCAGCAAATTGGTTTGTGATTCCCATGGATAGTATCTTAATATGGAGCTAAGGGTTTGTGGGAGACTGCCCAGTAGAAAGCCCTGCAAGTTGCTTATGAGTTCTTTTTTACTTTATGTGGTATTGTTGGTTTACACCTCAGCAGATCCGTAGTAGTAGAAGCTTAGTAGAAACTGGCTTGGGTACCTTGTTGTTAATGTTGAGGAGTTGTAGAGCTAATGTTACAGAAGGTGAAATTTATTACCTTCAGGAAGGGCCAGGCTAGATGTTTGCCATTGCTCCCAATCTTTAAATTAAGATGACAAAATGTTTTGATCCACTATCATTACTTTCAACATAATGGTTCTAAGATGCAGGTAGGTCCTTATTGTGGCAGGGTAATTAATTTAAATTAGCACACAACAAAATTATTAGCTGATGTTAGCTGTTGAGTCTAGTAGCAGCTTAAGAGCTGCGCGCTAGTGGCAAATAAATCTAAATAGGAGAGTTAAGTTCAAATGCACTTTGATGAGGCAAATTCAAACAGTGCCCCAAGTAAATAGTTAATATCATTTTATCAACTGGATGCATAAACAAATTGCTAAGAATGCAAGAGCAGTGTAAAGGTAGACTTGTATTAATTCTTAAACACTAAGATATTTTAAAGTTATAAACTGCTGTGACTTTATGAAAACTTATTTACAAAGAGAGCAGCAGAGAGCAGCAGGATCTGCACATGCCCTCTAGTTCACAGCAGTATACGTTTCCCATGCCAAATTTAAGCACTCTTATAATATTGCTGTATTCTTATAAATGCATAACAACACGATGTCAAACATGTTGTGCCAGAGGGAAATCCAGCTCAGCAGGCCAGATCACAGAATACTTAAATACTGTTTACAAGAGGGCAAGTGGGCAGTGGCAGAAAACTCTGAGTTACCACTGGAGAAGTCATGGACTAAGATTTAGGAGCAAATAGAAATGGAAACCAAGAATATATCATCAGCGGAGGCATCTGGATAGCAATGATTAATTAAATCATTTGAATACCGCTGGAGTACCTCCAAGTTCCTCAACTGAATTGATATGGAAATGTGATTATTTTATTCATGAATTAAGTAGATGAAAGCTAAAACAATGCAGTGAAGTCCTCAATATTAACTCGAGATGCCTTAGAGGTGGATCCAGAGTGCTTAAAAAAAAAGGCAATTTAGACCATCAGTGATGTCTGTTGTTACCAAAGAAACTTTACAGCATTCTAGTTGGACAGTAATTACAAACACTGGCCGACCACTTCTAAATATAGAAACGAATGTTCCCATTTGGAGAACTCAGCTCAATTTGGTTGGGCTTAATCGAGTTGCATTTATTGAGGCTTAATAAACAGTCAATCAAAAAAATCACTAAACTCACAAGAATTACTGTGTAGTGCACACTTTTGCTACACTAGCTAAATGAACCTAGTATTTAGGTTTTCGGGGTGTATTTCCCTTCAACCCCAAAAAACCTCAAGTAAGTAGTGTTTCAAATAATGGTTTCCAAAATGAGATAAACAAGAAGTAATGCATTCATAGTCTAATTTCTCGACCTATTTGAACTGCAGATGCTCGCGCTTCAGAAAAATTGGACTGCTTCTACAGAGGAAGCATACTATTGGGGAAAAAAGGTAAAACAAACAGGGAACTGGAATATAAAAGTGCTTAAAAAACTCCCGGAGAGGAGGGACACAGTCAGGGAGCTTGTTTGTTTTGTTTCTGTCTAATAATACTGTCTATTTCAAATGTATGTATAGAATGAATAGAACAACCTCAGGCACTTCGCTGTGACAGAAAGAACACACAGTTTTGTTTACCTGTGTGTGGACTGATAAACACACAATCACTAATGAAAGAGGCGCATTAGTAAATAGAGATGGCACACATCTGTCACACAAACCAAACAAATTAGAATAAATAACTCCACAAAAGAGTAGACACAGAATCCTAGAAAGACTGAGGAGAGATACATATACTGCATGGGAAGGATTTTCAGAAATACTCTACATAAGCTGCTTGAAAGTGGCTACAGCCTACACTGCTGTTGGATACTTGTGATTATAAAATACAGATGAAAAGTTACAGATTACGATACTGAGGTGGATTCCAGAAAAATGCACAACCTGGCTGCTAAAGACAGCATGAAACCACAATGCACGCAGACAAGGAAGTGGTAAAAGGAAAATAAAGAAGTGCTGAAATGGAACATGCTGTTAAGTGCTATAGTATATCTTCAGCTGCCGGGTGGACTGGCAGTAGTCTGCAGCAGGCCTGGATGCTGCGTGCTGCCCCTCAGAGATACGGCCTCGCTAAATTTGACAAAGTGAAAAGCCATTTGCCAGAGAGCGCTGCTGTGAGTCCCCGCAGAATAGAAATGAATTTCAGCTCCGCTTCATTTGACTTTTCCCCCAAAATTAAAAGCACTGAGTTGTGACACAAGATGAAAAGTGCATCTCAGATCTTTCACTTTTTACTTCTTCTTTTTTTACTTCTTTCCCATCTTTTCATTTTTTCTTTGGTACTTTTCAGTCTTTTATTTCATCCTGCTTATATATTTCTACTTTATTTCATTTTTTTGTATCATTCTACTTTTCCTTACTTCTAGTCTTTTTTTTCTGAATTTCCGTATTTTTCTTCTGCTTCTGTTCTTCCTTCCTTCTGTCTTTACATCCATTTGCCTTTTTTTGCGTCCTCCATTCAAATCTTTCTTCCTCTCTTTAGTTTTTTTTTTTCCTATTTCCACTGATTTTTACCTTCCATAATTCAATCTCGATGTTTTGCTCTCCATCTGTTTTTCCTTTCTTTGGAGCTCTGTTTTTCCCATCCTTCCAGTGTTCCGTATCTTATTCCTTTGGAATAAGATAGTAAAGAAGAAAAGAAAGGTCAAGGAAGGCTCCTTGACCTTTCTTTTCTTCCTTCCATTTATTCGTGGCTCGTGGGTGATCGTGGCACAAGAGTTGGGAGTTCGCCTTGTAATCGGAAGGTTGCCGGTTCGAGCCCCGGCTCTGACAGTCTCGGTAGTTGTGTCCTTGGGCAAGACACTTCACCAGTTGCCTACTGGTGGTGGTCAGAGGGCCCGGTGGCGCCAGTGTCCGGCAGCCTCGCCTCTGTCAGTGCGCCCCAGGGCAGCTACAATGTAGCTGCCATCATCAGTGTGTGAATGTGTGTGTGGATGGGTGGATGATTGTGTATAGTGTAAAGCGCTTTGGGGTCCTTAGGACCAAGCAAAGCGCTATACAAATACAGACCAATAACCATTTACCATTTCTTCTCTCCTTCATTATTGTAACTTTTTTTGTCGCTGCTTCTTTCTGTTCCTTGTTTTTTCTGCCACCTCTGTGGATTCTGACATTCTCACTACTGGTTTTCATTCCTCTCACTCTCTCAGTCTTGCTGTCACTCAGGTTGTCTCACAAGCCAGAAGTGAATCGGCTACAAACAAACAGCTTTTCACAAATCTCAGAGGTTTCTGTCAACACACTCCTGTCAGTAACACAATCAAAACTCAGCTACTTTCAAACACTGGAAATAACTTGAAGCAGTAGCAGATTTACTTGCACAGCTGCAAATCGGGTTGTCACAAAGCATCACTATTTCTGATTAATGTTGTGTGCTGAACTTCCACTCCTATTCTTCCCTTTAATTTCTCTTCCTACTTAGAGAAGCTGGCTGCCCAATTTGACCAAAAGAGTCAGTTTATTATGACAGGGCTACAGTTTAGTCGCTGGTTGGGCATATTTGAAACCAAAAGATATTAGTTGTGGGCAGGAGATGGACTGAAAAGAGAAAAAAAATGTTCTGGTGATGTAAACCTAGAATTTATAGCTGTTTTCATTTGCCTATAACATACAGTGACTTATGAGGATATTTATTGATTGACACGATGTTTTCCTCGAGCCTCAGTCTATATAAAATTTATATAAAACTTTAAGAGTAAAAAAAAAAAACACCTCTGCTGAACCAAATGATGTGACGCTATTTCAAGGTCAGATCCCTCCCAGTGTGTCGGCTGGCAAAGCGCAGCACGAGGGAGGCAGCCTCAAGCGAGCATCACATCACAAAGGAACAAAACATTCAAAGGCTTCCATAAAGTTAAAAAGCAAGCAATGGAATTTATCCACCACCCCAAAAAAAAGAAAGAAAAACTATCTGAATGGAATATAATCCCTTCTTTTCATGCCCCTACACAGACGAATGACTCCAGGCTCTGTATCGTCCTCGGGAAGTTGGTCTCTGTGCAGCTCTGAGATTCATATTTTGATGAGAGAATTTCAAAGTGTCAGGGGTTTTAGCAGAAATATGTGGGGCGGGGTGGGGGCATAAAAGTAATGCTAAGTCATTTTCAATCCAGCGTCTGGGAAAGAGAAATGTCTCCTGTGTACATTTTTAAAGTTGGATCATTTCAAAAGGTCATCTAGTGGTAATAACGATGAGACCATGACAAGAATGTGAGGTGAACACAAGAGAAGGAAGAGGAGTTGATGAGGCGAGAGTTTGATTTAGGGAAATGTTTTTCAGTCTGACAATGTGGCGGAAAAAGAAACCAGCAGGCCTGTAGAGAGAAAGACTGACAAAAAGAGAGAGGGAGGAAAACAGATGGAGTGAAGGAGGGTGGAGTCACCTCCACAGAGGAGAACCAAGTGAAGAATTCAATTGCATGCTGCTGGCCACTATAATTGCAAAGGCGCCCTGACTGAGAAAGCGATACATTGTTCCTCAGCTCAGAAATATTATCCTCCGCCGGAGGAATCCTTATGAGTGAAGGAAAAAAAATCAATTGATATTAAAGGTGAGCCGTGGTGTGAGCTACAGGAGCCTCTGCTTGTCATAGCAGCCCCGTTTGATATCATGCCTGAAGAGCCAGGGAGGCTGGGGAAGATAAGTGGCCTGATTACCACTGCCTGTACGTGTGCAGAGGAGCATAATGAAATGAGTGCCGCATTGAATAAAGAAATATACATGCAGCCACATATGAAGATCAAACTCCTGTCGGTGACACGTTGTCTCAGAGTTAAGCGCGCAATGTTTGTCTTTCTCCATTTCGTGTGAATGCAATTCTAGATAATGCCTTAACCTTCCATCCCCTTTGCAAGTCATTAAAAGAAAGCAAAAAACAAAACGTGAACACAAACTAGCAAATCCTGCCAGCATGCGTTATTCTAAATGAGTTCTAATGCACACACGCAGGCCGACAATGACCCTGGAAACACAAATATGTTCCCAGTCGCTGTGCCAGGCTCCACTCAGATGTCCACACAAAAGACAGACAACAGCGTACACGCATAATTACAAACTTTGGGAACAGATGGGCATTTTGGTTTCTAATGTGTGCTGTTTTTAATCGCTTCCACACACACACACACACACACACACACACACAAGCTCTAAAATGCTTGACAAACAGAATACACTGCTGTGCCTGTCACCAGATGAGCAGAGCATAAATGCAAACAAGATAAATATAAACTAGATCCAATCATTTAGACATATGCGAGAGCCAAGGTGAAGTCAGAGGAATCTGCAATCATTAAAAATCTTAAAGCATGCACAGCTGTTCTTATGCATGCCAGCAAAGGTAAAGTGCCAAGGTCACTACGGGAGCTGCAGTCTGTGTTCTGTGTACCTTCAAATGCGTACACAGGATGCCGCTGTCACAGATGACAAACTGTAAACATCCAGTCACGTTCCTAATATCATGTTATACTGGTACAACGTCTGTAGGCATTCATAAAGAATTAATGCTGCTTTTCAAAAATTATGATACCAGTGTCCTCTAGGGAATTGCTTTTAAAGGAAACCCACAGGTTAGGATAAAAGACAGTCTGATGATTTACTGAATATATTTCTACATTATAAAAGAAAAATGTGACAGTGATTTTAAGTAAAACTGAGCTTCTAAAGTTTAAACTTCTTCAGCAGGCGTGTTACTAATGAACTGTTTAGGTGACATTTCTTGGTCTCAAAGGATATTCAATACACTTTTAGGAGTTTATCTGGTAGTGGCAACAGATGCAATGTGGCTGTGTTTTAATTGCTTGCATCTCTTTATCTGTATTTATTAAACAGTGTACCTGTTCTCCTACTATAATCTTGTTTCCCTTTCATTTTCTCTCTACACTTCCTGGGAAAATGCTACTGCCAGGACCACAGCGGTCTCTAACTTCTAGTTTCTATTGCTGGGGAGCAAATAGGGAGCTCCCTGGGTGATCTGTCTCTCCTCCGCCCACATGAGAGGGAAGGCTTTCATCAGTGGGAATTTCCGTCCAAAAGATTACTATGTTTAATCAGTAATTTGTCTTCTTTCCCAACATATAATTACAGACCTCGTGCTGTTCTCTGGTGGCTGAGTCTTGCATGTATCAGTTATGTTAGTTCTGTTTGGTCGTTTCAGACTGACAGACAAGCCAAAAGATAGGGAAGACTTGGCGGTAGTATTTTTGTTCGCTCAGATAACTTCCTAAGCACGTTTTCTGTCTCCTGCCTGTACTTTTGTTCCTCTCTCCAGACGTACGCGTGTTAGCCAAAATACACTTGCCAAGCCGAGATAGCAAACTTTAGGGGGAAAAAAGCCACTACTGAGCCACTTTTCTCACTCACACCTTGCATTTTAGCACACTGATACTATACATAAAATGAATGTTGTAGTCAACAGCCACATTGGAAAAATAACAAAACATGGTCTATGAATAACTCAGCAGGAACCTTTTGAATGTTCTTTTTCTTATAAATATTCTTACAATGGTGGATGTTCATATTAAAGATGGCAAAAGAGTATTTTATAAGGTAAAATAAGGTAAACGTATATGTAAGTGATTCCTATGAGCCAGATGTTCAGGCTTCAGATTACTCCTTTTTCTACCCGGATCACAGCTCTGATTATAAGCACAGAAGTACCACCCACCTGCTGTTCAACCCTTCTGTTTACAAAAGGCAGCGGATCAGATGTGCCAAATTAGGTCATTGGTTCTCAAACTGTGGGGCATCAGTCCACTGCAGGTGGGCAGTCTTTCATAAACTGCATGATTGGAAAGTAAGTGCCAGGGACCAGTTCCTATACTATCTGATAGACATAGTTTTCTTCAGGTGTAAAGTTTTCCAGAAGAAAACTATGAGTGACCTTAAGTTTTCTTGAAGTCATAGATGAGTGGATTGCATCAGCAACCAACAAAACACATTCTCCCCAGACGGTGAGTGGCTGGTGCATTCAAATGTTTCATGCACAAATCAGTGCCTGAATTTGCTCATACTTTGTACTAAAGCATTTCACTACTAGTACTACAAATTTCATGGCACTAGTCTACAGATGCTGGAAAATCTGGATTTGTTTTTTCACTTGTATTTAGTTTCTTATCTTGGAATGACAGACTAGCTGCACCAGGTCACTGTGCTGTTCTCTTGTTTTTCTTATAGTCTCTCTGGTGGAAACATTTACCTTTCCTGGCTTTCTCTTTGGAGACAATTGTTTCAGTTTCTTCAGACTTGGATTTTGTCCTGGTTTCTCACCTGATTGTTAACATGCTTCTTTATATTTAGATAGCATGCAAATAGTGTAGAAGCTATACATTTTGTGCTAGTCTATTGAGTCAGAATGATTCTGACATATGCACAGTGGTAAGAACCAAATGGGCCAGTGGGCATGTTTCATAAATCTGATGGTAAATTAATATAATTTATGCAGGGTAAGAATGTTTCCATACACATATTAACAATTAGTATTTTTTTTTTAGTAATAAAAAAAATACTAAAAAAATTAGTATTTTTTTAGTGCACAAAGCATATGACATTTAAAGAAAAAAAATGCCAAAAGACTTATTTTAAATGAGAAAAGTTGTGCAAATTGTTTAATCTAAAAAAATGGGCATCTTTTGTTTGCTGTCAGAATTCTTTGGGTTTAAAGCAGAATTTGAGTACTGGGAAAAGTGCGTCTATTGTAAAGCCTGGGCTTGTACACTGTCAAGAATAACTATGAACAAACAGAGAATAGATGCCAAGATGCCTCTTCTGAGTACATGTTGCTGCAAACACAAATCCCACACTCACCTAACACTCTGAATGCAGCAGCAGCAGGAAGTGTTGATATACCTTGATATACAAGGGATGAGACAGTCTTTTGTTAAATTGAGGGCTTGGATGAACTGAGCACCACAGGTTCAAATATTTGATCTCTAGTTGGATTTTTTTCTTCTACTCCACCCAAGGTTGTTTAGCCTCCCAGTCTGCTTTTTCTTTGGTGTTATTAGCAACCTGTAACACGAAGACACTGTACAACAGAGTTGGCCAACAACACTGACAGTTAGACAAAGAAACGACAGGCCAAACCAATCAGACATTGCTAATGGGGCCCCTGGCACAGAGAACGGCTTGTAACCCAGAAGAAGAAGTAGAGGTGTGTCAAAGGAAGACAGATACACAGAGACACCCACATTGTGAGAATACATAAAAGCAGCGCACATATTGGCATGAGCATGAGGACGCATCCGAGTACGGGTGATGTGTCAAGTGTTAATGCATGCAAAGTGCATGAGTGTGTGTGAGTGATGTCCATTTCCCTGCAGGTTAAGGTCAGTAGCTATCCCTCCAGGGCTTTTACTGTCACAGACCACTGAGCTCGACATTTCCTGCCCACTACCAGGCCATTTGGCAAACAGCAGGGTTTAGCACACTTTCAATCTGTGTCTTTGTGTGTGTGAATGTTTCAGGGTGCGAGTGAGGCAAAAGATACAGAAGGAAGTGTTTGCATGTTGGCGTGAAAAATGTGTGATTCTGTTTGTGTGTAATAGTATGAAGTGAAGGATGCACATGTTGGAAAATATTGTGACTGGGTGTGTGTGGATGTGTGTACACTCTTGGGTCAGAAGGATTCTAACACCCATCTGTTTCATGCTGCTTAAGGTGTCACTTTGCTCCTCTGAAAGAGCCAATCTTTAGATTATTGAACAGTGTCCTACTACTGACCTCTGAATCCACTGAATCTAGAGGCACATACCTATTTCAATGATCTCATCAGGCGTCTGTGTTATAATCTTGCAGCACAGCTATTGAAATGAGTATTACAGCTCCACGAGTTGATGCCACTGCCACATATTGTAGCCTTTGTCTCAGCAAAGGGACTAATACACATCATGCTTTCAATAAAATGTGTGCTTGAAGGCAGGCATGCATTTAAACACAAAACAGCCACCTGATGCAAACTGACTGATACAAATAAGGCCATTTTCTCCTCTCCACCCTGTGCTGTGCTCCAATGGAAAATACACAGATTCATGAAGAAGTAATGAGAATGATACTTCAGTTATTCTTTTTGTATTAAATCTGTTATACTAAAAACAGCTGTTCTGAAATAATTCAGCCTGTAGCCAATTTCTTGCTCAAAAGAAAATTGTGTGCTTCATCTGGAATAAAAAGAACTGCATAGTGACTATGCAATGACAAATAGAGCCAGTTATTTTGTAAACTAGAGGCTCTTGGATTGACATGATCACTACAAAAGAGAATGTTTGCTCTGGTATCTTCTCATCCAAAGTGCAAATAAAAAAGTAAATGGAAGGAATTCCGTTTTACCTCATTAGCATGCAAATGTATGCAACAAGGCATGCAAAAATAATCAGTATTTAATCATCAACTCCATATGGTATATTGGTTATTTATGCCTCAACTATATATTGTTCTTGAGTCATTATAAAGAATTACATTACCCTATAACTTCATTATCCAGTTGGATTTTCCATAACAATATTTTTCTTTTGGATTCAACATATCTGGAGGTGCTTTGAACTTGTTAGCCTTGAAGTATTAAGGAGTTAGCAATTTCTTGAAAATATGGGTTTTCTTATTACTATGCAAATCTATGCAGACTGGCATTACAAAATTTAATGAAATCATCTACTCCATATGGCGCTCCTGTTGTGTTAGTATGATTTTTCTTTTTCTTTTTTACTACGTGTTCTTCTTGGCTATCATGTTGTGATACCAGAATGACTTTATAATGTCCCACAAACCATATACCAAAGTGGGGGGAAGGGGGGGGGGGGGTCATCTATTATTCCACTACTTTTATTTTTCATTATCTGCACAAAATCTATTCATAGAAATGCTACATGCACACTGTGTAGAAAGAAAAATGAATTTAAACAGAGCTGTATTAAATATATTGTCTTAATATTTAAATGGCACTCATTTATTTCTTTGTATTTAAGATGGGTATAGATTCAGATTCCAGTTCACTATATTCGGTCACGTTTACAGATTATGTGATAGATATAGCCCTATCTATCATGCGTATACATTTAATGTAAGATCTAAGAGCAGGCATGTAAATAGTGTGTATATAACATCTAAACATCATCAATGGAAACAATATCTGACCAAAGTGATGCTAAAAAAAACAAAAAACAAATGTGGTTGCTTGTGTATTTCTTATTCATCTAAGAGTTGATTACCCAACTCCATCTCACTTTTGGATCCCATCGTTAATGCGTGCATTAATGCCCTATATTTTATGTTCCAACAGCTTTGTAAAGGAGGGCAAATTCTTATTAGCTTTATAAAATTATTACCAAAAAACTCCAGAAACGACACATTTCCAAAGGTTTTCATTTTGATATAAATCATTTTTTGCAACCTTGGAAAGATTTCAGTCAGCTGGTATTATAAACAAACCTGCCTAAAGTTTTATATCACAGAGGTTAGCTTGAATTTTGGGCCTCCACCAGATGCAGCATATATTGAGCTGAAAGCTGCTACACATTGCATCAAGCTACACTGTGGTTGTTAATTCTCAGCGGGACTTACGCTACAGAGAGAGCAACTTAAGTCTGTCTTGGTGTTGTGTTAATGAAGCTTTATGTTTGGACCCTGGAAGTTATTGATTTACATTTCCCAGATTTTCCAATTAGATTTAACAAGTTGGTTTTCAGCCAACTTCATGCTTAATATATAGAATGAAATAAGGTAATCTTTCTGTTGCTTTTTACCTCCATACCTCTTTCAGACTCACTCCCTCGCCTCTCTCTGACCCCTCTAACCTTACCCATTCTCTACTTTTCTACCTCCTTTCGTTCTGCCTCTAAGGAGGCATGTTTGTTGCTGTAGTATCCAATTGGGGGCCCCTCTTGACCCACGCCTTATCTCTGATTGATGACTGACAGCCTCCACAGTGTGGACCACAAATGCAATTTTTCCATTAACCTCATTCTCACATAGGGCCAAGCGTGTGTGTGTGAGTTTGTTTGTGTGTGTGTGTTTGTGTGTGTGTGTCAAAAAGTGAATGGATCTATATGCAAAAGAGAAGCCTAACAAAAGCTAAAGGATCCCTGAGTTTTATAACAGAGCTGCTATTTTTGATGGCTACATGCTCTTTTTGCATGTGCTTAAGAAATGTATGTAATTTGCGTGTTTAGTTGAACACACTGCAAATTGAACAAAATTCAGAGCGACAGATGAAACAAGTGATACAGACAGAGTAAGAATAAAAAAGACTAAGAGAATGCCACAGTGGTAAGGATGCCTGAGTAGCTGAGCACATTAGGGACACAACATTAATAGCAAGTGTGTGACACAAGCAACATAAGCAGCTAATTCACTTTCACAGCCATTCATGACTTCTTGGATCCCCAAATTGCTATGCCTGCTGCGTATTATTGCACGTTTGTCAGAGGGATGTCACCCCACGCTCCCCAGGGTGTGCTTGATCTGACTCACCCCCACAGCCCTGGGAGCGCCTTTTCTCTCATGCAAAAAATCAGCACACAGTCGACCGATGAACTTTTGTAAGCTGCTACATATCAAGGGAAGCTGTGCTTATCCACTGACTCCAGCTAAGAAAATAATCTTGGTAATTTATTTGCAACTATTATTAGCGCACCAAGAGGCCAGCAGCACTGTAATAATGCGCTTTTGCTGATTTCTCTCCTCTTGCCACATGGCTTACATACATATTTAAGCTGTGTAGTTTGATTTTACAGCTTCATACGCTATTTAACAGGCTTCTAGTTTACTACAATAGTAAAAGGTTCCTGCACATCAACAATGCATTAAAGCTGCATATAGGAATATCCCGATCACCAACTAAAATCAAAGCTCCACCATCCAAAAGCTTATTGTTTGGAGTGAAATCCACGTTCCACTTCCTGCTCAGGTGCACACATAATGCAGATTTAATGCATCATTCTTTACCTATGCATAATACAGGAATCTATGATATAATATTTCTTAGATTCAGGTTGATGATAAAAAAAAACAGATGCTTTGTAGTGCCCACTATTGAAGCAAGATGCATGAATATAAGTGCAAGTGGCATGTAAGCGCCAACACATCCAAGTTCCTCCAGGGTAGTGGATTCAAGCCAGGGTTTCTGTAGGAACTGGATTAAAAAGCTGTGACAATAAACCTCATAAAGAAAATAAGTATGTTCATTTGTATTCAGGGGAAACTGTTAAAATTACATTACAACTATATCTCCCTCTGCACTTAATTCAAAGGAGCTAAATGTAGCTTCTAACATCCTGCTGTTTAGAATAGCTTCTAAATTGAGTCTCTCAAAATTGACTATTCCTGATATTTTGGTGGAAATGACTCAAAAGATGCATTAATTCCTCATGCAGGTATTTTTATATGATTTTGTACGAGGGAGTGCAACCCAGTTCTTTTGCAAATAATTTTCTTTTCTAAACCTTTACTGAATGTCAGAGCTGATGTCAAAAAGCCCTGCGGTAACTCATATCATAAGCTTATATGTGGAACCAACAGCACAACATTGCAGGCTATTCATGGGTGCAGCATCTCATTCTCCCCAGTGAAATGAATTGATGCAGGGACTTTAAGTGTTAGCGTAACATTTGCAGGAAAGGCACGATGAATAATACACACGTACGCCAACACACAATCCTGTAAATAACTGCACCCACAGAAAAACACACACATTTCATATAGAGACTGAGATGTCATGCAAAGACATATGTAGAGGCTGTATGTATGTATATGTGTGTGTATGTATGTATGCATAGAACAGGTATTCTGTTTTTGGACACATTATGAGAACCGAATTATATACACACAGAAGAGAAAATAGGAGTGCACAAATCAGGCCTTAACTGCATGTGAAAGCTCAGCATGCCCATGTGTCTTTTCTGCCTGCAGACCAAACACAAGACGCTGGTGATGCAGAAGCAACTGGACAGCTGATACATGTATACACACACACAACTCTCTGTCTCACTCACACACACACACACACACACACACACACACACACACACACACACACACACACACACACACACACACACACACACACACACACACACACAGTATACACTACATTTCTTATTCTTTCTTTTCCTCTCCCCTCACTCATATTTTTTTCCTCTTCCCATCTTGGGCCTCTTTACTGACACAACATGATACCTAAGCTTCATACTGAGGAAACAAAGGTGTGAGTGAGAGAAAGCTGGTAAGTTGGCGGAAAAAAAGAAAAAAGAGATTTTTTAAAAGGGGGGGGGGGGGGGGGGGCAAAACGAACACAAGATTATGATCCAGCAAGACTTATTACAAAGCAATAAGAAAGAAAAAGTAAAGGTGAGAGGCAGTGGAGGATGAATGGTAATAGAGGATGAAGTCTACAAATTCTGTGGCCATTTGACCCCAAGAAACGCTAAGCTTAGCACCAGCTGCATGAATAAACAACCCTGGCATTCCTGTCTTACAGGAAAATAAAATCCTCTTCACATAAGCTTTCAGGTGGTACCGCTTGAAAAGATTTCTCATATTTACTGATATGCAGACAGAAGAGCAAAACACCTGCTTCACCTGCAACACCCCTGTTTGAAATGCTGTCTCCTTTCAAATCTTTATCACAGCTTTGTAAATGGCATTCACAGTGCAAGTACACCTAAAATGTTCAGTGTGTAGCTGCAAAAGTAACCAACTATTTTCTACCAGGCTTGTCACATTAGCTTAAATCTGTGACTTTTTTTTTTAATCTAAAAATTCTGCGAATTTCTAAGTCTGAAAACATTTGCCCAAATGTTATGTTCTCAACAAAAGGGTGGGGAGGAGGGAGGGAGGAATACTTATCATAAAGTATCTGACTAAAGAAAAAGTCAAACAAAGCAGATTCACAAATAAAACAGTATTTTAATTAGGGCTGCCACAAACGATTATTTTGATAGTCGACTAGTCACCGATTATTTATGCGATTAGTCGACTAATCAGATCATCATCCACTGGACATAAAACTACAGCTTATTGCACCAGCAGCATCTGCTCTTATATAACTATCATTAGCTTACAGCTTTAAGCTTTTAAGGTGCTAACTAAAAATAAAGACAAGATGATAGTTTATTCAATTTTAATGAAATTTGCAATTGTTTCAGTGAAGTTTAATAAACTCCTTGCTATCTAAAATATAACAGGACAACGGAGTATATTCTCCAGCATCTCACACTTCTGATAATCAGCTGTCTGCTTGACGTTTATTCAGCTGTGTAAAAACTATAACTTTAATCTCAGACAAACCGATTTACTCAGGAACAAATAAAATACAAAAAAAAAAAAAAAGCCAAACAACAACATTTTTAATTTATCTAAGTGACTCATATATTTAACCTGAGTAGCGAAAGACAGCGGTGGGTTTGAAAACAATTTGCCGGGAGTCCGGTGTTCTCACCGCGCTAGTGAGCCTTGCCCCCGGCTAGCTATCGAGCTAGTGGGTAACAGACGTCTCTGAAAACGTCGGAGCGCTTTTGAAAATATGTGGTGTCCTGATAAACTGAGCAGATATTTGAGGTTTACACAGCTACATTCTCGCCTGAAAATATGTTAAACGTTTATTTTGTGACCCAGAAAGAATAATAAGAGTAATATTAAAACTAACTAGCTGCCGCCATTGTTGGAAACTAAGCTGGGCCGCGCTATGAATTCTGGGACACAGCTGCTGCTTCTTCTTCTTCTTCGGGGTTTAACGGCAGCTGGCATCCTTGTACATGCAGTGCTGCCATCTTCTGTTTCAGTCCGTTATTACACTCTTAAATCCTGCTACTTATTCCTGCGTCTTTTGGGATCTTACAAAGCTTCAAACGATGCGTCGACTATTAAATCAGTCGTCGACGATTTTGATAGTCGACGTAATCGTGACTAGTCGACAAATCGTGGCAGCCCTAATTTTAATAAATGGGAAATAGCTAGGCTATGCCAATCAAAGGCCTAAAACAAAAGCACAAAAAGGAAAAACATCTTGAAATGAAAAATTCTAAAAAGAAAAATACAAAAACGCTTCTTGCTTACAAGAGGACAAAGCCACTCACTGGTAGCTCAACACTGGCCCACACTTTGAGCTGGCAAACTTCTCACACCAGTTTTAAGCCAGTGCTGATTACTAAGTGGAAATTGGCTCCACAGGAAACAAGGGCTGGCACACGACTTAGAGAGAGTGCTGGATAACCCACACAGCCTGCTTGGGCTGTAACAGTGATTATATGTCAGTCATGCTTCCTTTCATAACCCCCAATGGGCCAAGTATAAACATTAATATCATTATTTCACGTTTTAAGCAAAATTAGTTTTAATATTCATCACAAGCCAGCCTTCAAGAGTCCATTATATCTGTCTTTGAAATGTATATATCACAACTTATGGCTACTTTAGACCAGATAAGACGAGGTATTTTTGATGATAACGACAGCAAAACCATAAAAAATATCAGATGAAAAACATTAATGTCCAAGGAGTGATGAAGTACTCTGTGTAACTAGTTGTGTGTTAAATAGCTACTGTTAGAAAGGCACTCACAGCTTTCGGAAATGTCCATATTCCACCACTTCCATCAGTTGGATCCAGGTCGACGCAAGCACACACAGGGAAATGGAAACTATGACACCTGGAGACTATACCCATGCTATAGCCTTTTTAAAAGCTAATTCTTCTTGAAAATTTACATGATCTAAAGAAAGAGTTCCTATTTGACCTTCAGATACAGATGTACAGACAGCAATCATCATTTTATGACGATTGCTGTATGATGACACTGCAATATTGTCTATTATTATATTACCTTTTATAAATTCCTATGTGACTACTCACAGGTGAGGTCATGTATTTCTCACCTATGGAAGCAGTTCTATGATGAAAATTAGCACATTGAATTAAACGGTTACGTTAAGGTAGGAAGCTGTCAGCTATTGAATGACCTTACTGTGCAAAACTCGAACCTCTCTTTCAACCATAAAAGGATTTAATGAGTGTGTCATCATTGTCACAAAACACCAGAATTTCCTTCAGGTTTCTCAGAACTAAAGTTGAAGTAAGACCATTCACACATTTATTTGGACTGCGTGAGACTGAAAACATCAAACTCAATACGATAGGCTTTTGTTGATGGGTTTCACACAGAGCCGTGCCTGCTACCATCAGAGGCCAGGTTCACAGCAAGCTTTCACACTGCCTACAAATCAACTTTCAAGAGTATTATTGTTAGAACATTTCTGAGCATTACTCCTACTCCTAACAGGAGTCTAGCACACAAGGCACACTTCTTTAAACACTGAATTCATAAAAGCAGTGCTGCCAGCTAAACATACTCATACTGATTTCCTTTTGAGAACGATCCCTCTGCATCCAAGATGCTGATATGTAGATATCCTATTAACAAATACAAACACACATATTTAAAATCCTCTGTTTGATCCCAGCTAAAAATCAACGGTTGTTCCAAAATGCAAAGATCATAGAGAGCTTAGTAAGTAATCTGCTTTCAGTCGTTCAGCAACGCTCAAGACTTAGATCAATGACTCCGAGTAGCTATGCTGTTGCTTGAAGGTGTGTTTGAAAAGAGTGAAAATAACATACATTTTATACACCTGTGTTGTCACCCACAGTACTTGAATGCCCTGTGCTGGAACTAATGCCTGAATTCCATTGGGAGAACGCCTTTTGGGCTCCTGATATAATAGCTGGTGAAACTGATTCGACTTGATCCTAATTGCTAAAGCCAATGCTTGCTATCATACCACTGCCTAATTTTTTGGATACCTGCTAAAAGCAGTACCTGAGTTTGGGTTGTGGGTTCAGGGCTGAGAAGCCCAGACTTCAGAGAGATGAGTTACGTCTTCACAGAGCTTGCAAATGTCCAAAACTTTCAGTAAGTGTGGCCCTCCTTGAGTTGAAGAATGTTTGTGAGCCTCACAAAGTTAAAAATATACGTGTTCGTCTCAGAACCAAATATTTCTCTCTAAAATTTTCTCACTTCACAAATGATTTTCTGCTGATTTTTTCTGACATGATCTTTTCCATTTCTGGCTCGCTGTTTGTTTCTCTCTGTCTGTTCTGTCTGCTGATCTTTTTCCAGGCAACCTATTTGATCCCGTCTAGTGTTCATCATACCTCTGAGGATATGTCCTCTCTTGTGTGCCTTGTTCTAGTACTGTCTTATAGACCTAGCTTCAAAAACACAATTCATCATACAGCAACAGAATAGGATGCTGTACAACAAAGAAAATGAAAATCATTCCAGTGTGTATGTATCTCTACCCTTCATCTGTGTGATCCACAGAGCTGCCGGCCATCTCAGATACAGAATTAAACCTCAGACATGATTGCTATTCAGGGAGGTAGTTTGTGGAGAAAATTGACTGGGTTTAATCCTCGTCTGCAAGCCTGGCCTTTGGCAAGGTAAAATAAGATGAGAGTTTCTGCTTGTTTAGATGTTGATGGATGAATAGTAATTAAAACCTTACCACACATGAATAACAAACAGTGGTAAGCAGGACTGAGTAGTGTGAATGGTTTAAGGTAGGATGCGGGAATTGCCTTGCGGGAGTAAGGGTGGGTGTATAGTTGGCATTGAGAGGTTACTGTACATCTTTGAGGCTGACACATGCAACTGCACAATAGGTGAGGTCATAGCTTATGTAATCCTCCTGAAATATGAAACTTAACATCAGCAAGTGAAGATCTGTAGAACTCTGATAAGTTATGGTTCTCCCACAATTTCCTGGTTATTTCTAAGATCGCTGATACTGAAACAGTGTGGCTCAGTTTAGATATCTCGTTTTCAGTAACACATGTGACTAGGCAAACTCCAGAGCACAAACAGTATATCTGCATTTTGAAACCATGTAAAAAAAAAAAGACTCTAAACACTGTGCGGTGAAGAACTGTGTTTCTAGCTAGTCTGAGTTACACTCAATAGTTTTGTTCAGTATCATCAATTGTCATTGTTCTGGAAAAAATATATATAAATCCAGCCAGATTTGAAAAGTGAATACGTGGGCATGGAACAAGAGTGGCTTTAGTGAGGACCTCGCCTTTTTAAATACCACCTCCACCCACCTACCACCTTTTTGTTTATGTACCTCTGATGCAGGTGTTTGTTGATCTAAAATGCCAGGAATAACCCTGGAGCAGCTTATATAAAGAATCCAGATATAAGCCTGATAAGAATCATAAAATCGAAATATCTGTTTTAAATTTGAATAAATGTAGACTTTTAAACAAGAGGAGAAGCTGCTAGCAGAGAACACCATCACCACTGGAGACATTCTTATTATTATATATAGTGTATTCCAATCAGCAATCAGCTTTTGATTTTTCATTACAACTGCTAACATTTCCACTCCTTTTACTCCCCTCCCAGTTGATAGAAATTACAAATATAGAAGTCCTTTTCTTTCTTTCTTTTTTTTAAATGCAGAGTGAGCAATCCACTTGCTGCCCACTTTCTGCATCTACAGCAAAATTCCACTTACAGCTACTTGACATCTAGAATAAACTAACAATTAGGATTGTCATCATGTGTAAGATGCAATTACTTCATAGGCTAAAAGCTCTTAAATGCTTTGATTTCAGCCATATTTACAGGGGGGTAGTATAAGTTTACAACACTTCAGCACTTGCATCCGATGTTGTACTGATAATAAACGCCTGTAGATGACAGATGATCGTCAGATAGAGTTACATCAGAGCTTACCTGGTTGGAGTACCGCATACTGACATTGCGCTGGTCCTGTCGTGGCACATAGCGATGAATTGGATCAATATCTTTGGGACTGATCAGCTCATCCACTGAAAAGTGAATGTACACAAACATACCACAAAAGGTAGATATGAATACCATTAAAATGTAGGGAATACTGTGGGATACTGACGCACGACTATTGACAAGTAACTAAGTGTAAACGCATAAAGACTTAATGAAAACAAACCCCACATAAACACTTGGTCCTTGGATTATTGTGAGACACGTATTAAGCTACAGTTACAAAAAATAATTCATAATGAAAAACTATTGAAAACATATTAGTTTTAAGTTAATCGTGAACTTGCAGATTAATGTCAGAGTACAGTGAATGAATGCATCAATTCAAGTCGACATACTAAGCACACAGACGCACAGACATACCCAGTAGCTTGGCAATGTTGTACAGGGCCTGACCCCACAGGAAGACTTTCCCATCACGGCCAGAGTTGCTAGGGAAACGCTTCTGGCTCCCATGCTTGTTCTGCTCCGCCTCCACAAAGTCAGCCGGTACATAGTAGTACTTGGGGATTATAGCGTGGCCTGGCACGAGAAACGAGAAGTGTAAGCTCTATGTGCATAAGACTAAGCAAAAATAATCTTTACTTCTTACATAGTACAAAAACTATGTACTTCAGTAACTTTGCACTGGTGGCACACAGGGATAATAGCAACAAATCATACAGCAGTACAGATGCTGAGTTTAACCTTTGAACCACTGCTGTACTTAAGATCACCTTTACATCTTAGCATGTTTAAACACATGACTCTTATGCAGTTTCTACTGAAGCCTTTGTGTGTACCTGGACTTTAATAAAAAAAAACCTGGTATTTGAATTTAGATGGACTAGAAACAATTTGGGGTTCATTATCTTCCCTGTGGACACTTTGCAGACTGGAGGAGCCTGGATTTAAACTACCAACCTTCCAACTGGTGGACAACCAGTAACTCCTGAGGCACAGCTGCGATATAGGCAAATAACTTTAAAGCGTATTTTTCAATTTGTTCCCAAACTAAGTTTTATTTTATTTTGTTATTATTAAAAAACAAATAAATAAATAAATAAAATCAGATAATTATAAATGGCTACGTGAGACACCCCTGTACTTTTAGCTTAATTCAAAAACTTGGCTAATGCTACTAAAAATTCTCTTTAGCAGTATGGGGCTTACCATGTTAACCATCTAAGTTTAGCACTTTAGCAGGATATTTCACACATAGTGGTTGTAACTGGACCTACAGATAAGAACACTAAATCTTTTTGTGCCCACTCTTAGGCTACGTTCACACTGCAGGTGAAAGCGTATCAAATCCGACTTTTCTGACCCTATGCGGCCCATATCCGATCATGGTATGACAGTGTGAACGGCACAAATCCGATATTTTCAAATCCGACCTGGGTCACTCTAGTATGTGGTCCTGAATCCGATACATATCTGATGTTTTAGAAAGCGACTGCTGTTTGAATGGTCATGTCGCATTAAATCCGTCTTTTACGTCACTGACACAAGACAGACGCCAATTATCAGCGCCGGAGAAGACATCGTGAATGCTTCCTGGTCATCCAGTGTAGATGTTAGTGAAACTGTTGGGAAGACAGCGTTGGAGAAACGTGAACATTTTATTTGTACTGTATAATCTGCAGATTCTGACAGAAATCTGCAACTATCCTTTATAGCACTGCTCCTCTCTAAAACAGCAATAAGGATCATTATTAGGCCATATCTAAATAACAAAATAACTTTATAACTTAAAGCAAAATTGGGAAACGTAAAGTCCGAAACAAGTCTTTATATTAACGGCCATCAGTCAAACAATACTGTCTGGTCTGGGTCTAAACAGAGCGCGTTGTGTGTGACGTCTTCTTTTGCGCATGCGGGCCGCTTTGAGGGTTCACACTAGAGCACGTTTGCTGTCACATTTTATTTGTAGTGTGAACAATCAGACAAAAAAAATCAGATTTGATCAAAAAAAATCAGAATTGAGCATTAAGACCTGCAGTGTATAATATAAATACTAATACTAAATAAATAATATAAATGCTTACTTCAAGGCTAGCACAACTGTAGTTGAGGACCCCACCACCGTCCTCACTCACTCATCACAATATATTAGCATGTCTTCAATAGCTGAACCCTGCATGTGCTTTATGTATTATCAAAACAATAGGAGCCCCTGACTCCTGGGAGGTCAGGCAAACCAGCAAAAGAAGATACAATAGCAGCTTCTGACAGTACAAAATCCATTGGTGGATTTACACTTTTAATAAGTATTTAACAGTAAAACAGAAAACACTCCCTTTGTGTTCTCCTCTAAAACCCAGCCAATTAACTTCAGGAGTTTTGTTAATTTATACAGAACCAGTACAAAGAGCTCTGCAGAGACATTCAGGGTAACTTAAGTCAGCTCTGTTTCACATCATTATCCTTTCTGCACTCCAATTATTTCAATTTCTTTTATGAATAGATGAATAGAAACACCCAGCTCTTGACATCCTCATCATTTAACTGTGTCCTCTCACATCAATGTGTACCGGTGAATGCATGAGCCAGGCTGTTTAGCTCACAGGGAAGGTTGAGTTCACTTGGATGCATCACTCTTGTGAACCTTGGTATGTGGTGTATGAATATGTAAAACTGATTTAATAAGAGAAAGTTTGTCGCTGCCGGAAGGGGAGAGAACAGAATCAAAAGTATTAAAAAGAACTATATTGACAGGCCAGATGAGATAATATCATATATGTTTGTGTTCAGGAGTTCACGGTTTTCCTCATTCAGCGGTCACTGCATGTGTGTGGGTGCATGTTGGCTTTTATGTGGTTACTCACCCTCATACGACTGAAAGATGATGGGTTCAAGGAGTTCCTGGTATTCTTTGACCTGGGCCTTATTTCCTCTGAAGACCCCTACAACAAACACACACACACACACACACACACACACACACACACACACACACACACACACACACACACACACACACACACACACACACACACACACTATAAAACATTGAAAATGCTTTTTCACATCTAACTGTTAACTGCATCAGTCAGGCAAAGTTACCCTAATAAAATAGTTTTACAATACTGAAAAATGGTGAAGCACTGTCAATAAAAATCTTCCTAGGTATACAAGATTTTTTTAAGAGCATTTCATTGTAGAGGCTTGTTGGTTATTGATGTATCCATCTGGATCAGTTTAACTGCCTTTTTTCTTTTGAGCAGAGCCAATAAAGATGAATAGCTTCATATAGAGCAACAGGCCCTGCAGGTTGTCTGTTAGTCTTAAGAAAAATCTGTGGCATATAGAGAGGCAAAGGGGCTATTAGATTTTTTTTTTTTTTTTTTTTTTAAAAAGGAAGAAAGAAATGCTTAGGAAAAACTAGAGTCTTTCATTTATTTCTGACCATTTACTTTGGGTCACTAACAAATTTAAAAAAAAGAAAAAAAAGTGTGTATCCATGTCCTCTAAAACCAGAGAAAAATGTAATTTCCTGTAAAGCGCTATAAGTCTGTCTTATACCATGGCAATGACCCACTTGAGGCACCATAACAGCAGCAATGGATAGAACAAGGCTTACCGTCAATCATCATGTAGATGAAAAATATGGGAAACTCGCACTCGATCCCATCAAAAAGCTGGAGAAAGACAGAGAGAGGAAGAGAGGGGAGGAATTATTGCTTTTTTCATTTCACAAAGAGAAGAGAGGCGCAGGAGCTTTAAAGCTGAATTTGAGCAGCACTGAATATGGAACAGTATGGCACAGAGAAAAAATATAAAGGATGTGACATTCTGAATGAAACCTGTCAGTATAGAGAGAAATATTACTGATCCTTTACAAGGTCATTTTTTTTCTAATTCAAAAACTTGGCTGTTTGTTTTGAGGAGGACATCTAGAGGTGTGAAAGTTTAGTATGTTTACAATAGACAGACACATAGATGGAAAAACACAGAGAAAGTCGGAGTTTAGTTTTACTGAGGACTCAGTGTCACTTCTCTATCACTGAATAATCAAAATCTTGGCTTTCAGTCTTTTACAACCTAACATGAAATAAGGTATTATTTGTAACCTAGCAACAACAAACACTTAAGAGCAGCGCTCAGAAAATGACACTGTGGCAAAAAACACTGCCATGTTGCCTGTGAACTCAGACCTTCAATATCAAAGATTTGTCAGATTTCACTCAGTATAACAAAGACAAGAGAATTACAATGTATGTTTAACAATATAAATACCTACTCGCTGTGTGCTTAAGTTAAAAAAAAAAGACATTGTTTGCTTAGGCTGCTGCCCCCGCGACCCGGCCTCGGATAAAGCGGATGAGGATGGATGGATGTTGCCTTTTAGTTCTGGTCGAGTTCTTCTTGACATTTTAGAATGTGAGGTTCACAGGAGTTTTATATAACCTAAAGTTGAAAGTATAAAGTCCAAACAAAAATCCAATCAATAAACTATACCATGTGTTACAAATGGGACTGCAAGCTATCATACATATTTAGTCAGGCCACAAATAAGCTTCAATATACCCTTTAAGGTTTTTATTCAAGTTTCTGAAAGCTTGTTAGAGGCATGTTCTTCCAAAACATTTTTGTTTTTGGATGTTTTAATGATGGTGGTGGAGACTGATCTGGTGACTGTGAAGGCCATAACGCGTGATACTCAAATTCATTGTAGTTCAATGACCACTCCCATCATGACAGAACCGCTCCATCACAGAAGAAAGGTGATTTTGCAGTGACCCTTCCCTCTAAAAGGTCAAGTGAAGCCAAAATGCATCAGCACAATGTCACCATAGCATAACTGAGCCACCTGATCCCACCACAATAGTTGACCGAGTGTTAAGGGTTTTGCCTCTAATCCTATAATTTCTTTTAATTCAAACTATTTATAAATATGGGAGCTTTGGCTCACATTAAATACATGAATTTTATAGTAGATAGTTCTGCTTGTGTATTCATACTAAATCACAAATCAGAATCCTTTGACTGATTCACTTTCTCACGCCAGACATGCAGCAGATTGCTTGGTTGTGGTCCAGCTGTTTAGTGTGCAACAAAGTTTGATTGACAGCTCTCATGTTGCCTGGAACAGACCAACCCAAGTCATTTCAGTAAGATGTTCGGCTTCCTTTAGCCTCCAAAACAACTTCAAAACCCTCGGCACACATTTGTCTAATTTAAGATGAACATAATTTTTTCTAAAAGATTAACTCAGTTGCTGTTTTGACAAATCCACTGCAAAATGTAACCCATGCCTCTTCCCACAAGTAAGAACTAGTGACTTTGTAGGCCATGGCATATGATTTCTATCATTTTTTATACTTGTCAAACCATTCAGTGTTTTTCCCTCCTTGCTTCCTCTTATTTGGCCAATTTATTCAGTTTTTTATTTTATTTATTTAATTAAACCTGTCAGCTCATAAACACATTGCTGTCAAATGAATGTGAATAAATCAAAAGCACCAAGTGGCAGCAGCTAGACAAAAGTTCCCTAAATAAACACTTGAATTCACACCATCACTTCCTGGATTTTTCTCTGAATCTTGCACACTTCATCTACTGTATTTGCACTGTATCTTACACAAGCACCCATGCACAAACAAACGAACAAAAATCTTAAGCCATTCAATTACAAGTCACATTTACAATAGACAATAAAGCTAAGCAGACAATTATTCACTTTAGTAATTCAGTGCTTAATTAAAGAGGATCAACTCAAAACACTGTCCCTACACAATAACCCACCTTTAGTTACCGAATTTGGAAAAACACTAAAAATAATAAAGGTCAGTTTGTAAAAAGATCAAATAGTCTGCAGAATTTTATTAGCCTCTTTAAAAAAATCCATCGATACAAAATGCATGTGTGCATATGTCCGTGTGTGTCTGCATTTTAGTCCCTCTATCTATAAAAGTAATTAGTTCTGACTATCTTTGTACCTTATCTTTTTCAATAATCTCTGCGCTGATGGAAGATAACAGAGACATCCTAATGCAATAACAAATGCCTGGCTGAGCTGGCACACATGCTCGTACAAACACACTTAGAAGGTGCTTTTCACTGAGCGGATACTCATGTCTGTATTAATGTGCTTCTTTAAATGTCGGCACTCTGTGATTATGTAGATCTGCAGGTCTCGAGGTGTATATTTCACCAAAGACGGGAAGCAATAGCAGCTATCAGGTGGGTTATAGAGAGGAAGGAAAAAAGAAAGGCAAGTGCATAAAGAGATAGAGAAGCAGGGGAGGGGTGTATTTGGTGGCGGGGGGGAGAGAGTACGAGAGAACAGGAGAGCTGAGGCAGTCACCCAGTGAGGCCTGTGCCTTTTGGCCCGTTGAGGCTGTAAACAGACAGGGATCCCTGGTGTTTTGTGCTTGAGCAGCTCGACTGATTGGTAAAACTGTCTATCACACAGGCTGCTGCCGCTGCTCTCTGTCAATGGTAAACAGACAGGGAGCACAGACGCCTGCCCTGCTGTGAATTCTCTCTTAAACACCAACAACAACTTTAGTCAATGTCTTCTGCAGGGGAACCCGGCCTACCTGTGATTTCTTTCCTCCAGATAAAACGCAAACTGTGTCAGACACACTCAAAGCATTTCATTTTGTTGTGAGGTGGCTTATGACTCAAAAGAGGTAACATTTTACTCACGGTATTGCTTTTCGACTATATTTGTAACACTATTAATCAGCGAGGATTCTGAAACTGGCAAATCACTTTTTTTAATTCATTAATAAAAAAAATTAATGAATGAAAAAATTAATTGGGTTTTTACATTATGAAACGTTAACTGGCCAGAGTGTCTTCCACAACAAATCTGACTGCCTGCTGGTCGAACTAAGGGCAGGACGGAGCCTGAAGGAACTGAGGCATTAAATATTGTTTGATAATTCTTAGTCTTTGTATCCTATTAGCCGCAGGATTAAACAAAGCTCATTTCAAAGTGGTTCAGAGTTGGAGCCCCATGAGTGCCCACTCTGACATATCAAGCAAGCACTTCCATCATCAGTGCCTTTTTAAATCTTTTTTTCTCAGCCTCACCTTTCAGACAGAAAAGTCACCTTTTGTCACTACAAAGTGATGACTATCCTTTTTAATGAATCATGAATGTAATTAAGGAATCAAATTACTGTCAGGTGACTCTTTGATTACATACATCCCTACTAGGTACAACTGATTAGGCCTTTTGAAACAGTCTGTTAGTGTTTCACTGCCTAACAGAAACTCCAGCATCTGTCTAAACTCACAGATCTCTGCTTTCTTACCTAACGCCTCTCTGAGCTCATTAATTCTAGCAGGCTAGCTCTCCAGGTAAAGTAATGATTTGTTTAGTATTAAGAGTCCAGCCTGCGATTCACTCATGGTATGCTTCTAAAGTGACTGCACTGTCATTTGGCCAGGATCACAGGCGATTCACTAAAGGACAATGAATGCCCGGTCATTCACATAGGTGTATATGCATGAGCATACACACTGATAAGGAACAACTCAGCTGCATACCCAGCGCACCCACACACATGCACGCTAAGATTTAGGGTGAAATACCTGGGGGATTAGGATGCGTGGAATGGGAGAGGCTAAGTCGCAGGCAGATCTCTTAGCATTATCATAAAAGGATGAAACCTTTGGAGGATTATGAATTTCGAAAACTTTTGAAATGTCAAGCACTTTCAAGCTGAACTTTTCCACATGTTATGCATTGCTAGCTGTGCTTGTGGTTACTGGCAATTGAGTTCAACTCAGTTATAGAAAACCTATATTTTACACGCACGCACACATACACTCGTCATTTTGTTCAGCTGCTAAATTGCTCACTAATGAAAATAGCTAATCAGCCAATCACATGGCAGTAATGCAACACACTTAGGCATCCTGCAGCTCAAACTGAGCATCTGTATGGGGAAGAATGGTGATTTAAGTGATTCTGAACATGGCATGGTTTTTGGTGCCAGATGGGCTGGCCTAAGACTTTCAGAAACTGCTGATCTACATCTCCATGACTTACAAAGAGTGTTCCAAAAAGAGAAGAAATATTGCATATACATCAGTTCTCTTGGGGGGGGGGGGGGGGGGGGGGTGGTGAATGAAGTCTGAGGTGAATGACCAAACTAATTAGAGCTAACAATAAGACAACAGTAACTCAATTGTTTGTTATAGTCAAGGTATGCACCTTAAGGTTCAATTCAAACTGGACTGGCTCACCAAGATGTTTCCAGCACTTTACCAACAAAGAGGTAAGATAGTTCTGAAGCAGCAAAGTATCATCCTTTAATTCTGTGAATAATTAGCTGCTATGGAACATGTGAGGCAGATTAAACAGAGGTGATAAGAACAGCGCAGACAATTTTAAAAGAGATAAAAATAATAGAAAGGAGGTAAAATGAAAAAAGAAAAAGCAAAAACAGATTAGGAATAACAAAAGAGAAAATTGCTAAAGAAAATACTCAACAAGAATCACAAACCATGACAAAAGGACTAGAAGTGTAGCTGTCAGCACACTGGACCACAATATATTTATTCGATGTCTAAAAATTCTAAAATGTCACTGCTCGTAAATCTCTAACTGATCATTTTCTTTAATGGAAAGTCGGGTTAATTTTTTTAAAATCCATTTACTAGATTTGAAGCATATTATTCACAGATATAATTTTTATTTCAACTGCTACGCTAATGACCATCTTATTAAAACCTGGAACAACAAGAAACATTTTGGATCACATTATCTTCGTTAGGAATATACCCCATAATTTCTTCTTTGCATTGGCAAAATACAAACGAGCTATTTAAAATGAAACAAAAACTGTGGCTTTAATCCAAAGAAGAACAGAATATAGAGAAAAAACACGAGTACAAACCTTCATTTCAGCAGGTTTGTAGTAGCGGCGATTCTTGTCTTCGTTTGCGGTGCGGTAGCCGTCACGGAGGAAACGTTTGAAGCCATATTTGCCACGGAGCTTGCGGACAATCTTGTCAAGTGTCTGAGTGTAAAGAGCATCATCATCAACAGCAAACGCAGGATAGCTGATGGTTGGAAGTAAAGCTGCATCTGTGTTCTGCCGGAGACAAACAAAAAGATTTACAACAATTATGAACTACGTGAAATGTTTTTGCCACATTTGCTATATATAATATATATTTCCAGGCTGATATTTTTACTTCTTTTTTTAAAATATTTTTTTTTTTTTAGCTACATTTAGTGTTTGTGTAAAAATCCACTGGCATTTTAGGTCAGAGAAATATTTTGAAAATTCCACAAGGACCAAAACTTTTCCCAATGACTGCATCTCACAGTCACTTTGCATAATTTCTGAGTATAAAATGAGGGAAGCCAATAAGATAATTTATTGTACATCTATATATTCTACAGAAAGAATTATTAAACATGCGTGAATGCCCATAAGCGGTTTAAGAGTGAAAGTGTCGGTTTATAAATAAAACACTACAGCACTGACTACATTTACATACAGGCTATGGTTAGGAATGAATCTTGTTATCAGGCTTGACAAACCACTGTGACTGAGCATCTAATAGTCCCATTTTATTGTTTGGTTTACTCTATTAAGCAAGGGAAATGAAATCTATCAGGGCATAGCTTCACTGCAAACAGCTATGAATATTTAAAGTTTATTAATAGACGGCAGATTCCAAAAATCAAAGCCTTTCCATATCCTGTCTGAGCACTGGAATCTATAAAATAACTGCAGGGACAAGCGCTCTGACATGGACGTGGCTATGAACGCTTAAGGACCAGATTTCTGTTCTGTTTTGATTTCTGCTGCTCTCCTTTGTAGCGCGTTTCTTTTTTATACTTTGCACATATCTCTGCAGCTCACAGAGGAGCCAGGTGTAGCTCTTTCTAGTCCTATTCATTTATATTCTTCAACTTCTTGTTACAACCCTAATCTACATGGTAACATCCTCAGCAGCTACAGCTGAGAAATCATATCAGCTTGCAACACACTCTGTGCAGGTATTGAATGTGTCTAGAATTGAATACTGGATTTCAATCTTTTGACATATTACATGACATAGTGATAATATATTGATGTTTTGCATATCTTGACACAATCCTGACAATTGTTGGCGTCTCCTGCACTCCTTCAGACTTCTTAATGTCAGTCTCCTATGTCTATAATGCCATTGCTGATCGTCTAATTACACTAATTTCCTCCCAGGCTGTTGGTGACTAGACAATTCTGGCTTACAAGTTCGACACACACACACGCACACACAGCTGTAATGATTTAAGTGCCTGCGAGTGTTGGCGAGTAGGAAAGATTTTCCTCACGCTTTCTTCTTTGAGCTTTACCTCCCTGCATCTCTATATCCAGCTCTTACTTTTGCCATTTCTTGTCAGTGGTGTACGATCAAGAGCTCAGGTACGGGCAGTGTAATGACTGCACCGTGAGGAACATACATTGTTGAATTGATATCTACTGACACACTGACATGAGTGCGTGGTCTGTTTGATGTGTGTAATTAACCTTATCTGACATATGCGTGACAGGCTACTATTTTGTAGAGACTATGCATACAGCTGCTTCTCTACACCGTAAAAGAGCGTTGGGGGAAACGTTTGCGTCATGCTGTGAAACTGTGGATATTTTTCTAAGAACAAAGAGATCAGCTCACAGACAAAATGCAACATTTAAACAATATTTTAATATTTATTCTAGTTCTAATATGATCAATTTAGACAAAATAACAAAAAGGAAATAAAAATAAGATTCTTGATTTTTGAATAAACTATTTTAAAAGATTGTTGCATTTTAGAGCAAAACGAAAGGTTACTTGATCACTGTTTTAACGATCACTGCAAGGCGGATATCATAAAAATACTGTGGGAGTTTTTTTGCTCTGACTGCACATTCCTGTATGCTGGTTCAACATTTCTCTACAATAGTTAATAGTTTAAATATTTTAAAAATTGAGCAAATGCAAAGTGCTCACTGTGCTGGACTGACATTGTCATCCCAAGACCATGTACCAATTTGTCATAAGCCTTCAGTGAAATTCAGTTTACTGAGTTTGATTCAATTTGCAAGAACAGACACCTCAGAGCACTTCATATTGTAAGGTAAAAACTAATTAGAGTGAGAACTACAACAATCAGACGATCCCCTATGAAGCAAGCAATGGTGGGAAGAAAGAACCCCCCTCTTTCTCTGGAAGAGACTTCCAGCAGAACCAGGGTAAGGGTTTAGGGGTGAGGTAAAAGAGAAGAGAAAAATATAATAAAATGCTTAATGAAGAAGAAATGGTTACCAGAGAGAGTCCTGACTACAACCCCAAGCTTTATCAAACAGAAATGTTTTAAGCCTAATTGTAGAAGTATGAGGGTGCCAGTATCTCAACTCCAAACTGTGAGCTGGTTCCACAGAAGCGGGGATTGATAGTTGAAAGCACTGACTTAAGTTCATTCTACGTTTGGAAACTCTAGGAACCACGGAAAAGCCTGCACTCTGAGAGTGAATGGCTCTACAAGATGTTTAAGATATGAAGCTGATAATATTTTGCAAATTTTAGAAGTGCTCTATTGCACATATTGCTTTGTGTCGTTTCTGCCTTTTGTTACTTGTAAAATCTGTATGCTTTTCTTTGTTTTATTAAAATTATTTAGAAGATGTACACAGTCAATAAATTGATTGATGTACTCACATGGGAGCGAGACTCTCTGGGTAGTAGAGAGCAAAGGGTTTGCCTGTTCCTGTTGTGAGCATCCAGATCCACAAATATCACAGACCATGAGCAGCCCTGCAGCATAAAAGAAAAGCATTCAATTTACAGCTAAACAATTTGTGCTTCACAGTAACATATAGCTCTATACGTGCAAAACGACAAACATACACAAAGTCCTCCATTTGTCCAAAGAAATAAAAATAAATACATAAATATGGAAATGCTTAAAATTATTTGGCTTCAAAGCCTCCGGTATTACACCTCCACACATCAAAACACTGTTTTGCTGTAAAACCAGGCAGATATATTTGGATTGCTCATGTTATTGAAGTGCAGTGTGGGAGTGCTTAAACAACAGCTAGTCATCCGATCACTTTAAAAGTCTCCCTGTACAAAAATGAAGCACTACTACCACGATGCAGTTTGTCCATCCAGAGCACTTAAACACTTCCACGAGAGGAAGGGGGGGAACATTTTGTGCTTTTTACTCAGTAAGGGAAGCAATCAAACCATTTTTCAGGAAAAAAAAAAACAGTCCACTGCACTTCATCCATCCATCCATCAGCAGTGCTTATATGAAACCAAGTGGGCAATTCCCCCAAACTGCTAAGCAGTTTCTAACGCAAGTCAGATGCATTATGTATGAATATTGCCAATGTCGCGTTTTTTATTTCTAAAAAAAAAAAAAAAAAAAAAAAAAGAAAGAAAAAAAAACATCTGGCCAAGGCTTTTAGTCAAATCAGCAAGCTTTCCTCTAGAAATTTACATAGTGCATACATAGTGAATTGCTAGCCACCAGTGTAGACAGCTGTGTGGCAAGTTAGTGAAAAAACCCACATAAGAAAACAAGAGTGTTAGAAAAGCAACGTATAAAAACACTAACCCACAAAGCAAGCATGTAAAATGAGTGTTTTTGCCTTTTAGATTTGAGCCATTTTGTCTTCTTTTATTTAGTCACATTTTTTAAGCAGAAGCAGACAGTCCAACCAGCTTATCATGATTTAACTACTACATTTTTCTATTTACCTCTTTTACAAAAAATAAAAAATAAGTTTGAATATGCACTGTATATTTGTAGCATAATATCTCTTCCAACAGAACTAAGCAATAAAAAAAAAACAAAAAAAAAACTAGGCAATGAGTTAAGATAAGACATAATCTGTAGAATACTTTCAGTGCAACAGCTCAACCCTTTTTGAGCAGTGGATGCTGTTTTAAGGTTTTCTTCAAACCAACTTTGATTTTAGAAAACTAAGAACTGCTTGTTCCTTGTGCATCTATCACTATGCATCCTCATGAGTGATCTGAAGTAAAAAAAAAAAGAAAAAAGTTGACTATAACCTGCAGTCTTTGATAGTCTTTGAAGGCAAATATCTGTCAATATAAATTATTTTCAGGTTTTTCTCAATACAACCATCCTTCCACCTACTGTGAGGATTTGGCTCACGCCTCTCAAAAAAACCACTGATGTCATTGGGTTTTTTTATGGTCTGCTATGAACATTGATTGAATGTCAATTATTTAAAGCCCATTTTTTAAAGACACTATAATGATTTACTTTGAACTTTAACTTGGCACCACTTTCTATGCACTGATATATGTATGAAATACATTTAATTTACAGAAATATATTAAACTGGACTTTGTTAGGCATGTGCTTGGCTCTGCTTTATCCCTGCTCTTGACACGGTGTGAATTAGGTGACAGTCCCTTGAGAGAAACTAGAATGTGTTGGGATTTGATTGTAGAGCCGTGTGTAAACAGCACTGTGAATTTAAAGACCGGCTTTAAAGTTGAAGGATCCTCCTCATGTGAGATCAATTTTATCCGTCCAGTTCAATTTGTCACACCGAGAGGCTTCTATCATGCGTTCAGTGTGACTTTGAGGGGGCTGTGGTGAGGGGTCGGGTGTGACTTTTTCAAAACTGAAGGATGCGTGTCTGTCCATGTAATACAAAGGCTAACTGTGATATACAGCCACAAGAGTGTGCAAAAGTATGATAGAAGAGTTAAGAGTGTACTGAATGTTCCGGTTTAGGGCATCGAGGGGAAGGAGCTACATTTGGTGCTTGAGCGTCAGCTGGGACATCAAGATTGATAGAGATCATTAATAAGCAACTGGAAAGCTTGTAGCATTCCCACAAAGGGGCACAAGACCGGCAGAGACAGGCACACTCATTCTCTCACATGTACAGAAGCCCCATACAGCATGGACCATAAAGCAGCCACCTCTATAAATTGATTCTTTCAACAAGCTTGAGCTCAATGACAAAATCCATTTTCAGGCACAGTTAAATCCTTTATTTTGCAGATGTTCAGAAGAGAAACACAAACAGCAACTTTACGGTCATACCCGACAGCCATACGATGAGAAGATAAAGAGTCTAAGCTTAAATGGAGAGAACTGCCACACAAACCATTCTGGGCAAATACCCGAGTGAAGAAAATAAGAAGAAAAGATAATAAGAGAGGAAGCTTGCTAAGTGGAAGGCTTCATTTTCCAATCCATTAGCAGGTATAATGAATGTCTCTGTTTTCTTCTCCTAAAAAAATTAAATAAATAAATAAGAAACATATCCACTAATGGACTTTGCACACAGAAAAACAGCCTCTGAAATTTGGAGGGAAACCTGATTCAACTGTGGCCATCGATCACAGTCTGTAGAAGCACAAACAATTTGCTGAGACAAACACAAACATGCACAAACATACTTTCCTGATCAATCGTCCACTCAGAGAAGCAATCTTGCTACAGTGACAGCGGCACTAATTACACTGATGCTGTCTACCTGTAAATAAACTGCAGTTTTCTACTATTCAGGCTGGTCATCGGGGTGACATTGCACCCAGCTAGGATACCTTCTTGATGTACAGAGGAGATTTGAATGGGCTATAATGCAGTCTACTACCTGGTGGCACAGTTAAACAGGAGACAAATCAATGTGAGTTCGGAAGAGGTGGCAAAGTATAAGAAGTCAGGGAATCAAATACCTGGTTTCCAAACAGGTTGAATCCATTGATGGCCTCCAGTGCAGCTTTAGCAAGGCCCACAGAGCTGAAAAGAAAAGAAACTGCAAACTTTCACCAAAACATACAATAAGCAAGTATAATTCAATCTAACATTGATCAGTTTAAGAATATATTATTTTTCATTCTTAAGAAAGCAGAAAAAATGATGCAACGTGAACCAAATGTGTTTTGAAAATGTCAAAAGTCCCCAAAGTTCACCAGAAAGCCTTCTGAATCACATTTGAATCTTAAATGGCTATCTGTTAGGATTCAATAAAGCTGAAGGCTCCTGAGATTGTGGTCTACTTTCGATAATGGATGATGGAGAGGAGAGAAAAAAAAAACATAGTGCATTTCACAGTGGCTGGCTACTGTGATTGCAATGCAGCCTAAATGTGAATCAATTTTACTGTCATTTTGTTTCCCTTTCTACCCTACCAAGATTTCCCTAGAAAAGAACAGAGAGGAGAAAGGGAAAAAATGCAGGAAACTTGCCACTGACTGGTGGTAGATGTGCTGACATATTAAAAAGCATTAGTACAGATGATGGGAGGCTAATTTAGCCTCTAAAAGAGTTCTGCTGAAAGTAGTTTTGTGTAACACACAGAGATACACAAACACGCGCAAACTGACAGCAGTGGTCAGAAATCCTGACAGTACCTCACATGTACATAGAATGCTTTAAAGCTTTGTGGAAACCCAGGGTGTTAAAAAAAGTGATGCTTGGAATCAGGACCAGAGTAAAATGATGATGCAACCATGTCGGTTGACAGGTGGAGATAAGGATTCGCATGATGAAAATATTGCTGCAGACTGTACAACAGTCTTCTGCTACTCTGAGAGTAGGTGTGTTTACATACAGTGGTTCAGTATTGATCCACACACACCAACTTTTCTTTACTTGATTAAAAATGGACAAACTCATTGTGATTGTGATTCTGCAGTTGACAGAACCACCGACTGCTCAGGAATGATCCATTGTGAATCCTGTGAGCTTAGAGCCATATTCGTGTTTCGAAGCCGGACGTGACAGATGAGGAATGGTTCTAATATGGAGTTTGATTATTATACAGATCGTGTTTCCATGGAGCCATTCTGAATTGTTTCGTTTTTGGATACGCCATGGTAATTAATACAAAAGTACATATATAAGCCAACTCATTAACTGGGGGAATCCAAAAGCATGGCATGGAGAGATAGAAACACGAAAAGACACAGCACTCCTCAATGCACTGAATTTGTTATCTTTTCTTGAGGACATCTTGACAGGCTGGTGCCAATAGCTCTGGATTGTTGGAGAAAGAAAGAAAGACATGCTTTTCAGAGATAAGCAATAGCAGAAATTGAGGATCTTTATCAAGAAACCGAGCGAGGAGAGGAAGGCCGGTTTGACCTTGGATGATAAATCAGTTAGGGAAAACGTAACAAAAAGTCAACACGGGCTAAGAACAGTGCTGGTGTTTGAACAGGTTGTTCCAAATCCTTATCTGCATGGTGGTTAACCATTCAGATGGCTGGTCCATTACATTTTCTTTTAATATAGGTTATTTACTTGCTGACTGACATTTTTTTTTAGCTACCAACTTGTGCTGATTTGACATTTCCATCAGTACACACTGACCCGACAAACACCTCACTAGATCAAATAGACTTGATTATAAAGAAAAGCATTACATGTTCCCACATTTCTGCTGCTTCCTGCAGGAAATACAGTGTTTTTACATTTATTGTTTGGCGCTGATCTATTTATATGGACAGGAAAGAAAAAGAAGATTGAATAGATAAGAGTCCTTCTTGCTATAGTTACTGTTGTTTTCTCTATAAGCAAAAACCAATGACTGTTTTCTACAGTCATTGGCAAAAACCATTAGAATTTCACAATCTAGTGAATTAAAATACATAGATATTACAAATAAACTAAACTCAGAGCCCTATTACTAAAAATCTGAAATAATTAGGGGTTTTGTAGTTAATTTCAAGAAGATGGAACACTCTACATCATTGTTGTTTTTCCAAGTGCTGCACTCACCGACAGTGAGACAGAAACAAATATGGGCCCAGGCAAATATGATTTGCAGTTGCGTAAGAAGAAAACCAAAGTAATACTTTAGTAAAACTAAAAGATCTGTTTTAACGGGTGTATTTATAAAACTAGAAGAGTATCAAGGTATAGTTTCTCTTGGCCCATGGAGCATTTAAGCACTGTTGCATTTTTAAAAAACAATTGTTTCTCTCTTGTGACTCATCAGTAGGCACCTCAGTTTACTGCTACACCCACTGCTCAATCCCCAATTTAAAGCAACAGCTGCTAAGATTTAAAAAAAAAAAAAAAAAGGGGGGAAAGAAAAAAAACATGAGCAGCTAAGGTGAGCACAGTGAAGAATTTACCAGCTAAAGAGTGACGCATTTCCCTCAGGTGTGGGTGGACAAGGTGGTGGAAGGTGACTCGATATTGGTCTACTCATCAGATACATACAAAAATGACTCCAAATGCATCCTAATGCATTAGACGAGTGGATGTGTAAAATGGCAACTCTTAAGTGACACATTTAGCATATTAAATATATGTAAAATATATCCATCCATTCTCTTCCCTTTGTCCATTTCAGGGCTGCAGGTGGCGCTGGAGCCTATCCCAGCCGTCTTAAGCGAGATCCAGGGTAGAACCTGGACAAGTTGCCAGACTGTCGCAGGGCTAACACATAGAGACAGACAACAATTCACACCGAAGGGCAATTTAGAATCACCAGTTAACCTAACCCCACAAACTGCATGTCTTCGGACTGTTGGAGGACGGTGAAGTACCTGGAGAGAACCCACGCAACACAGGGAGAACATGCAAACTCCACTCAGAAAGACCCCGGCCTGATGGTGGAAGTGAACTCGGGACCTTCTTGCTGTGAGACAACCATGCTAACCATGTAAAATATAGTGGGTTTGCAAACCCATGAAGTATGGGTTTGCTCTAAAAACATTTATTTTGAATCTTTGATACATTCTCACATCTTTTTTCTGGTGTTACAACTTTCCCACAGACCTTATTTCAGGTATGTAACTTAAGAGTTTTAGGACTTTTGCAGCACCCTGCATACAGGACATATTCTGGCCAGTACTACAAAAGTGGTAAAAGTATAGAGAAAAGCAAAAGTAAGGTTTAAAAAAAAAAAAAAAAAACGAGAGTGTGGAGAGAATGTTTTTGTGTGTTTTCTTTTTACTGACCTGGAATGCAGTTCAGTGCTGCCATTATTGTACTTGCTGCCTCTCTCCCACATGCCAAAGTCAGGTACCCTATATGCTCTTTCCACACAGAAAACCAGGTTCTGGATGAAGGAAACCTGCATGTAGAAAACAAACATACATGGGACACTCGGAAAAAATGCAACATACTGTGTTTATGCAACCTGCATACACAGAGTATACTGACAACTGACACACACACACGCCCATGTATGCATAAACGGGGCTAGAGACAGAAGATGTGTCCAAAAAGAAAGTGGAATCGCAGTACATAACGTAAAATGCAGCTGCACGCACACACACACACACACACACACACACACACACACACACACACACACACGAACGTCTGGATCCATTGATAGATGACCTTTGATACTGATCTGGGGTGATGAGTATAACTCTCTCATTACAAAGGTTACTACGGTGAAAAAGAAAGCTGATTTCTAATCCATGCTCAAGGTGAAACTGACCCTATGGCTAGACTGTAATTAAAAAGAATAGAGCACCAGTACGTGAAGCTAGAGCTTCATTGCCTTGTCAGCTACCCATAACTATAAAGACACTAAATCAACACACTTTACAAATTCCAGCTAAAACAAATGCCACCCTTTAGATGCTCTAAAAACTCATCAGTAGTGTTGTTGATTCCACCAAACATTACAGCGGCATCGAAATGTTTAAAATTGCAGTTAGCCGATTTCAAATGTTTCTTATAACTAGCATCTGGCCCACGCAGATTCCTGCAAAATTATACAGTATACATATAGGAAAAAATTAACTAAAAAGTGAAACATATAATGTGCCAGCACACTGGTGTATGTGCTTGAGTGATGGTAGATTTAATCTAAAATGACAAAGTGGTGGAGGGGAATTGAGAGATGAGAGTAAAACAGCTGAAAGAGAAAGACAGAACCTGTGCAGGTCTTAAATAGGCCAGGCAGTGAGGATGGGCAGAGAAAGAGGGGGCAAAGCAGATGAGGCTGGGAAAGAGGGAAAGGTGTTTGCCGGGTCTCTTATTGGGGGGTTTTATGAGCAGAGTGATTAACGAGGGGAACTTTTTAGTATCTTAATGGTATCTTAATGAATGTTACTGCCCGTCGGCCAAATGAGTCCCTCTGTCTCCCCTCCCTGCTGCTAGAAAACCATCCAGGCCAGTTCTGCTTTTTTTTTCCCTTTTTTTGTCGGGGGCGGGGGGCTGACTATTTGGGAACGTGGGCACATTGGCAAAAGCACACTACATGTGCTTCTGCTTTTACCATGTGCCAGCAGCTCTCACGTATACTCCTGTGTGAAAAAAAAGCACCCCAGACATACAAACTGGCTAATGAGTCGCTCCATTTCATGCTGCATGAAACTGAAAATGGCATCTGGGAGGAGGTCGATAGTGTATCTTCTCAGAGGACATGCATCAGCCTTTCTATGCCACTCTAAGAAAAAATATATATACTGCAATGCAGCTTCCAGCTCAGTCAAGTGGACACCGATGGACTTCACAAGTAGTGACAGCCAACAACAAACTAATAAACACTCTAATAATGTGATTAGTCCAAATGAAACACATTTCAAACAGTGTTCAGTGAGAAAGCTAATCTCAAACCCTTATGCTCAGTGCATCTGATGTTTGTTAATGTGAGATTGGGGGAGGCGTGCTTCGGTTTGTATTACACAACCTAATAAGCACTGTTTAACCATGCAAATTAAGGTTGCTGCACAAACAGGACTGCCCTCATAAAAAAGTTACATTGTCAATTTGCTTTGTTCAGAGTAAGAAATGGAGAAAAATGAGAGATGACTGGGTTGGGAGGTGTGTGTACGCTCACTAATTGGTTAGTGGTATAACGTTTCACCATGTCCTTACTTTCTTAAGATAAGCTCAGTTTAGTAAACAAATGGATTCCTTTACCAGGGGCACAAATTTCACTGCTCTGTGGCGGTAAGTAAAGCTGAGCAGGCTGTAAAAACTAACAGAATTAATGACGTTCCAAATACTCCTGCGGGCCACATAATAAACAGCACAGTGTGTAAACTTAACAGCCAAGTTGCCTTCTTGTTTTATTTAGAGCCAAACATAAAAAAGGCAAAAAAAATGACACCAACAGATAAATCAAACTACAAGAGACCGTTCAACTTTACAGTAATAGAGGGCTGGTGTGTTGCCAAACACAACGTTACCGGTTCGATTCTCAGGAGGCTATTTAAGCTTCCACAATGAAATCATCTAAACGTTTCTCTGCTGAAAGTCAACTGAGCGGCTCAGCAAGAGCATAAATGTGAGCCAAGCTATAAAAGTGAGATACTGTCCCCTGATCCTGCATTTGTGTCAGCTCTAGGATATCTGTAGGGGATTTAGGATATATCTAACTGGCTTTAGAGACCCTTTGGTCTTACTTTACAGCAGCTAGCTCAACCTTCAGAAGGTAGCATCAGATTACTTAGATCATTTAAACTATATCGTGGTGTATTTTAGAATAAATACAGAATTTCACAAAAAAAAAATTCCAAAGATTAGAGAAGCTGTGAGATGTTTTAAAATACAACATTGCCATAAATGCACAGCACCATGGAAAATCCACAAAGTGATAAAATGTAACAACTCCGTAGTTATTTTTCATGCAGTTTATAATCATATCAGTACATTTAACCTTGACAGTAAGTGAGACCAGAGATTGACACTATTTGCCTCTGCTTCACAGTTTAGAAAATGTAGCGATAAACAGGCCGACATTTACATCCTAATATTGAAAACCGCAGTCATTTTAACGCCTTGTTTACCTCGTCGGTGTTGAAAATGATCTGCAGACCAGAGCAGATCATCTCCACCAAGTACAGCAGGAATAAAGAAACGGCATCGATCTGTAGAGGTGACAGAGGGAAGTAGGGTGGATAAGATGCCATCAAAGCAATTACTATCATTTGCACATACACCGTATAATAACTTCATACTTATAAATTAGTCTTCAATTTCTCACACAGTGCAGAGAATGAGACAGACTTTACAGTAGCTATTAAACTTTTGACATTGGAAATCATCAACAATGGTGAAGTTGCTGGAAAAAATAGAATAATCAATAAATAAGTTACCTCTTTTACATTTTTGAATGTCTTTTTCTCCCCTCACAGGCAACAAACCTTGCAGCTTTATTTCGATTTCTCTCTCTCTCTCTAGCTCTCTTGATGTATTGGCCACCCTTCACTAGAAATGCATTCTCCATTCAAATGCTACACACCAAACTGACCTCTGTTAATACCACTGACAAAGGAACAAGCCGTTTTAGTGCCAATTTAGTGCACAAGCACTTCTCGGAGAAAGTCATTTTTCTGAGCGTCTATGCATGCCAGGCAGAGGGGCTGAGGAAATGAGACATTTTAATGGAATCCCCCCCCCCACTCAAAACACTTGAAACAAAACCTGTCACAAAGAGATTGATTGTCTATTTTATTCATCCTGTTGTTCATTCATCTTTAGCAAGGTTCACTTACTACAGACCTTCTTCTCTGACCTCATTTTTTCCTAAAGTTATATTAAATATGTGACACAAAATAAAATACCAGGGTGGCAAATTTTACTCTACATTTTTTACAATATACAGTAAAACCCCTAGGTAACACACACACATCAAACACACAGGTGTATGCACGAAGAATTCAATTTAAACGCTCTTTTTTCATTTGGTAGTTGCCCCATTTTTTCACTTGTCTGCTTGCTGGCTGACCTGCAGGTGGTGGTAGTCGCCGTGCAAGTAAACCTCATCTCCGGTGTCCACATGGAATACAGAGTGCAGACACTTTGAGGGGCTAGGATCCTGTTTAAACTCCTCCACCTAACAGAGATGCACAGAGAGAGAGAAAGAGAGAGAGATGAAAGGAGGAAAAAAAAGGTCCAGGGTAAAGGGAGGGAGAGAGAAAATCAAAGGGAGAGACATCCATGGCCCCACAGAGGTTACTAGAAGAAACTAGCTATACTAGAGTAGCCTTCAACAAATTCAAAAACATATCAACCGAAACCTTTTGTATTGAGTCAAACATGGTGATGAACTTTCTTTACACACTGTAATGTCTGTCATGTCTCTTATGGTTGCACTGCTTAAGGCAGAGATGGCACCTCTGCTCTAATTCTATATATGTCAATTCTAACGAATCAAATTCAATGCTGCTTCTTGTTTCTCTATCCTCCTCTGTCCATTCTTCTCTTTCCCCCATGTCAACTTGTCACGACAGATTCCCACATCCCCGGGATTTCTTTTCTATAATTTTCTCAGGCAACTTGAGATAACTGCTGTGAATGGAAAAAAAATTAAATTACACTTCACTTCCTTTCAGCATGTTCTCTTGAGCTAAAGCTGTTTGTTTTTTATATTTAAACTGTCAAACTGAACTTCTTTTACTGCATTCACTTTTGCTGACCCATCAACGTCCAGAGTTTTTTCCTGGCTCCAAAGGCTGGGGTGAAGGGTGATCAGAATGTAAGCATAATTGGTCTGAATATAGTTAAGGCAAAAACTTGGGTCTTACTTAACAGAAGTCAGTGGATTTCCACATCTGGCTCCTTTGTCTTAGGCCATTTAAATGTTTGTCTTTGTTTGTTTGCCTTTTTGGCTCCTCCATTTCAATTGCCACTTCAGCTTATTCTAGCTTTCTTTGCAGCTTTTTCACTTCAGTTAGTCTTGCTGCTTAAATTTAATCAGCTACTTAAATCTTAACCACCATCTGCCTGCACTGTTTTTTCAATCTATTATACCCATACAAATATGATTCAAAAGGTTTAAAAGGAACTAACATTTCTTTAACATTTTTAAGCCGTTTCAAAAAAATTAAATGTTTACAATCCTGGCTGCAAGAGTTCATCCCCACTACAATCATACATGCTGCACATAATCTGTTCTTTTGTTTTGGTTTTTAATAAAATAACCTGATAAAGAGTGAAGAGTTTAATCAGGGAACAACACCACACGCTACACGTTACAGTACAAACATCTCTGCTCGGGACCACATAAGGGCCAGATTATGGCAACCAAAATGATAACACTGTTTAAAACAAGACATGTACAACATTTTAGTTGTGCTTTATCCTCGGTGGTTTGTTGATGGCTTCGCATGTGTTTGCTTCATCGACTACACTACACACCAAATCACAGATGGGCCGCCTGTCCTGTCGCACAGTTATAAATAATTGGCCCTTTGTCCCATTTTCACCTCCTTCGTTTCTTTTCTCTACTTCTCTCACTGCTCTCTCTATCATTAAATCCCTCGTTGTTGTCTCCATTGTTTTTCCTACTTCCTACCTTCTTTCTTACTTCTAGCTCTCTATCTCCTGTACTTTACGCTATGAGCTCTTTTATTTGGGTTCTTTTGTCGTCGTCCCCCCTCACACCTATTTTGCTATATAGTCAGGTCATAGTGGAGACCCGCTGTCCCACTTTCACTGAAACTGCTCCATTTCTTGCCATCCCATAGTGAGTAATGCTTATGTGCGTATGTGTACAGAATAAGAGGGGTACCTCTGTCAGCAGCTAACGCTGTTGTTTATGTTTCTATAAAACTTGCTTTTGTGTAGTGGTCTCCCTGATTCTTGCCCCTGCAGAGCCACAGTGTCAAGTGGCTCCACTCTTGGGATATTTGAAGAGGCCCCTGATCTTGCTTATTGTTTCAAGTGCTGCAATGCGCCAATATGGGCTTCAATTTAGCAGACTACTTCAACGCCTGCTGTTTTAACAGTCCACTTTCATGCACTTATTTTCCATCTTTAGCTACGCACAAAACTCTTGCATCTCATCAAGTCAATTAACTGCAATTCCTTATCATTTCTCACTGAAAAGGAAATGACTTTCATTTTCAAAACAAAGTTATGTTAAAGGGATACAGTGAGCTCAATAACTGTTTAGATCATCACGACTAAATGATCAGCTCACGTTTTTACGCTTAGATCTGTGACCATATCCCTGAATTGATCAATGTTTTGGTCTCTTCAGGCAGTGTAACAAGCCGTATACAAAAACACTGACTTATTGGCCTATTTAGTGTTCCAGCAGCCACTGGCACATAATTAGCATTTGGAGCACAGTAAAAAAAAAAATTACAAAAAACAAAAGTAAAGTTGCAGAGTCCTGAACTGACAAAAAATGACTTAAAATATGCTAAAGAAATAGATGTTGGATTAGCAATAATGGTAAGTGGGCCAAAATTCCTCCACAGCATTGACAGTTATTGCAAATCCTTGAATAGCTGTTGTTGCTGCTGCTAAGGGTGGCCCAACCAGTCATCAGGTTTAGGGGGCAATCACTTTTTCCACACAGGGCCATCTAGAGTTTTTTATTTCTTAATCATAAAGAACTTCATTTACACCACTGTATGTATGTATTAAGGATAGGGATGTCACAGTAACACAAGAAGGCCGGTGTTAGTTAACTATAGAAATGGAAAAGAGTGTTGTTTGCAGCCTTAATAAGCCCGGACAGTGAGTTCCTCTGTTGCATATATAAAAATTTGTATTAACAAATATTGTTCTGGATGATAACGCTGCCTGAATTTCAATGCAAATCAGCATAAAAGCAGAGCATCTATATAGCATGTTGTATCTGTTGTTCACTAGCTCTGTTTCATGAGTTTCTCCTGCAGTATTGTCCAATTCCTTGAGGAAAACACACAAGTATTATATTTATTTATTTGTTATAATTAAGTTTAAGCACCTCAGGACATTGTTTAAAGATACAGGAATTGATTATTTGAAGGAAGAGAAAAGATCTGGTGAAATTTTAAACAATGTATTTTAAGCATTAATATTTTTATTATCATTGTTATCATCAGTAATCTCTAAATGTTTCGGTATACCTTTGTATTCAGTACGAACAGAGCTGCTTTAAATAAACATAAACAGCCACCTCATTTGTTTATCAATGGCAAAAGTAGAATCTTTTCCTTTAAGAAAAGTGTAATTGTTAAATAAAAGATATCCTTTCTTCCTCATACACTATCTTATCTAATCAGTGGGGCACAGCTGCTGTATTTGCTCTGTGATATTTGCCCTGCAGTGCCCCCATGTCACAGTTTCCATAAAAAATGCCATGTACTTCGTAAGCGTTGGTGACGGGGCCATAACAAAAGCTGTTCTGTGTAATTAACTGTGTAAACGCAGCTTTGTAATTAAGACAGAGAAACTCTCTCCCCTAAATTGGATCGTCAAGGTCGAGGCAAGATGAAAGAGGATGCCTTTCAACGGTGCACACCATATACGTGCAGATACACAGGGACGCAGCAGGCTGCTCTATTAAAAAAATATGCTCAACGAGGGAAAAAAAAAATATTCAGGAGACATATCTGGCTTTTCTTTGAATACATAACATGGTTTGCCATTTTTTTCCTCATTCACAGCCTACTCTACACATTCATCAGTTTTCAGTAGAGGTGGCGTGAAATTTTCCTCCTTCGGAGCAAAAGTCATTGGAAATTAGGAGACTGCTGGTTATTAAGCCCTCAGGACTATATCAACTGGCTCCTTTTGTTATTTGTTGTGATATGAAAGAGGAACCAGATGTGTCCAAGGCTGTAGCACTAAGAGGCTTTGATGAGCAGGAATATACCTTTGATCTGCAACGCAGTGTGTAATTTCGGGGGTGTTTTTATGCAAACATGCAGAAGCTGTACTGAGCCAGGATGAAACACTCACCTTATCGGCCTGTCTCATGTAACAGTAGAGAATTCCTCTCATGCACTTGATGGCAGAATGCTCCAACTCGTGAGTTCGTCCCATGTCATCATCAATGCGTCTGAAGGGCAAGGAACAAAGGCCGAACACATGAAGACAAACTGTCACCTACAGCAACTCCTTTTGTTTTAAAAATGGCAAATATTACTAACTGGAGTCACAGTTGGTCTTTTGGTCAGTATTCTTACTCCTTAAATGTCCGAAAATAACAGCAGAGATCTCACAACTTAATATGAAGGACAAGTTTTCCGAGGAAAAAAAAAGTCCAAGTAGTCAGAAGATTAGACACATTGTAGAACTGTCTGAACTGTTATTTTATTCAAATAAAATATGAGTGAAAGAGAAGCAGAACATCAGAACCAGCTTAATAAATAATAAATAAATAATGCTAAATATTAAGTCTTTAATTCCTTACTACCTTTTGGTCAAGCCATTTTGTTCCCAGGTTTAAGCAAATAACAAATAATAAATAACCTGCTGAACCCTTTTTGGGGTAAGAAAGATAAAAAATAAAAAAATGAATCAGGTTTAGGTTGACATAACCCAGATCAAGCCAAACTTTTGCATTCATAAAGCTAGAAATGTTTGCCTAGCCCATATTTCATCAATAGGATTGTGGATCCATCCTAAATATTATTGTGATACAGAGAACTACCATGTGATTTTGACATGGACAACACAAATCCTGATCTGATGAGGACTGGAAGAGTAGTAATGGTCAATCATTTGTTCCGTTAAAGCTGTCAGTTGGCCAGGACTGCTGTGAAGATCAAACTGCTTAACCCAAGACTAAATACAATGGTTCTCTGGCTGTTTCAGTCACCCATAGCTATGAAATAATGATCATACTGCGATTTTTTTTTGCTCTTTAGACTTTCCCACACGTAGTACTGACTTTGAAGTATATTAGTCATCAGTGCTGATAAACCAACAGAAGCTCTTAACAATTTACACAATTTACATTTAATAGTGAATGCAAATTAACAAAAACATGAATGAATGCACTATAGAAAAATGCATTCAAATTGTGGGGAAACAAATCAGCTTTAAATTAAATCTGTTAGGTATAGAAAAGAAAAGTTTTGAAAGTCCTGAAATGAATACTGGTAGTAAAATGCCACTTTGTTCCTTGGTTGCAGCGACCACAGTGCGAATCAGCTCATTCTTTCTGAGGCTGGCAGATGTCAGATGTGTTTGACAAAGGTCAAGCTAGTAATGACTCTGGCTAACAACAAAGGAAAGCTAAGCCACTGATGTTATACTTGTTTAAAATTTACAAGGTACACAATGCATTAATGACTGCCTTCAAGACATGACCCCGTGCATCAAAACTGACTGCATGGACTTGTTAGTGAGAGGAAATTTTCACTAGAGCTACCCAGTGTCATTAACAAGAAAATGTATATAACAAATAGAAAAGTGAGTAGGCAAAGCTGCAGATAAAAGCTATCATGTTTCCTTAAAATAGAAGTTTGTGGTAACTCCAACTGCCAGTCTTGTCATTGAATCTCACACACACATACTCAAACACACACAGCATCTGGGTGTGAAGTAAGTAATGGCACTATCCAAGCCTGTCAGATGAGAATCATCTTAATTAAATCCCAGTGACAATTCTAATAGGAGGCAGCCATGACTGATGACTGGGATCTGCCTCTGGTCACATCACTGCAGTACACTCTATTTTTACCCCGCTCTTTCCTCCGTCTTCCCCCTCCATCTAGTTTCCTCTCTGCCTCTCTCGCCATCTTCCACTTCTTCTTCTCTATTGCGAACCCTGACCAGCTTAAATCTCCCCTCTACCACTCCCGCATCTCCACTTTCACTCTTTCTTCTCGTATACCTCCCCTTTCCAATTCTGCCTCCTTCCTCTTTATCTTTTTGCCCCCACCCTTCTTCTGTGCCCTGTTACAAGCTCATTTTGTGGAAGTGCTCTTTCCTTAAGAGGAATTTGGGCATCAACACAGGGGAACATTGATAAAGGGGTTTGGTGGCCCCAGTGAAATTTTGAAATGTTCTTCTAGAAGTAATAACCCCTATGTGGTTAAAAAGCAAAGCCTCCAAATGACAGAGGCAGATTAAAGATGAGGATCAGTAAGCATGAAAACGAAGAGAGCAGGGAAAAAAACCTGTGAAACTAACTGGGGCTTTTTGGTCAGCTTTCATATAATGCCCAACAAACTGAGCTGTCCATCTATTTTAGTATTTCTTTTACACCAGCGTTGCTGTGATGCTGAAAAAAGGCAATACATAGGACTGGTTTTTCAGCTACTCCTGAGTTTATGGGTCAGTGGCATATTCAGAAGCACAACATGCTGCAACCATCTATCACTATATAACAGCAAGAAAGACCTCTGCCCACAAGAAACTGGACTCACTGCAATAACCATCTGTGTTTATGACCTCCGCCTCCACTACTCACCATGAATTTAGATTTCAGTCTGAGATACTCTCACAACAGTAATCGAAGAGTTCTTTAAAAAGTCTAACTGAACATAAACATGAGTTCTAAGTTTTTAACTTGTACAGATCACTAGCTGTTTACCCATATTCTATGATTGCACCAATTACAGACCCTGCAACCTCTAGCTTGTTGGGTTGGGTGTGTGAAAAGACATATTTTCAAATAATTTCAAGGATTGTGTGCACTTGTTAGTACAACTGGGCTTATCTTGGAGCCACACTCACCCACAAACACGTACATGTTGGTAATCTGCCAAACAGCTTTGGTCAAGTTGAGCTTTCTATGAGTTTTGTAACTCAATTTTAGGTAAAAAGCACTATCTTTAGCACACAGCTAAGGTGCCAGCTTCCTAAGTCCACACAAATTTTGGAAAAAGACATATTGCATACTTATAAACAAACATATATTACACAGTTTATTTTGCATGCGTGTGCATTTTGCATACTAACCGATATGCCATTGCCAAGGCCCAGGCACTGGCAGCACAGTACAGAGAGTCCCGGACCTTTGCCTCTTTGCAGGTAGAGCATGTTTTTACTGGGAACAGACCAGTGGTGGGACTCTGGTAGTTCAAAATAGTTGTCTTGACTAAAAAGACACAAAAAAGATAGAGACAGACAGAAGAAGTGGTGGGTTAATAGTTGCAAAACTGGAAATGTCATCTGCTCACAGCTAAGTAGTTGAAAGGCCAGTGAAGAAAGCGCCTGTTTTCTAGGCTGTAAAGTATTCTCCTGCAGCTCTTTGTTACGAATATCAAAAGCATCTCGTTCTAACTGATGAATTAGGTGGTAAATCAAGAATCAACAGAGTAAAATTACCAGTTGGAAAATACAAAAATGAAATTTAAAAAAACAAAAACAACCCCCCCCCCCCCATAAGATTCTGTTTAAAGCGCAATAAACAAATCAGATAAATGTAATAAATAAGTATAAGATGAGAGAGAGAGCACTATGCGCCTCACAGCTTCAATGTCAGGGGCGGGGGAATAGTGGACCTCCCAGCTTCAGCGTCATATAGAGGAGCCCAGAGCAAACCCAGCAGCAAGCCTTAAAAAAAGGCTATAAATTTATATATAAAAAAATCCAAAATAGCTGCAGCAATCTAAGGAGAGTGGGCAACCAGAGTTTTACAACTTAAAGAAATTCTGCACTTGTGAGCAATTGTTGCAGAGAATCACCACGTTACCAATGACTGTGACACTTTTCATATGTTTTACTGTTAAGGAATAAGTACTTTTTAAGATTGTAATGCACTTCAATAGATTCTTACAATATTAAAATACAACTGAATAAAAAAAAACTATAATACACAAAAATATTATTCAAATGCCTGATAGATCTGGATAGATGCATTTTCAGCTGTTTTTTGTTTTTGTTTTTTTTAAAAGAAGACACAGAGTCAAGGGTGCAAAGAGAGAGAGGTAAACTGCTCCATAGTTTTGGCACAAATGTTTGAAAGGCAAAATCCCATTTATTTTTTAGATCGGTACGTGGAATCACCAGAAGACCACTATCAGCAGATCGAAGGAAGAAGCATGATGTAGAAGATGATGTAAGTGGGGGCCTCTCCACATCAGGCCATGAAAGTAAGAGTCAAGATTTTAAATTGAGATCTGAAACTAAATGGAAGCTGGCGCAGACTCTTTAACAATGGGGTGATATGTGAGAATTTGTGAGTGTGAGTTAAAAGCCTTGCAGCAGCATTTTGGACAGCTTGAAGGCAATTTAAAGAAGCCTTCAATATTATAATCATGAGGCAATGAAGGCATAAAAAAGCATCTCCAATTTACCTTTAGAGACAACAGTCCTGAGTTTAGCGATATTTCTTAAGTAAAGAAAGCAATAGAAGGTCATAGACTTGATGTAAACATGAAAAGTCAAAAATTGATTAAAAATTAACCCAAAATTTGAAGCTGTAGCTTTTACAGTGGATGAGAAAGATCCCAAATGATGTCTAGTCTGGGGCTTAATGCTCTCTGGAGCAAAAATTTAACACTCATCCAACCATTAATTTCCTTAAGAAGTTCCATTAGAATGGATAGTTTATCTAACTATAAGGTTTGGAATAATGGTACAGTTGAATATCATCTGCATACAGATGATAGGAAATGGATTTCAAACTAATTATAATATGGCCTTGTGGCACAATATACCAGTTAAACAACAAGGGACTTAAGATAGAGCCTTGCGGAACGCTGCATGATAATCTAGCTACAGCTGACCAAAAGTTTCCCACTGACATCAAAAGTGTTCTACTCGCAGAAATGAACTGAACAACCCCAAGATGGAGCTAGACATCCCTATCATGTGATTTAAGCGGTGGATTAAGATTTGATTATCAACGGTACTGAAGGCTGAACTAAGGTTAAACAGAACAAGAACTGAGCAATCACCCCTATCTGCAGCCACCAGAAAGTCATTTGTCCATGAAACCATAAAGCTGCACTTTCTTTTTGCCTTATAGTCTGATTTGTCATAACTTTTCTGTTTTGTGGTAAACTTTTCTTTGGCTGTCACTTCTTCACCCTGACCTGTCTTATTTGGCTCAGCAGAACTAAAATATATATCCTGCTGCTTTTACACACACACACACACACACACAACGGTAAGCGATTCTCTGCGCGATCAACCTCTCACATGTTTAAGCTTGCTGCGGGAGATTTCACTTGTCATGTTTGCATAGTAAGCCAACGATAAAACGATGTCAGAGGAATTGGTGCGCAAATTATCATCACTCACCAATCAGTACTGTCGCTCTCTATACACAGTTTGCGCGATTGCAAAGTGAAAGCAAACAACAAGCGCAAATTCAAACGCGATTTCAACATGTCACATATTGACAGTGGCTCATCGATGCCAATGACATAATTATCCAGCTACATTTCCGAAAGAATGCAAAAGCATTGACATATATTTTTCCTTCCTACAATCCGGTTGTTCAGTGATGACGCAACGAATCCCACTTCCGGGTCTAAAGTAGTCTGCAATATGGCTTTTGTGTTGTTAACATGTTTAATGTTATGTATTTTCTTCTATTTGATCTCAAAAAGCTCCTAAAACAGTCAGTGATCACTGTTGACCTCCCTCGGCTTTTATTACCACTAATCATTTATTTAAGCTCAGTTTTTAAAACCTTAGGATGTAGCTACAGCCCAGCCCATGCAGCAGTATATGAATGACTAACCTCGTATTGTGGATGGATTATCTCAGTTGTTCTCCTGGCTGAAGTTTGGTCCTTTTACAGCATCCTGCCATGCGATTACATTTGTTCCTGACCACCGAGAACACTCACGTTAACTTTTATCGAGTGGGAAAAAAGTTAGCTTGTTTATATTATGCTAACATAGCCGTCTCCCTAGCGGTCATGTAGCACATCATTAAATACCAGCTAGCCAAACTTCAGTAACCCTACAAACGTCACTGTTTAGTTTTCTGTCTTCATTTATGCTGGAAGTGATAGCAGAGCTGTATGTTTTAATTTGTTTCCAAAACCCTGTAGTCAGGACATGCTATATTGTATTTAGATAGAAGCTAGCGAGCTAACTCCCTGCTAACTTCTAACTCCGTTAAACGTCATAAATTCCGTTTTCATGGATGCCTGGATGTTAAACTCAATTGTTACACCTGGTAGAGCAGAACGCTGATCATTTTATTAAAGATGAAAGACTTTAGACAGTTTTTCAACTCTCAGTAATGCCATAGTGATCGTTTGATATATGGACCTGCAGCAGAGTTTAGGTCCAGACACGGCTAGTGACGTCAGACTGAACAATCGGATAGCCCGATGCAGGGCAGAGATAGATTTTGGTAGCCTGACTGGAAAAATCGCTAGCCCCGGGACGTCGGGCTAGTGATATTGCAAGCCCTGTATCTGGATTGAGGAATCACTCATCTTTGGAAAAGAGAGTTTATTACAGAGAAATGGCTCTTTCCCAAATAAAAGCTATACTATATGCTTCTTCTGGGCTATATTCTCAGCAGCATATTGTAGCGGGTCAGGGCTGTTCTGTTTGTACAGTTATGTTTTGTTTATGTTGCCATAGTGACGGGTGACGCCCTCTCGCTGCAACGGTGTGTCCTTCCTGGGTCAGAGGGCGCCCTGTGTGTTGTTGTTGCTGCTGTGCGGTTGCTGCGCTGAGCAGTTAGCTAGCGGCAGTGTTCTTCTGCAATGTCAATAAACGGCTGTGCTCCCTGGCTAGCTCACGGGAAGCAAGACCAAACAACACCTCCGTCTCCTCCTTGTCTGAGCTCGCCACAATATTAAACATATCAGGTCCCCATAAGGAGAATCATGTGCTAATGGCTGTCTAAATGACTCGGGTAAAGTTTGTAGCATGCATGCTTGTTGTTTTTGTCTGCTTCCACTTGTCTTTGTACTAGGATGATGTCGGCATAAATGTGCAGTCATATTCGTTGTGTTCCCACTAGTGCTGTCAGCGTTAATCTCGTTGAAATGACGTTAACGCCACAACATGGCAAATGTCCGTTAACGAGCTACCCCTGATCACCCAGTGCGTGGGGCTAGACGGCCAACACGTTAACGAGCTAACTGTGCTAACACACTAGCTCCCACCCATGTAATTGAGCATTGCGTGGCACATCCAACATACTGTTTTACTTTAGTCCATGACTCGCTTACCTTCAGGGTCATACGTCACATGAAAACCAAAATAATTCCAAACGCCAGATCTGAATGAGGGTGGGGGAGGTTAAATTTTCCATGTTGCAAGGAGAGCTTAACTTCTGTCTTGCTAGCTTGCCCTGCGCTCTTCCTTCTTGATGCTGTCTGTGTTGAGCGCTCAGTGGATCTGCGATCGACAGTGCAGCCTAGGCGGAGTAGTCGAACGCAGATTCACTGAGCGCTCAACACAGACAGCATCGTCAGAAGGAAAGTTGATAAAATAAATTACAAATTTTGTATTGTTCATACATGTGCATACCGAACGTAAAAAGCACTGTTCAATATCGATCGTTGCACTCATGAAGGCACCTGGGCATTTGCAGGACTTTGTGTGGGGTAATGGGGTCGTCGGGGACGACTGACCCCTTAGTTGGGGGCTATGTATAGCGGGTCAGGGCTGTTCGGGGTTCTGTTTGTACAGTTATGTTTTGTTTATGTTGCCATAGTGACGGGTGACGCCCTCTCGCTGCCACGGTGTGTCCTTCCGGGGTCAGAGGGCGCCCTGTGTGTTGTTGTTGCTGTACGGTTGCCGCGCTGAGCAGTTAGCGATTGATAAGACGTCATTGGATGTGCCACGCAATGCTCAATTACATGGGTGGGAACTAGTGTGTTAGCGCAGTTAGCTCGTTAACGTGTTGGCCGTCTAGCCTCATGCACGGGGTGATCAGGGGTAGCTCGTTAACGGACATTTGCCGTGTTGTGGCGTTAACGTCATTTCAACGAGATTAACGCTGACAGCACTAGTGGGAACACAACGAATATGACTGCACATTTACGCCGACATCATCCTGGTTCAAAGACAAGTGGAAGCAGACAAAAACAACAAGCATGTGTAACCGGTTTCTGCTTCATCCCGCTGCAACAGTTCGGCCCAAACAGACTCCTCGACTCTGCGTTGTGTAGTGTTTTTAAAAAGACAAGGAGTCTCTGATCGATCGTTACCACTTTATTTCCTGAATGGAAACAACAGTGTATTATCAGTGCACAGGCTCGCCACACACCACTCCGCACAGCACACTCTCGTTTGGCTACGGCAGACTGGCAGCGATTACTGCAGCAATATTACAATTTCTAATATACAATAAAATAACAGCAACAACAAATGATGTACCTGAATGGAAACAACGGTGTATTATCAGTACACAGGCTCGCCATACACCACTCCGCACAGCACACTACGGCAGAACATCTCATTAGCATTCCGCTTTAGTACATAAGACAAAAGTACATAAAACTGGTGTTGGACATGTGTCCACTAAGCACTTATTACACTCGGTGCTCGTCAGCTAATCAAACATGTTTTATGTGTCTGTACTACTTAGCTATATTGTGTGCGGAACAATACAACTCACCTCTCATATGGCTACGGCAGACTGGCAGCGATTACTGCAGCCAGCCTCACCTAACCAGCCACACGGGGGGGGGGGGGGGGGGGGGGGGGGGGGGGGCGCTGTTTCCCCATTACACTGATATTTGTGGCAAGTGGAATAATACCACATAAACACTGTTACACATGCATGCTACAAACTTTACCCGAGTCATTTAGACAGCCGTTAGCACATGATTCTCCTTATGGGGACCTGATATGTTTAATATTGTGGCGAGCTCAGACAAGGAGGAGACGGAGGTGTCGTTTGGTCTTGCTTCCCGTGAGCTAGCCAGGGAGCACAGCCGTTTATTGACATCTGCAGAAGAACACTGCCGCTAGCTAACTGCTCAGCACGGCAACCACACAGCAACAACAACAACACACAGGGCGCCCTCTGACCCAGGAAGGACACACCGTTGCAGCGAGAGGGCGTCACCCGTCACTATGGCAACATAAACAAAACATAACTGTACAAACAGAACAGCCCTGACCCGCTACAATATGCTGCTGAGAATATAGCCCAGAAGAAGCGTATAGTATAGCTTTTATTTGGGAAAGAGCCATTTCTCTGTAATAAACTCTCTTTTCCAAAGATGAGTGATTCCTCAATCCAGATACAGGGCTTGCAATATCACTAGCCCGACGTCCCGGGGCTAGCGATTTTTCCAGTCGGGCTACCAAAATCTATCTCTGCCCTGCGTCGGGCTATCCGATTGTTCAGTCTGACGTCACTAGCCGTGTCTGGACCTAAACTCTGCTGCAGGTCCATATATCAAACGATCACTATGGCATTACTGAGAGTTGAAAAACTGTCTAAAGTCTTTCATCTTTAATAAAATGATCAGCGTTCTGCTCTACCAGGTGTAACAATTGAGTTTAACATCCAGGCATCCATGAAAACCGAATTTATGACATTTAACGGAGTTAGAAGTTAGCAGGGAGTTAGCTCGCTAGCTTCTATCTAAATACAATATAGCATGTCCTGACTACAGGGTTTTGGAAACAAATTAAAACATACAGCTCTGCTATCACTTCCAGCATAAATGAAGACAGAAAACTAAACAGTGGCGTTTGTAGGGTTACTGAAGTTGGGCTAGCTGGTATATAATGATGTGCTACGTGACCGCTAGAGAGACAGCTATGTTAGCATAATATAAACAAGCTAACTTTTTTTCCACTCGATAAAAGTTAACGTGAGTGTTCTCGGTGGTCAGGAACAAATGTAATCGCATGGCAGGATGCTGTAAAAGGACCAAACTTCAGCCAGGAGAACAACTGAGATAATCCATCCACAATACGAGGTTAGTCATTCATATACTGCTGCATGGGCTGGGCTGTAGCTAGGGCTGCTCGATTATGGCAAAAATGATAATCACGATTATTTTCACTGAAATTGAGATCACGATTATTTGACGATATTTATTTAACCCTTTAAGACCTACTATAGAACCAAGTCCACCAGAGCTCATATTATTTTTTTTACATGCTGTAGTGCCATTTGTGGGAGCATTTCAAGTTGCTATACATCAATACAACTGTTATAGCCCATATTTTAATAATATGTATGCATTAAGTCCATAGTAATTACATAAATTGCAAAAAAGTGCAATAAACTACAAAAAAAAATTGAAAATCGCTTTTGTTTTGTTTACATATATTTCTACTTGGAGAAATTTAAGAGGTTTATCCCTCAAAACTTTAAATACAATAAAGTTGCAAAAAATAGTTTCCCACCACAGGAAATTTATTTTGAGTGTCTTCATAGTTTTATTTTGGAGATACAGCAATTTTTATATATTGCAGGAAAAACAAAAAACAATCCTATGATGCAAATTTGCAAAGAAAACAGCAGGTGCATCATTTCACTGTGGGAAGTGTTACGAACAGCTGATGGATCGGCAAAGCGTGTTTCTGGAATATTATGTTTTTGTTCCTGCAAGCGCTTTTTATGCAATTTTTGCAAAGCTATATGTGGAACGAAACCATGACCGAGGACAAGCTGATGGCATCAGATGTAAGTACAACTCCTCCGGTTTCATATGCAAAACAAATTATTGCGCTAGCTTACACAGTTCAGGTTCTACAGGGATTTAAAAATAGTTACGCAAAACGGAGCGTGCTGCTCTGACCGGCTTTAAAGGGTTAACAATGACTTTAAAAAATAATATAAAATAGTGTGCAACACCACTGAAGTTTTTTTTTTTTAAACTCTCTTTTCAACCAACGGCAGTCACTCTCCAAATAACTTCTGCTTAGCTTTCCGAGCTTCCCTCGGGTCCTCTTAATCAGCGGTCTCCAACCTTTTTTGCGCCACGGACCGGTTTATGCCCGACAATATTTTCACGGACCGGCCTTTAAGGTGTCGCGGATAAATGAGGGAGGGGCTAATAATCGGCTCAGTCATTTTTAATGATCGTTGAAAGCCCAGATCGTAATCGTGATTAAAATTCGATTAATTGAGCAGCCCTAGCTGTAGCTACATCCTAAGGTTTTAAAAACTGAGCTTAAATAAATGATTAGTGGTAATAAAAGCCGAGGGAGGTCAACAGTGATCACTGACTGTTTTAGGAGCTTTTTGAGATCAAATAGAAGAAAATACATAACATTAAACATGTTAACAACACAAAAGCCATATTAAACGCAGACTACTTTAGGCCCGGAAGTAGGATTCGTTGCGTCATCACTGAACAACCGGATTGTAGGAAGGAAAAATATATGTCAATGCTTTTGCATTCTTTCGGAAATGTAGCTGGATAATTATGTCATTGGCATCGATGAGCCACTGTCAATATGTGACATGTTGAAATCGCGTTTGAATTTGCGCTTGTTGTTTGCTTTCACTTTGCAATCGCGCAAACTGTGTATAGAGAGCGACAGTACTGATTGGTGAGTGATGATAATTTGCGCACCAATTCCTCTGACATCGTTTTATCAATCGTTGGCTTACTATGCAAACATGACAAGTGAAATCTCCCGCAGCAAGCTTAAACATGTGAGAGGTTGATCAGGCAGAGAATCGCTGACCGTTATGTATGTATGTATGTGTGTGTGTGTGTGTGTGTGTGTGTGTGTGTGTGTGTGTGTAAAAGTAGCAGGATATATATTTTAGTTCTGCTGAGCCAAATAAGACGGGTCAGGGTGAAGAAGTGACCGCCAAAGAAAAGTTTACCACAAAACGGAAAAGTTATGACAAATCAGACTATAAGGCAAAAAGAAAGTGCAGCTTTATGGTTTCATGGACAAAAGAATTTCTGTGGCTGCAAGACAAGCTATATAACCGGGGCTGCACATAAGTGGTCCGCAGGTGCGCATTCGCTGTCAAAATAAAATAAAAAAAAACGCACACAAGATATGAAGTTGCAACGCGTGTTTGCATACATAAGATTTTCTGGAGGAGGACAGACATTTGTTTAGAACTCTTAAAGATGTCGAAGAAGCAAGCTCCTTTAAGCAATTATTTTGGTGTTCCTCCACCTCCAAACAAATGTCAGAAGGAGTCCGAACCACAAAAGAAGCACTTATTCTCGGAAAAGTGGTTGCAGGAGGTGAGCTGGCTTCAAACAAATGATGAACGCACAGAGATGTAGTGCGGAATGTGCCGTGAAAATCCCACTCTAGCGGACAAAAACAGTGCTTTTTATATGGACGCAAATGCGCGTTGCAACTTCTTATCTGGTGCGCGTCTTTTATTTTGACAGCGAATGCGCACATGCGGACCACTTATGTGCACCCGTGTAAATAAATAACATAATGTTCTGCTGGGTGTGTTGTTGGTTTTCTCTCGATTTCTGAGTCGACAAGCGCCTTTGTTACTGGGACCAGTCATTTTAAGAAAGGCCCCCATTAGAACCCATGAGAAATGCAAGAAATGCATTATTGCTCAGTCTGCAATATCTTTCCCAGAACAAACACCAATTGCAAATAACATACTAAAATAAACCTGAAAAAATCTGTTTAGAACAGCGTACTATGTTGTAAGGAGTGAACTACCACTGGCAAAATTTAGCAGTCTTTGCAAACTTCAAAAAGCAAATGGCCTAGATCTTGGTTCCACTTGTCTCTTACCCGTGACTTCAGTGGAAATTTCAAATTCAGGATCTGACACAGACTGATTCATGTCCTACACAGTTCTTACAAGTTCATAGAAATTTCTGTTCAATTAGAACCAAGTATTTGAGTTGATGATTGTAATTTTTATACAATGTTGTAATTTGTTTTTCAACAATTTTTTGATTAATGTTTTGTTTCCTTTACAATATTATACTTTAATGTATAATATTGTAAAGGAAACAAAACATCAATCAAAAAATTGCTCTCTTTTTTATTTGGGCTACTTAAATTTATTTTGGGCTACCAAAAACTGAAGAGTCCCTGCCCGAAGGGCTACCAGGGATTTTGAAATTTTGAGAGCCCAGAGATATATTTATTTTTTAAATTACTTTTGTTTCAGCAACATTAAATTTAAAAACTGTACTTTTGAGTTAAAATATATATTTATAAGTTTAATAAATGATAAATTAAAAAGGTATGAACATTTTTTTGTATCGAAAAAATATTGAACCGTGACACCAAAGTATCGAACCGAACCGTGAATTTTGTGTATCGTTGCACCCCTAATATATATATATAAAAAACTAAAAACAGACAGCATGAACAACATGAAATGTACCAGATATGATAAATATTGGTAACAAACAGTTCAGTTATTCATTTGACCCACATGCATACATAACTTTAGCTTGTGTATTTTAACTAATGCATTCGGTAACACAGTGACACCCTCCTCGCCATTTCGTTCTATATCGCTATGTAAACTGGGAGCCAGAGTCAGACACAAGCTATCCAGTAATGCACTGTCAGCACATACTTTCTCTGCTTTAGGGTTCACAAGCTAGTCCTCATTTGTGACATGTGAAATATATTTAACTAGCTCTAGAGCAAGGTTACACCTCTCTTGTGCTGTAATGGTTGACCTGTAAAAGTCCTCAGGGTGTGCAGCTGTGTCACTGCCTCATCCATTTCTCTGGATCTGTTTGTATGCAAATTCAGGCATAAATTCACTCGGGTAACATTAGATTATGTTAAATTCCATTTAGAAGAAGATTGGGCAAAGATATTTGACATGCATTTTTTTTCTTCTTTGATCAAAGATGACAAAAACTGATCTAATAAACTTACTTGGCACACTCCTCTTTTAGTTTTAGGCAGAGTGACAACAGATGGCTTCTTGGCAACAGTTTAGAAAAAGCAACCGGTCCTGGAGGAATATGACTTTGACTAAAGATGTTTGTTTTTTTTCCTTTTCATTCAAACAAAAAAAAAAAGGCATTTTGCTGCATAAGGTGACAAGAGCCAGTTTATGTTAATGTTTTATAGGGCACATTGCTTGAGAGTGTCAGCTTGCTCATGTTTAAATACTTTACAGACTTAACCATGTTTTCTATGAGGGTAAGGAAACTTGGTCATCATTTTAATTTAGGTTTTCTTTAGCACAGTAAAATTCTACACTGCTTGAGTGAGCTGGGGAAAAAAGTGGGTGAGAGTGAGTGAGTGAGTGAATGGTCTGTATGTGGGTGTGTGTGTGCGTGGCTGGGCTTGGGTCTGGGGCTTGTTGAGCCTTGACCCTGTGGAACATGGTCACCACTCCCTGCTCCTACCCCTCCCTGGGATGTGGTTGCTTGTTTATGTGACTGGATGTTCTGGTGTGTTCATTGGCCACTTTGGCTCAGGGTAGCTTGGACCTCCTCCTTGTCAGGGGGCCTCTGCTAGGTGCCCCCTAGCCCTGTGACCTTGTTGTCGACTTGTACCATGGTGGCTGGCCTCTAGCGGGGTTGACTGCCCGTCGCCTCTGGTCCTCTCACCCTTGTTCCATAACCTCAGACTACAATCTGACATGTTCTCATATATTGCTAAAGCAATTATAAACTATATAATTTCATGAATTAAGTATTTTTAACCTCTTTTGCAGCCACATTAGAATCAAGATGCTATGAAAAAGGAAACACTCCAGGAAATAATTAATTGCACATTTTTGGCTCAACAAACAAACAAACAAACAAAAAGTAACCCAACTTATTGATTTTTGAAAGTAATTTAAGAAAAGCAAGCATTGCTTTATCAATATTAGACTTGGAAATAAAAAAACAAAACCAAAAAATGCCTATAGATGTATGCCTTTGCAACCACAGAAGTCCCAATTTCTGTCCTTAAAAGTTGTAGTGTGTACTGTGTCCAGAAAAGTGTTTGTGAACAATACTACATACGAATACATACTACATATAAATCCCATCACACAGGTTATCTGGGTATGACATATTAAATTCACATGTGAATTTATTCTTCCTGAAACACTTGAATTGTTTTTTTTAAATGCAAAATGCACCATCAGCCTTGAAACGCCACAAGCTCTTCTAGTTTTGACTGTAGGAATCGAAAATGTGATCCCGACTGCGTGTCTAAATCAGCAAAGCCGATTCTTTTTAAATACGACACATCACTCTTTGTACTTTTTTAATTCATTCACCTGCTCTGCTGTAACTGCACCAGTGTGAAGTCTTTATCGTGTACATAAATTCTTACAAAAAGCAGATTAGAAAGCCACTTATGGTATGCACAGCAAAGACACCAGTAAGATGTAAGATTTATCTAATCCCCCATCTCCCATTACAGAAACCAGGATTCTTGTTTACAGCATGTCGATCTCCTCTAGCGCTATCATGAGATTCACATTTCATATTTCACTCAGATCCCAAAAATTGGTACAGACATTCATGACCCCCTTTGGGTGAATTTTAATAACTTTAATCATCCTCTGACATTTAATTTGTGTAATCAGATCCAAGGTTTTACTTTTCCATTGATTTATGACCAAACACCTGTATAACTATTAAGACTGAATACCGCTGTCACTGCAAGCACGCCAGCACACATTTACCATTTAGCTCAAAAACACCACTGTGCCTAAGTACAGCCTAACAAAGCTGTTGGCAGTACTGTGGACTTTCAGTCTTGTTAATAATTTAGATGTTTACTCTGCTTGCCCCCTTCTTTTCTTTTAATTATATAGAGTCTTTTAAAATTGCAAAAACAGAATTAAATGTCTAACACTTGGTTCCTGATTTACAATTGAAACTTTTTTCATTTTTCCAGTTAGAAAATGTCTGCAACTAATTTTCACAGGATTTTTAGATATATGGGATAAAAACCAGGCTTCCCAAATGATTGCCATAAAGGCTATACATGTTATGATATAACCCAGACAACTAAAAGCATGTTTGCAACAGAATTGAATCCAGCAGTAGGCATTTTCTAAACATATTAATAAGCAACACTTACTGTGATGTTGGTGTAAGAGAAACAAAAATCCCTTGAATTCCGACTCTACAGTGCCAGGATGAGCTAGTATAAAGAGAGAGTGCCCCCATCTATTAATTGCTTTGGTGTCACCAGAGTGGGATGTACTACAGCAGGTAATGACCAAGGTCATTTCATAAGGAAAAAAGGGACATTTTTCAGCTGGAGTCCTGACTGTGAAAGTCTGTCTGCACTACATGGATGAGCAAAGATAAACTAGGATGGTTCAAGTTCATCAAGGTTCATGCTCAGCATTAGTTATTGAGGACTGAACAACGGTTCAAAGATCTTAATACAAAAACAGATCGTAGCTCTCCAATAATATATGCTGAAATATTGCATAGTCAAACAGAAGGGCTCCGGGAGAGTAATTTATGTCTCTCACACACACGCACATGCCCACACACCTCTCCTGCAGAGGTCCCCTCGCTGATGACTAATCTGTCTGGAGGGATCACTTCATTTTTCATCAGAACATTATGCCGACGCAAATGAAGGGGACATCCATTCTGCACTGTCGTTTGTTTCAGAGCAAAAGAGAGACGGACAGGAAGGAGAGTGATATCGAGAGAGACGGAAGGAGACACAGATGAAGGAAAACCAGATCAAGAAGAGATGTGTCTGTGTGAAGGAGAAAAAAATATATGTGTGTATGAATAAAAAGTGAAGGCTACTGAAAGCGGGACGAGAGGGTGGGAATGTCATCTGTGTGTGTGCATGCATATGTGTTCAGTCAACTGAAAATGGAAGTCACATTGGCAGTCAGATAAAGAGGCTGATGGGGTGAATTAGCATTAAACAGAAGGACATTCAGAGGATGCCGTCTTTTGCCAAGGCCAATACTGTAGGTAACAATTTTTTAAAAAGTGAAACGGGTGTACTAAATTCATAGGGCTACTTCTTTGCTTGCGCTCCACCCTTCCATCAGGTTTGATGATATTCAGCCAAGCGTTTTAGCGCAACCTTGCAGACAGTAAACCAAACAGACAACACTGGGTTTCATTCACCTGCCCACAGTCTGCATATTAGAAAATACACAAAGTCCCTGGCGCAGAAAAGAAGAGAGAAGCCAATGTCAAGGTGCTGTAATCCAATATATTTTCTAATGGCCAGCAAAGGGCAAAACCTTTAATTGCAAGAACATGTGCAGTTGTAGTAAAAAAAGTCTCTGATAAACAGAGACACTACTGCTCATTTCACTATAACATGATGGGGGTTTTTGTGAGTTGTGGACCTATTAAGAGTAAAACAGGCAATAAGAAACACACATGCTTCAGGGCAACAGGCAAAAAGCTCAAGTCTAGCTTAAAAAAACAGGACTTCATGGGTGATGGACAAAGCAACTTTGTGCATCACCTTTCCTTTCCCTCCTTTTTGACCTTTTAAACAATGGATAGAAACAATGTTTTATAATACATCTGTTAAAGAATCAACTTCAACTGCATCAAACAATCATAAAGTCAAGCAGGATAAAACGAGTGGAGATGCTTTCACTTCATTTTTCATCAGAACATTACGCCGACGCAAATGAAGGGGACATCCATTCTGCACTGTCGTTTGTTTCAGAGCAAAAGAGAGACGGACAGGAAGGAGAGTGATATCGAGAGAGACGGAAGGAGACACAGATGAAGGAAAACCAGATCTTTTTGACCTTTTAAACAATGGATAGAAACAATGTTTTATAATACATCTGTTAAAGAATCGACTTCAACTGCATCAAACAATCATAAAGTCAAGCAGGATAAAACGAGTGGAGATGCTTTGCTATTGCTCAATTTGAAACTGGTAAGGTCTCGAGTTTCCTCTGCTGTGAAACGGTGCAGTGGAAGTCCTCAATAGATGTAGAACATAAACAATGGAAGCCCCAAACGCAATTTCATTGTTCTTGACAATGACAATAAATAAATAAATACTAAATACTAAATACTAAGAGAGAGCTTAACATTGTTCAGTCTCAAGCTGCAAGTTTCTCTGGATGCAAATCAACTGTTGTTAGGAGTTTTCTGCCTAGCCATCCATCAAGCTAATGTCCCACTAAATCAGCAGCTAATGTCTCAGACGCACACAGTCTGCTCTTTTACAATGGGCCATTTCACTGCACCGACAGTGTGGAGAAAATGAGAGAAGATGATGAGAAAGGAAAAAAAAACAGCAATAGATTGAAAAGCAAAAAAAAAACAAGAGCAAAAAGATGGAAGAAGTCAGATGGTATCCGAATAGTTCCACAGCAGATGCTACAAGAGAAAATACACAAACGTTGATATTCATCATTCATACCAGTCTTAACAATAACTTCTCTACTCCTGCTGACGCTGAGATAATGGTTGCTGCAATTCCACATCTGTGACACGAGCTGTTGGATGAAAAACAAATGCACACACAAAGCCACAAAAGGACCTGCTTGCATCTCAATGCTAACAGAGTAACCACAGTTAACAGCACTTCTATAATGTACAATACCTTTTATAAAATATGTAGTAAATATACAGTTGTAAGAAAGGATTGTATAAACTCTTGGAATGTTCTATAGTTCTACATTACATTCAGTACAGAAATACAAGAAACAATTATGAACTAAATTGTGTTTTAGGTTACATTTATGTAGAAGTTTAGAAAAAGGCTTCACATTCTTTTCCTATAAATTTTATTGAAGCGTGAGATGGGAAAGGTAGACTGATATCAATGATACTTGTAGGATGATAAATTCATGAGGTGACCTAACCATAAATTCAAGAGGCATGAGGGAAGAGCTCCATTGGATCCCCAAATAAAGAATTACAGCATGTAACACAAACCCTGTACGGATCAACCAATGAGATATGTGTTAATTTGTCATAAATAGTGAACAATGAAATACTGAATATGGGATGCTGATCATTTTTAACGCAGATTTTGTTAAATCCTGAAAGCCTTTTTCTTGCCAAGAGAATGAAAGAAATAAGGCAGATGACAAAGACAGATAACATAATTGGAAAAGCAAGATATAAGAGAGCAAGACAATCTAAATTTGTAGTCAAAGTGAAGATAAAAGACTGCAATAATTGAAAAAAAAGAGGCGTATTCTTATTCTCTCTTCTGTAATCAGTATGAGGCAGAAGGCAGAGCGATAGTAGCCATACCTTCTGCTTCCTGTTTTATCAGGGAACTGGCTGAATCAGTGAAGTGTGTGCTCAATGCCACATAAACAAGAAACCATAGAGCGGTTCCAAATTTAAAAAAAAAAAAAAAAAAGTGGAGGGAGAGAGGAGATTGAGTGATGAACCATGAGAGATGGAGGTAAACCTTCCCTGGTATTCTTTTCTTGATAACGCGAAAACAAGCCCCCAATCACAGCAGCGTAAGCTTAATACTGCTGCCTTTGACTGAGCTAGGGGTGGCAACAAAACAACAAACAAACAAAGAGAAGGAAGGAAAAATGTAACTGGTTTGTTTGTCATTGTCACCCCAGCCTCACCCCTCTCCACCCCTTTTCCTCCCTAAAACTGAAAGAAAGCAGGTATATTGGCAAGCGGGTCTGGGTACAGGCGATAACAATGTTGGCTTTGTTCCCTGCTAGAATTGGACAAGCGCTTCCAATCGGCCCCCAACACAACAATTAAACAAGCTCAATGTTCAGCGCTGCGTTTTCGACATACCGCTATCTGGCAGGGGCTTTTTTCTGTAAATCTATGGGGTCTCAAAAGAAGCTGATGCTGGAGGCACTACTGCCTTAGCTGATAGCAGCAAATCGGTTCCAACTGAGAGCTACACCTGTTGCACACTAAGCACCGTTTATTGTCTTCAGTCATTTTCCAAACACACATAAACATGCCGCCTAATGAAAAGCCACCAAGGGCACATTAATGCGCACGCAAACTGCCACAGGAGCACACACATGCACACAGAAGCTGCCCCGTCTTCATCAGGGCTGACCAATGGGCTGTGTCATATCTGCCACGAGTTTGTTCATGTGAGAAAATGGTGCACCCAGCCTTTAACAGATGCTTTCACACAAGACATATTAACAATCAGCACCTGGTTCAGGGGCAGTTACCTTTCCTTTTCCTTGTTTTTCAACTGTGGAATGAAACAACGAGACAAATAAAAATGCATTAGCTTACTTCAAAAGCTGCAGTTTCTAAAGCCTTAAATAAATCCGACGCCTGAGCTAAATCCTCACCCAAAGCTGTGATTTGCCTCAGTAAATGTTCGCATTTTTTACGGCTATTCTTCTTTGCCCTTTAACTTTGGTATTATTTAACATTTACAATGTGATCATCTAAATGTAAATGACACATATGTCATTTTACTGTGTGTTTAAAATACTATAAAACACAGAAATGTTTGTTGTGCTACCTTTGAGTTAAGTACCTGTAGTAAACACCAACCTGTTGCCAACATCTGATCCACTTCCACATGCTTAGTAGCGCTGAGCTTGTCTGTGAGTGACTTGACTTAATTTAGATTCATTTAACAACTTGTTTGTAGTTGTCAGCTGTGCAACTGTTTAATATCAAGAAATCGGTTGCAACCAGTCCAGTCAATGCAAGCTGGAGTAAACAAGAGGCAGCAGAGGAAACTAATGAAGTCAAGGTTGTGTAGCTGCAAACAATGCACAAAAGGTTTGGGGAGATTTGTAGGCGAGGCTGGAACTACAGAGAAAAAGAATGAACGCTTGTTATACCTTTCAATCATGCATTATAACAAGGTGTGAAAATTGCCTCTTTGTTTTGCTGCACTGTGATGCTTGGGTCCATGGGGAGAAGCTGAGCTCTTCTTTAATTTAGAGCTGTGTATGATCGCAGTTATTGATGCAAACAGCATGAATCCATGAGACAAGCTATTCAAAATCATAAACAATGACTCAAGGCTAGGAGGAAAGGCAGGAGTTTGCAGCTTTTTAATAATTAGCATGTATTACCTTTGACCTGACTTGACATCACAAGTGTGGTTTGAAATTCACTGGGCTGAACTCAGACCCATCAGAGATGTCATACAGTCTGCAAGTGCAAGTGCACTTTACTCAAAAAAAGGTCCTAATGGACAAAGAAAATTATTTTAAGTGATATTAAGCAAAACTGGCAGCAGTGCTCAAGAACAACTTGAGAAACAGTGCAAAGTCTCTAGATCCCAGTGTGAATATCTGAGGGATGCACTTATACAAGCCCAGTTGCCAGAGACTCCACGCCTATAAGCTACAGGCCCCAAAGAATCCACTGCTAATGTCCTGGTGCCAGACACGACAGCTTGCCCTGATGAGTCAAGAGCGGTTTTGGCAGCCCAAGGCATGCCTACACAATATAAGGCAGGTGGGTTTAATATGCAGACTGATCAGTGTATATATTTCATTAAAGTGTAATACTGTCTTCTGGCATTTGCAGATGTGCTCCTTATTTTTAGGAGAGGCTTCCACTAGAAAAATCCTGCAGGAGATCCTGTAGCCTAGTTTTCACTTTTTGCAATTCCAGGTGAAAAAAAGAAAAGAAAAGAAAGAAATGCTAATGTAGGTCACCCTGTTTTTAGATCTTTGTTCACGGTCACTGCCAGGAGAAGGCCACAATTTTTGTATATTCTGTAATCCCTTAAATGTCATGAGCAGAGGAGCACCGACATCATTTACACAACATCAGTATTTCTACTTCTACCCAGGAAATCTGCGCACAGCCAGTCGAAGTTGCCTGGTTGCACTCTGCAAAACAAACCAACAGAATAAAAATATGAAAAACACCAACTGCACTGACATTCCTTCTGAGATGACGTGTCCATTTAGCTGCTGTACATTAGGTTTTTGTTATTTTCAAAAGAGCAACGGAGAAAAGTCCACCATGTTTCAACAGTGGCAGCATCAGCACTGATCCTTAGGGACAGCATCCTGAGCTGCATTACCAGAATCCAATAGCCTTACACAGCCAGAGGCAACACACGATGCTGCCTCCTGCACCCACCTCTTTCTGCTCAGATGAAGCAGTGTGTTTGGCTCTCTGGCTCTACTTGTATTGATTTTACTGTAAAATAAAAAGAAAGGCGAATCCAGTTTATCATCAGAAGGCAAAACAAACATAAAGAGACAGTTTTCTGTTGTTTCATATTTCGCTTAGATTACTACAATACGTGTTGACCAGCTAATAACGGCAAATTGCCACCTTATTACCCATTTTGTTTAACTGTCTTCACATTCTCATTAAGGCCGCCAAACACAGAACAGTCTCACGGCAGACATTCTGACAGTCTACGAGATTAATAACAGATGCATTCAGTCTAAGTGTTGCAGTGCCTGAACTCTGCAATAGTGTACAATGGCTCAGAAGTAATATTCACAGGCACATCTAAGTAGAGCAGAACCAACATTAATGCTATTAGTTACACCTCAGCAATTTATTAAATAAGCCAAAAGCTGTGTCAGGAAAAAGGTTATCGCCAGACACACCGATATCCATTTGTGAGGAGCACAGCAGCTTTACAGTCCCACATTTGACTGCAATTTGCTGTTTAGCCTTCTGCCAGCTTATTGTCCCTGTCACACAAACATTTATGAAACCAATAAATGAAAGCAATAAAAAGTCTAATCTTAACTTTTATAGAACAGCGGGCTAGAATACATACAAACGGGTGATCTGAATGAATTCTGAAATTGAGGATGCTAAAGCTGTGTGGCATTGTGGGGAGGTGCCTGTGTGGACTGGGAGGTAAGGCTGGCAGCCACAGTGCTGCACTAACAGCTGCAGGTAATTCTGTAATCAGCACTAATGCGTATTTATCTCTCCTGCAGTGAGGCTGGTGCCTCCTTATTGATTACACATTCTAGAATTATCACCTGGACCAAGCCACACAGGCTATCCATAACCAAATTTGTGTGTCTGTAGCTCACAGTTAGTTTCAAACTAATGAGACAAGCTTCTGCTAATGTAGGCATGATTTTGCATATATGTTCAATATGTTGGGATTTTATCTATTAACATCTTCGACTTCCTAAGATGTTAACAGCTTTCGCCAATAAGTTTAGCACATACATATGCTAGGCATGATTTCCTTTCCCAACCACCACTCACCCCCCCCTCACCCGCTGGCTACCGTTTAATGTTCCAGGTCTGAGTACATTTCAGTTATTCTCTTTTTCTGTGTAAATTTTACCCCATTACTCTGTCTTTTCTTTATTCTGAACTTAAAGGCCTTTCAATCCTCTCGCCCGCTCGCTCTCTCATGCACACGCATCCTTTTGAAGACAAACGCTCTCGCAGACCACAATGAGGTTCATGATTTTATGTATTTTGTGGCTGTTTTTTTTTTTTTTGAAAGCACAGAGACACTGCCCTCTCACACGCCTTATAGATTGTGAAGCTCGGCTGAAAATTATTCACCAGAGGCAGTTGTCTGCAAGGAAGGGTTGGAGTTCTGTGCTTTTCTTTTTCAATCATACCAGATCAGTACCAGGGCATGGTACACTGCAATCACACAGGTCAAAAGAACTTGACATCAGCGGTGAAATGTGCTCATGTTTCAGTATCTGTACTGCCCAAACCCTAAAAGGCTCTGAAGCAGTAATACACACTGGAAAGTCATTTAATTGTCCTTACTCAGATAATACCAACCGAGTGATGAGTATCTAACATTTATAAAATGTACTCTGCAGCTTCAGGTATTAGTTACCAGGATTTGTTTATTAGCTTTTGGATTATTTTGATTTTAATATGACTATTATATTCTAAGAGGCTATAGTATATAGCAGCGGTCCCCAACCTTTTTTGGGCCACGGACCGGTTTATGTCCAACAATATTTTCACAGACTGGCCTTTAAGGGGTCGCAGATAAAAACAACAAAATAAAATCAGTACCGGTACCTAAAAACAGAAGATTTATTCATAACACACAGGGAAAGACCCAGGGAAACCGAGTTAACCATAAAAAGCAATGAAAACCCTGAAAACCATAAATTTCACACCCAAGCCTCACCTCTCGTAGCCCAGTACCAAAAGACTCATGGGCTGGTACCGGTCCGTGGCCCGGGGGTTGGGGAACGCTGGTATATAGTATTGTCACAGAGTATGTAAAGAACACTGCACTATAGGCTTTTTTCTTAATGAGTACTTTTACTTCTGGTGCTATAATTGCATTTTGGTGCCAGTACTTCTTCTTAGCTCTGTCCAATATTGAGATTTGCTAAAGTGGGATCGTTACTTGTTGCACATTATTTCAAACCGCTCTTGCTGCTTTTACTTAAGTAACAGATCCAAACACTGTTCTCACCACTGCAGCTCAATGCATGCTGCGGTAAATGCTCCTGCATCTTTAACATCGGTGAACTCCCATGTCTGGCCTTTATCCTGCCAGCTGAGTCTCTCTCCAAACAATAATGTATGTCTGCAAGATGTAATCACTATACCCAAGGCTGCAATTTAAGAATATTGGCAATGACAAAACAAATGCAGCCTTTACTGCCGTATACAATAGCTCAGCAGTGTTGCCAGTGGGCCACAGGTTTATGGAGAGGAAAGGATATCCAGTTATAGAACACTGTAGGTTCTTCCAGTCCAACATCACAGTAAAACCAGCATTTAAACTGAATAAACCTTAAAATAAAACTCAGACGAATATATAATGACACCTTGTAAATTAGGAAAATATAGTTTGAAACAGGTACACAAGACAGAGATGAGAACACATTTTGGATAATATATAAAAAGAATGCCTAGGCTATAAAACCTTTCTTTCCAGGTATTTTGGAACTTTCTACATCATCTTCTGTGACATTTAACAGGGGAGCTACACACTGAAAGCACTGTTGTTGGTTGGAGACTGTTAAAGCTGAGGTTAGAGAGATTATGTTTAAATTCCATCATGATCATGCCTTAACACATGCAACCTGATGCTCTGTTGAGATTACAGAAACAGTGAAAGGCATTATCTAAGACAGTGGTCCCCAAACTTTTTTTTTTTTTTTGCTGGGCCCTCTTTGTTTTACAAGAAAAATGTTTGCGCCCCCCCATCACCTAACCCCCCACCCCCTCGCACAAACACATCCTCCAACCACACACACCCATATTGTTTCCAAACTCCATTGCGCTTTATTTCACACCTCAAACATTTAGTAAACAATTAAGCAAATACAAGTAAACTGCAATAAATTACAGGTAGTAGTAAAATCCACTACTAACTCTGTTACGCTGTGTCCACACCTACATGGGTATTTTTGAAAACGCAGCTGTTTCTATGCATTTGGGCCTTTCCTCCACATGTAATCGAATCACAGAAAACTGAGATTTGTTAAAACTCCTTTTCTGCGTTTACGTGTGGACGAGGAATACAGAGTTCATCACGCAACGTCAAAGGTATGTGCCTTTTTTCACGTCACGCTGTGCGCCATGTAATTGTTTACATGAGATGAATTGCAGAATGGCAGATAGAGACAAAATACTGTTACTGTTAATCTGACTATCTGCAGGTTTTACACACTTACATATACCCACGCAGTTACTGTCCCTCTATTTAGAAAGGCAGAGGCGTCACGGTGTGATTATTTTACTTGTTGTTTCTGTTGTTTCCTGTGTAATAATATTCAACATTGCTATCAAAACATTTTTTCAAAAAATGCCTCTTTGTGCAAAATGGGTTCAAAAACACAAAAAACTGTGGGACACTGTTTGTCTGTGATTTGAACCGGGGAACAAATCATGGCAGGATCAGGCTGATGTTATTTGTATCCCGCTGTAACTTTACTGTATAAAGAGCTAACATCTCCAAAATGTCAGGAGTAGTTAGTCATTACAGCAAGTGTTTGTGAACTAAAAATCAAGAATGTAGGATACTGTTTGTCCGTGATTTGGAGAGCCCAGCGGATCCTCCCGACGCAGGGAAAACCAATTCTGCAGGGGAGAGCTACCTCGGCACTGGTGCAGGTGAAGCTAAAGGGCAGATATGCTTCAAATATGTTAGGAAGCATATTTGGCGATGCTTCATCTCCTGCTTTGCGTTTGTGTGGGAGCCCCGTTAAAAACCTGTCCATTATGCTAGCAGTGTCCAAAGCGTTCCTTTTTTTTTTTCTTTTCATACTGCGCCCCCCCTGCAATGGGCGGGTCCCACACTTTGGGAACCTCTGATCTAAGACAATGTAGAAACTTTTTCTGCGCAGTTTTAAAATATTAAAAGCTGTGCACTGTGCACTGCAGTTATACAGTGAGAGAACATAAAAGATGAAGTCAAACCACTGAGATACTGTGTAGATTATGTGGGTGTCAAAGACTCATAAACTTGATGATGTTGGAATTACTATGGGAAATTAGCGATCTAATGTTCCTGTAATACGGAATAACAGGGACTAGTTTCTCTTATGTTTAATGACATGGCAGAAATTGAGTGGAAATTAATACAATTACATCAGGGGAAAAATATTACACGTGAATGATCAGACTCCTCCATAAAAGTACCAAAATGCCTGCAAACTCCTCTGATTGCCATTTCTTCTACACATCTTTACATTATTAATCCGCAGCTTCCAAAGAGTGAGCAAATGTATTTACCTGCACTGTAGTAGCGGTCCAGCTTCTCCCAGAGGGGTTCATCTTCCCGCTGGAGATTTGACAGCTTCAGAGGTTCATAGATGGAGCCTGAAGAAGAATATACATATTAAACACAAACACTTGCAAACACAGTCCTTCAATAGCATTCCCAAAACTGATGTTCTTTAGAGGTTTAAGTTTAGCAACAGTTTCAGAATACATTTATTTTTTGTTGGATGTTTCCAGTTAAAAAAGAAGACTAAAATTGTAGGCTTGCGGTTGTATGTATCCATCAAACTAAAGCTGATGTTTACATTGATCTATACAGTAATATAGATTTCATCTCAATTCAATTCAAGTTTATTTCTATAGCCAAAAATAACAACAACAGTTGTTTCAAAGGACTTTTTAATATAAGATAAAGACCCTACAGTATTCTGGAGAAAACCCCGACAATCAAACAACATCCTATAAGTGGCATTTTGCGATGGTGGGAAGGAAAAACTCCATTTTAACAGGAAGAGACTTCTGACAGCCATTAATTTATGCAGAAATTAAAAAGGTAGAGACCGAATTATGAAATAACGCCAAAATCCCCATGTCTTTTTCCATGTTACGGCACAATGGACAAAAAGTGTTTTTGCAAACATTGTGATATCACAGTAAAGCTGACCTTTGAACTTTTGGATAGAATAAAGAAGTGTTGACATTTTCTATCTGACTGTAAGAATTAGCACATAATGTCTTGAGGCATATCTTGAGTGGTCAAAGTGAGTTTGACCTTTGGCCACCAAACTCTGTTTATCTTTAGAGAGATTATGACTTGTCATATCTATTGGACAAACCTTTGTATGTACACAAAGACAACCTGAATGGATAATGCTCTGGCCACGGCTTTTGTCAGCTTGGGACACAAGAACAGGCAGCAGACAAAACACAGAAACAATACACACATGCTATCAGTACATTCTGTTTTTCACTGCAACACATCTGTGCTGAGACTCACAAAAGTCTCAGCACACAAAATGATATTCAAGCCCTGAGCTAAACATTCAGAAAGTAGCTGCGACTCGTGAGCAGACATTTTCCTCTGAACTGAGAGAGAGTAGCAGTTTGAGGGAAGCCCCAATTTGTTAGACTTTCTCTATTTTCAGACACTTTTCACTTTGCTGAGATTTGCATTTTAATAGGTTTGACCTTGGGTCAGTACCACAGGTACTGAAAAATTCACATTCTTACTGAAATTAGCATAATTTCCATCAGCATAAAAGTTGCTGGGGACAAAGCCAATCCATCTCTTTTTAAAGATAACACTTTAAACAGGCATGGAGGAAGTACAATGTTCCAATTTTAATTTCTAACATGAGATCAGACAAATGTAAGCTGTCACTGTTTGCTTGGTTTTAAACAATCCCCTGACTAACTTCAGTGACTTCATTAATACTGTAAATTCATTTTGTGCCATATCAGGATCTTTCATGCTTACTGTGGAGGAGCAATATAATTCTTCTGAGTTTAATCCACATAAGCCACACTGTATCAACAGTGTGAAATTACAGAAGATTATGGGTAATACTCTACTTTGCACGTCAGAATTCCCAACAGTCCAAGCATGAGATGGTTTTCTTTTCTTGTAAACACGGAAAAAAATGTTCTGACCTGAACTTTTCTGGGTTGCTGTTTGAAGGAATAGGATGATCACATTCACAACATATGTTTTCCTGTAATCGTGAAATAAGTATATGGTCTAGAGTCCAGATATCGTCACCTATGTCCCCTTCAGCTGTTTCCCTCAGATCTGCTGTCACTACTTACCGAGTCTGTAAACTGTCCGGTGGAGCTTGGTAATCGCAGCCGAACCGGCCATTCTCAAAAGGTGAATTTAAGGCCAAGCGACTCTCAGCTAAATCACAAATCTACAGCAATTCACAGTAAATGAGTTAGTAGCAGAGAGTTACAATTTTAGACATGCATGAATCAACAACGAATTACATCCTGGGATGACGACAATAATCAAGAACATGCAAGAAATTACAATCCATTGTATTTCTTTAGAAATGAGTGATGAAGAGTAGAGTTATAATGAAAGATGACAATACATGGTTTAAATGACTACATCACTATATTAGGACATAATTTGACTAATTACTGCACTTTATTCTTCATAACATAAATGGTATGCTTTCAGAATGCTGCGTTATTAGGCTACACTGGGATACACCTCTTGTTAAATCATAATTTCACACCAAGATCTCTTTTAAAGTAGATGGTTATCAGCAGTTCTTAAAATGGTTGGCTTCTTACAGCTGGCGACAGTTAAGAGTTTAGGTAACGTTTGTGCAATATCCGACACATTCCCCCAGCGCAAGAGTAGCATAATGTGTCAGCTTTCACAGGCCCGCACAGTCCTTCAGGAACACAGTTTAACACAGTAATATACAGCAGCACAGTTTTACTATGGGCGAGATCTCACAGCGACCTGATGAGAAGCTCTTAAAATAGCTCTTGAGTGCTTCACATTTACACCTCTGACCTTTCATGCTTCTACCAACAGTGCAGTAGACACATTAAAACGGGCAGAACAGAGGCACTACGTACAGAGGCACTGCAAGCACAACAGAAAAAGCGGGCGTGTCACAATGCAGAAGATCATGCAAAGTTATGTCAGACCTGATCGCTTTGATCGGGCTTTAAATTCCAAGAGCTTCCACCCGACATCTGCTAAGCTCGCCATGTTTATGAAAATGTTAAAATAGCTACAAAGCTAAGGTGTATCCGGTAGCTTCTTTCAAAATAAAACGCGAATCGGGCTTCTCAGCATAGGGTAAGAAATCATAAGGCTAAATTCTGCCGTGGCTTACCGGTAAATAAAGCCCGAGTGTTTCCACAAATTATCTTCTGCGTGTTAAGATATTGAATTTATTTTTATTAACGCACTCATTTCGATAGTTAATATGTGTCTCATATTTATTAAGAACACAATTTCTTTCCGTTTCCGGTTTGTTTCTAAGTAACTCTCAGTGACTTGATAGCTGTGAAATAGCTCGGGGAGCACGACACTGACGTAAATAAGGAAATTCTAATGTCATATTATTTATCTTTATTTCTAAACGTTACTTGCAGCTTTTCCCACTAGAAATAAAAAAGTACGACATATGCTTAACGCCGTTAAATGTTATGTGTAATTACTTAAAAAGCAGCTACCATTTCCTTCTGCTGTAAAGCAGTGCGCCGTATTACAGTCAGTGTTGTTGTTGGGAGCTACACTGACAGGAAGATGATTTGGACGCTTAAATTAATTACTTTAGCGTTTTTGTTACTTTTGGGGGGACAGTATAACACATTTGCTCTTCAAGATGTAACGGCCGACCTTTTCGGTCCCGGGAATTATGGGACGGTGGCAGCTTTCGGAGATTTTAATTCGGATAAACAGACAGACATCTTCACGATCAAAGAACGTAGGTTTACTCATCCACACTTCACACAGCAAACAGTCAGTAAGGCTTCTTATTAACAGTTTGCACAAATTATGTATATTGAGTTAAAACACTAAATGTAATCAATTTAATATAAAATGTAATTTGACATGTAGTAATGTATATAAAATGCGTTTTTACCTACACATTGAGCTACAATGTAGCTTTGGTTTGCTTCTTTATTTTTAAAACCGAAGTTTAAACGTCTCATAGCAGCCAGAGGGGGGGGGGGAAGTCCACCTCTGGACGACAATTAGCCTGGTCTTGCTGTATTTTTATTAAATGCACCTGTGTTTTCTCTGCAATGACATTTCAGAATGACTTGTGAAAAATATATACTTAAATAAAAAGTAAGTAAACTTAAATTTTTTTAAAGTCTTTATATTGTCTTCTTTTTGTTTCAGAGACTGATTTGGTCATATTCTTGGCTGACTCCAAACCACCTTACTTCAAGCCCAAAGTTCAAGCCAAAAACATTTTGGGAAAGTATGCATATGTGTTTGTTATTTCACTCCATTAGCTTTATTATGGCACTGGTCTTAATTTATGATTGTAAGTATGTTCAGTGCTGACAAACTGAACTTACTCGCATTTCAGCATTATGTTTACTCAGTACTTTTCTTGCTGTTTCAGAAACATCACCAGCGTGGTTCCCGGAGATTATGATGGAGACTCTCAGATGGATGTCCTTCTCACAGCTAAGAATGGCCAGGAAACAGAAGTTTTCATCTTTTGGGGGCACAACCAGACATTAGGTACAGCTCTAATAGTGATTTATTTACAAATGCTGCCCTGCCGTCACAGGAAAAAGCCATACCCTGGACAAGTCGCGAGTCTCTCCCAGGACTAACACATAGAGATCGACAACCATCAATGCTTGCTGAAATGGAAACTCAAAAACCGTTTCTACTCTCTGATGATACTTTAATTTTTTTTAAATTGCATTTGTAAACAATGGTTGGTAGAGAGAACAGAAAGTCTTGGCCTCTCTATCCACTTGTTACAACAGAAGCAAAACATTGTCAAGATTATGCATTTGCTCAGATTTGTCATTGGTGATACTAAACTTTGTATCCACACATATTAATTTCCCCACAGATTTTACTGCTTATATTACAAGTTGATGGAGGCATATTATTGCAATGCAGTAATTCTTAGTGAATCAATCATTGCTGCAACACATGATGTAACATAAATCACAAAATGTGTACATTGCCCGCCAAACTTTCCATTTGCTGTTTTAGAGTTGGTATTGCAGTAATTTACAGTGAAGAAAGCATAGATGTTTCACTTTTAGGACCTTTTGGAGGGTCACTGCCACAATATCATGACTCACTGGGAAACCGTAATTTAAAAGACACATTGTTAATTTTATTAGCAACTGCTGTCCTTTTTTCTTTTATAGGCTATCACCATTCAGTCCAAAACAATAAACATTAACTAGATCAATAAAAATGATACCTCATTTTCCACATGTTACCAACTTTTGCTTAATATACAATGCCAGTAGAAGCTCATCACCTGATTATTCAGATTTGTTTCTTTTTTAGTTTCTTTTTTATGTGTATATTTTCTGTTTAGGGATTCCTTTTTTATTGAACTACAGGCAGAATATATATACAAGAAAAACCATTGCATAATGAATATTTCAAGCTTTAGCTATTTTTAGCAATTTGTAGCTGTTGACTTCAGTTAAGCAAAACCACTGATTTCTGTTCTGTGTTCTTGTCAAACCATTAATACTCAAGGCCTTTTTACCTTCTTCATTTTGTATAGATATTGGAGGGGGGATTAAGCTGAATCACACCTTTAGTGATCAACCTCTTGTCATGGAGTAAGTATCAGTGTAAATTTACATGAATTGCTTTGAATTTTAAATAATTTGCTTGATTTCGATTTTTGGCTCCATTTGTGCATTTTTAGTCAAACTTGGTTTTTACAGAGTTTTTTTTGTCTTAGTTTTCAATAATAAATCTTATCTAACTTTTCCAATATATTAGCAACCATTACCTCATGTTTTACCTCCCTCATCATTGAAGTCCTTCAAAATGACTACTTTGGTGATCTCCGTCTCTCCTGAAGTCTTGTTTTCATTAAAAGAAAAACAATCTTTTCAGTTTTAATGGGGACATGATTCCAGATGTTTTTGGAGTCATCAGCTCTTCCTCCAGTGTAGTCTGCTATCTCACCAAAAGGTAATGGAAAAGTTTCCAAACTAAGAGTTTTCTATCTTTATTTCTAGTGCTGTTACACCTGAAGTTCAATTCTGTGGTGTGTCTAAATTCTTTGGTTGTTTTATAACTTTGGCTTCTCTTAGGACTGAAGTGTGCAGCAAAGCACTGAGTTTAACTGGCGCCATGCGTATGCCTCACTCCAATGCTTTCATTGACCTCAACAAGGACTTCACTGCTGGTAAGTCTGATGTTTAAGCATTGCCTAAGCATGAATAACAACTGTAAAATGCTTTGGTGTTCTTAGTACAACTTATGTTGTCAATTGTATCAAGTCTTTCAGCTTTGCATGTTTTCAAAACTGTCACAACCTTGTACAAAGGTTACATTGACTTAAGGGAAATTATCAGAGAAACTTCGATCATAAATGACTGCATATTGCAAAAGTGCCTATGATACTTTACTGATGTATCATGCACATAAATTTAAAAAAACTAAAATTAAACTAAATGAGTATTATTTTATTCCTTTTTTGGTCATCTTTGGCTTCATGTTGGGACTTTTCTTTTGTTTCTGTAGTGGAATAATATTTCCTGCATAACGATATAGAAATGTTTTCCCTCAATTTATGATTTGTGATCTCCCGGCATAATTCACCATCACTGCAAATGCATTGCTTTGTTTAACTGCACAAATTTCTTACCCCTAATCACCTCCTGATTTGCCCAAAATATACCCAAATCATTTGTTGTTTCAAATCGTTCAGCAGGTCGATAAAGTGAGCTTACACTGTACAGTAAGGTGCTACAAGGATCTCATTTTCTATAATTTTGAGACATTTTGTGTCACTGCATGTTTGCACTACGGGTGTTTGATAACCTTGAACGTGGAATTGAGTACAGCTACTAAGAGGAAAAAAAGGTGGAAAAAAATCCAGGAGGAACCTTTCCAATGCTGTAGCTGGCGCATGTGTGAGGTTGGGAGTTCACAGAAACTCCCCACTAATCAAGCCTTTTAGACATTGTTTCCATTGTGACCCAAGGGAGGATGGAATAGGTTTCCACCACCACTGATTGCAGCAGTTTAACCAAGCTCTTTGGGCATAGGTTCATGGCACACTAAGACGTGGCCTGGAATTGGTAGGTTTTTTTTCTCCCATAAAAACAACTCTAGAAAACCTCCTACAGGGCCTGGTTCCTACAGCCAGAACATACAAGACCCCAAGCGTGAATAATGTTTACATAAAGCCTGGCTTTGAAAACACTGCCTATGGTCACCTCACTCTAAAAGTGCAGTGTTGCCTTCCACTTAACCTTCTTGCTAGCATATTGCTCCATTTCTGTTGGCCTATGATCAGTTTCAGCTGAGACCTAAATCTCTTCAACACTGTTTTGTTTTGTGGCTCATTCCTCTGCTGGTGTCCTTGTACTGTTTTGGTGTAAAGGTTGATACCTGTTATCACCTATTTTAAAGCATGACTTCTGAGACTGAGTCTTTTATAGTCTTTTATTTAGTAAAGCTTATGAATTGATTGAAAAGTAAGCATTCCCCCCCACCCTGCCACCCAAAAAAAGAAAAATCTGGATCCTTTTGCTGTTAAAATGTATCATTTGTTAGTTTTTACTTATTTATAGTGACTTTGTCCATAATGCCATTTTTTTCTATTTATTTGTATCAGTCAGTGCAGCACAGAGACCCTGCCTACTGTAAACCACAGTAATCACTGTCTTCTTACAGCTGCAAACATAACCTTTTGGTGTTTGGAGACATAAAATCCATATAATCTCCTGAATAAATTTAGTGTTCATAAAAAAAAAAAAAGAACTGGTGCATTTTTCTCCAAAAATCTCCATACGATGCAGATGTGGTGTAGCTGAATTGTTTCATAAAGTTCATTCTGCAAAGATGTATTTTTTATTTTATTCTTTTTCTAGAGAGAACTTGAGGAACTGGGAAAAAAAGACCAAAATATATTTAATGCCACAAGTTCAGCTTGACTAGGGGAAAATGGAACAGTCATTTTCTTCACCAGTGAATGGAGAAATCACCTCATTCTTGTTTTACAGCATCTCACTCCTGTCCTTCTGCCCACTAAGTGTAGCGCTGTCACTTATACTTATGGGAGGATTTTTGTTTTTCCTCTGGAAGCTAATCCTTGTGTTTAAGGTAATCAGAAAGGATTTAGTCATGTCATACTCACTGCAGGTATCTTTTTGAGCTATGAGGTTTTTCCCAAGGCTGTCACAATTTAACCAGAGAAGATTTTAATTCATATTTAATCTGTTTAGGGATTAGGAGAAAGTCAATAAATTTCCCCTTTTTGTTGCAGAATTGAAGAAAAAAATCTTTGTTTTTTGGGGGTTGTTTTAATACAAATTAGAATGTGTTTCTTTATCAAGTGTGCTGCAGCTTGTCTGTCAGAGTGATGGCCTACACGTCAGCCTGTCTTTTACTTTTTTTTTAGGTTCTCTGCTTTAGGTAGTCATATCTTGCAGTGCATATGTGCAATCACAGAAAACACACAAGGACAGTGATCATTATAGTAAATTCTTATGACTTGTCAAGTACATTCAACTACAATCACTTGCTGTGGTGAATGCAAGGAAACAGCTTAGAGAGAAGAACCTGTGGGGGGTGGGGACACTTGCTGTACATCTGGTCGATGTCAGACTCTTTGGCTGCTGCTATCTGTGGGGGCATGCAGATGGAGGAAGAGAGAGGAGAGAAAAGTAGGCAGGAAGTGATGGAGTGATAAAGCTGAGCCGGAAAGGATGGATGGTTTGAAATAAAAGGATGCCTGGAAAGATAAAGGGCAGAGGAAGGGTGGGAGGAGGGGTGAGCAACGCAGTGGGTGAGTCTTGAGAATGGCTCAGCTCGCTGTCTGCTGCGACCACCTGCTCCTCTAAGCGGTACCGGCTGGAGTATAACAGTGCGGCTTAAGCAGGGAGAGAATGAGTTTTGAAGACAATCTGGATCCTGTTAGTTAGCCAGTTTAAAATAAATTTGTCTTTAAAGTGACATTGATGCTTTTACGTATTCATATTCTATTATGATATTAATATGTTTGTCATAATTCATTATTTATAGTCAAGCACCTTAGGCAGTTACTGTAGCCTCAAGTCTTTTTGCGCCTATATATATACATCATCATCATCATTATTTATATACACCTATTTCTGGGAAGTTTAGGCTCCATCAGGTGGGTTGGGGAGCATTGATGTGCAGCCATTTTCAGATCTGTCCAGAGATGTTCACTTAGGTTAAATTTGGGCTCTGGCTGGGCCACTCAAGGACATTCAGAGTGGTCCCAAAGCCATCTCTTTATGAACTTCGCTGTGTGCTTAGTGTCACTGTTCTGTTGGAAGATAAACCTTTTGCCTTGGTTTGAGATACAGGCTCTCTAGAGCTCTCTGGAACTGATCTCACAGTTCTTACTGCTGAAAAATGCCCCCACACATAATGCTACCACCACCATGCTTTACTGTAGGTATGGCATTGCCCAAGTGACGACTGTTGCTTAGTTTCCTCCAGACAAGACGCTTGGCATCTGTTTTGATAAACCTAGCAACTGTACCTTATGTGGTTGCCGATATTTGGTGAGCTGATAGAAAAATTGCATTTTGAATTACTTGCCACAAAAAAAAACATTATTCCCTTTATACTCGCTCCTCTTTGGTAATGCTAGTTTGATGCTAAAGTACCAAGACCATGCCTTATGAACATCTGCTACAGATTATGCAGAAATTATAAATTGCACTGGATGCACAAGTAGCATTGTCTTTTATGCATCATTGTTCGCTTTATTTGGAAGGCGAACAGTGCTAAGAAATAAAAACTTCCCTCAAATTTGTGGAAACCCAAAATAACAAATTCAATTTGGAAATGTAAGAAGTAGAAGATACAGATATTTGTATAAAAATGTAGAGAGTGAAAATAAAAAGTTGTCAGAAAAATAAATGCTCAAGTAAAGTACAGACACCTAAGTAGTTATACTTTGTTACTTCCCACTTCTGCTCAGCACACTCTTTGTAGGTAAAATGGAAGAACAAAGAATTCATGAAGCCAAAAATAAACTCCAGGTTGCAGTTTTTTTTTTCATATACTGTAGCTCAGTTAAAGCACCTGTCTTTACTTAAGCTACTAATAGCAGCATATCAACATGTCAATCAACATGTCAAGCAGATGATTGAAAGATGTGGGGGTTTTTTGTTTTTTAAAGGTAACAGACATTGATTATATTACATTATATTACTGTATTTCGCAATAAATCTAACTAAGAAACCCCAATAAACTGGTCACCCAGTATATTTACTCTGTTTTTAACTTTGTGTCAGCGCTGCTGTTTAAAGGATGCTTTCTTCAGCATCTTATTTTACAGTGAGGTATTTTGTTAGTGTCGTTCAAGGAGGATTGAGGCTGTTGCAGGGCTGTGTCATGACCCCAATCTAAGTCCAGTGTCCCTGTAAACAGCACTATAGTAGTGTATTGGGTGACCTCCCTACATTAGCACTGCCAGCAAAGGGCTGGGGGAAGTCAGAAATAGTTACTTGGGCAGTGTCAAGGCCTCATTTAGCTTGCTTATTGGGCACTTCAGCCAACCAACCTGGTGGTGACACATTGCAAATGGCTCATCATCTCTTTTGTTGCCATCATCCTCCCCCAGCCTCTGTCTCTAACTGCAACACATTCGTAACAGCTTCATGCTCATTTGTTTTGCAGTAAATTTATCTCTTTCGTAAAACATTTGGGAAGCTGACGCCTGTTTTAACAAAGTGACATTTTTTGTCATTTAGTTTCTCCAACAGAGTTCATTGTGTAAACTTTGTGTATTAAAATGTAATTATGTAGATATACCAGATATATTTTTAGACCATTTTGTCAAAATAATGGTCCTCAGGCTACTATTTGTTAGCACTTAAAAGGGGTGATGCCACAAAACAAAAGTACAGTATATTTCTCTGTTTTATTTTTTGAATGACAAAAGAAAGCCTGTCATTAAGCACTTCATTGTAGGTGTAGATGTTCTCTTCTGATTACTTGTCACCACAGTGACACCTAATTAACAGGTAAACCGCTCTTACAGGACAGCCAGGAGGTCCAGCTTTAGAAAATAGACAGCCAATGTGAGCAGGTGCTTCAGTGGTCATCAAAGCTTCCGTAGTCATCATAGCAAAAATGGCTACAGGAGATGTCCTTATCTTTTGAATGATGTTCTGTGGGAGTATTCACACTCATAAGATCTGTCTCCCGTAGAGGATCACAGTAACCTCCAGGGGCCACATCACTTCATTTCAAAAAGAGCACCGCCTGGAAGGAAGTATCAGGAGCATGATAAGAACTTGTCTGAGGGAAAGGTAGTAATTGCAAGGTAATTTTAGATGCCATTTTAGGGGAAAAACATGCACAAAGACGGCAATACCAGCATAAGGCTCCATTGCTAGGCAACGGACATGGTAATGCTCTGTGCAGCATCCAATTAAACTACCTCTGTGTTGAAGTGGCTTGTTGATTGTGTGACTAATAATGTGGTGGTGGGGGGAGAGAACAGATTTGCCACCTAACAAGAGTGGCCAAGAAGAAGAATTGATTATACAGGGATTAAGTTTACATTTGGTGAGGCATTTTTAATAGCCATTTTAGAATCAGGACACTTGCACAGAGAAAGCAAGAGAGAGACATTCACTAAGTGAGGAAGGATATTACAGAAATTTTAAGCTTTAACAACCAACCAATGCAACATGTTATTGCTGCTGTGTCTTTTTGTTATGTGAAAAGTATTTTTTTCCCAGTATATTTCCCTGTTTTATCAAATAGTTTCCGAGAAGGAATATTTCAGACGTGAAAACCTAAAAGAATGAGTGATAGTCATGTTAAGGTATTTCTTAAATATGGGATAAAGTATTCCTTATTTTTATGGGTAGCACAGTGATGTGGTGATTAGCACTTACCTCACAACAAGAATCTTCTGAGTTTGAATCCCCTGGCTGGCTGGACTCCTTCTGTGTGTAGTTTTGTGTTGTCCTTCTACTCCTGCTTCCTCCCAGGGTCCAGAGACATTCACCTTGGGTTAATTGGTGATTCTAAGTTGGCCGTAGGTGTTAATAGTTGTCTCTTTCTCTGTGTTAGCCAGTAGAAGCCTGTCCAGAGTGTATCCCACCTCTCACCTTGTGACAGCTGGAATAGGCTCAACCCCCAACCTTAACCCTAATTTTAAAGAAATTGGAAGAAAATGACAGGATGGATCCCTTCTTTATTTTTCTGTACACTGAAGGTCATGCATTTTGGAGAATACCTGTGCCCAAAGTGCATTTAGTATGAAGGGATTTGAAATTCTCATAGGTGTCTTACAAACGAAAAGATCAACGTCACTGATATTCATCTAAGCTTAACTAAACAGATAGTTTAACTTTACAGACCCAAAAAAGAGACCACAAAAACTGTTGGCGGGTCTGGTTTGTGGGAGTACTATGTCTGCCATATTTGCAGTAACTTGATAAACTGAGAATAAATGCCCAGTCTTTTTGAATAGTTGTGTTGTAAATTGAAGTGTGGTAGTGGTGTGTTGTGGCATTCACGTCCATGACCGTAGCCTGTGAATATACATTACCTCTTTTATATATATTATATATTGCAAACTTTAGAAGAAAAGTAAAATATTGAAGAAAGTATCTAAGAATAATTCTTACTGACCTCCAAGATCCATTTTTTAACCTTTAGAAAATTGACATTTTTGTCTTTTGGAGAAACGTGTTAGCTATTATTGGATGAGTACCCATGACATTTGCTGCATATATCCATTTTAGCCAGAGCATGAATCTTAATAAATTTGGGGATCCTTTGATGTGTCTTTCAGCACCACCAGTTGCTTAAATATTCCGATATTCCAGTATTAGTCATTTGAACTCTAGATGGAAATTTTTTGTATAATATGACAGATAACCTACTTAACTCTTTAGGTACAGAGTGATTCACTCAGATTGTCAGTGGGAAGAAATGTGAATCACTTGATTTTCCCAAATCCCTAGTGAAATACTTTGCTGACCAATTAACATATGAATGAAGTTCCCAGCATGAAACACGTTGATTCTTTGTTTCTTTAATTGAACAGGAGCTGTGGACATGCATATTTTGCAGTGTCACTGATAGGCAGTATTGCTTTCATTAGTGTGGAATGCTAAATGGCCGACGAAAAGAGGGGCATTTTTGTACTTGCTTTCAAAGAACACTCTTTAAAGCATGTATTGGGTGACCGATTGTTTGACGATGTGTATGAAAGGTCCCAGGTTGGATTTCAGCCGTGGAAGGTTGTTGAGATTTAAAAAAAAAAAAAAAAAAAATTTTCACGTTTTAACCAAATTCACAAACATGGTTGGTTTTGACAAGTCCTGCCAACCTTGTTTGTGACACTTTAGGTTTGCATATTTTGTGTGTGTTTATCAATCTTAATATGTAATGTGCCCCTTGCAAATGTTATTGCTTAACCTGGAATAGACACACCCAACAGTGTATTTATTGCAAGTACACTGCTCATTGCTCTTAATGTTGGGACACTCCACTGATGTACTGTATGCACACGCACACACACACACACACACACACACACACACACACACACACACACACACACACACACACACACACACACACGCACACACTTGGTTCCACTCTGTGTAATGAGCTTTTATAGCTTGTTGCACATACTCACAGACAGATACACATTTAGCATAAAAAATGTTGTGAACAAAATAGGATTGAAAGTCTGTGTGAAAGTCCCCATAGCTACTGCACCTACGTTGTTCCCTGTAATGGTTTTAGGAGATTATTTTTTCTGGGAATAGCGTGGCTCCATTCTGCGTTTGTGTGTTTTGCCATGTTTGTGAATGAGGCATTTTGATGGATCGGGGTCAGAGTCACACAGTGTGGAGTAGGCCTACATATTGGCTTAGAGACGGATTTATTCAGCAGAGCTTTATACTTTGTTCCTGGCCCGGATTTTGCATTTTATCTGGGCGTGTGTGGGGTAGTTTTGTAAGGGAAGGTTGTGGATGTATACTGTGAATATCAGAACTAGCATCATGATGTTGAGACAGTTTATTGATGGTCCTGTATGTGTGAGAGTTGGTGCATGTACTTGCGTAGGAGCTGAGAATTGTGTGTAAGTAACGGTGTACATTTGTATGGATGCTTGTAGTGTGTGTACTTGTGTAAAACCTGTGCAGCTGCTTTGACGTTGATTGACGGCATTCATTCTTTATTAAAAGTGTTTTGACTAATTTACCAAGTCAGCCATGTTGCAGCCTCTGGGGAAAAACACTGATAGAGAAGAGCATCTTTGAAGCAGCTCTTTCAACCCTCTTGGTCTGTTTCAGACATTTTAATAGAGAGGAAAAAGTTACTGTCATTTTTCACTGCATTAACAAGTGAAGTGTAGGTGATATAGTAGCAGTGCAAATGTTTTTTTAAAGGTTTGCGTCTGCTCTATCTTTCAACGCTATAGTAAATCGTCTTTGTGGGCTTTGGGCAAGTTTGGAAAAGCTCGTTTCACAGTCCACTGGTTTCTTGCTAGCAGAGAGACAGGGCCACATATCAGTGAAGGTGGCCAGAGAATATTTGCCACCAAACTTGCACACTACCCACTGCCCTGCACCTCTTAAAGGGACACTCTGACATTGCAAGATTGTAAAGTTTTTCCAATGTGAAGGGACATTACATTCACCATCACACTGGATTCAAACTGTTTGGTTCTTTTAATTTCAGAATCATCTTAAATATTTTAGGATTATTTTTAGTTTACTGTGATTGGTGCCCTGTAAGTTGGTTTTTTTGTGTGTGAATTCCTTGATATGATATTCTTTAGAGCCAGAATTCTTGAGCAGACACCTCAGTGTGCTATAACTGTGAAGGGCTAAAGGTGAGCAAGTGTCAGGCATCCGTTTCCTTAGGATGACCTTTTTGATCTCACATAATCAAATAGATGGCAGATGTCTGCAACTATGTTGTTTTTCATAAGCATACATACTCTGCATAAAATACAGACCATTATTCTGTAATGCACAATCACAGACATAACAGCCTGTCTATTTGCAACCACTCACTATATGCACTCATTCATATTCTGTGCATCTGTTGTTTGTCAGGTGTGTTTACACTGGGAACATTTTTACATTTTCTCCTTGTTTTTTTACTTCTTTTTTTTTTTTTATTAAATTGAAAGCTCTTCACTACAAATATAAAACTTAGCTCGAAGAGTAAAGAAATTTGTGTCTGGTCGATTATTTCTTTGTTGTAAAAGTGCTTCTTGGCATTAAATCTTATATCATTGGAAAGTTTGTTTATTTTTCCTTAAATGTTTCCACAGCATAGTTGAGTATGTGGGTTGTGCCCATGAAAAACTTGTCAAATCGTCTATGCCAATGCTAAATAGCCTATTCTGCTAAAGGCTCTTGTTTTTAGTTTGTGGTACCCCGAGTGTTGACAAGCAGGTGCCTGATTGGCAGCTGATTAGCATTATTCAGCGAGGAGTCCAGATTTGGCCTATGGCAGTTAGATCACACTGATACAGTAATAGCTTTTGGTGGAGGCAGTGTGATGGTGAGGGGCGGCTTCTCCCTCCATCATAAAACAAGGCTTATCATCATTGGAGGCAATCTCAACGCCGAGTGCTATCAAGATGAGATTCTGCAACCAGTGGCAATCCTATATCTCCACAGTCTGGTACTGAATGCTGTCCTCCAAGAATATAACACTTGCCCCCTCATTATCAGAGACTACCTCCAGAGTTTGGGAGTGGAGAGGATGGAATTGCCTACTTGCAATTCTGATCTCAACCTCACTGAAACTGGTAGCATCAGCTGGGGGGTGCTGTTTGTGTCAGAGTGACCAACACAGCCGCACTGGCTGTACAAGGGGGGTGCCAGGGTATTAAGACCCCTGTTTATTAATGAATACATTCTTAAATTGCCGATATTGCAAAAATTGTTTCTTCAGACTTCAATCATCCAATCCAATAAACGACGCCAAACAATAAGTTTATATTCACAAGTAAAAATATTTAAAGGCTGCTGAAGTATTACAGATGAGAAATTACCAAATGATTACAAGTGGTGGACAAACAATTTTATAAAGAAAAAAAGGAAAAACAAAAAGAGGAAAAAAAATCCTCATTGACAAGAACTGTGGATATCAGAGTTGGTGCCAAGATGCAAATCTTTCACAGGGCTGGTCAGGAAAAGTATAAAAGGTTTGGGGGAACAGAAGATTATCAGTGTGGTGCCAGTTAGTGCGTTAGTTAGTACAATTTTCTTCTTCCAGCATTGAAACAGGCACCAGTTATTAGCCTTTTGGGCTCAAATGTCAACATATTTTCAGACCAACCTTGTCTCCTTGCGTCTCTGCTCCCTCCTCGCTGTAAGTGAGTGAGGTAAAGTATCTGTTTCACTGGTGACAGCTGTGACATTTCCTTCAGAATGCCAAAAGCTCTCTCTCTGTCCAGCTGAGCTGTGGATCAGTCCGAGGGTTAAAGACAGAAGGAACAGATCGATGCAAACAAACACAGAGGGCCTGACTGATAGGCTGCAGAATGGCTTATAGCAGGCCTGTAGACAAATATATCCGAAATACACAAAAACAAGAAAGTGCACATATGTACACTCTGCATTTATCCTCCGTTTTATCCTCATTTTACTTCATTACTGTCAATATAATCCAAACTCTGTCATGCACACACATGGACCCACACACTATAATTAAAGACCCATGAAGTGGACATTTGTCCTCTAGCCTCCATAAATAAAACAATGTGATCAGTTGGAAATGATAGCCTTCCTTGAGCCTATCTTCATGGCAACCCTGATAGGATAAACCCTTATACACAGCTGTGCATCTTCACATGTGTGTCTGTGCTCCTGCGTTCATATTTGACAGCCAATGGGGGGATGAGAGTCACAGCTTGTTTGCTGAGTAACTGGCTAACAAATAACCTGCTTAGGGGCAGCAGGACAAGAAGGAAACCAAGGACTGGCACTTTCTCTCTCTCACTATTACTTTCATACTGTGTCTCTGTTTCTCTTTTGCTGCCATTCTCAAGGTTTTACTGACCCTTTATCCTATTTTGACTGCACTGCCTTTTTACTTTAGTCATATATAATTGTAGCACTAAAAACATTTATATAACCCAAATGGCTTGAAGTGTTGTGGTGGTGAGTGATGTGACAGCACACGTGCAGAAAAACACTCAGCACATCAGACACTAATGCAGCATTCGTGTTGCTGGCTGTCAGATCCACTCTGCACTGCAGCCTGGATAAACCGCAGCTACTGCTGCTGCAAGCCTTTTACAGGTATAAGCAGGGGGCTGTTATTTTGCTGTTGTTGGCCTCAAATTACCCTTGAAGACTAAAGAAAGCTTACACAGAACCTATATATTGAAGTGTGAAAGGTGTTTGTTTATATGTATTAATTTATTTCTTATATTGTAATTAGTCTCCATCATTTTTATTTATTTATTTATTGATGTACGTATTTATTTAAATCCTAAGTTTAAGTAATAAATGGCATTGACTTGCTCTATTTGAATGGACAGTAAAATAATTACTGTTAGTTTGTAGCTCCTCAAAATTGATTTTTACAACACAGGCAGCGTGGTGGCTTAGTGGTTAGTATTGATGCCTCACAGACAGAGAGACTTGGTTTAAAGTCTCCTCTGTGGAGATTCTCCCTGTGACCACTCAGGTTTTCTCCAGGCATCCCTGCCATTGGAAAAATAAGCCAGGTAATACAGCAACCTTGAGCATTTTTAAAATAGATTTTCTTATTTTTAAGAGTCATACTTCTTTGTTAAATAAAGCTCAAACAAATTAAGTGAATTTTTTGCTGCCTTTAATATTTTAGGCTAGTATGTCAGTTGTTGAAGTTGGACCTACTTAAAAAAAGAACAGTATTGTTTCTGACTTTACCTATTACAGTATCAGTTGCTGAAAACATTCGATGGCTGTCATGAAAAAGAAGTCAGAGCATACAGCCTTAGAAATCAGTCCACAGGAAGTGTCCAATTTAACCACTTTCCACTGCCGATAGCAGCTGCAATGGTCTCTAAAATTGAGAATTGGACTTGGAAATGTCTGCTGGTAGTGTATATATGTGTATGTATGGATGGATGGACGGATGGATGGATGGATGGATGGATGGATGGAAAAAGACAAAGTATATACGAATCAAGAAGTCTGGGTTCTAAAACCTTTGAGTATATCAAGAGTGGACGGAGTGACTGTATTATGTTATCTTATACTATGTACAAAAGTTGATTCTGTTCATCTGGACGTAGCGTTTTCAAAAACTCTATGTACAAGGCATACTATGTAAATCTTGTACACAGTGACCCAACTTTACTTGTCAATCAGTGCACGCACAAAAACCCACCCATAAAAGTGCACTAGCCTTTTAACAAGCTGCTAATTGTGAACTTGCAAGCACAAAGAGTCACAAGCAAATGAATGCGTTTTTTTTGTTTTTGTTTTTCTTTTTTTTAAGTATGTGGTTTCCACGGTGCTGAAAGACAAAGAGACCTGCAGATGTGTTCAGAGTATTCCAGTGTAGTGTGTGTGTGTGTGTGTATTTGTATGTTAATACTGTGGCAGACATGAAAGTAATACAACTGGTGTTAACAGGGCAATTAGCTTCAGCTCTATATATAGACTTCGCTTTTGCACCATTAAATGGAAGTTTACTGGTGCTTGTATTGCACTTTTCTAGTCTTACTAACCACTCAAAGCTAAATTCACACTACACTTTATTCACTTCACATTAAACACTTGCATATAACATCCACTCCTATGGCCACTTTAATTTCACAAATTTTCCTAGCATGCATGTCTTTGAATTTAATTTTCTTCATGAAATGTGGGATGAAACGAGAGGCTCTTTCCACTATATTTTGATAGTGCTGCACTACTGGACCATCCAAGGTCCTTTTTATAATTGTGTCTGGATATTTTTAGAGGCCAGGTTAATGCCTACAGATCGTTTTTTTTATTGCATGGAAAAGCAACTGTTATTTCAGTAAAAGCATAGCACAGAAGATTTTTTTTTTTTTTTTTTTACTGATTCAGTTCCATAAGATATCACACTAAGCCATAATAGCTAGACAGCATCCAGTACCAGGGCCTTTTAATTAGTTTAAGCTCTCCCCAAAAAAATAAAAAAAGCGGGGTTGGCAGTACGGGGTGGGGGGATGGGGGTGGGGGTGGGGGGGCTGTTTGGTCCTCAAGACAGTAGAATGGGCGCTAAGTGATGGTCTGCCGACAGGTTCCACTCTTGCCCTTTAAATGCAGGTGGTGTTTGTCGTTCACTTTTGGGGCAGGAGAATTTTTTTTTTTTTTTTTGCCATTTTTTGCTTCACTCTGGAACATGAATTATTAGGAGAATGCAGGGAATGGCAGTACAGGACTAGCTCTATAGAGAGAGTGTTGAGAGACTGCTGTGATAAGGCATTTTAGCCCTTAACAGTTTGCTTAATCATTTACAACTGGGTTTCCCCTTTGGCCAGAAATTTTGCCTTTTGATGTGCTCATTCATTTATACAAACCAGTTAATGTTTCAGCTTACTGTTCTTGGGAGTCATAACACCTTTTGATCCGCGGCAATGATGCTACCCTGTAGTAGCGCAGATAAAAGACTTTGTGTGTGCAGAGAGAAAAAGATAGAGCGAAGGTGATAGTGAGACAAAGCAATAGATAGTATAGGCCCCTGCCTGTAGCTGTCTATTCTCCTCAATGTCAGAGTTCTCCTTCTCTGCGAGAGGCTTAGCACCCACCTAGCATCACCCTATCTGTTTATACAGAGGCTAATAGGAAGCCTGGTCTTTATCCCCACACTGCAGCTCAACATAATGGAATAGAAAGACATAATGCTGCTCGAGTCAAACAGTCAGTAGAGGCCTTTAAATTGCTTCCAATCCCCTTAACAAATCTGATGGAGAGGCTATGAATAACTCAAGGGCTTCTCTTCTCTTCTCTTCTCTTCTCTTCTCTTCTCTTCTCTTCTCTTCTCTTCTCTTCTCTTCTCTTCTCTTCTCTTCTCTTCTCTTCTCAGATTAGCCGTACTTAACCAGCAACGGAACTTACTTTTACTCTTACTTTTATTAATTAGGATATGTCTTCTTGTGCTTACCTTCCAGTTTGGAGATCTTAATTTAAATCACACTTGCTGCAAACAGTTTCTTCAGAAATGTACATTTTCTCTATGAATGAATACAGACCAGATAGAATATAGTCCAGTCTCCAGATGACTTGTTCAAGCGACATCAGTTTGATAGAGACCACCCTTGGAGTTTCTTCTTTTATGCTCTCTTTCTCCTGCGTCATGTAAATCGACTGAAACAATCCAATGAAATGTGGTTACAAGAATGTCTAAAATATTCAGCTCTGATGTTTTCATCTTCATTGTCAGGGTTTATTAAGCAAGAAGCACTCAGTACTAACAAGGGGAAAAGGTTTATATGATATTGAAGTTTAAAAAAGTAAAGTAATATTACAATACATTTGAACTTTTTCTACATGAAAGATGCAGCCTAGTTTGAATTTAGAGCAGGAGGTGTGCTATAAATTAGTAAAAGCAGGTTACAGTGGTGAGTCAAATCAGAGCCTGAGATGTACGACTTGTCTAAGCCAGAGAATTATTATCTCTACTGTTGTCATGAAAAAGCGGTGAAACAAATGGTCCGGACTGGACTGGAATAAATCCCTGCTTTGAGAGGAAATTTTGAGGAAGAGAATATATTTATAAAAGAAATTCCACTAATATGCATCCCCACCATTTTGCTAAGTATAGTTTGCGACCCAACTCACTTTTGGTGAAAATATATTAATGATGTGGCAAAAAATCACATCATAGAAGGTAAAAATTCATCAGCTGGTAGGTTGGGGTTTTGATGTTTTAGGTGAAAAACTATATATGTTCTGTTTTTTCCTTCTTCTCTTTAAATGGAACCAAAACATAACAGCCACTGTTTTTTGGTTATTTACTTTCCATTACTTCTCTAGAACCTCTTGGTAAATGGATTGACTGGCACTTATAAAGTGCTTTTCTGCTCTTACTGAATACTGAAAGTGCTTTTTACTACAAAGTCACTTTCAACCATTTGAACACACTTGTGCAGCAATTTGTTGTTTGCCTATAAGCTATCATGCACACATTCATATGCCAATAGATACATCAGAGGAGTCCACAGTCTTGCGTGAGGAACTGGGGCAGCCTGGGATGAGCTACAGCAACAGCCACTTGAACTAGTCATGTGGTAATACATAAAATTAGGATCAAAATTGTACGTCAAGCTTCAGATCCTAAATGCGGAAAAGAATAACTTCCAGAGAGGAAGAGTAAAAATCTTTTTCTCCAAGTACCCTAAACAAAAAAAAGACAGTTACTAACTCTTATGTGATTGAGGATATTGTAAATCCACATGAGGCACATTGCATGTTTTGTTGCCAGCATGTGTTAAACAGCAAACACCTGTCCTAAGCAGTTCAAATCATCTATGTAGTAATAGGAACTGCATCAGCCATCCAGCCTTTGTGCTACATGCTGTTATTTGTCCCAAAAATAACAGCTCAAAGACGTACAATACCCACACAGCCTCAGCATTGTGCAACATGGTGTTGTGTGCCACAGTTTACCATGCTGGTTGTTCTGTGGTACTTGAGCTGTTTTGCTTGTTGTTTTAAAAACCATGTTATTAGCAAGAGACACTTGCAATTATTCTGTTAGTGTGAAAGGCCCAGCTGATTGTAGATGATTGGCTGGATCACAAACTGATGACAAAGAAATTCACAGATGCACGCTCAGATATTTAAATAATGTGCTGAAATCAGCCATGCGGTGTGGGGGTGGGTGTGCATGTGTTTATGCAGGCTGCTCATCATGTACCCACTCATATGGGTATGACGTGCATGCCTTTTGCAGTGCCATTTCTAGGGAAGGAAGAATTTAACAACACTGAAAAGCCTGAAAGAGAAAGCAGAGTAACATGGAAGAAATGGTGAAGTTACTGAAGATGGAAAGCATCTTTTGCAAATTAAAGGACTAGCTTGCTTTTGCTCTGTACTAATTAATTAAGTAAACATCTTTTTCAGATGCATCTCAAGCACAGGATGGCCTTACCATTTGGTATCAGTTTCTTTCTGTTTTGCTTTGTCTCCCTCTGCCCAGTGTTTTTGATGCCTTGTATATCCATCGCGTCAGCTATCACAGTTAGCATGTCTTTAATTATCCGACAACATGACATACCAGTTAGAGCTCTGAATCCCTATTGTTGTTACGCAATCCCACCCTCCTACACACAAACACATTTATATACCTCAATTATGCATCTTTCCCAAGTGGTGGAGGATGACAGCTCCATTAGCCTATGCTTTAATTGAGTGTATGTGCTCATACTGCAAGGAGCTAGATAATGTTGTTGAAGTTGGATTTGGTGCCTCTAGTTTGTTAAATGTGACTCAGCAAATAAAATGAGCTAAAGGATGAAGTGATGTAGCAGTCGGTATTTCCAGCCTCAGACGCATGATTAGTTTCTTTTGTATTTGTTTGTTTTTGTCTATAGTTGTATGGGATGAAAAGAATAGAGCATTATGCACAATAAAGTCCTAAAAAACAGTTACCCTCAGTATAGAAAACATAGCAAAACATAAGAGAAGACAAATCAACTGTAATTGAGAAAAGAAGGAAAAAACAGGGAGAATACTTTTGTACAGAACGTGGTAAATTGTACTGGGTATTTGAGAACAAAGAAAACTGAGTAAGATTACGTCTTCTAACATCTATCTGATGAAGAAGATTGTGTTTACAGATTATATGGTTAGTTTATGCACTGATCAAAAGAGGTTCTGCCTGGGGATTCAGCGATATAATAGTGCAGGTCACACCGACATACACCTCACTACAATTTAAACTCAACATGCAGAAACATTTGCTAATCACTTTGTTTGTATAGTCCTAATATTAAGCAGAAGGCTACACATTCCTTATAGCTGAGGCATTACTGATGGCTTACAAGTACACAGCAGCTGTCCTGATTTTCTTTTTCTACTGGGCCGTGGATTGATGGGATTCTCTGGCTTTGATGGATGTACTGGTCACCACCAAATGCACAGGACTGACAGGATTACTGGTGGCTTGTCGTGATACTGGGACAACCACAGTGCCCGTGAACTCCCAGTCAATGTTTCAATGTTTTGTGTCATCTTCATTGAGAACATCTGCCTGTCATAGCATTGCTTGACGTTGAAAAAATTTGAAAATGTAAAAAATTTCATCCAGCTGTTTAATCTCTACTTCAAACATGGGTGGCTTGAATTTAGTGCTGAGCAGGAGCCCACCCCCCAACAAGAGATTGGTGATCAGATAACTAATGCTTATTCCTAAAAGACTATCAAACAGTCCATAAAGCCGGCTGCTTCAGTGATTTCTTTGTATCATTAAACTGGTGTCACGCTGATTTACCATTGCTATCATACAACACTGTCAAATTCACAGTGGGCATTTTCTAAAATTAAAAAGATTAAATTAAAGCAGCAGAACCAACGACATCCTTATTTGATCCATACTTTTTTTGTCATTTTTGGTCCTTACACTAGTATTACATTTAAACTGCCTTGCTTGTTTTCTTTCGTTTCTTTTTCCTTCACACGTTCTAGCCCTACTAACGTTGCTAAAATGAAGCTAAAAAGATTTTCGGCAAGTCTTTCTCATATTGAATATAGGAAGGAAAACAGATTTTTATGTTAAAACAATGGAGTAGACTTGACCTATTGAGTCATATCCCTTTTGATCCCTGCTGTCTGTCCAAAGATTCTGCATTTTGGAAAACTGACAAGACTTTCCTCAGTTTTTAATAATTTAACTGTTTATATTCTAGCAAAAAATGACTGGGTTAATTCAATGGGATGGTGTTTTGGTTTAAAATTTATGAACCTTTTTAAACTGATATATAAATTCTTACTCATACATACTTTACTGCATACATGTTATCCTTCGCTAAAGTAGTTTGGACTCATGGTCATCATTAAGGTATCAGAGGTATCAAAGGAAATGATAAATGATCAAGGGCAGTAAATACATACTTCTTGTTTAACTTAAATTATCAAAAGGAATGCTTTTATAGGCAGTGGTTTAAATTTTCAATATGACTGAAAAAGTATCCAGTGAACTAGAAAAGAATGATAAAGATATGCTTTGAAAAAACATTATTTCAGAACAAAATTAAATTGTGATAAGTGGTCAAAACATGAAATACCATACCCGGAGGAATTTCCCATAGGATCCACTCTTCTGTTCTGTTCTGTTTTTTGTTTATGTTCCTCTTTTTTGTTGGAGTCCTCTTTATATCTTTATATTAAAGACCCTTAGAAGCCCAGTTATAAGTCCCTGTAACAGCAAAACTATGTTAAAGTGAGTGATGGTGGCAGCACTTATGTTTCTATTGCTATTTGGAGCTCTTCTCTCTGGAGAATTTGTGGAATACTTTATTGCAAAGAAAGTGAGTTAGAGAAGGGGGAACAGAGAAGTACAATACTTTTAAAAAGATCATTTTAAAGGAATCACATTGCGATTACAATATTGCATAGTTTACAAACCAGAACTTTGTTTTCAGTCTGTCTGTATTCCCCTTGACAGACTGTGAAACTGCTTTCCTTCTTAGGACAGATCTGAGAACAGAGCCACCTGTAGTGTAGTGTCCAGGGAGGAAACAGAGTGAAGTTTCAAGAGTGCTCAAGTGGTCTTTCCACGTTTAAATTGTCAGTTTACACCCTCAAGATGCTGCATGAAAGTGGTGAAGACCAGACTAACCAAAATAAGTGCAGTGACCTTCTAAGTTGGGCTGAATTTAGTAAAAGTCTAAAGCAAGAGAAAATAATGGAGATGAGTCTGTTAGTGGTGAACATGGGTGAAAAAAAGAAAAGCAATAAGATGAGCAAAAAGAGGAAGAACCCCCACAGCGAGAATGTTAAGTGTTTACAAGATGAACATCTCTCTGCTGCTCTATTCCTCTCTCACTGACACAACGCCATCGCATCTAATCAGCCAATCACGGCTGGGTTCTGTTTAAGAGGCCTGATTGGCTGATTAACCAAGCTCATCAACACACCACCCGGTGTGGCTCCAAACACACATAGTAACACGAAAACCTGCATAAACACGCTCTGCAAAGTGCTGTGTGTTTGTTTGTGCGTCTGCACATATGCATAATCTATGCATACATTTGTTATGTACTTTGCATTTGTTAAAAAGTTTGGAGTCCGCGTGGGCAGCATTTCTGCAAGTCCACAAGGATTAAAAGTTGTAGTTGAACTGTTTTACCAGCTTGAGCACCTTAAATGTGGCATTACTTTGCAACAGCTGTAGCTGGTTTTAGATAAATAACCACCATCTGTGGCCCACCATCCCTGTGATTAAACACAAAGGCACCAGAGCCTCAGATACATTTTTGGATATGTAATGTTATATGACTATAATTTGTAGTACACCGTAGGTTCTATTAAAACCATGAATCCATGTGTGTTTAGCACAGATGGCGTAGTATATTCTCTATATGTTAATAGTTGGTAACTTGATAGTTAATAGTTGGTATCTCTCTGACATAAGAAGCTGATGAATTATTTTGAAGGAGGGCCAGGAAATTCAAATCCACCAAATTAGGAGCACCTGCCACAGTGGGAAGCATGTGTAAAGCACAAAACATACATATATGCACTAAAACCTAGATTTTAAGAATGCTAGCCAACTAAATCCTTTCTCACATGAGCTCCTAGAATGTATTTGGGAAGTTGAGCTCATCCAGAGAAAGTTACTTGTCACTTGTGAAATGACTACAGATGAAATCTAGGACTACATTTCCATGTGTATTTGTTACAAGACTTTTTTAATCGGTATGGTATCAGAGGATCACTTTTCAGTCAAAAAGCTTTGACTGAAAATCTCTTTCAAAACAGTATTTTTAATGTCATGTATAGTCATGCATATTGAGTGACATTGTAGCATCTTGAACTTGTTGGCTTTGATGACCATGACATTACTAGATAATTCTTCTGTGTATGGATATAGGATTTCTATAGTGCTTTCTATCATTACACACACAACCTCCGTTTGTCCTGTTGTTCCAGTTTTTCCTTTATTAATTTTCCCCTTATTTCAGTACCATTTGTATATGCCCATGCAGGGCACAGCAACACATAGCAGGGCCCAAAGCAGATCAATGGCAATATTTATTTCATGTCCAATTATTGGGGCAGAACCAGAGCACACAGGAATGAAAGTAAACGTCCTCTCAAAGAGAAGCACGCAGAAACTGCATTATAAGTGCAGCCTGCAGCCTGAGCTTCAAGAGCAAGTAATATGAGTACAAGTGCAGGTTATAGGATTCCAATAGAGCAAGCTACAGGCACTACCAGGGGTGAAGACTCCAGAAGCTGAGCAAAATCCATCTGCTTTGAGCAGGAGATTCCACCACTATCCCTTTTCCTTCTCCTTACTTGTTTTTACTTGTACTGTTTTAAGAAGCCAATTTATCTTTGTTGCTTTAGGAAACCTACTTAAACTGCATATTGAACAAGCAGTGCCTCTCTATATCAGAGTTGGAGGAAGAAATGTCAAAAATATACAAAAATGAATAAAGATATTAATCATTCCTCTGTGTCAACTGTTGAATGTTAAAATATTTAGACTTTTCTTCTTCTGTATATTTTGGTTTAATTAATTAAGTTGAGCATAAACATGTATTGAGTCCTGTGCGTCATATATTGTGTTGAAGAGTAGATTTAATTTCATGTTTTCAATTTTAGCTGCTGAGAGACAAAATGAAAAAGAGAACTTTTTTTTGGCTACAATAGAGGTCTTCTCAATTTTTTCAGGATTTGTTAACATTGTCCATATCTGTTAAAAGCCTTATTGCAAGAGTATAGTGTACATTTCCAGTTATGTGATTCTCTGTGTTGTAGATCAGCACATTTGATCAGCGCGTCTGCTCCATACTTGATTATAATTGCCAAACAAATTAATGTATCACTTAATGACTTGCACCCTCCCTTCTTCTGTCTTTTTCTTCCTCTCAGATTTATTCCTGACAATGAAAAACGACCGAATGTTTGAGACCTGGATCAACAAGGTAATAAGCTTTTTGAACTTATTTGAGTGTCTTTGAGTCTCTTGCCTATCATTAGTGACTTTTTACAACTCAGACTCTTCTATAATGATCAAAATTGACATTAGTGAAGCATTACAGTCCTCCAGAGTAAAGTAGAGCCCAGCTTGTATTGCATGCATGGTGCTGCTAATAGCCTAAAACCATATTGGCATTTATATAATGTCTGTCTTATGTGGTTAGCCATTTGTAATGTAACAAGTAGGATAAGCACAGTGACCTGAAATGTTGCCTCAAGTCGGCAATCAACTGATTCCATCCACCTTAACCACTACAGCTACAGCAGGCAATGACGCAATTGTAATGAATTTATTTGACAAATTACAACTGGCTGGCTATACATATCACATCTTATCATCTTTTTGTTTTTTGGGGTTTTTTTTCAGTTATGCTGGAAAAGGAAAACAATGGTAGAATTGTTTAAGCTTCTGGCAGTGTAAACTAGTTGGCAACTTACCGTGAAGACACTGCTTGAGTATACAAAACCATCTGCTCAGCTATGATTCAGCTATATGTATTACAAACACTGCAGAGTATTACAAACAAGAAAGCCAGGACTGCTCTCCAGAGCAAACTCTGAGATGACCCCATATCTAAATTACCCCAAACATTCTTTTTTATATTATATTCTGTTAAAAAAAAAAATTCAAAATTTAATGTCCGACAGCTTATACACTGACATTGATGATGCCACAGACGTTTACACAATCTCAGTAAAGCAGTTAATATTTTTGCACTTTATTTTCCAGGAGCTTAATAACTTTATTCGTTTTCATTACAGTGCACTAGAGTAAAATATTCATATTGTGTTCATCTATGTTTGGAGCTTTAAACGAGTTAAACTCAATAACCCCTAAAAATCAGTCATATGGTAAACTGTCAGCGATCTGGTTCAGTGGGTCTTGACTGATAGGTTGAGTTCCGAAAGAGGGCAGCAGGTCTCTTCCGAGTAGAACTTAAATGTATAGTTTGAGTTTTTATGAAGAACAGCATAGCTAACTGTGACAATCAAATTAGAACAGAGGTTTTGCTGTAGTCTGTCCTACTTCTTGAAAAGAATAAAGAGATTGGTGATCACTATACAACAGCTATTTAATTTATTGTTACACAACATTTATTCATTTATTTATTGCTAAGATTTGTGTTCAGTCTCAAAGGCATTCAGTTATAAACTAAGAATGTACAGTATGGCCTCAGTTGCAGTCTCACGTCCTGAAGTATAACTACAGGTATTGACAGTGATGATCCCCTCCTCTGCTTCAGTGTTCATTTCCTTAATGCAACAAATGGATCTGTAGTGCTTTGGTGGGCTTAGGAGTCTAGGATTGTTGGCACTGCTGCAGAACTAGTTAATATTCTGGGAGAGCAAGGAGGGGAGACCATGGCTCTGGGTTTTTGTCAAAGGGGCCTATTTGAAATTCAGCAGGTCGAGGCACAAGCCGAACAGTAGTCTATCTTATCACAGAGAAGGGGAATAGGAGAAAGGACGGGGAGGAGGTAAGGAAGAAGAGGGGAAACGGAGAGAGATTGAAGGATGTGGAAGAGACAGAATGTGTCTGAGGGGAGAGAGACCAAGCAGGAGCAAAACTGTGCAAATAAACTGCCATACCCAAATACCAGTTGGATGTGCGATGGGTGGCAAGAATGCTAATCGGAGAGGATGAAGCAAATGAATTTCAGAGAAAGATCACTTTAAACTTTTGAGGTAGTTCCAAATGATTTTTATAAAACTCTGCAAATGAAGGGTTTTTTGTTGTTGTTGTTTTTGTCTATTTCATAAACAATATCTTAAAAATATATTAGCTTTTTATTCAGTTGTGAATCTTCAACAGACTGAACCATTTCACTGCAGTTATTACAATGAAAAATATGAAATAGAATCTAAATAGATGCCAGGGCCTACATCCAAATGCAAAACATACATGAGAAAATGAGAAAATGAAATGAATGAAAAATGAATAATTGAGTTTAACAGAAATTTTTAATTCTAGTTTTAAAACAATAGGACACTGAGTGCATTGACCTCAACTATTTTATCCTTCTACAAAAGAACTTCCATAATATCACTAAACACAGTAATATGCAAAGTATAATTTCCTTTAAGACAAAAGTGCTAACAGGCACAATGCAATCATTTTTCAAGAAAATCCAGTATATCACATCACATCTGTTTTTAACCCTGATCAATAACTGGAATTTACAATGACCAAAGATCAGCTACCACATTTTAAAGATACTGTTTTCAGCTCAGTTTTGCTTGTGGAATTGTTTCATTGAAGCACTTTTTAATATACGTTTATCCTTTTTCTGTTCGGTGTATACATGGATACATACGTAGACTATAAACCATAAAACAGATGAATCTATGACTTACACTTTTCAAGGATTAATTTTTAGCCATGAAGAAATAAAAAAAAATGTGAAGTACATAGTATTATCAATGTTAAGAACTGAAGAATTTTTAGTGAATCAATAAGTAATTGACACTCACACCAAAACAGTTTTAGTATTTTATAATTCTATTTAATGTTGATCTTGGCATTTATTTTGTAATTTTGCATACTTTGCTTCCTGCCAATCAAGTCATAAGTAGTTCTGCAAAAAGCATGTCTTACAAGCATCTCTAGGTATAGTGGAAAGGATTTGGGAGCAAGACAAAGTGAACCTTGTCAGTGTCTCTGCAGTCTCAGATTATGGATCTCTTGATCTACTTCTTAGCTACTCTATGAAGAAGTTAAATCCTTTTCTTTGTCTTTTTTTCTTCTTTCTCATTTATTAGCAATGCTTTTTCAATTTTTCTTTTTCTATTTATGAATTTTATTTTGCATCCACTGGCTGCAGCTTTTCAGCCACACTATGATGGAATTTCTTCAAATTTTGGTTGAGTTTATTCACTTGAACTGAGCTGAACTGAGCAGTATTTAGTGGTCAAAGGTGAAGTTCAGCTGTGAACTCAAATAATATGTTTTTAGCCGTACCTTATCATTTATTATAATTTATTTGCTAATTATGATTGTGTACAAATAATGGCAAAGTGACATTTTATATGCAAAAGATCAACTTCTCTGTGACTCCAGTTATTTAAAACAACCAGTGTATATGTCCTGCCTCTTTCTTATGTTTTTATGTACACATGAATTTCCAGTGAAAGGGTGTACTCACACTTCCATGTCAGAGCACTCTTGACCCCCAAGTGTCCACTTTGTTTGGCTAAGTGTGATCACTACTAAGTGTTGTGCTCTGGGCTCCTGCAAGAAGCAGGCCCAGGCACAGTTGAGTTGGATGTGGGCACAGTATAAATATAGTGTGATTGTAATGGACATCATGAAATCACTTTTGTTAATTAATTAGCTAGTATGTGAGAGGCCAGTGTGTGTTATTGCTTCCACAGTTAAGCCACATAATGCATAAAATCATGAACCCCCTTATGCTCTACAAGAGTGCTTTTCGTGTGTGTGTGTGTGTGTGTGTGTGTGTGTGTGTGTGTGTGTGTGTGTGTGTGTGTGTGTGTGTGTGTGTGTGTGTGTGTGTGTGTGTGTGTGTGTGTGTGTGGAGGGGAAGGGAGAGGGTAAGACCAGCCAAGAAAGAGTGTGAAATCCTAAAGACAAAATTAAGCGTATTCAGGCCCAGATATTCAGGCGGTGTAAGTGCATTGTTGGGGGGGCACCGTGCCTTGTGTGAGTACACCCTAATTTAGCTCAGTTGAGCGATACAGACATGAGGTGTTACTTATAGTGCTTTTCCTGTTTTCCTTAGCAGTGTATCATTTTTTTCAGTCACACTGACAAACAAGTCTGTACATCCACACTCTTGAATAATTTCTAAAACAAAAAAGGTTTCTTCGGAAGCATTCCATGGACACAGACACACACACACACACACACACACACACACACACACACACACACACACACACACACACACACACACTTGTGCAAATCTACACAAACACAGAAGACCAAGCCATTTCCCAGCATCCTTAGAGCATTAGACCTCTGTTAATCCCATCGTGGTTTTCGGTTCAATGCGGCTGCATCTATCGGTCATAGGCCAGCACGCTCCCCTTTCTCCAGCACTCTGTTTTAATTACTTTTCTATGTTTTCTCTTCCCCTAAGTCTCCTTCCATCTTTCCTCTTTCCCCTGTTTTTGTGTGATTACACAAGAGAAGGCAGTCACAGAGGGGGAAATAAAATCAACAAGCTCCAAAGAGATGAGTGAAGAGAGGTGTTTTCATTGGCTGCCAAATAGAGCCAAGTGCTTTAAAAGGTCAGTTCTTTAACGGCTGATATAATAATTTAGTTCACTGGTCAGTGAGAAGCTGTTTTTATCCCCAGTCACACACTTACACAGATTAGCACATGCATATAAATAAACTACTGCTTGCCATCAAAGCAAGTCAGTGTTTTTATATTGAGGCTTGCGCTTTCAGTTTTTAATGGTAAACACCTTTCAGATCAGCTTGCTTGCTTTTCACCAGGATATCAGAAAGGTAGGCAAAATGAAAAATTCTTTATAATAAGAAGAAAATGAATGTCATTTCGAAGAGTTCTGCTTGAAATTTGGTCCTTTGAGCAACAGAAGAAGTCAAATGTGGACCCATTTGATGAGATTTATTGGCTATTCACGACATCCATTTTTTTTAAAGTCTCCCCCATATGTGTATCATCATTCCAAATAAGTAGTATTAGATTTCTTTGGCTCTCTTCCACAGCACGTCTTTTATCCTGTCTTCCTTCTCTCACCCCAACCGGTCACAGCAGATGGCCCAGCCCCTCCCTGAGCCTGGTCCTGCTGGAGGTTTCTTCCTGTTAAAAGGGAGTTTTCCTTCCCACTGTCGCCAAAAACGCTTGCTCGTATTAATGTTGGGGATCATATAATTGATGGGATTTTCTCTGTTTTCTTTGTATTATTGTAGGGTCTTTACCTTACAATATAAAATCACCTTGAGGCAACTGTTGTTGTGGTTTTGTGCTGTATAGATTAGAATTAGATTTGCTGCAGTCTTACACACAAACAAGTTGTGATCAAAAGCTTCCTGGAATAATCCCATTACAATAAAATAAATGAATAAAAACAAACACATGTGATTTAAATTTGATCGATCTCCCCTACTGCATCCCCAGACAGTGTTCTATATCCACAGTTTCGCATGCATTTCTCAAACTGGCACAGAGGGCAAAGCAAGTTCTCTAACAAACTGACCTGACTTTTGTATGGAGGCTCATGACTGGTAATGGAAGGTGGATTTCTGTCTAGGACAGAATAGGTTATAGCAATTTTAGTAGAGAAGTCAACAGCTTGAATTTGTCCTGTAAATTCATCCCCAGACTTCATATTGACAACAGGGGATCGGAGAGAGAAGTTAACAATGGCACGTCGTCATGAGCACAGAGCACATTGGAAACAGTATTTGGCCAAACCAATATCGCTTTGCTCACCACCTGCCCTATTCTTCAGATTTGCCTCCCTGCAACTCATCTTTTTCAGGAAAATCACAATCATGTTAAAAGGTTATGTTGTCACATTACAGATATGGCGAAATAACTGGTACATTTCTGAGGTGAGTGAGCAAGAATTAACTGGAAGCTATATAAAGACCCACTAGAAGATGGCCTTAAGGGGCTTTTGTGATTTTGAGTTTACTACCACGAGTTTACTCATGGTAGGGATGCACTGATCCAATATTTGGATTGAGATCAGTTTGATCCTGACTCAATAATTTGGCCCTGGTATTGGTATAATATCTTGTATCCTTGGCTGTAATTTTACTATAAATACCAGTAAAATTGTTTTTTAAGCCTTACAGATTACAAGTTACAAAAGCAACATTTAATAAGTTAAAGTCAAATACGTATTTTTCGGACCATAAGGTGCACGGGATTATAAGGCACATTAAGCGAAACAAAGCAGTCAGATAAATCAAACTTTATTCAACTCATTCTTGCTTCCTCCACGTCTGTACCATTGACTCATTAATGCTATATTCTATCACAGCTGCTCTATTCCCATGTTGTTGCACTATATTAATGACTAACCTTCTATTGTGGATGGATTATCTCAGTTGTCCTTCTGACTGAAATTTGGTCCATTTACAGCATCCTGCCATGTGATTGCATTTGTCTCTAACCATCAGGAACCTTCACGTTAACTTTTATCGAGTGGGAAAGTGTTAGCGTTCATCCTCCAGCTTCACTGTTTGTTATGCCAGCGGTCCCCAACCCCCAGGCCTTGGAGTCGTTTGGTACCGGGCCGCGAGAGTTGAGGCTCAGGTGTGAAATGTATGGTTTTCAGGGTTTTTATCGTTATTTTGTCATCGTTTTTATCGTTAACTTGGTTTTCCTGGGTCTTTTCACGTGTGTTATGAATAAATCTTCTTTTTATCGGTACCGGTACTAGTTTTATTTTGTTGTATTTATCCGCGACACCTTAAAGGCCGGTCCGTGAAAATATTGTTGGGCATAAACCGGTCCGTGGTGCAAAAAAGGTTGGGGACCGCTGTGTTATGCTAACATAGCTGTGTTGCTAGCGATCACGTAGCTCATCATTATATACCACCTAGCCCAACTTCAGTAACCTTACACACGTCACTGCTGTTTAGTTTCCTGTCTTCATTTATGTTGGAAGTGATAGCAGAGCTGTACGTTTGAATTTTTTCAGAAATCTCTCAGTCAGAACATGCTATATCATGCTTAGGTAACTAGCAAAACTAGCGAGCTAACTTCCTGCTAACTTCTAACTCCGTTAAATGTAATAAATTTCATGGATGCCTGGATGTTAAACTTCATAGTTACACCTGATAAAGCAGCAATGCTGATCGTTTTATTAAAGATGAAAGAATTTAGACCGTTTTTAACTCTCAGTGATGCTGCAGTGTTCGTTTGACTTTGGGACCTGAAGAGAACGGAGTTTAGGACCCAGATTACTCCCAGATTTACAAGCACCTTAGTCCGTGTTACGACCCGTCTAGGGCCAGGCCATAACATGAGCGAGGCACTCGCTTCCCTCCCCAAGACCCAAGCAGTCACACGCAACAAATCCGTTAGATGTGAAGTGATTTATTTACAAGGTGAATAAAGAGAACCAAAACGGGAGTGTCAACACTTCAGGGTGAGCCAAGGCCAAAACAATAAACAAAACAAACCTACACAAATCCCGCACCCCTGACCTCACCAAAATAAAGTCAAAATAAAGACAGAGTCTGACCTCCTTAACCAACTCAAAACAGGAGAAAACGGGTGATCAAAATAAACGGCAGCTCACCCCTACCCACTCCACTTCCACAATTTTCGCACGTATACTGCAGCCAGCGGCTACCACAGGACTACTGCTGGGTGATGAGGAGAAATGCGAGGACCTCTCCCGCTGTAGCACTCCAGCCTCCTTTTATTGGGCGGGTCCTCCAGCTGGATCCAATCACGCCGGGGCAGTAAGTCCACGCACCAATCGGAACAGGGACCTGGCACAGCTAAATTAACATAGACAAAAACACAGCACTTGCACAAACAAACACACGGACATACAAGTTCGTAACAGTCCGACAAATACGGTAATAACGACGGCCGGCTTCCATGTTCTATAAAAAAAAAAAGAGCTTTGTAGGGTATCTGACGGACAAACACCAAACCAGTTCCACATCACTGAAGTGGCACCATTTTTACAAACCAATTCTGGTTCATGCGTTTCACTCAACGATCCGCTTTCTCCCTTCTCGTTCTCCGTTACCGCCATGCTTTTTTGGCCATGTGCGTATGAAAACAAAGGCACTGCGCATGCGCGTTTTACCCATATATTATCGCGATATTTCATTTTCTTATCGTTGCCTAACATTGTACCGGTATTACCGTGAACGGTATAATATGGCCCAGCCCTAATTGGATTCATACTCTGTATCAGTATTGTAAAAGAGCTGTATAAATCTGGATTCCTGCATCACTAGTTGCTGGGATTTTGGAACTTGATGATACCTTGCACAAGCTGATCCAGGCCTCCCTTGTTTTTAGCTCAAAAAGCACCAGCACAGTAACACTTCATGCATACACATCTTTTCCATTAGCATTTGAGTTACTTATACACAATACTGGTTAAGTGGTGTTTTTAGACACTTTGACCCATCTCCCTTAGTTTTCTAAGATAGACTTGGTCCCTGTTCCCTTCTGTTATTTTCTTTTTTGTTGTTTTGTTTTTTGTTTTTTTGCATAGCACAGCATCTCTTAGTGCATTAGCTGGGCATATGTGATTGTGCTGTTTGCCTATGAGTGGGTGTGAGTGACAGAAACGTGTTGAAGGTAATGTCAACAGAAATAAGGAACAATAACAAAAATTTATCCTTTTATCTTCACAAATCAGTCAGTTTACACCAGAGGAGGAGCCAGACATTTGAAACACCCGGGGCTTAGCCCTAAAGGGTAGTATGCATGTGGGATTTTTTTTTTTTTTTTTTGAGGGGGGGGTGTAGAAATGACTGAAAGATTAATAGGCTCTGTTTTGAGTTTTGTTCAAAAAAGAATGACTTCATATAGGGAAATATATATATCACACATGCAGGACACCTTAAACTAGTTTTTTAATTGAGCAGCAAGACAGAACGAAGTCGGGGCTGTATCAAGACACAGGGACTAAACCCCAATTCAACCAGACCCAGAACTGATCCAGAATTAAAACAGGACTACAACAGTTCAAAAGCAGGATTACTGAGGACTTAACCAAGACATAACCACAATCAGAACTAGATGATAGTAGCACTAAAAATCATCATAGACCTGCACTACACTTATTTATTTAATTCTACCAAAGTACACTATTTAGATTGAGAAAAGTTTATATAATTATTTAGCCTTGTTGTGCAAACAAGCCTGCAGAACTTAATAAATATAGAATTTGAAAAATAGCAAACCTAAAAAGAAACACTAGGTACGAGATACATGAGTACCTATGATACAGTGATACTTTTAGTAAGCAACCATTTGACTAACATGTGTGTCTCACCTGCTCTTGTTCATCTCTGTTCTGTCCTCATTCTCCATCTCAATCTCTGCTCCTCTCTCTCCCTCTTTGTGCTGACAATCATCAAATATACAGTTGAAACCAGATATTTACAAACTCTTCAGATCAAAACACAAACACTTTTTTAATTGTAACATCAAATCAGACTAAATGTTTATTTTTTTTAGATTGATAAATATAAAAACATATTTGTTAACTTTAAGAGTAAAGAGAGAAACTGTCTGTGTTTTTTAATTGCAAATGGCACCAAATTGTATTCAAATTGAGCCACACTTATGGAGCTCCACGATTCTTTTCCTGGTGTTTTGGTTGACATCTCTTGATTTTCCCATGTCACAGAAACAGGCTCTGTGTTTTGCCTTATATGCATCCACAGCTGTGCCACCAATTTACTCACATGGACTCTACTAACCAATCAGAAGCTTCTTCAGCTCAGAATGGAATCGTCTGGAGTTTTCTTATTAATTAACAATAAACTTAGTGTACATGTACTCCTAAATTTAATGAAAGTGATAAAAAATAGACAGCTCTGTCTCTCTTTATTCTGACATTTAACTAATTCAAAATATATTTCAATATTTATCTAAAACAAAAGTTTACTCTAAATTGATGTTGTACAGTAAAAATGTTTTATGTTTTCTCCCTAAAGTGTATGTAAATATCTGGTTACAAATGTGAATATCCTGCTGTGTACTGAAATCCCTCTTGTTTTGCATAGAAATATACTGAACAACATACAAAGCATAATATATAAAATAACATTTACCTGAGTTTTTTCTTTGAAAGAAGCCTCTAATGTCCATTCTTATATTTCAGTACATAACTGAAACCGAATTAGTCGGGGAGGGTAAGAACTGAAAATATGAAATAAACACACGTAAGCTAAGACTCTCTAAAAAATAGCATTTGTTCGGCTTTTCATTTCGCCATTTGTTGATTCACTTGAAGAGCAAGTAAAATAATATTGGTCAAGTGATCAGTTTCATATCAATCTTTCGTGATGCACCGTCATATTTACATTATTTGTACGGTACGAATGATTTGCTTTGGTACCTGCTCAAACTTAAGCTCTCCTTAGTATGGCTGGCTCCGTCTCTCCAACAGCGCACTCACCGGCAGCAGCTCCCCCCGCCCCCTCGCTCAGTCGCTTAGTGCCTGAGCTTGGATCATACCAATATCAGGGGGGGATTCACGCACAGTCGTAAATTCCCACAGTGTGCATTATGTGCTTCGAATATTGTGTGTACTTTTTGTTTTATACAGTTGTCAGCCAGGCATCTAACTATGAAAAAATTACACTCCAAAATACCCCGGGCTTCTGACAAAACAACCCGGGCTTAAGCCCCGTAAGCCACCCCCACGCTCCGCCCCTGGTTTACACACACATGAATGCAAAATCAATACTAGTCAGTCACACTATTAAAATGTTTCATGTCAATGCCTAGAGAGTTAACGGACCACTTCCACATTCCTAATTGTGGATTGATTCTAATTTTGTAAGCAAATTGACAGAATATTCAAGTTGAATGAGTTTAAATATCAATTACTTTGTACATTTTCAAATGTCAGCATGACAGAATTTTTTTTTTTTGTTCCCTGTAACTTCTTATAAATCATAGAAAAACACTTCAAAGTGCACTTGTGCTTTGCAGTCTTTCCCTAGAAGATTTGTTTGTACAGTCAGTACACAGTAGTTACAAAAGTAGTAATTCTTTCAAATGGAAACAAATAGGTTTGGGAAACGCATGAATCTGCACTTTCTACTGTTAGTGATAGTTTAAACCTTTTTGCCAAAGTACCTCTTGGTGCATTTAAATCACCAGGCTAAGTACTTCTACATTTGTGCCTTGTCAGGACTGAAAGCATCAAACATGATGCAAAGAATTAACCCTTCAGTGCACAATTTATGTATCGTAAATAATTTAAATTGAATCTAATATTGGCCTTTTACTGAAGGCTTATTGCACCAAAATACCCTAAAATAGCACAGAACAACATACCTGCATGTTTTTCATTGCAGCATTGGGTGAGTAAGTGTTGACTTGAAGGCTCTGTAACCCTACTGGAAATAAATATTGCAATAACATTATCATTTTTAGGGTTTCACTTGCAGTCAGCAGTATTTAAGAAATGCATGATTAGCAAAGGGAGAAAACCAAACAAATGAATCCCACATTGCTTCAAGAAATAATCTTTCAGTTTGCTTTAAAAGCAAATCTGGCAAGACGTGTATATATTTAAATGCAGAACAAAAACTTCCTGAAGTAATTATTAATTTTACAAGTTTTTATATTTTAGTTTTAAAAGACAAATATTAGTATATGTTATCTAACTACTGAGGTTATTAACTCAAAACGAAGTGATTTCTTTACCCAGTAAAAATGAAACCGATAATTGGAATTTGAGTTGGACCTTTAGGGCTCAACTAGCCAACTCTGTCAGACTGTTATGTTCCACTTCTTTATGACGCAATCAAGTCATGCAAAAGCCCCATTTAGATGTCAAAATATTGAAGTACTAACTAACCTAAAGGGAACTTCAGACTGAACAGTCATAAGTCTTACTAAGCAATCATGTTGGCAGCACTACTCATTAGTCTCCTAATCTTAATGTCTCAGAGTGGAGTGGGGGACCATGGCTATGAAGCTGCCATTAAGTTGATCAAGTAGGTACTTTCTATCATACTTTTCTGGAAGCATTAAACCCATGACAATTCCCCGAGATAAAAAACAGTCTTTGGCATTTCAGAAATGCCCTCTCTCAGGAAGAAAAAAATACTTTTTTAGCACTGCCTACTCTATCTCTCCAGGACCTGCACAAACTGAACTGTATCACCACAATTAAATAGGTTGCCTTCTCACAAAAAGTCGTCTTACATGTGTCAGGAGAAAATTAGGAAGTTAATGATTAATTAGTTTCATCTAACTGCCTCATTTTCAGGGACCTATTGTTCATTCTGGCACACTGTCACAATGTCATGGCTTTTTGGGACACTTGAGTATAACAGAAGAAAGGTGTTTTATAGTCCAGCAATAAAAAAATAAATAAATAAAGAACTCACTGAGTCTGAGTCATGACTTTCCTCTTTCCCAAACCTATCTACTTTTACACGTAGAGCAATTTTCGAGTCCCCCATTATACTCATAGCTGGATCCATTACCTTTGCTGTTACCAGGGCACAAATATCATGATATAAATTTTCAGATGTGGTGAATTCACCGGGCTTATGAAGGCTTGCTTTGCAGCAGCTGTCTGGTCCACGGTACCTATGGCGATGTTATTCAGGGCCTAAGCTGCCTGAAAATGGATGGAGGGGCAGTCAGACTATGCCAGCAAACTAACAAACCTTGGGATGAGCCTGGCAGCGATGATGCTGTCAGTAGACGGATGCTTTTCCCTGGAGTGCAGCTTTCTGGCTGCTTGTGTTGTCTGCAGCTGCTGATGTAGAATTCCAACTGTTAAAACAGACCAGGAGATTGTACACTGGGATCTTTGTCTCGGCTTTTCCAGGAGGCTTTGGGCAATAATCATTTCGAGGATCTGATTATTTTTCACCTTTCCCATTGATATCTTTCTTGTTATTTTTTAACTGGCCAACTTGATCTCGGCTCTCTTGGCAGTAGATTCCACTTTAAAAAATCAGATATGTTTTCTATTTGCATATATTGGGATAACCAAAACAGCCAAAAACTTTAGGAGGAAAAAATCATGTAAATTTGCTCAAAATCAACTTCAAGGTAATCTTCTCCTGCATTCCTGGACCATTTTCATTACAGCTGGGATTTTCAGATTACACCCTGGAAGTTCAATTACACTGCTTTCACTTTGGACCACAGTAACTTTTGAATAGGCACTGCTAGTGTTCTTGCCAAATATGCTTGGAACTGGAATTTAATCAGTTAATGCTATTTTATGACCATTCTGCAAACAGCTGACAGTAGAAAAGAATACAGTAATTTTATGTCCGTCTGTGCGTTCTAATTAGAAAGCCTTAAATATTTCACAGCCGTGAGTTTTCTTTGGAAAAGATTTTGTTCAAACCGGTGCTTCCGTCTGCATGAAATATTCAAGCAATCTTGTGGTGTAGTGGAATTTCTATCTACATAGAAATCAATATCATACAGAGTGTACTGGATTGCAATGTAGGTAGAAAATGTGCTGCAAGTGTTGTTACACAGTTTTATTTAAATGACATTTTGGAGTTTATAGTTAATAATTTGCAGTAATAGTGTTGCATTAACCTTTGGTTTCCTTCACCGTAGCTTTGTCTTGATAGTTTACCCACTTGTTTTGCTACATCTCATGCCCAGCACCATTAAGTGAAATTTATATTTTGATTCTAGTCGTGTTGTTATAATAGTTTTCACATCATTATAACTATTAAATTACTGTTGTGCAGTTGCTAATTTGTGGTTTGCCATTTGTCTGATTCCTTTGTCCTCTCATTGTTATTGAGTCTATTATCACTCAGCTTTAGTAAAACACAATAATTTATACATGTATAACACACCCCTCATGTCATAGTTTATTCATTTCAACAATTATTGGCTTGTGCATAGAACAACATTTGACCACACATATACACACCCACACATTATATACTTATATATAATAATGTATAGATTGTGTTCTCTGACTCAACTATTGTACCTCCCTCACCTTCTCTTCCTATCTTTCTTACTCTGTCACTTTCTCATAAATCAGTAATGTTGTTATCGGCAGGCTCACAGACTCACATGTGTTCTTAGGCAAAGGCACCCACACATACAAATCTTTTTTTCCCCCCACTGATATACTTAAACCCTTGCCTTTTTTCCTTGCCCTATGTAAAGGGCACCACTTACCCAATAGGTTTGCTAAATTTCAGAACTCTCACAGCCACTGTTTTCTCTAAATCCACAAACCAGCAATGTAAAATGCAATAAGGTGCAGTGTCATATTAAAATGAACAATTACTCTCCGGGGTGGGGGGCTTATCTTCAACGGATGAAATATTAATATAAAAAGTGGCATTTTGCATTTAAAATTAAAATGTAATACATAAATATTAAATAATCCAGAATGGAGACAATTGCCGGTTGCTTTACCGTATATTAGTTGAACTCATCATGAATGTGGTTTGTCTTCTTTTCTGCTAAATGCAATGATTTAAAAATAAATACATAAATAAATAATAATAATAATAATAATAAAATCTTACAAAAACACTGGTTGTGAATGCTAACTATTGAAAAATTTTCAGTTATTCCACGAAGCATATTTTGGCCTGTAATTCAAGAATTTATAAACCAATCGTGTTTTTATCTTGTTTTTGTTTCATTTAATCAAACATTTCTAATAAGATTAAAACGAAGTTTTTGCTTGATAAGCGTTATGCATATATTTTGAAATTTTACTGAGTGCATGAACAAGAGCAAGCTTTTTACTTTTTGCTTTCCAGAAACATTACAGCTTTTTATGGTACACGCGAGGGGTAAACTGGACTTGTCTTTTATTGCTGGATCTCTGACTAAACATTTGAGTTGTTCTTTATGTTTTTTCTGTCCATTTGTCATCTATCAGGACGGGAACTTCACCAAGACTGACGTCATGTCAAAGCCAAACGAAACCACAATTATTGGGCAGTCTTCCTTTGTGGACTTTGGTGAGAATTATAAAGATTTTTCATTTGCTTGTTTGCTGTGTTTTTGTGTAAATGTGATACAGTTATCGGTTTGAAACCTAGCACTGGGATATACTTTCAGTAGCAGGGCCATATGAACAGAGCCAAAATGGAGCAAAACAAAAATCGAAGAAGACAATGTGTAATGACAATATGTGCAGTCAAGGTGCATAAAAGTTCCCAACATTTAGTCACTGTGTGGACGAGGCTGGATTGTACTGAAATTTGTCCTGGTGTGTGTCTGTTACATCCCTTCCTTTCCTCCTGAAGTCCTGAAAGCTCTTTCTGCATTGATGCTTCAAAGGCTATCAAACAGGACTATGTTGTGTTTTGAGGTTTGACAGTTTCACTGTCTGTTTCCAAATACTTACAGCCCAGATATGCTCATTCCTTAACTGGCAGGCTAATCTCATCCATGCACAGTGGCAGGCACACACTACAATATAAAACTCTATTATACACACTCATAATCCCATAGCCAGATTTTTGTGGACATCTTATCCCTTCAAACAATCTTGGCCAGCGCTATTCATTGTTCAGATGAGCTTTACATTTATCCGCTGCAAATCTCTGCTGGCTCGCTAATCTCCAGGCTGCAGCCTGCATGCCACAAAGTTGGCTGGTCATCTTGACAGTGCTGTCACCTCAGTTAGGGCAGCATTGTCTTTTGGTGCCTTCTTGTGCTTGTTTTTAAAAGTAAGTAACCGTTTCATTTACCAGTCTGATGATGTACAAAGTAAAATGAAAGGGAAAGCACCGTAGTTTTCGGGTCATAAGCCGCTACTTTTTTCCCACACTGAACACTGCGGCTTATACTGACGTGCAGCTAATGCATTTTTTTTTTCATGCGGCCAAAAACATTTTGCCTGGTAACAGTAGACCAATAAAATTGATAAGTAGTATATATACGGTATATATTTTTACCGGTTGTTAAGAGACATTGTAATGTTGTTTGTGCACTGTTCCGTAAAAAAAACATAAGCAACGTAATTTGTGTGTTACTGATACATACGTATATTTAAAGGTAGCCGTGTTACAGGCGCTGTTTGCGGAAAAAAAGCATTTGCAGTATGTATTTTTGTATGTTTATGTTACCATGTTTATGTTACCTTACGGATTAAATTAAACGTTAAAAATCCTCACGTGTAATATTTCTGTGTAAATATCTCAGATTACAAGTGAAATGCATACGGCTTAAAATCCGGTGCGGCCTGTACAAGTACAAAATTGATTTTCTTTCTAAAATTAGAGCAAATTAATCAGGTGCGCTCTGTAGTCTGAGTATTACAGTATGTGAATGATTGCTCAAATAGAGAAGAGTCAAAGTTATCAAGCTGGCTCATTTGGAAGCAATACTACAAAACTGATATAGAAACATCTGATCGAACTGAACATCTTAAATATTGTTTAGTCTTAACATTAGTGTGGGATTATTTGAGCACCAGTAACTGTAATTTAACACTTGTGAAGTGTTTCGGTCCTTGGCTCATTATATACTCTGTCTCAATGTCAGATTCTCTTGAAGCATGGAGTTTTGTTTGGATGAATCTCAAATTGATTTTGATTTGACTCCAATAACACTAACTCACTCACTCCAATGTGCCAATCTATTTTGAACCTGCAAGCAGCAGGAGATCCTCCTACACAACTCTGTTAATAATTTCTTGAACTGAAACCATGGTAGACTGATCCTCTGGACTCCATTATGAAAAAAGACTCTAGACCAGGGGTGGGCAAACTTTTTGATTCGTGGGCCACATTGAGTTCTAACATTTGACAAAGGGGCCGGAACCGGAGCAGATAGAGGGCATGCTTTGAAAACATCACCTCATTGGGGGAAAAATACACATCTTGGGATATGGAGAAAACATGTGCTTTAATTTCCAATGAAAATGAAGAAAAGCATTACAATAAAATCTCTGACTTCGAAATGAGTCTTTAAAGACTGAAAATCAAATAAATGAACATTTTATTTTAAAGCACTGAAAGTTCTGTTATCCTTCAGGATATCACATCACTCTCCTCCTGACTCTTTTTTTTTTTTTTTTTTCCCCCAAAAACGGTAGGAGATGCAGATGTACTTGTCCTGTTCCTTTTATTCAATTTGTTTACCCGGTGCCAAAAGTCAACAACGACCAGTGCAAGAACAAAACAGTTGCAGCAAGTCAGTCTGTGAAGCGTTATATTTGATCTGCGCTCACTGTTCATTTTAACAACGTGCGTATCACGGAGACACACACATTTTAATGGGAGCAGTGTTGTTGGTCTCCTTTTTTAGCCAGCGCATCAAAGTCTGGAGTTAGTTTTGTTGTGGCGATTCTCAGGATGGATCTGAGGTGTAGGTCTGTTAACTTGGATCTGTGGCTGGCTTTGTTGATGTTCATGACGCTGAATGTAAAGCCAACATCATCTGCGCTTTTCGCCTTAGATTTGGAAACGCGGCATCATTGAGTGAAGCATAGAAGTCATTTAGTTTCAGAGAGCTGAACTTCTCTTTTAAGGCAGGGTCGATGAGTTCGAGCTGAAGCTCCTCTGGAGCTGTTTCGGGGTCTTGTAACAGAGGAAAGGCCAGTGACTTGTCAATTTTATCGAAATCCAAAAACCGACGGCAGAATTCTCCGTGCAGTGCATCCAGTGACTCACTGTATTTCTTTACTTTTGCTCCGGCCTCTTTCAGCGTGGCTAGTGTAGGAAAATGAGTGAATGACTTGTTTAAAATCTGCCTGGAGAATAAAGCCAGCTTGGATTTGAAGGCTTTCACGTTTGTGTGCATGTCATGCACAAACTGCTCCTTCCCCTGCAGTTTCACGTTGAGCTCATTCAAGTGTGAAAATACGTCCGTAGCAAACGCAAAGTCACACATCCAGCTCTTGTTGCTCAGCTCAGGAAATTCCTCAGTCTTCCCCTGCTGTTCCAAAAACCACGCCAATCTCCTCTTTGAGCTCCCACATTCGTTGAAACACTTTGCCCAAACTCAACCAGCGGACACGGGAGTGATAAAGCAGGTCCTGGTGATCCGCATCAGTTTCCTCCAGGAATGCAATGAACTGACGGTGCTGAAGTCCCCCTGCGCGTATGAAGTTGACAAGTTTCACCACAGGATTCACAACATGATTCAGCTGTAACACCGATTTACATAGAGATTCCTGGTGGAGGATGCAGTGGAGGAAAATGACATCCTGGTCAGGGTTTTCATCTTTGACTTTATTCTGGATTCTCCTCAGCAGGCCAACGTTTTTTCCCGTTAAATTCGGAGATCCATCTGTGGTGACGTTAACAAGCTTACTCCAGGGAAGCTTCATATTTTCGATGGCTGCAGACACCCGTTCAAACAAGTCCTCTCCCCGTGTTTGTCCTTTCAGAGACTCCATTGTCAAAAACTCCTCCGTTATTTCAAAGGTTTCGTTGATTCCTCGGATAAAAATAAGGAGCTGAGTAGTGTCTTTGACATCGTTGCTTTCATCCAGTGCTAAAGAATAAAAAGTGAATGACTTTTTGTTTAATATGCTGGTGATATCTTCATCTATTAGTTTGGCAAGTCACTGTCCACCGTGATAAACTGATTTTCTCAAATTTGTCTTTGGTCTCCGGGCACAAAATACCTCCTGTCTCTACCATACATTCTTTTAAAAACTCGCCCTCTGACAGTGGTTTGCTGGCCTTTGCTATTTTGAATGAAAGCATAAAACTGGCCTTGGTACTTGACTCTTGAATGGCAGTTTGACGGTGAAAAAAACTTTGCTGAGCCTTCAAATTAGCTGCCAACTTCTCAGCAGCAGCTTCCCGTTCTTTTGTTGAGAGCTTGCTAGCATAATTAGCGTGCTTTGTGGCAAAGTGACGGCTAATATTATACTCTTTAAAAACCGCCACAGTTTCTTGGCATATCAAGCAAACAGCAGATGATCGATATTCAGTGAAAAAATATTTAGCTGTCCACTCCTTTTTGAACACTCGACATTCTCTGTCCACTTTCATTTTCTTGGGTCCGCTCATCTTCATAGAGGGGCGGTGGGTCACAGGGTAAAGTGCAAACGTGGAGTAATAGGCCTACGCTTCACCTCAAAAAAGGCAATATATCTAGAGTGCGCCATCTAGTGAGGAAACATCAGAATTGCAGGGGAAATAAAACATTAACAAGGTTAATTTATTAATTTTTTTTCAAGTTTGGCGGGCCGGATCAAAATGTTTAACGGGCCGCATGTGGCCCCCGGGCCGTAGTTTGCCCATGCCTGCTCTAGACTGATTTTTATTTTAACTTTACAAGTGAGTATTTCAGGATTGCGCTTACTTTTATATGAGATTATACTACTTTATATAATGCAATAATTATTTTCTTTCTCTCTTTCTGTTGCTTACATCTCTAAGTCACTTTGTTTTTGACAGATGCCATGTAGTTATTTTTTTTTTATGATTCTTCTTCTTGTTATTATTATTCTCATTATTATACTTGTTAAAATAACTTAAATTACCATGAAACTACTATGGTTGCAGAATGTTTTCAGAAAATTGGCTAACTGACCAGTTTACTGCTCACACTAACAATAATTAGTTGTGATAGTTTCATTAGCAATGAAAAGGATAAGCATATAGGAACTGTAAGACGCTATTGACATAGTATCTGTTTGAACAGAGTGGTTTGTGGCTTATGTAAAATTGACGCCACAGTTGAAAATGTTGCTGGTTTAACCTCTGCAAGAAATTCCATAGCTGAACTTACATATTTTTACTGCAAATTGTAAACCATTAAAATAAAAAAATGACCAGGAAGCTGGTTTTACTGGATTAAAAAAAAAGTGAATTCATTTCAGTGTAAGAGTTTAAAGAGAAGGTTGTGTTTCTTTATTGTAAGATGCATAACAGGAGTGGATAGAATAACCTACACGACCTGAGACCAGCTAATAAATACATTGCAGAACTTTATGAAATTTCAGCCAAAAGTTCAAGAGGGTTTTGTCAGAGGCAGTAGAGAGATATTATTTTTTCATGTATATGTAGGGTTTGGTTTTTCTCCATCCATCTGTAACCTTCTGATTCCACAAAGTCATGGTGGCAGCAAACTAAGCATGGTAGTCCAGATATCATTCTCCCGAGCAACTTTCCGAGCTCCTTCTGGGGGATCCTGAGGCATTCCCAGATCAGATGAGGATTATAATCTCTCCAGCAAGTTTAGCCTGCGGTCTCTCCCCACTGGGCATACCCAAAAAATCTCCAAAGGGAGATGCCCAGGAGGCATCCTGAGAAGATGCTGAACCACCTCTACTAAATCTTTTTTCCCCTTTTATATTAGAATCATCTTGTATTGTTAGATGCTATCCCCGTAGCATACTCTGGCTTCAGTTCAGACTTTTTCTTCTTCGTGTTTTTTCCCAATCATGGGAACTGCACTTCTCAGAGATCACTACGCATCCATCATCACATTCTTTCTTGCTGTAGTGGTCTTTGAGAAAGGCGAGTTAGATTATGCATAAGAGAGGAAGAAATCAAACGCATCCCTCGTAATTGAGGAGCTTCAAGATGGGGGCCACTTGATGTCTTCAGGGCAAACGATGCAGTGTGCTCATTCATGTAAGGTCTCTTCTTCCTTAGATTTTATGTCTGCTGCTTCATGCTGACAACACATTTCTTCTGCTGTATTTATTCAAAACAATCAAATGCACCCTCTTCTGTGAGCCAGGCAGTGAATATTAAGTAAGTTGGCAGGATAGCGCTATAGATATTTGTATGAAAATTAAATTACAAGTATGCTAAAGAGTACATTTAAAATCTCACGCATGTAGTATCTCTTAGTTTGTGGCTCTTTGGCTTTTAGCTTTAGTTTTGTTTTTCTGTTTATCTTTTTTTTTTTAAATCTATGTAACCTTATCACTTAGTTTGAGTTATGTTCTGCTATTAGCTGTGTAATGTTCAATGCATTTTTAATTAACTTTTGGGCTTGTGCGGTACTCATGCACATGAACACAAACACATGCACGAAGGGCTTCACACTGATAAACACATCCTTATTGGCAAGATTAATGTGTTAATCTCACTGCAGCAAAAGGGTGTCCATCAAATATTTAGTGAACAAACTCCCTGTGCCAAAATTGGCAATATTGTATGAGCCAAAGGGAAAATGACCTATATGCTGTGGCTGCATGTGGGTGTCTTTGTGTTGAGGGAATCTGCGCGCGTGTTGAATTTATTATCTCAGAAGTTTTTTTTAATAGCTTATCTTGACATAATTTTTTTTCCTTTTTTAAAAAAAATCATAATTTCTCCTTCAGTTTGGAAATGCACACTTCCACATCTTGTTCTTGTTAACTGGTGGAGAGAAGCCTTTAAGGGTCACGCTTCTAATAATCTGCCAAGTCCAGGCAAAAAGATGCCTTCAGAATACAGAGGGATTTTTTTTAATTGTCCTGGTTTGTCTTGCTTCACTTAGCCCCTCTTCAGCTGTCAATGTCTTTCTTTATTTCTCTTGATCTACTCCGTATCTCCTATCTACGGCTTACTAATTTTCTGCTCTTGTTTTCTTACATCGCCGTCTGTTCTTCATCTAAACAGCTTTGGGTGTCACAGATTGTTACACTAGTGGAAGACCAGCTATCACCCTTTTTCTGTCTTTTAATCCGTTTAGTTATTTTGTTGAGTGTTCTTATAAGCATCACTTTACTCTGTTCATTTTACTTTAGTGGTTATGATTAGTTTTACAATATATGAAGCAATGGTGTTTAAAAGAAATAACTGAATAAATTGTTACATTTAGTTCAGGTTCCATCAGTCATGCTGTATAAGGTGATGTTAGCTCAAAAGGCATTCCTCATTATAACCTATGGTTTTGTCTCTGGGCTCTGAGATGCAAAAGACACTGATACAAAGAGAGATGCTCTGTGCCACTGAGAGTGAACGCAGTATAATTCAGAGGAGATTGTATTTGACAAAAATAACCACAAACCTGAAAGAAGACGTATTATATTTTAGTGCCAAATGTCCAAAATTGATTTATTTCAGCTTGAAGAAAACATAGTTCTTACCTGTAAATTCTACAAATAGATGCAGCTTGAGTGATGACAGTATTGACATAAATCCTCTTCTACTTCATCTTTGTTATTTATACAAATTGCCAAAGTCATGTAAGTCCCATTTTTGTGTGTGCTCCAATGGTTTTTCTTTATCTACCTGCTGAGATTTACGTACCTGATCCAGTCTGTTTCTGCCATCCAGTCTCACTTTGTCAATCTTATTTTGCAGCGTTTGTTTCTCTGTGTGCGGCCCTCCTGTGAGTCTCTCTGACCAGCTTCCGCTTAGGTTAATTAATGAGCACCTTGTGAATTTACCTTAAAAACTTAAATGCATGAGAAAGTGGAAAAGGAAAGAGTGAGGGCAAATGGCACATTTCAAAGGTGGCATGAAGTGAGGTGGAAAAAAGGGTGAAATATATAGAAAAAGAGCCAAGGTAGATGATCTGCAGACGGAGGAGGAAAGATGGCAGGGAGGATAATAAAAGCAATAGGAGAGAGGAGAGAATGAAATAGAGCAGCATTGCATCCCTCTGTGATTTGGAGTGGGAATTATTTCCATCACACATCACAATGTCAATTCTCACTCTACCCTTCTACCTCTGGTTTTCTGTCTTCCACCAGATTTTCCCCCATAGATTTACATCTGTGTCTGCTGTCCTGTCTGTTCTCTACATGTTTCTGTCATTTTCTGTTTCTTAAAATTTCTTTTTTTATTAAAAATATTAAATATTTTATCATAACAATAGCAACAGTAATAAAAAAAGAAAAAGAAAAGACAGTTAATTCTTATCATTACTGCATTGTGTTTGGTGGCTGGAAAGTTCTGTTACTGGTGAGTACGTGCTTTACTGCATCTTTGTCATGAGGTAACCTGTTCTCAAATGGCAAATTATTCTAGTGTCTTGTCACCAAAGGATCATCACCGAAGGGTTAAGTGTCCGCTGTGACTGAAAATGCATAAGGAAAAAAATACAATGGCTCATAATTTCCCTCTTTGCACATTCAAGTCATTTTCCCTTATCTATAGTACATGCATCCAAAAAATCTGAGTCTGAGATTTGTTTAGAAATGCCCCAATTTTGGCTTTTTAATTTGATTTAAAGTTTATTTTCTTCAGCTCACTCTAGCAAAACTCAGCTTTGTGCTTAAGGTTCTTTCCCTTGCTTTAGAGTTTGGCTTCTGACCAGAACACATTTTTTTACTTTCAAAAGTCACAAATCTTCGCTTTATTGACTGGAACCTTTCTGGCCTACACCATCACCTCTGGGTGTGGGCAGAGATTTAAGGTTAAGTAATAGTCTTGTGAAAATACGTGTGTCAGTAATTTAAAAGTGAAAGAAACTGGAACCAAATAATACGTCTTTGTCCCATCAGAAACGGCACTGCCTTCAACCACTCAACTCACACGGGCAAAATGATGCACACTTGTAAATACCAAACAGGAGCGAAAAATTTGAATCCAAGTGTCTGAGCAGCATGCCCAGACAGCATACATTGGCTAAACTTGAATCGTGCGTGCACTTGTTTATGTGCATGTGTATGTGATTGTTCATGAAAGCGTACGGGAATCTGTTCACACATCCATGTTTGTGTGCTTGCAGTTCATTTTCCAGCAGTACACTCTTAATAGATGCACAGCATATGCCAGACAAAACAGGCCCATCTGCCTTATCACTGAGGTAATTGCATTTTTCAAAGTGACAGCGGCCAATGCATAATTCATCATTAGGTAAAGCACAACGAAGTCCCACAACCGAGTGTGTCAGCTCGCGTCAGCGCAGGTAGGATGTAGGGAGGCGGCTCAGCGACCAGCAGCTCACTAGGATAGGAGATATTTCAGACAGCGAGACGGGAATGTGTTTGGAAGTGATATTTAAAATTGGAAAAGCTGTCATCATGCTGTGTGTGCATGCGTGTGCTCAACAACGTGTATGTGTGTGTGTGTGCGTGCAGGTAAGTCGGTATGTTAACAGCCTATTTCTCTCCGCTCTCCCCCCAGGCATTTTCTTCTCCACGCATCTTATTATATTGTGCTACATCCAACCTCTGGCCTGCTCCCTCTTTTCTGCCTCATTCTCTCTTCAACCACTGCATACCTTTCACAGTCCCCCCCCCCCCCTTTTTGTGTCTGTGTGTTTTTTCTTTCTTTTACTGGCAGTCTTGTCTTGTTTTCAGCCAGTCTACTCTGCCATCGCACTCGCTTTGCTTTTTCAGTCTCAAATTCTCCATCACTTTCCTTTTGTCTCAGACTCCAGGAGAAGTGGATATACCTGTAAAACAGAGGTAGTGAAGTGCTGCTGGGCTAGTCAGGATCAGAGTGGGTTGTATAAGCAATATTGCTTAACATTATGCATCTATGTTTATGTGAAAGACATCCCTCCAGACCATGTTAATGAAGTGAAAATGTGGCAATTGGAAAAATAAAATCTCCTAATCAGGCACCATTTAGTGACATCCCTTGCATTTAGAGATATTCCAATGCAAATGCAAAAGATTTATTCTCCTGGGTTTACGGTTTCCAAGTTCAGATATTCATTTGCACATTTTAATATGCAATTTGATGCAAATTACAAAGTATATCTCACAAAAGTGTCCTTCATTGAAGGTAGAAGCCCAAGAGTTCTTCTTTCTTATTCCAGTGTCTGCTGCACAGTAATTATGAAAAAGTGGCACTCTCAATTAGAAGAACTCACCCACAACAATCTACACACTAATTAGCACTTAATTTTTGAATTAATTTTAGATTGTGTTGCACATGTTCTTAGTGTTGTGTATGTGCTTTCTGTATAAGAGTTTAGTTAGTTTTTCCCCCCTTATATCCACAGTAATAGACATAACACAGACTTACTACATGAGTCATGAGGTAAAAAGTAGCAGTGCTGATTTATTAAAATAATAATAAAACAAACACAGGTAGCTTCAGAACCTCCTGAAGATGTGTTTTGTTCTGTTTTGTTTTCTCCCTCACTATTTTCAATGGGTTTAATGATGATTGTATATAGATCCATGGGTAAATGGCAGACAGGGACTGGTATTAGCCAGTCAAGATGTCAGTTGGCAACATTTGGCATCAGTTCCCTAAAGCAACTAAAATATCAAAACAATAGCTTCAAAGCTTACAGCGTGATTATCCCTCAGTCAAAGTGAATCACACAATAATAAGAAAAGATAAGTCACAGTTTACATTTATCTTGTTTGGGAGATCTCTATAGACCTGTCAGATATAATTTTCATCTTATATGGCCCTGTTTTATCACGATGCGTGCATGTCATGATCAAAGACTGAAATCCCGATGCCTCAAGCTGGGCACTTATGCTATTGGTGTCTTAGATTTTAAAGCCATCCATCATGAATGCAGGGGAATCACACTGAAACTGACACTGCTTCTCATTGACTGATAACTTGTTAGTCACAAGCTGTTATCCAGTCATCCAATACCTAATCTAATATACTCTGGTTCGTCTACCTTTCTAACCTAATGAGGGAATTGAATTCGGTATTCTTTATGACAGAGGTGTCGAACTCCAGGCCTCAAGGGCCGGTGTCCTGCAGGTTTTAGATATTACCCTTGGTCAACACACCTGAATCAAATGATTAGTTCATTACCAGGCATCTGGAGAACTTCAAGACATGTTGGGGAGGTCATTTAGACATTTTAATCAGCTGTGTTTGATCAAGGACACATCTAAAACCTGCAGGACACCGGCCCTTGAGGCCTGGAGTTCGACACCTGTGCTTTATGACTAGTGATTGAGCCCAAAAATTTGTTGAGGTCATAAAGCAAGGAAGCCTAGGGCCATTTTCCTATAGACTCCTAGCATATACAGCATAGCATGCAGATACTTGCCAAACATATACACAGGACAATGACTCAAGGACTCTTGTTGAATTATTGTGCAGATGCATATTATGATTTGCATAGTTATTGCTGCTGTTTTGTGTGTGTGTGTGCTATGAATCCTATCAGGTCACAGTGGATACCATCAGTCTTTGTATATCCTCTCCTTTTTCTCTTTCTCTCTAGCTATTTAGCTCTGTTTCGCCTCCTTCTCTGACCAACCCTTTCCAGACTTCCCCTCTCCTCACTGCCTTCTCCATTTCAATCCATACCTGCAGTTTCCTCCCTCTGCGACTCTCTCATCCAATCTACATCACAACATGCATCATCAGTGGTAGCGGGAGATGAAAAGCGGGAGGGAGGGAGGTAGGTAGGGAAGAGTGAAGGAGAGAATGAGGTTGAATAAAGAGGAAAGACAGACTGAGGAAAAGAAACTTTTGAGACTGAGGAAGGAATATCATGTGAGCTAGAAGAGGAGGAGGGCAAGAGGGGACGGGTGAAGGAGAGCATAACATAAATAAAAGAGACAGATGGGTAGATAGATGAAAGAAGGTATTCAATGAGGAGAGGGCAGGTGGGACAGAGGGAGCTAATGTTGGGGTGTGTTTGTGTGTATAGCAGAACTGACAGTAAGCATCAGAGGCAGAGTGGCGAGTGACATCCTCTGTAGGACTAAATTTGCACTCATTTTCTCTCACAGTCTCTTTTTTTCCTGTTTCTTTCCCTACAGCCTCTCGACATCCCACACTGCAGAAATGTCCAAATGCGTTCATTTTCTGCATTTCACTTTGTTTCTATTACACCCACAGTGATGACATAAATCAGAAGCATTGCCCACACCTAAAACCATGTTTTTGCTTTCCAACTAATAATACATTGTATTATTTTTATGTCAATATTTGCAGCTTCTGCTTGGTTGTGTGCTAACTGAGCTAGAGTTGCTGGAATTGTGTTCTCCAACATTGGGGGATGCAGTAATGACTAGCATATACCGACATTTATTAACAAATAGCGGTCACGTTCCCAAAATACTGGCCTCCTACAATTCATTCTATGTGATAGGACCTGCCCGTCTTTCAAATGCCTACACCTCTCCAACTCCACATCTTCTCCAGAGACTGCATGGAACTGGGATTATGCATTAAAGAATACTTTCCTGTATCTCTCTGTCACATGGTACCACGGTCTTACGTCAACAGAAGGTCCTGAGTGTGTTGGCTGCGATGGGAGAAGTAAACATAAGCAAACATTCTCACCAAGGCTGCAAAAGATGATGATACTTAAGCCTCTGGTAGTCTGAAACTGTAATATTTCATGAATATTAAAGCTTAAATAAGACAGAAAAGAAAAGAAATGTATCATTGCCTACTCAGAAGCCAATTTTAAAATCTGGAAATAAGCTATATTTTAAAAGTGTAAAAAACTCCACCTTTTTTAATGTTTATTTTGTTGAAATTTTATCAGCCATCAGTATTAAAAATTATAAGAAATAAATACATCTACCTTTACTATTCACAATTTAAAGCACTTTGATACAACTGCTGTTGTGGTTTGGCGCTATATAAATAAAATTGAGTGTGTGTTTGCATCACAGCAGGAAATGTTTTGATATTTTGTGCATTATTTAAAGAAAACTTGGCTTTAATGACCTTTAGACTTGTTCTGTTTTGTAGTGCATCTAATTATCTGACTCATTTTTCCCCCCTCTCTGTCACTTGCTCAGTTGCCCCTGACAGACATGTTCAGCTTCTTCTCCTCCCCTGCTTTGTACTGTCATTCATCATCAATGTCATTCAGTTTTCTCCTTCCACATGGCACAGCATCTGTCTGGGAGTGTTGCTCTGTCCTGTTGAAACAAATTCAGATAAACCATGCGATGAGAAGACTGGAAGCAGTTTCACCACTTTATGTCTGGTGTCAATACATGCCAACCCATGAACACAGAGCAAGTGGTGTGTTTTTATGAACTGGCCCAGCAAAATGTTAGAAGCTGTGCAACAAACCATTTACTTGATATTCAAACCTTTTGTTATTTGTGTCTTTCTAGTGTTTTGATGTGTGCTTTTAAGCCAAAGTAAATTGTTTAGTTATGGAAGATTTCTTGTTACAACAAGAAGAACACAGGTGTAAGTAGCGAAGGTGATGATGGCTTCACTTAATTTACTAAATCTCCTCTTAATAATTCAGCAAGCATGCCTGTATCATTGCAAGGCTCTGAAGATTTAATACTCAATTGGAATTCAGTGCTGATTATTTTTATTGAGCGCACCTGTGATCCCTGTGCTTTGGCAAGTCAAAATATCCGCAATAGGAGAAAAGGTCCTAAACTCGTGCAAGTCAAAGGAATGTGACTTTACTTCGATATTTGTAAGGAACTGGACAATAACACAATTCTGTGTCATTTTTTTACAAACTCATATTAGAATTTGAGGAACAGGATATTTTCCAGTTCATCAAAATTCAATACATACAAGCTTACCATTTCCCTTGATAGATGCCGCATTGAGCAGCAATGAAATCAAACTTATTCGAGTCATTTCACACCTGAGTCATATGGAGGCTTTTTGCTAGTCATCTTCTATGCTGTTTTCATTGACGCCAAAAAGCTGCTTTGGCACTTTGGCCTTTTTTTTTCACATAGTAAATTGATCAAGAATCAATGAGAGAACTGATGAAGAATCAAATTTAAAAGCACAGCTAATAATGGCCATGGTGTCATCAATCAATGAAATCCTCTCAGTATTTGTTGCTAACAGATTTTGAGTAACAGTCTCATGTTACTCAACAAATGACAGACGACTTATAACAAAAGCAACAAAAACATTATAAGAAGTTCTATTAGTGCCCATAGTTTTGTCTATCCTTGCTGATGCAAATGTGTTGAAACATTTAAGATTCAGTCAGCATGGTTTAATAAGGGTTTTTTTTGGGCTATTTTAACTTAGTTTGTGCGGCAAAGCCATACCTGGTGCACTCAAGTGTTTTGTGCTTTGAAAAACTGTTGTTTAGATTTTGGAGGCTCTGTCCTTGTTTGTACATCAGAACCCTGCATGGCATCATGATTAGAATAATTAATAGCAATGAAAATCAGTTGAGAAAATGATACTCAACTCTACTGACATTGTTAAAAGGCATCAAAGAGACAAGTGCTGCTTTGATTTGTGTTTGCTTGTGAAAAACAAGCAGGTGCTCCTGTGATCCATCTTCTACATGAGAAAAAAAAGTGAGACATTGTAATGGAATAAAAATATGAAAATAGCACAGCTTTAGAAAGTAAAGCATCACAATAACCCTGTGTTCAATCAGAATTTGTTGCTTTGTGATTTAACGTTTTGTGTATGTTTCTGGCAGATGGCGATGGCTACCAGGACCATCTCCTTCCTGCATGTTTGGATAAAAGCTGTCAAAGAAGTACCATCTACCTAGCCAAGTCAGGCTCAAGAGACTCAAAGGTACGCACCTGACCATATTTTGATGCGTTTGAAGTCATTCAAATGTATTAGTTTGCTTTTATCCTTGTTAAACTCTTCATTCTTTGTTACAACAAATGTTTGTTACATTTGTTTTCCTCACTTCTTTGCTTGACTGTCCTCTTTTCTAAATTTGAATTTTATTACACTCCCAAAATAAAGATAGATTGGATCTCATGTGGATGAAAAGGATTGTTGTCATTTCTATGTAAATGACTTTTACTGTTAGTATAGTGAGTAGCACAACAAAAAGCAGTTTTGCCTGTTGTGTGTTTTAGTATACTCTAAACTGTAGCATATCTTGTTTGGTATGTTATTATCTTTTTCCTCACTCTCATTTCACACTGAAAATGTAAATGCAAGCAGACAAAGACACGTACTGTTCAGACGTGGAGATCTGACAAAACATTTAGCCATAACAACAACTTAGATGATTTCTTAAAGATGTATGGAACAACCTTTTAGAGAGACATTTAAAAAGTGACAGATATACAACAACTACCTTTACAGAATGTTTGAACAGTGTCTTTTCAGGAAATGTGATAATACAGTGAAGGTGGTATGACACAATACTTGCAGTAATGCAGTAATATGTATATTTTTACATACTGTCTGTCCTTTATAATGGCACCAACTCTCCAAAGTAAATTTATGCACAGGCTTCTTAGGGTACTTTAAAGGGTTGGTTACGAGGTTTCTCATTGTATAATTGTGCTATATCATGTTGCCCATGATAATACCAGATATAAAAATGTCATATAGCAATATTTTGCCATGCATTTACATCCCTAAGTGCAAGCAGCGAGACTAGCACAGGCAAGTCTAAGATCAAGAGCTGCAAGAAGTCTTCAATGACGACTTAGTACCTAAAAAGCGAGTTACTTCAACAACCTCCAACAAAGCACAATACTTTGCAAAATATGAAAGAAAGATGTTCCCACTACAGGTGGAAACGACAAACTTGTTTTCCACTTAAGGCGAAAATACACTGAGCATAACCAGGCTATGGTAGCACATGCGAAGGAGTTGCTAGCGGCTGCCAGTGTGCAGCCCAAGAGTAAACAGGACTCAACCAAGCATCACTGGAGAACTCCTAGTTAGAGTCCTTGGGGCGGGTTAGAAAGGTCGATCCTAGGTAACATCCTGGGATAAAAATATATTTTTCAGTGTTATTATGCCACAATATTCTGCAGCTTTACTGGGTGATTTTCTTTAGTGATTGGTATTGGTAAGTGTTAAGCACTTATGGTACTTAACCTCCTAAGACCCGAATTCTTTCACGACATGCATTTTTAATTTCTCTTTGATATTTGGGCATATTGGGGCCCGATGAATGTAAAAAACAAAGAATTACCAGATTTTTTTTTTAACCTTATTTTTAAGAAAAATAAGAGCCACATATGAGGATATTTGTTTAAAAGTTTGATACAACAGAAGCAGTATAATGTCCTCGTAAGTGGATATCAGGCCCATGTAGAGCAAAATTGAGTATTTTATTCTAAATAACCCAAAATGTGATGTCCACATATGTGGACGCCAGGTCCTAGGAGGTTAAAATTTCCTAGGCTACTATGGTGCTCACATTTAACTGGATATAATTCTGGGTTAATGCTAATCCAATATAATGCTGCTGATCCCTTGTTTTGATAGATAATCTTTTGTGTGTTATCAGTGACTGCTGCTCACTGATAACACATACAAAAAGTGGGATGATTAAAGGCGCTAATTTACTTAGTCCTAAAAATGTTAAACTAATTTTTTTTGTTTTTTTATATATCACCAGAAATATAATTTTTGCAATTTTAAGATTTTATTGCCCAGCCAGCACATGCCGGATAGCCTACCACCTTTCTTCTGTGGATTTAGACACTTTCAATTTGTTCTTGCAGCTTATCTTTCATGAGTACAATTTTGATGTCATTAAAAAAATAATTGTTCCAAAATGAATTGGGGGGGCAGATCCGACCCCACCATGATGATACTGCATGATTGATTTAAAAAAAATATATATTTATGAGGTGCCCAAAACATTTGCAAATATTGTATATGACCTCAAGTGAAATTTAAATAAAATCAAAAGTAATTTATTAAACTAGAGAAAATAAGCATTAACTTTGTTGAATGCATAACATTAAAAAAATAGTACTCTGTAGTTTTAAAGTGATTTATATTTCTGATACCATTTAACTGGAAAATATTACTCAATCAACCAATTAGTTAATTAGTTAAAAATGTAACTGTTAGATAATCACTTAATTGTCATCTAGAGTGAAACAAAAATTCACTCTAACCCCCCCTGACATCTTGAATATCTGTGTAACACTACTTAAGGTAATAACCCAAAGAGGTTGCTTTTAAAAAGATTATTTGAAGTGTTTTTACATATGAGCAACGCTGAGTGAAGTTCACCTCACCAATCACTCCGCTGCAAAGTAGAGCAGTGTTTACCCGTACAATGGTAGTCTATTTCAGGAATGCATTACCCACGTGGCTCTCTGCAGGAGGCTCTCTTGCTTAGAAAGACATAAGGACTGCATGTCACTGTGTTTATGGAGCCATACAAGATCGAAGTAAAAGATATGCACATAAACATGCTGTCCCATCCAATTAAATGTACCCATGCAGAAATTATTATATGTGCACAGACATGTTTTTGCACTCATATGAACACACAACACCACCTACGTACCATCTTGAATTATTCTTTTCAGTTGCATCCTACCATTTGGCATGAGGCCTCACTCCTTTTTCTTCCTTCCTCTGCCACCAGAGAACAAGCTTCCACTTTCATTTCCAGTCCAAAATAGAAATATTACAGGCTTATTTGCGTGTCCACCCCCACAAACACATGTGCACACAAAAGACACACATGCAGATACACACTGATGCGCATTCCCTGTGGACATGGACGTCTTTTGTTTGCCTGTCAGCCACAAGGGGGGAAAAAAAGATTGAAGGAGGAAGTGAAAGAAGGAGTGTTGAAGAAAGAGGAGGGAAGGTAGCGTGAGAAGGACTTATCTGCACTGATGGATGAAGTGAACACATGTTGTTTTCTGTGTTGCTATTTGCTTGAGAGACAGTAATCACTGTCAAAAAAGAGACAGGCAAAGGATTCTTCCTTTGAGTGGCAGTGGTTTAGCGGAGTGACAGGAAAACGAGTATATCTTTAAGCTTTCATACATATAAGTAAACGTTTAATTAACACTGAGAAATTACTTTTTTTGTTGAGTTTTAAAGGCGAAAGAAACAAATACACTCCCTACAGTAAGCAGATTGTAAAATGAGTCTTTCCTGAAACATCAATATAATTAATATTCCAAAATTGTGTAAAAGGCTGCTGATTTAACTAACATCAGAACTCTCCTAGTATCACCAGTAAGCAACTCGGACATCTCTATGAAACACAACCACAACCACCAACCACAACAAGTCTTGTGTAGCAAACCTTTTTTCTGCTTTTTGCTTATTACCATCAGGACCTGGCCAGGGTGTTTTATTTCGAAGATCGACTGGATGCTCTATGAAACTTATGTTACTGACTTCCTGCTGTCTTACTCTGCTCAAAAATAGATTGGGTACATAGGTTTTGTCATAGCACAGAGGAGCTGTTTCTGGGATCCTTCTGAAAGTCTGTGGCGAACTCCATGGAATCACAAGCGTTGTTTAGAGTTGCCGTGCACTTCTATGGCAGTATGTCACAGCTGGAACACAAAGTAACTGTATCTCATGGGTATCTGATGCCTACAAAGCCAACATTGCATTGGAAGACTATAAAAAGATACTTAAAATTCGGAATTGTGCCATGTCAAAATAAAATGGTAGTTAAGGGGAGCTGCTGAAGTCAAATCAAGATGTGAAAGGACAGCAAAACAGGAAAGCAATACCTTGCTATGATTGCACTGTTTTACTGCACAACAATAATGTGCAAATAAAGAAAAGTAATCAGAAGGAAATCTGATCAACCTCATCAGATACATCAACATATGAAGTATACATAGCAACATCTTGACAACATTTTTGAATTACTTTGGGCAAAAGTACTGCAGACGGGTATTAATAGTTACCATTTGTTTAAAAAAATAATCTACTACAAGGGAACAGTGCATTAACATATGAAGAAAACCTTGATATTTAATATGCATTCACTTCAGGGGTTGTACTTGATCCTTTTTACTTTCCAGATTAAGTAAATATAGAATTTGCCCATGGGTGCCCAAACCTTTGCAACTGTATGCTTTCAAGGAACTGTAGTAATGTGCAGTCTACATAATATCGTATTTTAACAGAGGCCAACACACATTTTGTATTTTTATCTACACGACTCTGTTGATTTTTATCAGTTCATCATTATTTGCTGTGCAAATGCTCTGCCAGCTATAATTATGCCTGATCCTACATTATGTGTGTGGCTGGTTGCTCCTTTAGAGTGGCTTCCCAGCCATTTTAAGCACACAGTCAGCAGATGCCTCTCCTGGGAAAATGGTTGAAGAGATGAAGGAAGAAAAGTTTAGAAATAAGGAAAAGGATTCGTAAAACCTTACAGGAGGGATTAACATAGAAGGAAATCAAAGAAAAGAGTTGGTTTTGTGGTTATGTGGGAAAGATAAAGTAAAGAAAAGCGAGCTGAAAGAAAAAGAGAAAGTGTAAAAGAGAGATTTTTGTTGTCCTGTTATTGTCACCTTGAGGGGAAACGGCCCATTTAGTGAGATACTGGAGGGGCGATAATGATGGAGAAAATGAGTGATATGTACACTGGCAAAGAGGAGATGGGATGAAACCCACTGAGTAAAACTAGTGTGTATCAACGGTTCATCTCCAAACAGCAGTTTTTGTGTTCCTTCCTGCAGTCTCCACCACAGCTTTGTCTCTACCTCTGCAGCAGCTCCAGGCATTTCGTTTACCATATTGAAAGAAACCGTAGGGGGCTTCCAACACTCTCTTTGCTTCATTCCCTGTCTTTACAGACACACATACTGACTGCATCTATTTCACTTTGGACCTTCCCTCTTTAATCCTACCAAATTCTTTAACACAATAGGTTATTACTAAAGAGAACTGGTTCATTTTGTACCACACCTATCAAACGAATTGTAGCAACACAAACCAAACCACAAAATGACAAAACAGCCTCCTGAATGTCAGAGGAAATCTGCACCATGAGGGAGCACTTCCTAGGCAGTGGTACTGCTTCTGTAAGCATTTAATACCATGCCTCATTTCCAGTTGGGTAAAGTAAAAAATATGAATGGCAGAGTTGACATATAGTGTAGGGTTAGTTCTAAATAGCTTAAGCATTGATGAAATTACTTTACAGATTGATTTTTGTAATCATAATATTAACTTAGACGAGCAATCGTTTCAAAAATAACAGATGTTTTACAGTGACTGTTATTGACATTCTTGTACTTAAGATATTCTTTTTTAAATTATGGTGTTTTTTAATATCTAAAGTCACACAACATGGGCTATGTTTTTCTTTAAAAGTGAGAGATTTTATAGAGGTCTAAGGGGTCATACTGGCTTCCTTTAGTATGCTCCAAAAAGTACAGATAATAATTGAATAAATGGGTATGCAGTACAATTTAAACAATTCCATGAAGAAATAATTATTACCAATACCTGTCTCTGATGTTTATTTTTGAGTTTTTTTGCAAAACTATAAATAGTCTTCTATAATAAGTTGTCACATAGACTGTACATACTTTATTTGTCCTGTACAAAGCTTAAATTGTTTTCATCTTGTACTTTATTGTTTTTAATCCATCAGCAAACTTCTTTCTCTTTGAAACAAGTCAGCTAATTCTAAATACACTTGCATAATAGAGGTCTCCTTCATACCAACAAACAGTTGTAACCCACTGAGGAATGCACATTGGACTTCTGGTGTATCCTGTGGTTTCAGGGTTGCACTTTCTAGATTGAGTTTGTTCTACTGTATCTACATGGATGAGCAATTTGATTGTGATGTGATCTGAAGAGTATTACATGCCAGATGGTGGTTAGGTGGGAGATATGTGTTGAAGGAACATTCCTGATGAAAGTCAGAATCTAAAGTTTCCTATCAGAGCATTGTACTAACAATGTTGCTACAACAATGACAGTGTATGCCTCACGCTGTTACAGCAATGTGACTTCACCTGTCAGTGCTATTAGTGTTGTGACTGATGGTGTTTTGTGGATTCTGTCATCTGTCATCTTTCAACACACCCAAAACATACAAAGCGCCACCATAAAAGCCAAGCCAGCTGCCTACTGTTGCTGCCCAGGCATTGCAAGGGATGCCAGTGTGAGTCAGACAGCCTCCTTCCAGTCTTCCCAGTCAGCCGGTCAGTTAGTGGTCAAAGAGGTGACACTGACAGCAGGTACCAGGGTCCCCACCCTGCTCAGCTGACACAAAGACATATGGTCTCACTCTGTTACTGGCTCTGACTCTGACTGCCTTTTTCCGGACAAGAAAAAAGGGGTAGAAAACCTTAAAAACTGAAAAGGGATGTATCAGTGTAAGGTGTTCTACTGTGTAGGCAGGCAATGTAGATGTCATCTACAGAAATAGTGTCCCTTTCTGATTTCCGCTACACTTAGTAGTAGAAAACCTCTCTAGCTGTAATGCGTAACTAATCTGAGACTACAGGATGTTCTGTATATAGCATCTGTTGTATTTTCTTTGATGTTATGGTTTCTAGGAAAACCAAACTTTTATTTAAAATGTCCAAAAATAGACATTATTGCTTTCTTTCAAAATACCATTCTGTGCTAATAAATTAAACAGAGTCATTTACTAGAACACTGCTATAACATACATGTAGACTCATAATCAAAGCCATTAATACACGATTACATTTAATTTTTTTCTGTACTGTTCAGTCCCACGCCGTCTTTTAATGCCAGTTCTAGTGTGCTGAGCATTATAGTCATTATATCAGTAGCTGCATAAAAGTCACTGCTTTACTATACTTTTTTTTGTTTTTGTTTTGTGATTTTTGTTTCCTTTTTTTTTCTTGTCTTGGACAGCCTTGTTGTCTGTCAGTATTACTGCACCTCCCCACATCACCCCATAAACCCGCACCACCTCCCTCCTCCACTGCAGGCCGCCCACATTTTAATTTCTTGGCCTAATGAAGCGGGAGCTCTCTCCGCCAAGTTGAATCAATGGGAGTCTGCAAGCATGCCGCGGCTTTTTCACTTTAGTCATCAGCAAAGCCAGGAGAGCGAATTTGCGTCTGGGTCTGTGTTTGTGCCCTTCCTAGTTCTTATTCTTTTCTGCATACATGCACATTTTGCATGTAAATGTGCATGTGTGTGCATGCACAACACCATAATAAGCTGTCTTAACATGGTGTTTTCTCACTGTTTCATAAAAAAGCCATTTGTATGCGGGATCCTTCCCTTCACTACCATTAAAGGTATCAGATTACCTCTCACACACAAATCCCATCATCGTCTCTATCTCCATTAACTTGGTCATTTGGATTTGTGCTTTAACACATTTGCATGCAGACACACACACAAAGTCTCACACTCAATTTAATGTTAATATGTCGACATTTGAACCGAGCTCAAGTTATTTAGACTTAGTATCTCTCTGTTTAACTGGACACTGTAGAGCCACTGATTAATCTATAAAGACACACACTTGACATTATTAAAATACTCTGCTATATTTAGTGATTAAATGTCAAAACTTCTGCAGCCACAAGGAAGGAGTAACTGCTTCATGATTTATTCAAAAAGCTGCTCTGTCAGTTTGGCTGTTCATCCAGCTTCTGAAATAAAAATTATTTAAGTAGACTAGAAACCTTTAATATCCTCACTGAGCCTTGCATGATTCCCTACACAGTACTGCTGGCCAATGAAACCAAAACAGAGTGAAAATGCGGCCTCTTTTTGCCGTGTCCAAACACCATGAATTGGTGTTTTTGCTTGGAAAATAGTTAACTTATGACTTCCACTTTTGCTTTATGACTTCATTTGCCAGTTTACCACAATTAAGTCTTTCATCATCTGCTTTTGTTCTGCCATATGTTCACACAATGTGATCATTACGTGTCTGTGTCATTAGGTAATGTTTGAGAGACACAAATTATCTTTCTATTTAGGAAATGATGTAATAAGAGACCATAATGATAATGTATTTCTTGCATTTGATTTCACTCAGCTAAATAAATTACTAATATGATAGGCTTCATTTTGGTCCCCTGTTTCATTAAGCATCTTTTTAAATCAAATCAAATCAAATCAAATCACTTTTTATTGTCACATCACATGTGCAGGCACACTGGCACAGCACATGCGAGTGAAATTCTTGTGTGCGAGCCCCACAAGCAACAGAGATGTGCAAACACAACAACACAAACGAGCAAAATACAAGAATGGCCAACCTGAAACTAATAAATATATGTACAATATATAATAGTGTATGCATTTCTGGATGTGTATACTAAATATTTTCCTACGTGTGTGTGTGTGTGTGTGTGTGTGTGTGTGTGTGTGTGTGTGTGTGTGTGTGTGTGTGTGTGTGTATACACATTTTTACAAATTAAATAGTAAAAAAATAAAATAATAATAATAATAATAAAATATATAAAATATACAGAGTTGAATATGTGCAAAACAAGTGGCATTTATATACAGTGTGGAGTGCATAATGTTGAAGTTCCAGTAGTGAAGCTGAGGTGTCTATGACGTGTTCAGCAGTCTGATGGCCTGATGGAAAAAGCTGTCTCTCAGTCTGCTGGTACGGGACCGGATGCTGCAGAACCTCCTTCCTGGTGGAAGCAGTCTGAACAGTTTATGGCTGGGGTGACTGGAGTCCTTGATGATCCTCCCCGCTTTCCTCAGGCACCGCTTCCTGTAGATGTCTTGGAGGGAGGGAAGCTCACCTCCAATTATCCGTTCAGAGCACCGCACTACTCGCTGGAGAGCTTTGCAGTTGTAGGCGGTGCTGTTGCCATACCAGGTGGTGATGCATCCAGTGAGGATGCTCTCAATGGCACAGTGATAGAAGGTCCTGAGGATGCGGGGGCTCATGCCGAATCTTTTCAGTCTCCTGAGAAAGAAGAGGCGCTGCTGGGCCTTCTTCACTGTTTTGTTTGTGTGTACTGACCACGTAAGATCCTCAGCCAGATGTACGCCAAGGAACCGGAAGCTGCTCACTCTCTCCACAGCAGCGCCGTTGATGGTGATGGGGGTGTGTACTTCTCTGCACCTCCGGAAGTCCACTATCAACTCCTTTGTCTTTGCGACGTTGAGGGTGAGATGGTTGTCTTGACACCAGTGGGTCAGGGCGCTGACCTCCTCCCTGTAAGCCGTCTCATCACCGTTGGTGATAAGACCCACCACTGTAGTGTCGTCCGCAAACTTCACAATGATGTTGGAGCTGTTAGTGGCTGTGCAGTCGTAGGTGTAGAGTGAGTACAGGAGAGGGCTCAGTACACACCCCTGTGGAGCACCAGTGTTCAGTGTGATGGGGGATGAGGTGATGCTGCCCAGTCTGACCACCTGGCGTCTGTCAGACAGGAAGCTAAGGATCCAGCTGCAGAGGGAGCTGCTCAGTCCTAGATCCTGCAGTTTCCTGTCCAGCTTCGAGGGAACGATGGTATTGAATGCTGAGCTGTAATCTACAAACAGCATCCTCACATACGTGTCTCTCTTCTCCAGGTGTGACAGGGCAGTGTGTAGTGTCAGGGCTATGGCATCATCAGTGGACCTGTTGTGGCGGTATGCAAACTGTAGAGGGTCCAGTGAGTCGGGTAGTGCAGAGCAGATGAAGTCCCTGACCAGCTTCTCGAAGCATTTGCTTACGATGGGGGTCAGGGCTACAGGTCGCCAGTCGTTCAATGAGGAGATGGTGGAGGATTTGGGTACAGGGACGATGGTGGCCATTTTGAAGCAGGCTGGGACTACAGACAGAGAGAGGGAAAGGTTGAAGATGTGCGTGAACACTCCAGCCAGCTGAGCCGCGCATGACCTGAGGACGCGGCCGGGAATCCCGTCCGGACCAGTAGCTTTGCGTGCGTTCACCTTCCTGAAGCACTTCCGCACATCCTCCTCAGACACAGTGTGCGCACTGACGTCATCCGCGGTGCGCACACTGTCCGGTCTCATGGTGTTCGCTGTGTCGAATCTAGCGTAGAATACGTTTAGATCCTCACACAGAGAGGCCGTGGTCTGCGGTGTGCTGGTTTTCCCTCTAAAGTCTGTGATCGTGTTTAGTCCCTGCCACATACTCCGAGGGTTGTCAAACTGTTGTTCCACCCTGTCCCTGTACTCACGTTTGGCTGCTTTGATCGTCTTCCGGAGTTGGTAATGTGCGTGTTTGTAGTCCGATGTGTTCGTGGAGGCAAAGGCGGTGTTCCGTGCCGCCAGTGCCGCGCGAACATCTCCGTTAATCCAGGGTTTTTGATTTGGGAAGGATTTGACTGTTCTGGATGGGACGACATCTTCCACGCATTTCCTGATAAATCCACAGACTGAGTCTGTGTATTCATCAATGTCTCTGGCGGCCACGTGAAACATTTCCCAGTCCGCGTGATCAAAACAGTCCCGCAGGGCAGACTCCGATTGGTCCGTCCAACAGTGCACCGCCCTCCGGGTTGGAGCTTCCTGTTTCAGCTTCTGCCTGTAGGCGGGCAGGAGCAGGATGGAGCAGTGATCTGATTGGCCGAATGGGGCGCGGGGGAGGGCTTTGTACGCATCCCGGAAAGAGGTGTAACAGTGGTCGAGTTGCCGGTTTCCACGTGTGTTGAAAAGGATGTGTTGATGGAGTTTTGGTGAGACTTTCTTCAGGTTTCCCTTATTAAAGTCTCCGGCTGTGATAAACGCTGCCTCTGGGTGTGCGGTTTCCTCGCTGCTGATCGCGCTGTACAGTTCCCTGAGTGCACGGTCAGTGTCGGCTTGTGGGGGAATGTAAACAGCCGTAATAATCACTGCTGTAAATTCCCTCGGTAGCCAGAATGGCCGGCACTTAATCATCAGGTACTCCAGGTCCGGTGAGCAGAAGGATTTGACCGGGTGCACGTTCGCATAATCACACCAGCTGTTGTTGATCATGAAACACACACCACCGCCTCTGCTTTTCCCAGTAAGATCCTGTGACCTGTCCGCGCGGTGCACAGAGAACCCCGGCAGTTGTATTGCGGAGTCCGGTACTTTGTCCGATAGCCAGGTTTCTGTGAGGCAGATCACGCAGCAGTCCCGCATCTCTCGCTGGAATGAGATCCGTGCCCGAAGCTCGCACAGCTTGTTCTCCAGAGACTGCATATTAGCCAGTAATAAACTGGGTAACGGTGGTCTCTAAGTGCGCCGTCTCAGTCGAACCATATTCAAGTTCTTGTATGTGTACACGCAAGTAAGTGCAGGTTTTTAATCGTAACACTTTTGTGTCTTTTGTTTATGAGACTTTATTTGACTTTATTTTATTTTATTTTTTAAATAATTTTCTTTGCCAGTTCCATCAACAACTGTCACATAACGATAATGCTTAGATTAAACTCTTTAACCCAGTGCACAATACACGTCTGCATTTTCTTCAGTGTTGTGTAGAAGCTGTTTGTATTCTCCATGCTTTTCCTCATACTTCCTCTAATCAGCGTCAGAAAGGAGCAACAGACAGTACAATGATTGCTTCAGGGCCTATAGCAGCACAGTGGTGTGCTGATAAGGCTGGCGGCCAGCAAAGGCCTTGCTCTGTCCTGAGAGAGAATGTCATAGCAGAACTGAGCACAGAAGGGACCAAAGGACTCAAGAGGAAAGAATTCACCTGTGAATTAATTCGGCTGGCAGACTACAGGGCAAAGATTGAAGATGTAATCAGAAAATCTAGTAACCCAATCAGTCTGGAAAACTTGTACACAATTCTAACCACCACATCTTATAGCTTTTTAAAAAATTCAATAAATGAGGGAGAGAGAGATTTTGGATTGAAAATAAATATCATTTGGATTTATAAAGCAGTGCCAGTTTCAGTAATATGTCATTATCTAAAGCACAGTCTGTCATTTTAGATCAAGGCCTACATGTATTCATCCAAACTAAAGTATATGCACGCCTGTCATCTTCACTCCTTTCTTTCTCATTTGTTTCTCTCCCATTTCTTTTCTTTCCACCTGATGTCTTATTGGTGACTTCCCTGAGTAAAAAACTGTAAATAACTGAAATTAACATGTTTGCCCCCGGCATTACGTTAACAGGGGAATAATTGTTCCACCTCTCTGGATGTGTCCGAATGAGAATGATTTTGTGGGACAGTGTACTATTATGTCCATCCATGTCTAGCATTGTGTTTACTGGCCGCAAATAGGCTGGCAGCAGCCTCTGTGGGTCTTACTCTCTGTTCGCTTCTCTCTGCCAGTCGCTGCACTGCCGCAATCTCTGGCACTTCCATCCACTCTGGATGGCAGTAATCATGGCCAAGCTTTACGCCCATATGGCAGGCAGTCAGCCTCTTAAGCTGGATCGCAACATCACTTAACAGTCATTTAATGATAGCTTACTTGGGCACCATTGCATTAAAGCTCCAAGTTCGGTGTTATCTTCAGAAAAAGATGAAACGTAGATTTTAGTTTCTTTTTTTACGCTCTCGCTTTTAATGCTCCATCTGAATGTAGAAGAGTAATAATTACTGTCACCTCAACAATCTTCTGCCTACATTTAGTCAGTTCAAGTTACTGCTTGTACGCTTAAGGAATTAAAGCACATTATTTGCATGATTTATGAAAACAACTGTAATGTTTCACTAAATTAGAACTTGAACGTGATATTAAAAGCAACTACCTTCACGATAAAAATATTCTGCATGATAAAAGCTAAAGTGGTTAAGTATCTTTAATTGGCTTCCAAATAAAACAAAATGATGATTTAAATAATATTTAAGCATTTATTGGGGCAAAGCGACCAATTTTAACCAAATGCAATTGGTTGAAATTATGCAGATATTTTGTGGTACTTAGTTATGGCAGTTTGTGTCTTTACATTTGCTGAGTCAAACCAAAAGTAATTAAGCAAAGGGAATAAGACAAGCTCTGCACTTTGGCTTTTTAGTATGAATTGAGAAGCCAATAACTGTGTTTTAGTCATGTTTCTAAATGCTGTCTGGGATTTCTGTTAGCATCTTGAAGCGGGGGGGGGGCTTTACTTGGCCAATGACTATTCTTTATTTTCTTTGTTTTTGAAAATGAAGAGTAAAGAAATGATATTTCAACCTGGGACCCTCTAAGCAAATTGCTGATGCTCATTTTGCATTTAGCCACTGAGGCGTCACATCATTAACGTGACCTAAGCCCACTACCCCGCCTACGAATAGGCAATCGTGTGTCACCTCTATATCATGTAGTGTGCACAGCTGGTTTGGAGAAAACGTGGATTACGATTTTCATGATGGATTTCAAACTAATTGGAAATAGGCTATGGTTTTCTTTTCCGAGACATACTGGTTGTATTAGGAGCCATTAGTGGCAGTCGTGGTGAATGTATCTCTGGTGTCTCTCCCCTGCACCTGGTGTATGTTTAACATTCATGAATAGTTTAAACCTCTAGCATCCCCTCTTATGCCTCTCTAGAAACTGCACATGTAATTAATACAAACTGCCCGTTTAGTGCAGTTTTTAAAAGGTTTTTTCCCCCCCTCCCTTTATATCTGTAAAACTACAGCAACTTACAGTAAAAGGATTGATGAATGGATTGATGGCTGCTCTGTGGGTTGTTGGGTGTGCCTTATTATACCTATCGGGGATCAGGACGAGGCATCTCAAAGTATCTCAAATCCAAGTTTAATGCTAACTGTAGACCATCTGATGTCAAATACATGCACTGATTGATAACACATGTTACTCATAAACCTCTGTTTATAAAAGTGAAAATTTGGGCTGATAATAGTCTCCCCCTTTTCTTTGTGTAACACTTCATTCTCTTTAATTGTAAGTAATTCACAGGAGTCTATTGTGTAACAGCTCATTGTAATGGCACTAATCACAGCAGAGAGATCATTACGGCCATCATGGTAACAACTTTGCTGAAATTAATTGTTTAGGAATATTTGGACAATAAAACCTTTCTGTTGCAACATGGAAAGCAATAGCATTTTTTTCCCATTGTAGGCAACTGGAGAACAGTAATAGGACAAACATGTCATGTAAGTCAGTTTTCGAACTGCAAAAATGATGCTGCTAAGGTGGGGGGCCTACTTTCATTATTCTCTTAACGTGTAAAGAAAATTGCATCGAAACGAGACTGCGGGCTGTGAGCACATGCACAACATCTGATTCTAAAACTCCCCTATAGGTGACAGTTTTGTTTTCAATGTAGTATGTAAGTGAAATGTAGGCTGATTTCTGTATATTTTGTTTTATTCAGTCACATTGTTCATTCAAAAAATCGTTTGGGAAAATACACTGAACATTACAGAGTTGCAAAAATTCCAGTGCTACCAGTTAGAGATGTATAAGTTCCTTTTCACATCTCTAATACTTAGTGTTTGTCAAGTATTTTTGCAGCCTTAGTTTTTATTCAAGATCCTGCAGGAGAAAGAGAATGATTTATTACATGGTGAGAAGATTTAGGATTAAACTTAAGTCATGTTTTTTTTTTTTTTTTTTTTTTTTTTTTTCTACTTTACTGCTGAAAGTTTCAAAGAAACTCATTTTTGAAACACTTAATGTTGTTATGCTCTTAAAGCTAGCCACTGTTGGACCATCAGGTTTGAGTATTATTGGAGTGCTCTAATCGCACTAAGAAAAAAAAAAGAAAAATTGCTATTAATGTCAGTTGCCTGAACCATTGCTCTTAGTCTGCTGATTTGGATGAGATAAAAGCATTTGAAAATAGGCAATCATTTGTCATTAGCTTGAGCTTTCTTTCTTTCTTTCTTTCTTTCTTTCTTTCTTTCTTTCTTTCTTTCTTTCTTTCTTTCTTTCTTTCTTTCTTTCTTTCTTTCTTTCTTTCTTTCTTTCTTTCTTTCTTTCTTTCTTTCTTTCTTTCTTTCTTTCTTTCTTTCTTTCTTTCTTTCTTTCTTTCTTTCCTTCCTTCCTTCCTTCCTTCCTTCCTTCCTTCCTTCCTTCCTTCCTTCCTTCCTTCCTTCCTTCCTTCCTTCCTTCCTTCCTTCCTTCCTTCCTTCCTTCCTTCCTTCCTTCCTTCCTTCCTTCCTTCCTTCCTTGTTACTGCTGTCAAAATTCCATTACATTGGCATACGTACCGTATGAATGTGTAGGTGTATACACTGTGTGGGCAAAGGGATCTGTAACTTGTGATGCAGTTAAAGTACAAATAATACCTGAAATGCAAATAAAAGATTCCACAAGAAATTAGGTTAAACTCATATAACAACCACTCCAGACAGGTAATTTAACCAAGTCATTTATGATTAACAGAATATGTAAAATTTGTTTCTTTCATGTAAATTCAACTTTAAATATTCATGATTTTATTACTGTATTTATTTAATATATATCAGATTTCTGAACACTGTTCAAGAGTTATAATCTCCGGTTTTCTTTGAGAAAGATAAATATACACAAACGTTTTTTCTCTACCAGGCTCATTTGTTTACCTTTCTCTTTGTATTCTTGTTGTTCTTGATTGTTAAAGGTTCCAGTAACGTATCACTGGTATGACTGTGATTGATGACTAACTGTTGGGGGACTTGTTTTTGCAGTGGATACCAGTTCTCTCAGATTTCAAGCGGAAAGAAACTGTCTGGGGCTTTGTGCCAGATAACTCGAGTCAACCCCCAGCCCTTCACCTTGGGGACTACAACCTGGATGGGTTCCCTGATGCCCTGGTAGTCCTCCAAAACAAAAGTGGAAGGTAGGAACAAAGCACACCTGAGCTCCATTTAATAACTCCTCATATGTGTGCATATTTGCAGGTTTTGTTCTGTAATAAACCTACTTGTGCGAGGGTGAGATATGTAGATATAATTTTCAAGTTCCTCCAAGATCCTTGTATAAGATCGTGTCTTGAAAAAAATAATTTCATGTGAGAATGAAGCTAATCCTCACTTGGCAGAGGGTCCTTGGAAATTTGTCAAGTAGGTCCCCGAACTCCAATCCAGCTAATGTTTGACTCCCATCATTCACTTCATGAGCCATCAGTGCAGAGGAATAAACTGTCAGTATGCACAGGTCCAGGAGGAGCCTACAGCATGTAGTGCAGCTACGTACAAACCTTGTTTGCATAGTGATTACTCTAGTTTCTTGACATTAATATCATGAGACTCTCAGATTTCATGGAAACCTCTGAGTTTGCTTCATTTATTAACCACATTTGAATTTGTTGTGTAGCATCCTACATTTGATGAGATTATACTAACTATAGTATTCCAGCAGCACCATAAATTTGAATTGATTGGAAACTAATAACTCAAGATGCATAATTAAATGGCTTATGCAAATTTGTTTAGCTTTCAAAACTATAAATGTATTTTTCTTTCTTTTCTTAAAGACGCCACATGGTGGATGAATTTACTCATTAATTTACTGTGAAATTAGTGTACTTGCAAATGACGCATTCTCATGGTGGGGGTGGGGGTATATGCCTGACAGTATAGCACTATCCATTATGACATTTAAAAAAATTTTTTTTTTACAAAAGCAACAGTCACCCACAAGGGACAGGAGGGATAATATAGCAGCATTTATTTCTTATTAATTTACATTTTCACAAAGGCAGTTAATTTGGGCAACACATTTTCATCCTAGTGCTCAAAGGCAGAAAACTATATATTTGCAGTGTACAAGGTATTCAGAAATAGACCTGCAATCCTGTTCACAGTAGACTTCCAGAACAGCTCTCTTCCTCAAGCACGGTCACTTCTAACATGTTCAATGCATTCACATATGGTGACCAATTTCAGGTGGTGCAATGGCAAACTGGTCATCCAGAGGTTGACAGTGTTGCACGCTCAATCTCGGGGCCGTGCTGTTGGATGTATTCTGGTTATATTCATATATAAAATGCAGGCACCTATGTTATTCTGCATTTCCCCCCCCTGGTGTGACTGTAGCATTAACCAAATCTATTTAATATTGAAAGAATGTATGACATCATAATTTAATGAAGAAGTGTTACTGAGCACAGGCTGGAAGGAAGGCGACTAAAGTGAGTTTGTTCTTCAGCTTATGGACGTTGTGACTGATAAGCCTAGTCTTTAAAAATCATTGCTGCATGCGTTAAAATGCAAGCACCACAACCACTGGGAGTAAGGAGTATGTGTTTATTGAAGGACATGTTTGTTGTGGATTATCTTGCCTCAGAGATGATGATAAGATAGCTGAAGAGGTCAAGGCTGCGATTATCTATGCATACTGATTGCTGTGTTTGTCAGAAGTAGTAAGACGTTGGGTAAGAGCTTCAAAAGACACATTTGAACTCTATTTTTCTGTATAATTATCAGTAAGTTCTGCTGGGCTTAACTCTTTGCATTCACCCTCATCTACAAATGGCTTATTTCTCAAAAGCTCTAATCACAAAAAGCAATGGTGTCTCCCGTCCTCTCGTCCTTTTTCCATTTCGCTCTCATCTGAAGCCTGAACTTTGTAATCCTCTACTGGGTCAGGGACATTATTGCAGTACACTTTACCAATATAGTATAGTCTGCTCCAGCTAACTTTTCAAATGACGTTATAAACTAATGAAAACGGAGCAGGATAAAGAGAGAAAAAAAAGGTTAGAGAATTTTTTAGATGCCTTTTTAGATTTTTTTAGATCTCTTTCAGCTACCACAAACCTTAGAAGATTAGCATAACAGTGCCAGTGGCTTGATTAGTAAATTCTATATCATGCTTAGACTATAGGCCTATACACAACCATTCTCCCACAACTCTGGTCTGAATTACTTCTTTTGAGTAAAAGGTACGAGGTTTCAGAGGATAGCCTTGACAGATCAGATGTAGCTGTTTTTGTTCACATACTTTATGAAATACCACCAACCTCCTCGTCTGCTTTGGATTCAGCAGCGCTCTGAAGTCCAACCTGCATCGGGCGTTGCTGTCTCTGTAAATTCTTTCCACTCAGATGCTCTCATCTAACCAAATATTTGTAATGCCCACAACTAGTCTATTTCAAGTCCCACTCCCCCTCCGCCTCTCTCTTTTCTCTCTCATCTCTCCATCTCTTCTCGTTCAACTGGGTATTTATAGCAGCTTTTCAGATGAAAGTCCTGCCAGTCCGCGTCACTCCTCCTCGCAGGAAAATGAATGTTGATTTAAGTGTTCAAAATAGGAGAACAAAAGAAGAGAGGGTGTGAGATGAGTGAAATGAATGGAACAATGAGCAGATGGAGGCAGCAGAAGGAATAAATTGAGAGTTGGAAGGTCATTTAGTATGAATGAGGCCATTTTCTCTTACTACTCAAGCTTAAAAAAAACCAAGTTGTTTATACTGCTTTAGAATGATATGTTTCTTATCTTATTAATGCTTAATTATTGATTCCGCTGTTCTTTTTTCCTCCTATTTTAAGACCTCAGACCTGCTAATAGGGAATTTTGGGAAATGAATGATCTTGAAAGCCAGTGTGACAATATACTTAAGTACCATGTAGTTCTACTGTTTGTGATGGCTGTAGGATTGACCCTAAGATGATTTCAGAGTTTGTTTGCTCTTGATGTCATTCAGACTGCTAAGCTCTTAGACATTTCAAGTCATTCATGACACTACAGTTCTATGAATTAGAATTTATGTTTCTCTATGTGTAATAGCTGAAGATATTAAGAATAGATTTTGCTCAGCAGAAAGTTGGCAAACCCAATAAATCTCAAGGAGGAGTCACTTTTAAATTAATTTTTTGTATGCTTAATTTAAATTTTAGGTTGTAAGCAATGTAGGTAACCTACTATCCAGCCTTTTCACTTTAAAAAGCTGTTGTCACTGCTGTCAAAGGCATCAGTTGCATCACCTACCATTTCAGGGTAAGAAACTTTATATCAGCATAAAACTAGAATTATCCTCTAGTAATACTTTTTCTCAATACTATTACTAATAATAATTACAGATTTCTTTGCGAAGCAGTCATTATGAGTTCTATTCCCCAGCCAGCTGGAGCCTTTCTGTGTATAGTTTGCATGTTCATAGGTTAGCCAGCTTCTACCAGAGTCCAAATGCATGCATGTTAGGTTAACTGGTATTCTAAATCAGCCATAGGTGTGAATGTGAGTGTGAATGGTTGTCTGTTTTTCTGTGTTAGCCCAGCAATAGAATGGCAGCTTGGTGTACCCCACCTCTCATCTACAGCCACCCACCACCACCATCCTGAACTGGATAAGCGAAAGAGATGGATGCATTATGAATTCCAAGACACTGTCACTGTGTGTGTTTGTGTCTTCATATCTGTGCCACGTGTTTAGGTTTTTATCTTTGTGCAGTTTAATGTCTATCGGCAGTTCCCAGAGCTGCACTCCTCCTGGTCTACGTTATGTCCAGGTCACAGGACAGATGGTCCCTCCAGACTCTTTCTCTCTGTCACTCTTGCTCTGTCTCGTGCACACTGTTACATGCTCACACAGATGAACATCACAACAAAGAGTACAAGGCTGTTGCTTCCTGCTGAAAAGAAATTTTATAGGCATTTCAGTGATTGCCAGAAAGTTTGGGATGCCGACTGAGATGGGAAGCAAGACCGAGAGAGAGAGCAATGCGGTCTCAGTGAAAGAAACGTAGTGTGAAAGTAAAAGACATGACCTTTTCCCTGTGTTGCCTTTTACACATGCAAGAAACTTTCTACCGGAATCCTCATGATAAAATATCTCCTTTTCTGGCATAGATGACAGAGTATGTTACTGTGCAGTTTACATGTAGCAGATTCTTCTTCTTGTTTCCAGGCATGAAGCAGCTTGTAGAGCTGTATGATTTATTCACAAACTTACATGGCCCATTTTCTGTTACGGCTTCGAATAAAAAATAATAAAATAAAAAAAGCAGTTATTAATTGCACTTTAGTCATTTGAGGTTCACCATTCATAGACTAAGTAGTGTTAGAGATGTCACGTTGACAAAAGCATAATGATTTATGAACCTTTTACATGTTTACAGATATAAACCCTGCATGTGGGTTGGGAACATTCACTTTATGCAGCAGTTAATCTAATTTTATTAAGATAGTAATAAAGGTATTGTTTTGTTTTATTTTGAATTATTTTGAAAGCTCTACTGTTTCTCTAAAAACCAATGTAGGTCCTGATCACCCAAAGTTGTGATAAGTTGTTATGCAAGTAAATTGGACACATAGTACAGTAGTACAATATACTAAGAACAAACTTAGTATATTGTACTACCATCATTAGTGTGACTTTGAAAGTGTCAAAGCTTCAGAAGATGCCTACTTAAAGAGAATTTGCCACAAGCTGCTACAGAGTGCAGTTAGATAAACCAGTAAATGGCTTTACTTTCTAGGTATAACACAAAATATGAACCACTCTTAAACTGCTTTTGTATGCAGAGTGTAAGACTGTTTGTGTCAGCCACAGCCCTCACAGACTGGGATTATCCGTAGCTGTAATCACCCACCCTCAACTGTATCACATTCATAGACTGAATAAAATGTGCAAAGGTCAGCTTTAAAGTGTAATCTGCCTGAAGCAACTTGGAGATAATTACAAGTGTGTCTCCAGCGTGCACATCAGCATGTGCGTCTCAAGTAATTGAAAACAGCCAGATGACCTTCTAGATGAAACCTCACTTTCAGTCAGATCTTTGCTCCTGCAATTCTGAGGCTTTCCCAAACCTCCGTCACCATAACCTTTAACTTCAGCGGATAACTGCAAGTGAAATCAGACCAATGGATTAAAATGGGCCTACATCATCATTGCACTCTCATATACACAGAGATAATAATTTAATACCCATTAAGTCCAAGTGCTGTCCACTGTTTACCTTCTCAGATAAAAAATAAATGCTACAAAGCGAATACGATATTTGCAGTATGACTATTTTCTCTATTTTATCTCTCCAGCATGAATATTTCTCTGTGTTGTGCCTTGGGCTGTATCAGCATGCTTCTAAGCAATATTCCAGCCTTTCCACCCCTGTCACTCATATAAAATGTTCAGAACAACCATTTTCAAGGTGTATGAGTCAGCGAGCACTAACACGCCACAGCAGTGACAAGCTCCCACCCTTCCTCGGAGACTTCAGAGATGGGTCCCAATGCAGAAATTGATTTATTCCGAGGACCTAGAAATTAGTATGTATTGCTTCCTATTGACTATAAATCAACCAGATAGCATATTAATAATTAGTAATATATATAATTTTTGGAGGGTACCTTATTGTGTTTTCTTGATTCTGGGTTGTCTTTTTACTGCCACTGAGCTAGAAACAAAAATATTATGAATCCCTTTCACAGTTTCTTTACTTAGCAATATATAAACTGCTGGTGGTTGGTGGTTTCATTTAGTCGGGCATAGTTTTTCCTTACCCACATACTTTTTGAGATTCAGGGCATGGTTTGCCAATAATAAAGGTATATACCATTTTTGACTCAGTAGAGAGATTTTTATTTTATTTTTTTTGCTTTTGTTTTGCCAACTGTTATTTACTCCCAAGAAAATATGGTCATTATTTTAAATGTCTAATCAGCCTTCTGTTTAGAATAACATTAATTGTTTTTCCCCCAAATTGGAGTCAGAAATGTTTTTTAGATAAACAGAATCTCCAAACATCTGCTGATCTCTCTGAATTTAGCTTTTGTTTGCCTGTGTCAACATTTAGAGGACATTAATGTGTAGACATGTTAATACCAGTCAGATCTCCCACTATAGTGTGCTTTTGAAAAAGGGCTAAACTCTTCTCTGATAATGAACTATGTGGAGTGTTTTTGTTTGATGTTTCTATTAGAGAGCAGAGTGTGGCGTGGGCAGCAGTTAGCAGCACTAACTGTCTCCTTCTGATCTTTTAGCTCTGACCAGCTGCCGGAGTATAAAAAAAAACAACAACAAAAAAACGACTCATCAGACGTCTAAAACCAGCAGAAGGCTTTTTGAGCTAAATGCTATCTTTTGCACACAGAAACACTGTGACTGCTTTTGGAAAAGGTGGCCCCATTAATAAATTAGTTTTTGGTTTGTCCAAAAGTGAATTCTATGAAGTCGATAAGACCACTTTTAATTGCGAAAATTGAATTTGTTGTAGATTTCTCCCTATACTTTGCAAATAAATCAGTCTAGTCCTACTGTTCTAAATGTGAAGGTATCAGGAGGTTCACATGAGAGTGTTAATGCGCAATCCTCCACCCATTTATTATCCTAACAGCTTATCTAGTTCAGGGTCTCAGGAGAGCTGGAACCAGAATACAACCTAAATGAGAGAAACTTCAGGCCAAAGCCGTTACGTTTAATAGTGCACTAAGTTTTCATGCAGTCTCTGTTGAGTGTGTGCCATGGGGGGCTAAAAGCATAACCTAGAATGTCCTTCAATGTCAGCAGCTCCCAGGTGAAATTTCACACACAAGAGCCCTGTCTGGGTTGAAACTCAGGTCCCTCGTGCTGTGAAGCACTGGTCCTAGCATCAAGCCACAATTCTTTAAAAAAAAATCCAAATTTTTCCAAAATTAATTCCATCCATTTTCTTCTGTTTATCTGGAGCCTGGTCTTGGGGGCAGCAGCCTAAGCAGAGAAGCCCAGAACTCCCTCCTGCTGGCCACCTCCTCCAGCTTGTCTGGTAAAACACCAAGGCATCCTCCTGGTGGGACATGCCTGGTAGACCTCGCACAGGAGGCATCTTGGTCAGATACCCGAAACACCTCAACTGATAAAGGCATCAGAGCCACATCATTTGCGTAAAACAGAGACGAGATTCACACACTGTCCAAGTGGAAGCCTTCCGTCACTTGGCTATGCCAAGAAATTCTGTCTATGACAATTATGACCAGAATTGGTGACAAAGGACAGCCCCGGCTGAGTCCAGCATCCACTGAGAATGAATCAGACTTATTGCCGGCTATACAGACCTAGTTCTTGCAACGGTTGTATAAGGATAGAATGGCATGTAGCAACGGGCCAGACACCCTATACTCCGTGAGCACCCATCACTCTGAGGGACGCAGTCTCCAAGTCCACAAAACACACGTAAACTAGTTGGGCACACTCCCATGCCACATGAAGTATCCTCAAGAGGGTAAAGAGCTGGTCTGTACCGTACTATAGACATACAACTTCACCGAAGTGAAGTCGGTGCTCTTACGGAAGAACAATTTCTGAATTTGCACTGCATGAAGTTCCCACCATGGGAAAAAGGTAACTTCTACAACACATGACCTTTAAAAAATGGTTCTTGGTTTTCTCTCCAGCCCGCTGCGGTGTTCTGAGCTGCTGTTGCACATACATCTCCACAAAACGAGTAACATTAGTGAACCAATACAGGCAGTTAAATGGTGATGGCTCTCATAACCATACTTCATGTCGCACGCAGATTTGCTACCAACTCAACTTAACTTGGTCCACTCAGATGACACAGTTCACTTTTTTGCATCTATTAATATTGTCATTGTTATGGGCTCATTCTAAACAAACTTAACAAAGCTTTAATTGTATATAATCGTTTGGTATAATTAGTTGGGAAATTATAGTTTTGGGGTTGAGACCGAGCTGTTCTCCACTTTTCTTCCAGTTGTTGTACTGTTTCTCCCCATCAGCTGCAGAGGGTAGAGGACAGAGGGCAGGATGATGCCATAGCGCTGTCAGCAAGTTGAATGTTAAAAAGTTAAGAACCACTACTGTGAAAGGGAACTTTTGCTGTTTAATTGTAGGTAATTTTCTACCAGTAAATGGAATATTTACTGTCCTGAAAACGATTTTCCATGTATTCGTGAGAGCGAGAAAAATATAGACTAACAAGCAACACAATGAGTCTAACAACATCTTGTGATGGGGTTGTGTGCATATTGTATGCCTCTTGGATTTCCCACATCATCCTGACAAAGAAAAAACATCATTTCTTTTTTCTCTTGTCTTATGAAGGAATGACTAAAGGATAACAAACTACATTGTCTTCTTTGTGCTACCCACAGATGGGTCCACAGTTATTTGGTTTTTTGGGCATCTCTAAAACACAGAATAGGATGCCATCTTTCAAAAACCAGCTTCTCTTTACAGTACACTCATGTTTCCTGGTACCTTTTTCCAGATGAAATCGTGGGACGTTCTTAAATGGCAAGTTAGTGTAAGAATTTATACACTGAGTATAGCTTGTATACAAAGTCAGTAATGTGCTGATTGCTGTGATAAATTCCTATTTTTATGCAGGTAATTTATGCATTTGATGAGTCAAAGCAAATTAATGACCATATGCCTGCTCTCTCATACACAGACACAGGAGAGCAATCAGCCTTTACACGTTCCTTTGGGCTTTTTTCTCTTTTCCTCATTTTGTACATCAAAGCCATAGTGTTTTACTGAATGCCACCAGAGATGCTCTCTCCATGGGAACACACAACTGCTGCTGTTAAGCATAAAGATAATAGCCCCTTCTTTGCTCACCCATATACTTTGAAAACTAATTAAATCTTCCTTATTAAGGCTTTAGGGCCCTCTCAGGGATTGAGCATGAGTACGAATGTGTATGTGCAGTGTTTGTGTACCATGGAGAGACAGAGATGTAGGAAAAAAATGTGTATTTGTTTTGCCAACTCGATGAGAAAGATTGTAAAGTCTGTGGAAGATGCTGTATAAAGAAAGGAAGGCAGGAATGAGAGCTTCCTACATGAGTAATAACTCCACCTCAGTGATTGCAGTCAGTTGTCAGCCTGTACAGATGTTGCTTAGGGAAAGCAGTCATCAGAATATATCAGTGGCAGCTTGTGAAAATCCTTTCTGCTCTAAACTATAGAATTCAAATAGAAAGTTGGGAATAATATTTCTTTGTTGCTTTCTTTCCTAATTGCCTTTTCACCATTTGATAGTAGGGTATAACTTGAAAAATATTTTCACTTTCACACAAATTATATGTTTCTATCCAGTTGGTCATAATTTACTGCGGGAAAAAGAACTGCTTGTGTAGGTGTTTTTTTTTCTTGCCTCTAATCATCCAGGCAGCTGCTTAAACCCCAAACTGGACAGCAGTTTCCAGCGTTTAATTTGTTTTATTAAGCCATTTGCCTCAGTTAACTAATTTTACCTTGAAGCATCTTGCTCTCCACTTTGCTCAGGAAAAATATAGATTCATTTTCGGTTGTGTACAAAAGCTTTTAGGACATTATTGATGAAGCATGGCATGAAGCTACTGAAACTTAACATTAGACAAACAAAGCAGAAAGATCCCTTACCATATCAACACAAAATCTGTATAACTTCCATTCCCCATACTTAAATTTAGCAAGTAATGCAATGATGCCAGTGAAGAGCAGACATCCTGCACATTTTTACAACCTTTTACTGTGACAACTGGAGCTAAAATGCTGATTCCTTGAATCAGATAGTGCCGCTTTTCGTTAGACCACGCTACTTTCATAGACACAACAATAGTGAAGCAGATCAACCAGTACCCCACTGCCTCTCTGTACTCAGGTAGGCTTCGCATTCACAGGAAGACGCACATATGATCTCCATTCGACCCTCGATTTGCGACCCTCAACGAGACGCTGCGTCCTGCTGGCCTCGAGTGTTTGATGTTAAAATGTTCCTCCTCGGTTTTATAAGAGCCCCCCCTGTTGCATGTCACACTGCACCTTCCACTGGGCTGCATTACATAGCTGTGTGTGTGTGAGTGTCTGTCTGTGTCTGTGTGTACATGTCCCATGTACCCATGCGATGTAGCAGTGTGAGGTGAGAGGGAGCTATTTCTGGAATATGAAATGAGGTCACAGACAGAGGCAGCTAAACTTAAGTGATTTCTGTTGTACCTCAAACACTATATGAGAGCACTTCACAGTGTCCTACACACCACCTTACTACTTGTTACTGCTGATTGCAGATAGTTTTATTTAAAACTGATATTGTCTATGAAGATGCACGTTCAGATGTCATAATAATCTTTGCAAAGCTGAGGAAATCAACAATGGGAAAGGATAAGCCTTGAGGATGTGTAGCAAATCTGCAAGACACACACTCAGACACACATGTGTGTAAACCTCTTCAGGCTATAGGTCAATGAGTGTAATAGAATAATGTAGTTAACCTCTGCTTGAGGTTGTTCCTAACTACAGTCACAAAATACCTTATTGTGTTATCAATTCTGTCTCACTCTGCAATAAACACGTGTTTTATGAGAGAAGAAAAAACAAATAAACAAATTATAAGTACATTCTTGATTCAGCAACAATTATGAAATATAATTATCTTGTTTCTACATGACAAGAATCAGATAAATTGGCTGTTTTCTTTTTTTCATTATAAAATTTACCATCTCTGTTAATTTCTAGCTAATTGTAATGAATTGCAAGTCTTTCTTTATATTAGAAGGAAATGTCCTCTTCTGATATTAATACTAGATTCTTGCAAAATATACAAAGCCAGTGTAAAAGTGTTGACAACTCTATACTCAAGCTACTTGAACTAACTTTAGCTTCACAGGCTGTCAGCAAGAGGTGCTTCACAGCCTGAATCCTTCACATTCAGGGCAGAGTGAAGGACTTTAAACTGACAGTTTCCAAATAAAATCTGCTAGCCATTTATAGATTACACCGATTAAATTATCTTCAATTACATGCCAAGATATTAAGTACAGTGGTAGTTGCTAAGTGGGATAATTTGTCTTTTGTGCAGTCTTTTAGTTTAGTTTCTCTTTATCAGTTAACTTCAACAGAAAAAAGATAAATCAAAGATAAATCACTCATTGCTTTTAAAACACCACCAATACCAGGTGCACTTGCACAGCTTGTAAAACTTTTCAGGGTCCTTGACACAGAGTTTATTCCTAACATTTATTCCCTGGATTCATGTTATCACAATATCTTGTGGCCACAGCACTTTTTGTTGAAGATGGCTTCTATTACCGTTATGCTTGGGGTCCTCATCCTGGTGGAAAATGACTTCCAAATGTTCTTCTGAACATTTGTGAGTCTCTTCATTCTGACAAAATCCTCAATAAAGTTTTTCAGAATTAAAGTCCCAAACTTGCCAGAAACGAGTCTGATCCTTCAGCATTGCCTGCAGACACTCTGTCTTGTAGGCACCTTAGCATATAAACCGTCTTCTGTGAGGGCAGATGTTTCAGATTTTGACTTGTCAGTTCAAAGCACCTGCTGCCATTTTTCACACCCCACTTCTTTTTTCTGTGCATTTCTATGTCATGAGTTTTTTTGCACAGAGAAAGGGAGAAAGAGAAAAGGCTCTTTGGGTGAAAGTCTTTCATTAAAACCACTTCTGACTACTCTTGTGCAAGTTGTTGACGGCTGTGTCAGTCTTTCATCCTTTCTTTTTAAGGCCTCTCAATCTTGTTTATTTCTTTGTGCTTCTGTAGAAAAGCTTTAACCACACATCTGTCTAACACATACCTGTCTCTCTGTAAAGTTTTTGGAATTGCTTCTGTCTCGTTTCTGTGCTTACTCTTTCCGTAGTGTCAAATGCTTCACTGTCCTTTAGCTATTTTTTTCCCTAGCAAAGCCTTTTCTCATTCAATTAATAATGGTTCAGCCTGCATATTTTGTTTTTTAGCATATGCTTCCTATGTCTAGATAACTGTAGATTAATGCAGAGTCTGGCATTTCCTATTGCCAAGCTAATGTATATCCAACAGTCAGAGATAAATGATTGTTTTTGAAAATGACAGAATGACTTTTTCAAACAAAAACTTACAATGCTGGTTGAAAGATTCTCCCTTTGCAAAGTCATCATTTCAGTTACTTTAATTATAATGAGCCGAGCTCCCAGACATTTGTTTATCTTGGCTTGCTGTCAGCTTGTTTTTCTCTTCTTGATGTGAAAAAACTTTCTACTTGTAGTTATGGGGCATCATGTACCTGCAAACTGGTCAGAGTCACACTCAACACTTAAACCAATGTTTGCACAGTTTTATGAGTACTTTATTGCATCACTAAGCATGGCCAAATAAAAATTTGATTCTTAATATTTTTTTTGCAATTAAATGTAAATAATGTATTTTTAGTGTCCGTGCTGAATTTTAATTAAATATGTTAAACTTAAAGTTCAAGTCAGTATAGCATCGCATTCATTTGCCCACTCACATAAAGCAGAGCAGCAATTAATCCTTTTGCTTATACAAAGCTCACTGCTCTTCACCTTGTTGATGCCTTGATGAGTTCCATCACATTAAGTTTTACTGTTGCTGTCTGTATATACGTGTGTGTGTGTGTGTGTGTGTGTGTGTGTGCGCGCGCGCGCGCGCGTTAGGCTCTCTGTTTCTATCTATCAGTATGCACCACGACTAAGCAGCTGCCAAGAGCTTAGCAGGCTGTTGCTAGGCAATGCCATTTAAAATCCATCTTACTCTGTATGTTGGAAGCAGGGTAGCTGCATTTGTCTCTCGGTTTTTGTTGTTAATACCAGAGTGGAAACTGTAGTAGCATGAGACTTTTGGCTTGTTAGTCCTGCACAGTATTTTCTTTGCTAAGTTTTGCTTTGTTTGCAGGAGGCTGGTTTGAACTCAAATGACACCCTAAATGAAGTAAATTATGCAGCTTTCTTGGAAATTGCTAAGTAATGTAATGACTGAGGGTGTTTGTCATTTTGATGATTAGTGTCAAAAGTTGTCATTGTACCACATTCTAGTATTTCTTACCACATATTGTCACAGCACAATGGTGTTATTGCTGTTTTCTGTCGGTTAAAACAACACAGTAGAAATGAGGCTATTCCCAGGTTATAATGTTTCACATTTACTGTCCTCAAAATCCAGTTTTTGATTGGACAGTCTTGAGTAAACTCCATTGCTGTATACTTTTTCACTTTTTTTTTTTAACTTTTTTGTCTATTCTTCATTTAGTATTTGTCTGTAAAGATCACGTGTAATCCGATTTCTATTTGGCTGTACTTAGCACACAGTCATAGGCATAAAAATGTAGGTGATCAGTTTAGTTTAACTGATTTGTGAAAAGCACAATAAACCAGAAGTCTAGTAACTCAGTAAATCCAAATTACTTTATTATTATAGTGCAAGCATCAAGATGTTAACGAGTAGATTTTTATCCAGTATAATTTCTACCCTCTGTCATAGATGTCACAGCTAAAGCTGATTTACAAGCCACTAGTTTTACAATTTTTTTTAAATAAACAAAATTATTGAACAAGTCCAGTGATTGGTTGCATATAATATTTATTTGCTATTTTTGTATCATAAGTTCATCAGTAATTTGGGTAAAGTATTTCAGTTTTGTTATTTTTAAGTCAATTAGACCATGGTGACACTATGGCACCCATTTGATACCCAGGGCAGGGATAGCTCAGTAGGTAAAGTGGTCGCCCCATGATCGGAAGGTCGGCGGTTCGAATCCACTTAACGGCTACCCTGAGGTACCCCTGAGCAAGGTACCGTCCCAACACACTGCTCCCCGGGCGCCTGCTTAGTGGGCTGCCCACTGCTTCACTGAGTGAATGGGTCAAATGCAGAGAAAAACAAGTAATTTCCCCATGGGGATCAATAAAGTATCCATTATTATTATTATTATTATTATCTCTACAAAAATTAACTTTAGCTATCAAACTTCTCTGACCTGACAGGGTGTAATTTCCCCCTCAATCTATCACAGCTAGGGTAAGCTCCAGCCCGTCTGCAACCCTGAAATGGATACGTGAATTTTGCTTCACAGATTGTGATTTTCTTTTGTAATGAAAACCTTGTTTGACATATTGGTGAACAAAACAATTTGGTGGTTGTTATTTGATAAGCTTGTGAAGAAAAAGTCAAATAAGGCAAGACTCAGAAGAAAGCTGACTTTGTAAAGTGTGTGAGGACAAAGATGCAGCCAGACACAGACAGTGAGGATGAAAGAGTGAGTGACAGCAGGCAGACCATGTAGAGGAGTGACACTACCAAAGGATGTACTTTGACTTTGATTGTGTCGTTGTGAGTTACTGCCTGTGTTCATCACCACAGTGGCTAGCAGAATGAGAAATCACAGCCCCTCGGGGCCATGACAACATATCGCTGTCTCACTGTCACTTCGTCTACGTGGACCTGCCCACTCGTTCCCTTCGTTCACCTTTCGTCCGTGTCTTTCGGGGGTTTTTCCTGTTGCTGTCAGTCTTTCAGTCTCTCTTATTGTCAGCTGGTCAATAAGTTGGAGGACTGCTACATCTGAATCATTGCAACTGGAGATTCCCACAGTGATTGCATCAACAGGGTTATTTCCTTCCTTCAGAGTGGGTTAATAGTATTATATAATTGTTTTCAAAGGCTACAGAGAACTCTACTAGTACCAGTACTATTTGCCCTCATTAAAACTTGTCTGTGAAAGAGTTCTTTATTTGTTATATATTTTTACTATATAGAAATCAGACACACAAAAGCAGAATGCATAATCATAAACACAGGATTTAAAAAATAATAATAAAATTAATTGCAAATAGGTAAACCAGATCATAAGTAGTTACATAATATTTAGGATTAAAAGAACCATCCTAATCTAAGTCTAGATTTTATGAAGGTTTTACAGTTCAACAGTATACTGATTTATCTTCACTCTTCATCAATAAAAAATATCTATATTTTTGGCTAGTAGACATTCTAATCTGCAGCAGGTCTACTCAAAAAGACAACATGCTCTGGATTAGGCACAAAAACATGTTAGGCAAGGTGTGAATTTGGAGGATGAATGTATGATGGGTTAGAAGATAGACCAGCTGCTGAAATCATGTATTCTAATATGGGTGAAAAGTAGCATAAACAACGAATTTTTTATGATTGGATCAATTTGATTAGCGAGTGATTTAGATGGTGTGAAAGCAGATTAAATGGTAAGGTTTCTTCACACAAAACAACACAAAATGTTTTAGGGTTGATAGACTATGAAAGAGAGACTACATATAGCTACGTGGTTACAGTCTGCAATGTACTAGGTGAGATTGTCTGCATACAACAAAATTGTACGGTACAATTACCCTGTTGTAAAAACACATTTGAGAGTGGATTTATAATCATATAAATATGAGATAAGACTAATACTGACCTAAAATATGGAAATTAAATTGTCTATCCTTATTATTTTAAAGTTTTTTTTTTAATCTTTTGGTTTTTTGTGTTTTGTTTTTTAAAGTTATAATGAAATAAATAGTTAGGTAAATTATACCCTATAAATAAAGGGACAGTAGGTCATTTCACCAAAGAAAGAAGAAGGGAGTCTTTCCTTGGCACTGTAATGTCGTTATTATCAAAACAAAAAGAGAAATTTGAAATGCACCCACACACACTGTTAAAATGTCTTGTAGCCATGTGTTAGTCCTTGGAGTTATGAAAGGCAGAAATGTGGAACAAAAGCGTATGATTGGTTGGACTGAGGTGGAGGGAGAAGCAGAAGGGCCGATAAGATTAAATGAAATGAACAGAAAAGGAAAAAAAGAGAGAGATGAAGAAGAAGTTGGCCAGGTTAGCTTAGTCATTCAGCTTTAGGGAATTGAGTAGATGGAAGAATGAGTGGATGGACAGAGGAAAGGGACAAAGGTGGATAGGTAACAGTGGTGCCTCTGAGCTTTTGAGGTTGAGGGAGAGAAGGGTCATTGGTGTGATCAGTTGGTCAGCCTCCTGCCAACTCACCACCCCTCTGGAGGCCAATTAGAGAGAAGGTGGATAGAGCCTGAAATAGTGTAAGACTCCCCACAAGCACATACACACACAAGAAAACAGAGCTGACACTGGGTTCATACAATAATGGAATCTCTCAAGCACACTACCTCAGATACACACACATATTAGTGTCGGTACAGGCTCAATATTCAATTCAATTGAAATTTTTTGAGTTCAGTTTTATTTCTAAAGCGCCAAATCACAGCAACAGGTGACTCAAATGTTTTATATCATAAGGTAAAGACCTTATAATATGCAATTAGGGTATTTATAAAATAAGTCTTGCCATGCATTTAATGTCATGTTTTTGTTAACTGTCAGTTTTTATTTAAACGTTTTATTACCAATATAGGATGAAGAAGCTGTGATCAATATGACATTATTACAAATTAAACAGCATGATGACTCAGTTGTTAACTAGCAGGATGGGTGTGGTTTGTATTCACTTCCTGTTTAAAGAAAAGCTAAAAAAAAAGAAAAAAAAAGCAATAATAATAATAACTGACTTCACTCATTGGTGCATAATTGTCTGCAGAAGAATCTGATGCCATGAAATAAGAAGAATGGACATTTCTCTCCTGGTATTGAGTAACCCCATTAAAACTAATCTCATTTCAGTAAAACTATATATTTTAACCTCACAGGAACATCACAGAAAAACCTGTTACTACTCTTCAATATTTTGTTGTTGTGTTCTTTTCAACTAATGTGGCAAGAATTTAACAGCCTGTGTAGTGAGGTTGAAAAAGCAAAATCAATGCTAAATGTCTGAAAGATAGAAATAAAGAAGGAAGAAAGTGTTGATTTTGGACCCTATCCTTAAAATAATTACCCCTTGGACATTAGACATTGAAAGTCACATTTTTCACATTTTTCATTTTAATTTTTTGAATAGTACTGATGGTTTGAAGGTGCTATTTTTTGTTATGATCAATGCATTTAATGAAAACAATCTTTCTTTAATAAAGTTTATTGCATTCAAATTAAAATATAAAATCAAACTGGTGTAACTTCAGGACCATGGACAGCGCACACCATTTTCACTGTGATCTCTTGAGCTGGGCTCTAACAGAAGAATCCTTTTAGTGGTGGAGACAAATTCCGCTCCCTTCACTTTGAGAATATGTGAGATACAGATTACAGATACACAAGACTCCCCCACAAATCTGCAAATCCTTTTTACTTTTTTTAGCTGAATAAATCCAGCATAGAACAATTGTGGCAGTACTTTAAACAACACCAGTCACAGAGTATAGCTACAGTACAACACTGTGCTTGTTCTTTTGCAAATGGATAGAACTTGGTCCCTGTATGGGTTATTTAGCCTGTCACAACCAGTCACTAAAGTTTACATGCACTGCCACTATCTTTGAAGGTGAAGTTGGAGTTGGTGAGGGTGCTCAACCATTCAAGTTCAAAGTCCAACTTAACAAGGCGTTAGAGTTGAAAAGGTCTTCCAATTTCAAATGGAATGCACCAAAACATTTATATTACATTGATTAAATGAAATACTGTATTACACTGCCATGGAGTTGACTGCCATATAAAACACAGTGTCGCCATGTATCTGACTTGGTATGCTAAACACTTAAGAGTTGCATGTCTTAACATTGTTTTAAAAGAAATGTGGACAGGGAAGACATCATAGAGGACATGAAGTAGATGTTTACTAACAAAAAAACACAAAAAACAAGGAATACATATTGAATCATAATACTATATTACACAAAAAGAAATTTGTGATGCTCAAATCAAAATTAACACCAGCATGCGAAATTGTGGGTTCAGAGTAGTCATCTCCACGAGTGCATGTGTATAATATGAATAGATATCAGGTTTGCACCTCTACCTGCTGCTGTAAACATAAAACCGATGCCGAGAACAAAGTTGTGTGTGTTTGTGTGTGTATGTGTGTATATATTGAGAGCACATGTACCTGTGTGTAAGTCTGAGTCTGATCCACACTATGACCTTGAGTTCATCCCTACCATAACCACCCCTGCAGTGCTGGAAAAGAGGTTCTTTTGAAGTACGAAAATCTCAGAAAGGACACACACATATTGGCGAATAACAATCATATACCTTCTAAAGTTCAGCCTGAAACTTTGATAGCGTTACTTTCTTTTTACACACACTCAAACACACACATGCACAAACAGAGATACTCTCCCTGAATGTCAACAAATCTATCTGGCTACAGGCATGATTATCTACTGGTGAGCCAATCAGTGCTCACCATTTACACTGGGTCTTGTCCAGTAGGTGCTGCAGTTGCAGGTCCTAATGAGAGCCGATCATATTCTGGATACAGTGTTGTTTGCATTAAGCCTAATGAGGAGGGGAGGACTAGTTCATTGTCAGTACGCATGGGTTACACAGAATGACCTTAAACAAACCTCCAGCTGTAATTACAGCCAAAGTCAGTTAATCCTACAGAGGTTCCCGCAGCCCCACTCTTCAACCCCACTCACCCCACACAGAGATATAGCTATTCTGAAACAGCAGCACACCATCTCAGCTGACACTGAGCCTGAAGCGTTACGTCCCTGCTATAGGAATTAATTAAATTCCTGCTCTTCCCTGCTCTTTGAAGTGTTTTATATATAGATTCTTGTCCTTATTGAATCTAGGAATTAACAGCTAAATGCACATTTATTACTTTCAGTTAACCCGAATATTCAAATTCAAATTCAAATTTTATTTGTCACACACACACAACCATACACAGTATGACATGGGGGTGTAATGCTTGTAGCTGTACAATGCCCGACCATTAAATGACAGAAGAAAAGTTTTACAATATTTACAATTTACTACAAAAATTTACAAATTAACTTAGGAATTTACAGTAAAGAATGTGCAAATAGCAGAAGAGATTATAAAGATAAGGATTATAAATTATAGGAATTATAGGATTATAGGAAATGTGTGGTGGTGCGTGTGGTGACGTGTGTGAGAGTCCAGTCTTACACCTGGTTCAGGCCCCGAATAGCCTGGGGGAAGAAGCTCCTCTTCATTCTCTCTGTTTTGGCCTTAAGGGAGCGGAAGCGCTTCCCAGACCTCAACAGTGAGAAGAGTCCATTGTTGGGATGGGAGAGGTCCATCATAATCTTCCTAGCTTTGGACTTGCACCGCTTGGTGTAGATGGACAGCAGGTCAGGGAGCTCTGATTGAATGATGCGTTCTGCCGAGCGCACCACCCTTTGCAGATCTCGTCTGTCCTGCTTGGTGCTGTTCCCAAACCAGGTGCAGATGTTTGACGTCAGGACGCTCTCGATGGTGCAGGAGTAGAAGTTCTTGAGCACCTTCAGTGGCAGATGGAAGTCTCTAAGTCTTCTGAGGAAGAAGAGACGCTGACGGGCTTTCTTAACCAGGGTGTTGATGTGACAGGACCATGACAGGTCCTGAATATTGCAGAGGCAACCTGCTCATTGCATTTCACGTGTTAATTCCATCCAAATATATGTCAACATTTTACGTGACAATTAAGGTTTCCAAGCTCTGTAGCTTCTCCACCTCTGTGTTTGGAAGTTAGTAAGTCTTATGTCAGACGATCCAGTTTAGCAAAACTTTGAACTGTTTGCTGCTGATTACAGGAGTTTGTGTTTTTTTGTGAAAAGCAACAATCAAAATTTCAATTAGATGCTTTATGAAAAGGACTACAGGGATAAAATACAATATTACAAAAGTTGTTCATCTGCTTTCTCTTACTCCTGGTTCCACAAGCTCCGTTTTTTCCTATCACACAGCTAACAGCAGTGGAGAGGCTTACAAGCATATTTCAAGTACCAATTTGACCAGTAGGTTTCCACTTTCTGAAGCTTGCTGTTATGTAACATCACCATTTATCAGATATGTGTTGCAACTATAATGTACTATGGTGCCATAATGTAACAACTGCACACAGCTGATACTTTAAATAGAGCATACACTTCATAATCACTACATAAACTTTACAATGATTCTTTTGTTGCCGTGTCTTCCTCCCTTTGTGGGTGACACAATAGTAACTTGTGTTGGTGCATCGTGTCGTAGTGTGGTACTTCTCTTGACTCCATCTGACTCCATATGATGTGCCCCCTTTTTATATTCTCTACAAGATCGCATGCTAAGCAAAGTCAAACACAATTCCAAGGAGGATAAGATAATCGTATTGACACGTCTCCATCAATCATGGTTTTATCAAGCAACACACTCTATACATTACAGTATTTTATCTTTTCTGTTCACCATTTTCTGGAAGCATGAGGATAGAATGTTTTCCTGCTGCTGAAAAGATCACACAGTCTTTCTAAAATAGCCTTGATGAAAGATGTCCCCGCTTGCGGTCTATCTTCTAGTCCCCAGAGGCTTGTACTAGCTTTGTGGGTAGTGGTGATGGTGGGGATGGGTGTTTACAATCCTGATTGACTGAGGGCTTTCACAATTATTCTATTTTTAAACCAACAGCTTTTCTTTTTTTAAAGCTCAGCAATCCCACTGAGATCTAAGAACAGGTACAGATAGCTATCTCCAGTGATAAAGATTGAATTTAGTCTCGCCAGTGAATTAAGATGTGACAAAGACTGCACAGAAAAAGTGCAAGTACAGAGATGGGTGGAAAATAGAGGAAAGGGGTTGGGTTTTGCCTCAACTCAAGTATATGATCAAGTATACTTATTTGCTTGCATTTGTAAAGAAATGCCAAATACAAGGTGCAGGAAATACCACAGTAAGCTTCAGTATTTAGACCTCAACTTATCTTTGTAACTCAATGAAGGAATGGGGCACCATTCTTCCAAAAGATATTCTCCTTTGGTATGAAGATGATGGTGGTGGAGGGTTCTTTGTGATATATCTGTCTAGAATTTTCCATCTGTGTTCATTTTAGTTAATATTCTGCCACTTTAAAAGCCATAGTGTCAGATTCACATCATTTTCATACTCCTGAAACAGTTCACTGACCCCTTTTTTCTGTACAGATAGGGGCTTATCAGGGTAGAAATGTTTTATCATGGGATAAAAGAGATCAAAGTAAGTTGAGGTCCATAAGTATTTTATACTGAGGATTGGATATTATTAATAATGGCTGCATTTCCTAAACAGTTAATGTTATACTTTAATTAAAGTAATTTCTATCACATCTTAGTTATTTGACTCAAACTCCACTCTGGTGGTTTACAGAGGAAAAATTGTCCCAAATCTTTGGGACCAAATTATAGTATAATGCATTCAATGACCTTGCACTATAATAAAAATGGCATTTCAGACACCCTATAGATTCAGATTCACCCTATAGCTGTCAGCGATCATGCTCCTGTATCTTTAACACTAATGCACAAGAATAATACTACGCCAAGTAAAAACTGGAGATTTAATACATCACTGCTTAAAGATGAAGACTTTATTAAATATTTTAAAAAAGAGTGGACTTCATATTTAGACTACAATGACACTCCCGGAACTTCAGCATCTGTTCTATGGGAAGCAGAGAAAGCTGTGATGAGAGGTAAAATAATTTTTCTCATCACATAAAAAGAAAGAAGAAAACAAAGATATTCAGGAATTAGAAAAAACCATTAAATCACTTGAAGAAGCCTATGCGTCCCACCAAGATCAGGAAACATTGAACAAAATACGCAAAACAAAACTAGAGTTAAATGAGATAATTGATAAAAAAAATAAAATTCTTAGTACAAAGACTATGCTTACAAAATTATGAACATGGTAATAAATCCGGTCAATTTCTAGCAAACCAGCTAAAAATAAATAAAGAAAACACAACTATATGTGCTGTTCAAGATTCATCTGGGAACACAATATATGACCCGAAACAAATAAACAACATTTTCAGGGATTTCTATAAAAGATTGTATTCACCACAAATAAACCCGTCTAAAAAGGAAATTGATCAGTTTTTAGACAACATAACTCTTCCAAAATTATTAGACACTCAAGCAATGGCACTGGATTCGCCACTGACATCAGGTGAACTCCAGGAAGCCCTGATAAGTATGCCCAATAATAAGACTCCAGGTCCAGACGGCTTTCCTGCACAATTCTACAAAGAATTCTGGACGATTCTAGCACCAGATTTTACAGAACGTTGTTGGAAATCAAAGAAAAGGGCAGACTTCCATCAAATATGAATTCTGCAAACATTAATCTCCTGCTAAAATCAGACAAAGACCCTGTATATCCCGCAAGCTATCGTCCAATATCCCTTATAAATGTAGACCTTAAAAATATTCTGCAAAGCTCTCTCAAAGAGACTGGAGAAAATAACCCCCCTCTTAATTCATCCTGACCAAACTGGTTTCATAAAAGGTAGGCACTCATCAACAAATACACGTAGATTACTTAATTTGATAGACTACTCATACAGTAAAAACCTTGAAACTACAATATTTTCTTTAGATGCAGAAAAAGCATTTGACAGAGTTAACTGGAAATTTCTATTTGCAACTTTACACAAAAATGGCTGTATTTCCTAAACAGTTAATGTTATACTTTAATTAAAGTAATTTCTGTCACATCTTAGTTATTTGACTCAAACTCCACTCTGGTGGTTTACAGAGGAAAAATTTGAACCTCCCCCCAAAACTTTCATGTCCCAAATCTTAGGGACCAAATTATAGTATAATGCATTCGATGACCTTGCACTATAATAAAAATGAACTCAAAGCTTACAAAACAGCTGAATCGTTTCCAATGTTAGTTAAGGGCTCATCATTTTTCCTATAATTTGTCACCCTTCAATATATACACTATGACACAGTGCAATGTAAGGTTTGGACTATATCCAGTCATGCAGAAAATTATTAAAGTTTTTTTAAAAAGCACAAAATTTCCTCAGGGCAGCAGCCTAAGGCAGCTCTCATCATCTTAAAAAGAGAAAATCAACCCTAAATTAATATGTTGTAGCATTTTAATTTGTCAATTCCAAGTGCATAACAAATGTCATGTTGTTGTAAAAGCCTGTAGCTCCAAATGATTCTAAGCATCAAACTTCCAGCTAAGACTCATCGTGGTGTTATTGTTGCCAGATAACAAACTCGACACAAGCAAAGTACTGATCAGCTGATGACATGAACATTACTTACATTTGACATCACCAGGGCTCTCTGTCACTGTCTAAATGTAAATGGTAACATGCACTTACAATGTTTTTTTCCCCTTCTCTCTCTTTGCCCCCCAGTGGCCAGCAGGCCTTCCTATTGGAGAACGTGCCCTGTAACAGCAACACTTGCCACAGTGTTGGACGAATGTTCCACATCCACTGGGACCAGTCAGATTTAGGAGCCATTCAAAATGCCGTCAGGGCAACTTTCTTTGACATCTATGAGGACGTGAGTAGTTAAATTTTGTGTTGATTTTCAGTTCTGTCCAGTAGTATTTCATAAATCATTCTCTGTACCATTTCTTACGCCTTTTTAAAAACTCATTTCTATGGATACTATTCTTAATAATTTTTTTGTGTTTTGACTACATTTCCATAGCCAAAGATTATCTTGGTCTAGTGGAACTACAGTTCTTTAGCCAGCTGATTTTCTTTTAAATATAGCCTATTTTAAATATACATAAAAAGCCATGTGCAGCATATTTAATCATTTAACCTTGTTATTTTATTTTGTTGTTATTTATACATTAGGAGACTCACAGGAGCCTTGTATGCAGCTTGCAATATTTGTACTTTTGAAAATTTAACTATAATAACAACTATAACAACTCCCACTGCAATATTAGATTTGCTTTTATGATGAGGGAAGCGTCATCCACCTTTGTGTAAGTAGATCCAATGCTCCTGACAAGTTAATCTTACCTGAACTCTTACATGCAAACTCTGAGAATATCAGACAAGTTAGGCTCATATCTTTTTTAGCAAAAAGCACCCACACTCATCACCTCTCCTAGTTTAAGAGCTGACATCAAGTGAATAAATGTCAACATTAGATTAGTTAGACCTACCATTCTCTGTTAGATTGTTAGAGTCAAAGCATTAACTAGTCAGATTTCCCTGCTGTCAAAAACAATATTGCTCTTTCTGAACTCATATTAATTAATTAATTAATTACTTCATACTGGTAGGCTATTAGTATAGTACTTTTTTCTTTATGAATGCAGCATTAACAACTGTCACAAGTCAACTATGCAGTCATCCAGCTGACCCTCAGAATACAGCTCTGGGTCATTTGTCTCCGCTCACAGTCTTTCCACTTTTGTCTTATTTTGTTAGATATACCAATAAACTGAAATCATTTTGTGAAAAATCCTACGTAAAGAAATCCTTGCCAAATGGAGCAGAGGAATGCATATCAGAGAGTGTGCAAACTAGGATATCTCTAATGCAGAAAAGTGGATTATGTGTAAAGCTTTTTTGACACGCGCATTAACAGAATTGTTTACATTAATCGGTTTTCTTTTATATTCTGAAGCAATAACTCCTGATTTAGACTGAGAATATGAGTATTTGGTTCAGTGCTTCATTGTTGTTATTAAAATATTTATAAGCACATGGGGTAGCGTGTGCATGAGTGTGCTTTTTTTTTCCCCCCTTTTTTTCTGAGCTACTGTATTTATTTGTGTGTGCGTGTGTGTGTGCGCGCGCATGAGTGCTCTGTGTGTTTTTGGTTTTTTTGCTCTCCCTCATTGTTGCAGTGTTATTCTTCACTTTGTGCATTTTTATTTTGGAATTTGATTCATTGTGGGAGTGGGTGCAATAGATGCAGGACCTGGCAATACACCACTATAGAGGAAGAGTAGATAAAACAAGATGAGCTATACTTTAATTTTCCCAAACGTTGGGAAATGATTTGTTAGGTTTTGCTCTCATTAAGTGTGTTAAGTGTGTTGCTCTGTGATATTAAGCATTTAATTAATGCTGCAAATGGGCCTTGCTAGAAAACATCTACACATACTCTCTTACACACTACTTTTGTCAAAATCCTTCTTTGTGTGTGTCATAGACTTTGATTCCAGCACTCACCCCCAGTCTCTTAATGAGAGACTACATATAGTACAGAAGCTGTATTGCGATCTACTGTATGTTCTTGTCTTATCAGAATTAATTACTACTGCTAATGTGGCCTGTCTATTAAATTCAACTCTCCCGCTTTCAGTGCTTGGCTCTCTCACTCGCCCCTGAGAGAGAATTTATAAATGAGACCGAGAGAAAGAGAGACTTAGTGAGGAAAGGAGAAAGACAGCGGAATAGAGATGATGCGATAATTCTGGATGAGACATCCAGTATGTCAGAGGGATAAAAATGTACATCAGAAGAAGCACCATGCCATGCTCTCATTGTCCCTTATCTATGTGTCTGTCTTCATTTGCAGGGTATTTTAGACATGCTGGTTCAGAGCAAGGCAGAGGGCAAACAGGACTTGAGAATTCACGCTTTGAAGAACAATTTCGAAGCCGATGCCTACTTCGTTAAAGTGATGGGTAAGGGACTGATTTGCCAAGTATGCTCCCTTTCTCACTACTCTCCCCATGCTGAAACCAGTCCCTTGAAGGGGCAACATGAAGGAAGAACATTTATTTCCATTCCCAAGCTGTCCTCACCAGATAACATACACATACTGAAATTTGAATATATTATCATTTAGTCCTTTTTTTCTTGTTTTCTTTCTGTAACAGCCCCTCCTAGACCAATTAGGAACATTAAACATGAGCAAGTCTTTTCCCCAACCTCGAAAGCAGATGGTCATGACTATTATCTGTCATATTTTGATTTCTAGCCTGGAGCTACTCAGTTGGTGGTGAAAAAGGGATCTCTCTGAGCTTTTTGTTCAATTTCATCTTAAATTAAACTGGCCACTGTCCGCACAAAAAGATCTGCTGTAGTAAATGCACCTTCTCCCAAAAGGCCATTTCGAATCTAGTCTCCTTGTACAGCACATAAGGCACTCTATTGCACTCTATTGCCTCTCAAAACATAAAACCACACTTCTCCTAGTCTATGTTGGTGCCATTAATGAATCAATGGCAGTTGAGATGAGAGGAAGAGGAGTAATTGGTTTTTTTGTGAAACATATATTCTTCTTCTTCCTAGCGGTTTATATCCCGCGACACAGGGTCTGCTATCTTGCATGCCTTCCTCCACTTCTTTCTATCAAGGGCGTCTTCTGGTGTAATATTCACAGCCTTCATATCATCCTTGATTCGGTCCATCCAGCACTTTTTTTGGTCTTCCTTGTGGCCTAGACCCAGAAGCCACCTCAGCATCTTCATCTCCATGGTGTGAAGAGCTTGTTCATGTTTGGTCGTCGCTGGCCAGCACTCTGACCCGTAGAGTGCCACTGGGCGCACAATTGACCTTAGGATAGATTGGCATTCTCTTGTCACATAAGACTCCACTCACCTGATGCCACTTCCTCCACGCTGTGTTGACACGGAGTCTGGCGTCTGGTAGACTTTCGCAGTCCGAGATGACAAGGGACCCGAGGTACTTGAATTGGGCAACTTTAGTCAGCGGCTCGCCGTCGATAGTGATGGTGCTGTTGGTCTGGGGGCTGCATTCAAGGTACTCAGTCTTCTTGATGTTCAGGCGCATGCCGTTTTCGAAGAGCCAGTCTTTCCATGCTTGTGTTTGGGTTTGCAGGGCTAGGCAGTTTTCTGTTTCTGATAGGCACACATCATCTGCATACAGGAGGCTCCATGGATGTGGTGATTGCAGATCAGCCGTTGCGGTGTCCATACAGAGAGTGAACAGCAGGGGCGAGAGGGCCGAGCCCTGGTGGATGCCAACGGTAATCGGGAAGGCTGGTGATGTTCCCGCTGAACATCGGACCTCGCTTGTGACGTTACGGTAGAGCAGCTGAGTCCATTTCACATAGGCTTCCGGGGCACCATGAGTTCGTAATGATCGCCAAATCAGCTTGTGGGGGACCCTATCGAATGCCTTTTCCAGATCCAGAAAGACCATGTGCACCGTCTTGTTCTTTTCCCGGTGCTTTTCCATCAGCAAACGGGCGTGTATGGCATCAATAGATCCACAGCCCTTAACAAAGCCGCATTGATTCGGGGTGATTGTGACCAGTTGACGGATCAGATTTTCCAGGACACGTTCGAAGATCTTCATTGCATGGCAGAGTAGACAAATTGGTCGATAGTTGGTGCACTCTGTGACGTCTCCCTTGCCCTTCCAGTTGGGCACTGTGATGCTCTATGTCCAAGCTCGGGGGGCTTTGTCTTCGACCGTGATATGGTTGAAGAGTGCTGCAAGGAATGTTGTACCGCAGTTGCCCATCATCTTCCAAATTTCAGCTGGGATGTCGTCCGGTCCTGTGGCTTTTCCGTTTTTCATTTTCTTCAACGCGTTTTGGACGTCGGCAGTGGTGATTGGTGTGACAGGCCCTGCGACTGGGTCTGCGGGCGGGATAGGCGGATGTGTAAATTCTTCATTGCTGATTCCAGCGAAGTAATCTGACCAGTGCTGAAGGATGTCTCGGGGGTCTCGCAGAACCTGCCCATTGGCTCCTTTGATTTAGACAACATGGTTTGTATCAAAGTCCTACTTCACGCGGTGGCGGGCTTTGGCAAGTCGGTAGATGTTATTGGTCACTTCTGGGGTTTGGAGCTGGTCATAAAAATCTTGGTAGTGTCGTCTTTTCGCGGAGGCCACTGCCCTCTTTGTTGCTGATTTCAGCGAGCGGTATCGGGTGAGATCTTCATGCGCTCGCGATCGCCACCAAGTCTTATAGGCCAGCTTCTTCACTTTTATTGCTTTTTGTACCTCCTCATTCCACCACCAGACCTGTTTCTCAATGTATTTTTCACCCGGTTTTGTTGAACCAACGGTGTCCTCCGCAATGTTGTGGATGCGCTGTATGATCCTGTCCAACGTGTCCCAAAATTAATTTTTTGTTTCATCGCTGCATCCAGTCTGTGGTGCATAGCAGGTCACAACATTAACGTCAGCTGTTCCTAGTTCGATTCTGATAGACATTAATCAATCAGATGTTCGCTCAATCTTATACGGGGATTGGAGCAGGTGTTTGCTGAGTGCGATGGCCACTCCATTCTTAGTGGCTCTCTCTCCGCAGTAGAAGAGCTTATATCCCTCTCCATTCTCCGCCGCTTTGCTTCCGGTCCATTTGCATTCTTGAACACAGGCTATGTCGATGTTCCTCTTCTTGAGTACCTGGGCCAGCTCTCGGCTGCATCCAGTCAGAGTTCCAATGTCGATTGTTCCGAATCGTAGATGAGCTGGCTTCTTTTGGTAGAAGTTTCTGGCTGGCATGTCTATAAGATGCGACAAACTGGTGATTGGATTTTGCCGGCCGAAGCATATATTATACCTGATATTTTTTTGTACAGTAGAGTGAGTTTGACTTGTCTGTTGGGTCACATTTCAGTGGAAGTACACGTAGATATTTCAACACAAAGACTTCATTAAAGTGTGTGAGGTACACAAAATGAATTAAGTTATATACACAAGGACAGAGCTAGTACATTATCCATCATACATGCATAAAACCTCATATACCAAAGCCACTGGCCATCTTTTATCCATTAGAAAAGTCATTATCAGGTTCCTGTTTACTTCAAGACAAACCCCCAAATTATCAACTGTCACATAAATCAAAAGGCATTTAATATTTAAATAATCATCAGTTCTATTTATTCCCATGGTGTTGAGGGTGTATATCATAAAGATTTCTCTCCAGGCCAGCTTCTTTAAAGCATCACCTCTTTTAATAGTCAGCATGACCTTCTCAGTCAGAGAGAATTTTAATGAAGAGGTTGAAGAGGCTGATTTGCTTTCATGCCATATTTCCAATTGTATGCAATAATTATGCAGTAAATTACATTTTTTTTCTATTTACTGTGCATTTGTTTCTTTTTTACAGCAAAGATTTAAAAATCAAGCCAAGAATGTGTGATTCAGGTTGTAAATGAACTGATTTACCACCAAAATTTAGTATCATCAGGTAAAGTTATTAACCCAAAGTTAAAGCAATGGGTATGGGTGTAGTGTATTGTTTTAGGGAGTCAATAGCCTGATACAGTTATTGCTTGTCTTTTTCTACTTTTTCATTACCCAATTATCCTGTCATTTTCCACTTTTGATAGTCAGGCAAAGCTGTCAGAGATCCTCGAAAAAATACCTTCTATTCTTTTATGCAAGGAAGACAATTAAATGTTCACTAAGTCTGAAGAAACGGCACACACTTTTTGTCCAAGAGTGCTGTAAAACTTGTATTCAAATGTCTCACTACAAGCAGCTTTGGCTTCAGTATCTGTTCAGAAATAGTTTCATGTATTTTTGGCTCACTTTTTTTTTTTTTTTAAGTTAATAGATTTTATTTCTTTCATTTTTTTATTGCAGCAGTGTTTGAGTAAAAATCAAGATGTGTTCTTTTGAAGTCAAAATGTTTGTACAGCATTAGTACCTGGTGACATTTGAGAAAAGTAAAAATAGTTCCACTCTGGGGTGGGCCTGTGCACAATTTAATCTGTCACTCTGCTCTGCTCATTAGCACGAAAAGGAGCGCTGCTCATCCCTTTCTGTTTCTGCACAGTTGGTGAACAGTTGTTGTTTTGTCTATTGGGAGGGGAGGGACTACACCTCCTCTTCTGCTTTCTGAATCACACACAAAAAACGACACACAGTGGTACTAGCACTTACTAACACTTAAATTATGCCTCAGAATCAATATTGTTTTAAAGGGATTACATACAAAACAAGTTAACCTCTCCTGAGGTGCACTGTATACCAATGATGCCTTTCACTTGTCATTGATTCAATGAAGACATTATACTGTTGACACAGCAGATCAACAATAAAGGCATTTGAGACCTCATTCCACTCAAACAAATTGTTTGTGGTGGTAACAAATGCTCAAATTACATCAAGTTCACAATAGTGGATCAAGTGATTTGAGTCATAAGACTAAATGAAATAAAATTATAGTTTGGATTTAGGAATTTAGTATGTTGGTATCCACCACAGTGGTATAGTGCAAGTACCCTTCACTTGTTAGCCCGTTCAGTTAGACAGTTAAATGTCTTAATACACATCTTTGAATTGAGCCAGCAAACCAATCACTGCTCTCTCCACCACTTGAATGACACAGTAGTCAGAAGGAGGAGTGGCAGAGCAGTGCCATACTTTCATGGAATAATAGGATGTGAGAGGCAGAAGAAGGTTAGTTCCATTGCACCGACCTGTTACAACTGACACTAAAACCCTCTATTTGGTTCAGTTGGTAGCAATACTGTTGTTTCTGGGAACTTGGCAACCTGGTAATGGCAAGGTGTGTTCTGTGACATGTCATGTCAAGGTTAGTTGAAGTAGAAGCAGTGACCTGGATATCAAGTTGTAGCGCTAAGATTTGACCCAGGTGTCTTGTGTCTTTGCTTCCATTTTGCATTTGTGAGACATGTGTTTAAGCTGAAAGGTTGTCCTACTGAAGGTGCAAGTGGTTCCTAGGTACCCACAAGAAGTCTGCGTGGACTTGATATGGACAAGCACTAATGTTTTCATTACATAGGGTTGAATTATTAATCGTTTCTGAAATAAAAAGTGAAATTTAGAATTTTCAAGAGGAGCAGTTGTAATGACTCACCAACACATATTACCAACAATGTCTTTAAATTGCTGTAAAAAGGGAAGTAATTATTCACCAAGTCCCAATTTTGCAAATTGGCATCTGCAGATGTAATCTGCTGCTGATATTAATATTAATTTTTGAAGGTGACCACACTGCAAAAATGACATTTTTGGCAGACAGATTATTATATGTTGAGACTGTCAAGACAAGATTTAACAAATATTTTTATTCAGAAAGAAAACATTTTGTTTCATTATGATGTTCCAAAATATAGACTGTAAAGTGGTGAATCATTTTCTAAATAAATAATTTTTCCAGCTAACTGCTGCTCACACTATATCATTCACAAGCCGTCTCATTACTATGGCTAACACCTGCTTGATTAGTTACCAGTAGCCAGAAATTTAACATTTATATTTCAAGTGCATGATAGTGTTGTTTAAAGCCTATCATCTATAACCCTATAATGCATACTTCATGCATACACACTTTCAGTAGACAAACTCCCAGTGATCCTCTCTGAGCTAGCACTTGGCGACCTTTTAACAGGGAGAAATCTCCATCAGAAGTAGGCTCAAGATTGGACAGCCATCTGCTGCCAGTTAGGGAGTAATGGGAAGGAGAGAGAAGAGCACAAAAAGACAATAAACTGCAACCAATATAAAAATAAACTCTCTGGTTGTTGGGGCTGAGAAAAATGCTGTTTCTGAGCTAGAAATGCCTGCAAAAAAGTACAGAGAGAAAAACAAAGAGGACAAAGAAGAAACTATAAAAGAGAGAAGACAGACGGTTATGGCAATAGGATTCCAGTGCTGTCACACATGAGCTAAATAATGACAGTAGGTTACAGTAGGTAAGTGATGCATTGACATGCACAGTTAAGATGCTGCTCAGTTAGCAGTCCCTAGGAAAGCTTCTGATTGGGGATCTTCATATCATCACCTCAACAAACTTGCTCTGATTTCCTCAGAAAACCTTGATCTTGAGCTGTTTTGGTTATTGATGTAGAAAAAGAAAGTGTCACAATCTCCTGAAGTTGATGGACATTTTAAAACATCTTTAGATTCTGTACAAGCAAAAATGCTGACACATTGACACGCACACTCAACCTTTACACAGTAGTTTGCCACTGATTACAAGCAAGTGGCTTTTATTAGCGATTTCTCTTATTAATGCTGGGTTGTGTAGGAAATGACATGATTCCTTTATCCAATATTTAAAAAAATTAAAAGTGCAACAAGATAGCCGCCAGTCTGTAAACAGACTGCCAAAAATACGTGGCTGTGCTGTAATAATGCAAGGTATTTAATTTATAGACAGTAACAATTCCTGAAATCATTGTCGCAATACTGTTTACAAAAATCCCAATGAAATTAAGTATATTCATCAAATCTTTATCCCTAGATGCACAGAACCCATTTTCCAAATTCAGTGGGCTATAATATATTGGTTGGTTGTAGACTCTGCTTACCAGAAATCCCTGGGCTCCAACACAAGATGAAATTTTGTTCCCACATAAAGTGCACATATTTCAGTTTGTATTCTAGTCAGAGAGGAACTGCTGCTTTTCTGATATTCTTTCTTTCGAACTTGTTGTTTACATGCTCTTCTGCAACATTTTAAGAAGCTGGTTCGCAGGGGTTCTGGGTAATTAGAATGAGAAGGGAGGCAAGGAAATGGCATGAACCTCTGCATGGATTCCCTCCTGTCAATGAAACCCCTTACAGCTAATAGGAAAGAAGCAGCTGGTGACTTTGTGTGCATCAGAGGAGGCACATTGTAATCTAGATTCTCTCCAGGCATAGTCGGCTCAACATCAATAAACATGGTTGTACAAATTGGGAATCTGAAAGACCACTACATTAGGAAGAAATATAGCAAAATACTAAAACTATTATATATTAGGTGGTTTATATATGCCAAAAAAGTGAAAGAGAGTCATTTGTTTTTAGTTTTCTAACAGCTTTTGTGTGTATGCTTGTACGTGTGTGACCTTGACACGTCCCCTTTCCTCGTGCCGTAACAGGAATTCCTTTCGTGCCGCCTCTTTAAACTCTGCCGTCCTTATCGTTATCCATGTCTTGTCTCACTGCAGCACTTCAAACAACACACAAAAAGATACACCCACGCCAAAATTCATGTTTTTTTTCCTCCCCACTGTCAGCTTTCCCGTGTCTCCTCTTCATTCAGCTTCACTTATTACATTTCTGGTTGTAAATATTTCATACATGTTCACTGTGTTGCATTTTCACTCCATCTAGCAGAGTACAGATGAGAGAGCAACAAGCAACCAAAATAAAAATGTATCTGTCAAGTGTTCACACCTTGTCAACATTTCATTCCTCTCCCTTGTGAGTGTGAGCTCAAATTCAGCTTAATAGCCTTGCACATCCTGTGAATCCCCATGAGGATAGAACTGTTTATTTACCATTCTATTCAGGCATCTCTGATAGCACAGCTAATAGTATTACACTGTAGTAAGTGAGGCCTAAAGCGTGCACTTCATATTCAGCCTTGACACTTTGTCAGTTAGTTGTGTGTCTTTGTAGACAGCCTGATACAGTCCTCTGTTCTGTAAGATGAAATCCCATTTTCTCAAGATGACATCCCTCAACCCTCCCATGCGCATTATTGAACAACACCCACTGTAGGATTTACTTTGTGTCCAGCCTGGTATACACTTGCATGTGTGCGCAGTTTCTGAGTGAAAGCTCAGATACCATGAAGTACTTTGACTTTCCAGGCTAAATCCATCACAATTTCCATCACACACACCTTAGACAGCAACCTTGCCTTTCTGCCTGCCAGAATCCTGGACTCTTGCAGGCATGTTCACACTGAGATGACCTGAACCTGTACTGGTTTGACATCTTATGCTTCCAAGCTCCTGACATAGAATAGTCCCCTCAGTAGTGCTTTCCATCAAGACCTGTACCTCTGTTGCTATCGAACCATTTATTATTTACAAGCATGCTATAACTTTGTGAGTAGAGCCACAGAGCAGTGAAAAAGTTAGCAGTAAGGACGCCATTCTGTAATAAATAAAATAAAATTGAAAGCAGAGGGTAAAAATCATATCGGTTCTATGTGTCTTGTTGTTTTGACAGTATTTCAAGGAAGGTTTCTTTTGTATAGTCAGTTGAATTTGGTATGCTCTAAAGTTGCTTTTCAGATTTAGACCCTGAGTATTTTAGTTAATATGAAGGTGAATTGTTGGTAATAGCTTTTATTTAACCCAGCCATATGGAGTGCCTAATGCTGGAGTGCCAGAAACACACACCGCACATGCAGTGTTAGTTTGCAAAAACCAAGCTAAAGTACAATACAAAATTTAAAAAAAAAAAAAAATTATATAAGGATATTATATATATTAAAAAAACACCCAGCACGCCCCTGCGGGCGGTTTATCCTTCAAGCTCGGGTCCTCTACCAGAGGCCTGGGAGCTTGAGGGTCCTGCGGAGTATCTTAGCTGTTCCCAGGACTGCGCTCTTCTGGACAGAGATCTCCGATGTTATTCCCGGGATCTGCTGGAGCCACTCGCCTAGCTTGGGAGTCACCGCACCTAGTGCTCCGATTACCACGGGGACCACCGTTACCTTCACCCTCCACATCCTCTCGAGCTCTTCTCTGAGCCCTTGGTATTTCTCCAGCTTCTCGTGTTCCTTCTTCCTGATATTGCTGTCATTCGGAACCGCTACATCGATCACTACGGCCGTCTTCTTCTGTTTGTCTACCACCACTATGTCCGGTTGGTTAGCCACCACCATTTTGTCCGTCTGTATCTGGAAGTCCCACAGGATCTTAGCTCGGTCATTCTCCACCACCCTTGGGGGCATCTCCCATTTTGACCTCGGGACTTCCAGGTTATACTCGGCACAGATGTTCCTGTACACTATGCCGGCCACTTGGTTATGGCGTTCCATGTATGCCTTGCCTGCTAGCATCTTGCACCCTGCTGTTATGTGCTGGATTGTCTCTGGGGCATCTTTACACAGCCTGCACCTGGGGTCTTGCCTGGTGTGATAGACCCCAGCCTCTATGGATCTTGTACTCAGAGCTTGTTCTTGTGCTGCCATGATTAGTGCCTCTGTGCTGTCTTTCAGTCCAGCTTTGTCCAGCCACTGGTAGGATTTCTGGATATCAGCCACCTCCTCTATCTGCCGGTGGTACATACCGTGCAGGGGCCTGTCCTTCCATGATGGTTCCTCGTTTCCCTCCTCTTTCTTGGGTTTCTGCTGCCTGAGGTATTCACTGAGCACTCGGTCAGTTGGGGCCATCTTCCCAATGTATTCTTGGATGTTCCTTGTCTCATCCTGGACTGTGGTGCTGACACTCACCAGTCCCCGGCCCCCTTCCTTCCGCTTAGCGTACAGCCTCAGGGTGCTGGACTTGGGGTGAAACCCTCCATGCATGGTAAGGAGCTTTCTTGTCTTTATGTCAGTGGCTTCTATCTCCTCCTTTGGCCAGCCTATTACCCCAGCAGGGTACCTGATCACAGGCAGGGCGTACGTGTTGATGGCCCGGATCTTGTTCTTACCATTCAGCTGACTCCTCAGGACTTGCCTGACCCTCTGCAGGTACTTGGTGGTTGCAGCCTTTCTAGCGGCCTCTTCATGGTTCCCATTTGCCTGCGGGATCCCCAGGTACTTGTAACTGTCCTCTATGTCTGCAATGTTGCCTTCTGGTAGTTCAATCCCCTCAGTTCTGACTACCTTCCCTCTCTTTGATACCATCCGACTACACTTCTCCAGTCCGAACGACATTCCAATGTCATTGCTGTATAGCCTGGTAGTGTGGATCAGTGAATCGATGTCTCGTTCACTCTTGGCATACAGCTTGATGTCATCCATGTACAGGAGGTGGCTGACAACTGCTCCGTTCCGTAGTCGGTATCCGTAGCCAGTCTTGTTAATGATCTCACTGAGGGGGTTCAGGCCTATGCAGAACAGCAGTGGGGACAGAGCATCTCCTTGGTAGATCCCGCACTTGATGGTGACTTGTGCTATGGGCTTGGAGTTGGCCTCTAGTGTTGTACGCCACATCCCCATTGAGTTCCTGAAGAAGGCTCTTAGGGTCCCATTGATCTTGTACAATTCTAGGCATTCCAGTATCCAGCTGTGGGGCATTGAGTCATAGGCCTTCTTGTAATCAATCCAGGCAGTGCACAGGTTGGTCAGTCTGGTCTTGCAGTCTCGGCTGATTGTTCTGTCTACCAGTAGCTGGTGTTTTGCGCCTCTGGTATTCTTGCCAGTTCCTTTCTGTGTCCCGCTCATGTATTGACCCATGTGCCTGTTCATCTTAGCCGATATGATGCCTGACAGGAGCTTCCATGTAGTACTGAGGCAGGTTATTGGTCGGTAGTTGGAGGGGACCGGTCCCTTCTTGGGGTCCTTGGGGATCAGGACCGTCCGGCCTTCAGTTAGCCATTCCGGGTGTCTCTCGTTAACTAGCAGCTGGTTCATTTGTGCTGCCAGACGCTCGTGGAGTGCAGTCAGCTTCTTCAGCCAGTAGGCGTGAACCATGTCGGTGCTGTCCAACTCTTCATACTGGAGACCCTTTCTTGGATATCTGCCACTGTGATGGTTACTGGACCCTGTTCAGGGAGGTCGCTGTGGTCTGCCCTCAGATCCTCTAGCCACTGAGCATTGCCGTTATGGGTTGCATCCTTCTCCCATATGCTCTTCCAGTATTGCTCCGTCTCCAGCCTTGGTGGTGCTGTTCTCTTATTGTTCCCTTGCCACTGAGAGTACACCTTTGCTGGTTCTGTGGAGAACAGCTGGTTTATTCTCCTGCCTTCTATCTCTCTGGTGTACCTCCTCAAGCGGCTGGCCAAGGCCGTGAGTCCTTGCTTGGCAGTTTCCAAGGCCTCAGGTATGGACAGCTTGCTGTATTTCTTAGGCACCTTATTTGTCGCACCTTGCTGCAACTCCGTTAGTTGGCTAACCTCCCTCCGTGCTACTTTGATCTTGCCCTCTAGCCTCCTTCTCCATGGAGGGTACTGCCCCTTGTCACTGTTCAACTTGTAGCCAAGCATCTCACTGATCACTGCTGCCGTATTGTAGATCAGCTTGTTAGTGTCGGTAATCGTGGTTGTAGGTATTGCCCGTAGTGCTGCATTAACATCATCTAGCAGACCTTCTGAGGGTACTTCACGTAATCTTGGTAACCGGCTATGTATGTGTGTGTGTGTGTGTGTGTGTGTGTATATATATATATATAATATAAATTCAAATATAAGATGGTAATGAGACATAATATGGCCTGAAGATGACAACACTAACAAAAAGACAGGGTCTGAGTTGGATGTGACAGTTTCTAGATGTGAAGATTTTCAATGGAAGTCACCAGGATGGCCAAGAATAGAAATGAAGGTTAATTTTTGAATGTGGCTACACTGCAAAAATGACATTTTTGGCTGACAGATTGTTGTATGTTGAGACTGTAGTTACCAAGAGTCAAGAACTATTTGTATTTTTTATTCAGAAAGAATATAAATGAATATGAATGAGAATATAAATTGTAAAGTGATTAATCATTTTCTAGATAAATAATTTTTTTTTACCTAACTGCAGTACACACTAAATCATTCACAGGTCTGCTGTCTTGATTAGATACCAACAGGCAGGATATTCAAAATTATATTTAAAGTGCATGATAGTCTTATTTAAAGTATATCATCTTTAATTCTCTAATGCATACTTCATGCATGCACACTTCCACCAGAGAGAAATCTCCAGTGATCCCCTCTCTCTCCAGAAATGATTATATCAGAGGGACATTTCAGGTTGAGCTGCTTGGAGACAAAGTTGGTGTTTTAATTTCAGTAAAAACAGGTTCGCACATGCAAGATGAAATTAAAGGTTTTCAGTATAACACAAAGATGATGGTTAGTTCTGATGTTTGTGTTTTGTGCTTTAGAGAGAAATATATTAATATAGACATAATAACCACCTGAAGATCCACATTTGGCAAGCAATGAATAGAAAAATTACTATATGACACCTGTCTCACAATCTCTGCTACAATTATATGTGTAGTTATGCATCTCAAGGTTGTGTCGGTACTTTTGTGAGCCAGGTGGATCCTGGAAGGTGCTTTATTTGCTGTGATCAGGCATTGCATTATTACCTTTAGTGGTAGAATGCATGTTTTCAAGTTAAAATGAAGTTTGTTAAGATACGCTATTGGATCTGCAATTACCGCGGCTGCTGGCACCAGACTTGCCCTCCAATGGATCCTCGTTAATTGAGAATTACAGAGGAAAAACAGAAATGTTGCAACTCTTTTTCAGCTGCTCTGTAACTGATATTTTCCTCCAGGTCTTTCTGGAGATTTTATTGAGGGTGAAAGCAAACAAGAATGGATCTGACATTGATTATATTTGCAGTCACAGCATGGTACAGATTTCTCAGACACCAACAATGAAGCCAACCACAGAATGTGTAGCAGCAGTTTCGATTCAATTTCAGCCAGTTTGTTATAATTGAACCCATTCATTAGCTTCAGCAGTCTGTGGTTAAAAGTATTGTGCCACCTACACATTACACCTACAGAAGCTGTTTGGACCATGGAAACCAATGGCATGAAGCTCCCAGCACACAGTGTTTGTGATGACATTAATACCAAAGGAGGTTTGGAACACAGTTTGCAGTTAATGATTCAATGGAGCGTGGGCAACTTTTACCTACTATGTACCCCAGCACTTCCCACATCCCTAACTTTATTTGGTCTGCCACTTCATGGCTGAGTTGCTGTGGTTCCTAAACACTCACACTTGCAATATTGCCACTTACAGCTGAATATCTGGGAATATTTAGGAGGGAACATGCTGCGAAGATGGCATCCTATTAGAATACGACACTCTTCAGTGAGCTCTTTAGAATGACCAATTCTTTCACAGAGGCTTGTTAAGGCAGACTGCGTAGCTGGAGGCTTGATTTTATAGACCTGTAACAACATGACTGAAAATACCTGTGCATGTGTTCAGATTTAATAATTTAGGAGAAATTTTAGCATTTTTACCCCCAACAGTGTAAAAGGATTTTTTTTTAAATTTGCACTTATTACAAAACATAGTAAGGACGTGCATGACTGTTAAATCGTATGCAGAGCAAAGTGGATCCACATTAAGCTGTGAAAAAACCGCGTATGCAAAGTGGTTGCTTGGTGGACAGATGGATGGATGATTACTGCTGAGGAGGGAGGAAATGGGAGAAATCATAAACTCCAAAATTAGAAAGAAGGATAAAATCGTGGGTGATGGGAAGGAGGCGGGTATCTCAACATGAGCATCTCAAAGTGTGTGTTCATGTCAGTGTGTGTCTATGTGTATGGAAAAGACATGAAGAGAGAGACTGACAGGCAGAACTGTATGAGTTGATTAGTTTCCTGCTCACTTATTAGGATGCAGATTAGCTGCATTGAGAAACATCTGGGAGCTTTTCTCAGGCTAACATGTTCCTCATTCTCTCCTCACTCTTCACATCCTCTTTCATCATTTCTGTGTGAAATTCAGACCTCTTTTCTCCACTTTCCATATTTTCTCCTTTCTCTTTTTTCTGTTTATCCACCCATTTTTTCCCATTCATTTCCTCCTTCTAACCCCTCTCCAGCCTCTGTTTTCATAGTCTCACCTTCTGCCCTCACTCTGTCAGCACTCTTGTTTCTCTTCTGCAAATGTCTCTTTTACGGTCCTCCAGTTTCCTCTCCACTCTTCTCATCCTGTCAGTCAGAACTGTCTTTTATTCCTTCTTTTCATTCCATTTAAATGGCAATGAGGAGATTTACATGAAGTCTTTAAATGTAACTGTGTCATCCAGAGTAGTATTTGACTGGAGGCAGTATTTCCAGAGTGGTGTGACTACTTTTTCTCTCTCCCTGTCGCCACACAGAGAGTGTGGAAGTCCTGGTCCAATTTTTCTTTAAATCACCCCCTACCAGCTCAGTTGAAGTCTCAGTGACTCTGACCGTAAATTAAGCTTTTAAGCAAGTGAAACAATACTACATATTAAAGTTAATTTATTTATATTTATCATCTGTCTACAATGTTTAATAGAAGCTATTGTAGAACAAATGAAATTACATAAAACACCCAGTGGGTGTTGTATTTTGGTGTAACGGTGTGCCAATAATTTTAGCTGTCTTTGTTCATTTCAAAAAGAATAACATTGGACCTCTACAACCAAATGACCAGCAGCAGTGGGGAAATCAGCTTCAGAAAAAGAAGCATAAATCAATTTCATGTGAACAATGTCTGTTGAGAATGAAGGTAGATGAAAGACAGACCAATTATCACATTATGGGAAGTGGTTTAGATAATGGAAAAAATAATAATAACAAGCAGTACCTCATTTTAAATTGGACTTGGGGGATGTTTGATTCATGAAGTCATGAAGACTAATCCAGTTCCCTGAAAATTATTTTTTCTCAGTGGCTATTGACAGTCTTGGGTTGTGCATTGTCTTTATAAGGTTTATAATTGTCTGTATGAACAAAGAAACTGTCAGTCAGCTTTAAAGACATTAAAAAATTGTTAGTTATCACCAGAGATAGGCAGTAACGCGTTACTTGTAACGCGATTACTTTTTTCAAGTAACGAGTAAAGTAAGGGATTACTATTGCAAAAACGGTAATTAGATTACCATTACTTTCCCGTAGTAACGCTGCGTTACTGCGTTACTAAAACCGTGATTTTTTTTTTGTGAGAATGTCTCACGACAGTGACGTAAGCCAGTGCGACGTTAGTGACAACAGCTGTGTGCAGATCAACAATGGATCACATATCGATTGTGGGAGAGAGTATGAGCGTGCAGCGTTTAAAGCGTGGAAGTACTGACCTTACTTTGAGTTTGATTCCATATTAGCACATTAAAACATTAGCGTCCATCGTGCGTGGGAAGAAAACTTTTTACAGCGAAAAAAACCCCTAAACTTCCAAACAAGCACCGAGTGCGCTACAACGTAATGGGAAACTCACAGAGAAACTCGCGGATTCTTCAACTGACCGCAGCACACCTGCACCAGGGTAAACCTCCGCCTACCGCAGTCCTGCTTTACAGGTGAAAATAGAGCAACAGGACCGCTGAGTCTTTGACTTTATTTATTTTCTGCTGTGTTTTACTTGCATCTATTTGAAAGAGTGAGTGTAAACACAAAAATTATTTTATTTTATGTGCTGGAATGTGCAGAAAATAGGTTTAAATGTTAAACTAATTTATTCAAGTCAGAGAATGTTGCATATAATTAAATTTTTGCTTGATGCATAAAGTTAAAAGATTAAAACTGATAAAACAAGTTAAAAAAAAGAGACTTTTCCATTTGATTACATTTTGTATGATGGATTATGTAGAAAAAGTAGAATTGGGCTGAAAGATCTATCGCTTTATCACCTCTTCAGGTTGTAAATAGTGTTTTTAAAAAGTAACTAAGTAATTAATTACTTTTGAAAATAAGTAATCAGTAAAGTAAAGGGATTACTTTTTTGGGGAAGTAATCGGTAATTAGTTACTGATTACTTTTTTCAAGTAACTTGACCAACACTGGTTATCACACTAAGGGTATATGTGCCGTTTTTATCTAGATGTTGGAGGTGGGGGTTTTTATGTCACACCTTTTGCTCTGTTTATTTTATATATTTAGTATACGATAAATATGTAACAGAGAACAGTTCGCAGGTCCCTTGGTTTTATCATTTTACTGGCGCTAAAATAGCTGCCACGACCAATTTTTGCTGTAAAATTACTGTAATTTGTTTGGATAAGGAGAACATGATTTCTTTAGACGTTTAGCCTTTGTGACCACGTTTGACTTTATTTTAATTGATAGGGAATATTAACATTGTGGTCACGTAATTTTTATCAGAACCTGTAACAAACTACAGGCCACTACCAGCTGTTCAGCGACAGTGAGCATACATACTTATAATGATGTTGCCCAAAGTGGAGACTGAATAACGAAGCCTCCCCGTGAGATTTGAATCCTCACGGCTGTGCTGTGCCCAGTCTTACTTACAGTAGGACCAGACGAGACAATAACCTTTAAAGTGTCTGATGGGAGCACTGGCTAGGACATGTGTATTACAGTGGACATAAACAGTACACAAAGTCAGTGAATGTTCTGTAACAATATATATGTCATCCCTGTAACGTGGATCACAAAGCCATGAGCAGGAGGTCATTTCACTGCCAGTCACAATGTGTGTTCCTTGTTGTCTGGGCATGTGTGGTGTCCACGCGTATCTGTAAGCAGCCCCTTGCAGTCAGCAAAACCAGCCTGAGGACAATGGGAAGTGATGTGCGTCTCAGAGCAAATGCAGCTCAGCTGTCTGTTTGCTGTGTTTGTGTGTCAGTGTGTTTGCGTACAGTGTGTGTGTGTCTGCATGGGTCTCGTTGACTCACACTGGTAGCTGCTAGCGCTGATGTGGCATGTTTCCTTATCAAAGTCTGCTCATCACATTTTACTCTTTATGTGTGTCACTGTGTGCATTTCACTTTCATACATGACTTCAGCTAAGAACACTGTTGTGAAGTTTGCATGTGGTTACCATGACTCCAAGACTGCCAGCAAGGAGGCAGTTAAAGGTGAGAGTCTTGCTTGAGGAGGCATGCTCTCTGCCACACACCAGACATTTCTCAAATTGTTCAGCCATTTGTGTTAGAGCTTAGCCAAAGATAATTCATCTCCCTTTCCAGCTCGTAGGTGGCTACTACAATAGAGTGAGACATGCATGAACATATCATAGCAATATCGTGTTGAAAATCTAATTTCAGCTTTATAAGACTTGCGTGCCGAATTGTGTGTTTGTAAGTGTAGTTACAGAAATTCATTTCCCATGAAATTACCCCTCTGCACTGTGAAGCCTGTATTACTGTGATTTTTCTGGTGTGAAAAATACACTCTGAGAGCTTTTTCTCTTGCAAACTATAATGTCACAACAGGTCTCAGTGCAGTGTTTGTAGCAAACATAAAAAGGGCTTCAAATAGTGATTAGTTTTCTTGTGTATCAGCATATGAAATGCTTTCTGCCACATATTTGGGAATCAAAGCTGAGCACAAACATTGATTTTCTTCCTTTTTGTTACATTTAAAATTTAGTATTATATCATTTTTGTATTTTCTATGTAACCAGTGATTTTTTTGTCACCTTTTTAAGTAGTGAGTTTAGTTTGTTTTTACAACCCAGATATCAAAAGAAGAAACTTAATTCAGGTTAAAGTTTCCCAAACATTATGTGGAAAGCCAGATGAAATTGTTGGTCAAACAGGTGTTACAGGTGTTAATTTATTAATATTAAATGTCAACACCTTATATATGAATAAATGTTTCAAAACTAGGCTAAGGTTTAATAAGCGGGTGTTTTTGTACAGTCTATGAAATAGCTTGTCTGATTTTATGAATCTAATAAAGGATCATCTGTGATAGATTATATATAAGAAATACACTTGGTTTACACTTAGTGGTGAGAAACAAACTGTCTTCTCATATCACAGAACAAAGACTGGCAGTATGGGTTAAAACACAGTGCCCCTTACGTACCTTCAATAATATCAGGCTAGGATTTATTAGAACGGTGTACTTTTGTCCAAATCAGTCAGTGCACCTCATCGGTTAAATCTGAATAATGGCTAACTGGCAGCTCTTGGCAAGCTGTCACTGAAACTGGACATAACATATTGATGAGTATAGCAAATCCAAGCATGGCACCCGTCTTTTACTTATCATTAATTTAGCCATAAGCCTACACAGTGAGCTGTGCTTCCACATATATTAGAATTCTTCTTCACTGGTTTCTGGGAAGAAGCATTCACCGTGTTATTAAAAGCCAGAGCACCCACCTCACTAAATATAATTACCTCACAAGATGCTCAAACATCTTGGTCATTAGTTTGTTTTTGTTTTTTGGGGGAAACCAAGTGTTCTGCCCAGCAATTTGTGACTGGCCAGGGCATAATTTTTAACATTTTGCTAGATTAGAAAAAATAAATCTCTCAGCAAGAGGTCTTAGCATTCGGCAGTGTTTGAAAACCTGCTCACAAGTGACTAATGTGAACTGGGAAAATTGGGACAGAGCCCATGGGAATCTACTTGCATAGTATAAAATATACATTGTGTACTAATTTTAATCTCTACATTAATTCAAAACCCCAATCTTTACTGCAGATGATAGGTTTTCTGATTAATCTGAAGGGTGGGAAAAGTGCCTTTGCTTTTCTGTTTCTTCTGATTGTGTGTACACATAGACATAAACAAGCAAATCCTTATTTGATTTTACTATTTTTGACAGTTAGACAAATGGACTATTTTGGTTGCAGAGCCTTTTCAACAGTGTACATGAAACTATACTGTACAAAGAAACGCACACACAAGCCCTATTCATAAAACGGTGCTTACCGTCTCTGCTTAGCTCACTATCACTATGATGAAAACACGCACAATGACCAACACAGAGTACAGAGGCCAGTTCATCCTCCACTTGATTAAGTTAGCCCTGCAGAGGAGATGCCATCAGTCTTAATGTTACACGAGAAAATAGGCAAGCTCAGTCTGAGCTGGATAGGCTGTACTGCGTGAGAGAGGGTGAGACACTGAGACTATATTGGCAGCATAGGATGCTCGAGAATTATTCTTAGGATCTTGTTTTGTCTATTGTGAAGCTGCTATGTAGTTGTTTCATATTAACTAAGGATTGAAGTATGTGGAACAAAAGAAGCCTCACAGAACACACACACACACACACACAAACACAGACTCATTTTATCTCCTGAAGCAATGGCGTGCCCACTGAGTTGTGAAGGACTTCTGCATTGATGCTGTTTGTCTATCTTTTTCTCTTTATACATGAGTGACTTTGTGCCACAAAATTTGTAATGTAGCAAATTTTTGCCCCCTTTCACTGATTGAAGTTTCTACTTTTTCTGTTGTCGAACATATTGTATTCGTCAAGAGCCCTCAGTGTATTTAAAAAGACCTATGAACAAAACTGCCTTGTTATTAGTAGAGATGGAATGATACCACGTTTTTATGTCCAATACCGATATCATAAATTTGGATATCTGCCGATACTGATATGAATCCGATAGTGTTTTTTTAATCAATAAAAATGTTTTTTTAATATCTTGCTGCTTTTTGTATAAGTTCATACTCAAGTTACAAAAAAACAAACACTAAAGCTATTCTGTTATACCTGTATGTAAAAAATATACTGCACCCAAAATATTTCATAGTTCAGCAATATTGATCAATCTAATAAACTTAAACCTACTCCATCCTCCCTATTCTGGTATTTTAAAGAGTAAGCAACCTAACTAATAGGGTTCTAAAACTCCCAGCAAAAAAACCCCAAAAACATAGGGAACCACCCACCCTCCACCTCATGATGCTTAATCGACGTAATCAACTTTAATTTGATGCAGTGTGGGGGAAAAAATCCACAGAAGTCAATTATTTTTCAAGAATAATTAAATAGATTCAGCATCTTTCTTCAACAGAATTGCAGACTGCACAGATGGAAAAAGTACTATAGCTTACCTAGGGTATATTAGACTTAATAGTTACTATATACAGTAATGGACTTCTATACATTTTTCATCCGATTAAAACTTTGGGTGTAAGATTCGGATAATTATTAAAAGCTACACATTTTAAATGAGAATAAGAAAGAAAAGTATGTCTTTGTGCCCCCTTCTCCCTGTTCATGCCTTATAGGCCCCACCTGGCTAAACTTTGCTAGACCCGCCCCTGCACAGTTACCAGCCGTCAGCTAAGTAGAAAAAGATCCTGGTGTAAAAAGTAATATTAAATAAATTCTAACAACAGCTTATCAAGCTTAAACGTGCTGCTGTTGTTCAGCCGCTGGTTTCCTCTTTCTGGCGCGAAGTGGGCCAAAAACAAACAAGAGAGACGGACTCACAAACCGATCAGCTGATCATTGATCAGTTTCATGATTGAAGTAGCAGCAGGAGAGGGAGGAAGAGGCAGTCGCTCCATATATCGGTTGTTAAGCTTACCGCGGGAATGCTTTACAAACATTCAGAGATGAACTTACACACTTGCTTTACTTCTCTCGGGATAACTTTGTCGGAGATGAAATGCCGGTTTGGTAGCGAAATGCTCAACCAGACCACTGACAGGTCTCGCATGCCACAGCCGCTCTATCACGTGATGCATACTGCTCCGAGATGCTAAGGTTATGAGGCGAGTTACAGCGTGTCCCAAATTTTGTGAGGTGCTTTTTTGATATTTAACGGATCGGATTACATTTTTTATTTCTCTCCAATATCCGATCCAGTAATTTAGGTCAGTATCAGACCGATACCGATACGTAATATCGGATCGGTCTAGTTATTAGTTTTTTATTTTACTTTTTTTGGCTTTAAATTTAACAGGAAAGAAAAGGGAAAGTAAAGCTTCACACAGACAAGGTCACTCTGACAGTTATTTCAGAGAGGTGCCAATTTTGACTGAGTTTTATCTACACATGAAATGAACACATCAAATCGTTTTCTCTTATATGACAAAAAACAGAAATTGCCATGTATATTAGTTTTACTTCAGTATGCAGCTTACTCTGAAAATGGAAAACGGATGCAAGAATCTACTGAAATGAGCAAATATGCATAGAAACAGATACAGCATGTAAGGAAAAAAAAGAGTTTGTACAATTTGAATGAGTTTGAAAGTCAATATTTGGTATGATAACATTGATTTTTCAACACAGCCAAAATTCTTTTAGGCAAGCTTTCCTGTAATTTCTTAAAGTTGTCTTCAGGAATAGTTCTCCAGGCTTCTTGAAAGACATTTAAAGCTCTTCTTCGGATGTTGGCCTTTTGTTCTGTTCTCTGTCAAGATCATCCCACACTAACAACGCTGTGGTCCAGACCCTGGGGAGGCCACTCCATCACTAATAGTGTTCCATTGTTTGTTATTTTGGCAAGAGCTCCAGTACCACTGGGTCAAATGCAGCTCCAAAACATGACAGAGCCTCCACCGTGTTTTACAAATGGCTGTAGACACTCACTGTGCCTCTCTCAGTGTCGGGGTCTGTACAAATTGATCATTTGCATCAAAAATGAGCATTTTGTGCGTGTGTCATTCATTCTCGTTCTTCTGTAATTCAGAATATCTCAGCATTTACTCCTTGTTTCCATTTCTTAACACCCATCGATTAGCACCATTCCTGATGAGCTTTTGGTAAACAGTAGATGGATGAACTAAAGGGTTAGATAAATCTCTCAGGTCCTATGTTAGATCTTTTCAGGGGTTTTCCTATTGCTTAAGAACATGGCTTTTATATAATGTTCATTTTCTGTAGGCCCACATCCTTTTCTTTTGCCCTTCACTTCTCCAGTTTCCTCAGATACGTCAAAGGACACACTGCACAACATGCAGAGATATGCCCGGGTGCTCCGGTGAGTCCCAAATAGCTGATAGCTTTCTCACCCCATTGTTGCAACAATACAATGTTATGCTCATCAAACTGATTCAGCTAAAGAAATGAGACCAAGTTATGTGTTTTTGTGACAAGCTGCTAGTAACAAAGTACCAAAGAGATACAGTTAAAAATGTTTTGGTTCTTTACTAAGTTGTCTGCTATGTGTAGACACAACACTAGTTAATGATTTGAGTTAATAGCCTTTCTTTTGCTTGAATGATTCATAGGTCAGTGTTAAGTGGCTTAACAAACAAAGAAAAAATTCCTGGGAACATTGTCAGGTACAAGGACTAGACTGAAAATGAGTGAAAAAGCAACCAAAGACCAAATAAACACTTGAAAATACCTTCAGAAAGCCTGGAGAAATATTGCTCAAGGACATCTTAGAAGCAAATATTAACGAATCAGGAGTGAACCAAGACTTTTGCTCAGTACCTTATCAGTACCTTTATTTTTGCTGTAAGCATTCAATTTCAGACATGCAACAGATGCTATTTGTATTCCAGCTGCATTGTGTTGTTTACACCCGTCGACCCTTTAATGCACTGACATCTGTCTGTTTTGCTCTGCTGTTTTGATCATTCAGGATACATTTCACATATAGTGTTACTCGGGATGCATTTTAAAGGTTACTGCTAGATTGACGCTAAAAAATGAAACAAGTTCACAGTTTGTGCTGCAGCCCACAGAGATGCACAGACTCCACTGGAAATGGTGTTCTTACACTTCGGGTTTCCTAATCGACCTGTTAACCACACAGACATGCTGCTGGAGTGAAAATGGGTGTTCTCTAATAATGTGTGAATGCGTTTTCAGTGGTGCAAAATGGATCTCAGAAAAAATTCCATATACTGTATGTAGCAGAGGGGATCACGGAGTGTGTGCATTGTAGCTTTCAGTCTCTCTAGACTGTTTCTGTTATGTCCTATGTCCCTTTTCTTGATAATCCCAAGTGGAACTTAGTTCAAACAAGTGGCAATCTGAGCCCTCGGTGTTGTATCTTTACAGGGTCAGTGACAATGACAGAAGTACTCTGACTCAAAAGAGCCTGAATTTCAAACACACCATAAATAATCGGATCCCTTGGATCTATTGATCATTTGTGTCCTTCATAGATGACTTTGGTGAGAAGCCTATAAAGTGTTGATGTGGCGTTCACTCAGAGTTGATGCTGCAGTATAATTATACGCTGCACTGTTTTTGACCATGTTGCTGCATTAGGCCAGATTTCCACTTGTACTCCCAAAAACTTTGATCTTTTTAGAGCCAAATGACCTCGTGTTTTCTAGTGTCATTCAGCTTTATCTAACTTTATTCGACATTCTAGGGCCTTAGAAAAAGTAAGAAACAGCCTTGGGAATTGGAAAAAACAAACTACAACCCTTGTCAGATTTCCTTCTCCCATGTGATGAATGGCCTGTGATCACTGCTGGCCAGATTTCATACCCCAACATGAAAACATTTGTAGTTCATTTTTGGCAAACAAATATTGACAGTATCATAGAAACTGTACCTATGTGATTACTAAATGTGCTTTGAAAGGCATGTTTAATGAGAACAAAGCAAGGGTCCCAGTGAGCAATGAAAGCATTTTTCCTGATAAAATTCAATTTCTCAGTCAGACCTGTGTACCAAAGATGTTAAGTAGAAGCTGATATGCAGTGTGGTCAGTTAAGGTCAAGGAACACATGCTTTTCTTTGATGGGAGCTCCATCTGAATTCTGCCGCAGGCATATACTTAATAGGCTTGTGAACTTCAAAGCACCAAATTTGCCTTTGCCCCGTGTACGCCATTTGTTTTTAAATCAAAGTTTTAAAAGGAAAAAAAAATCCTTGTTTATTCACATAGTGGTGTCAGACAGGTTACCACATAGAGTGACCAACGTATAAGAAAATGGTGCAATGCAGTCCTTCATCTCTGGTGCATTTGCATATGACATAGGCATAATTGGTCACACTTTGTTTGGCTAGCGTATCAACGAGTCATAACAAAATGACATCATTGCTCCACGTAAAAAGGGTGGTGTTGTAAATATTCACTCTGGAATTGGATTGGTTGAAAAAATTGGCTTAAAACTGATTACTATTACTATTTGTCACATAGTAGATAAGTAGTAGTCATGTAAAAATTTTAAGAAGATGGATAGATGGCAATTTACTACATGTGAAGTATATATATATATAATGTGCAATTGGTGTTCTATGTCATAGTAGAAGATGTAAATGCAGAACTATATCTTTTATGGTTGTAGATATCCTAACACAGAGACTGATGAACAACATCTTTGTCTGTATGGACTGCCCTTAATACCTACTGATTTTACCTACCACTTGCTAATGCTTAGTTCTATAAATATTCTAAACATGTCAGAGAATGAATAAAAGAGGCATGCTGATAAGTGAATGTTTAATTGAGGGAGGAGAGAAAAAAAGAGTCCATGAATGGATGAATGGAGATCATGTAATGTGGAGTGGTCCAAAATTCACAGATCGCCTGCTGTTTCTACATTAGAGTACAGCTCCCTGGTTTCAAGGGCTTTTACATAGCTAAGAAACTTCACAAAATAATTGCAGCACTGATTTTTGTTCAGATGTTATCGAGGCTATGCATACACTAAAACTGTTTGTAGTTATTTATGAACATTTGAAATTTAAGGCTTTATCCATCCACTGACTATATGATTTTACCAAGGGCACTGGGATATTCCCTTTGAGTTTGGCTTTTGTTTAGTACATTGCTGGGTGTTGACCTTATTAACACAAAATCGGGCTTCAGCGTGACTTCATCAGGCAAATCAAGACAACCTACACCCAGGACCCTATTAGTATGCTAATAAAGTCACTTCTCTAATGACTGCTTAGCAATTCAGTGGATTTTGTCTTTGCTCTGCTAGTACACACAAATGAGGGAAATACTTTCTTAGCATGCACGTCCACAAACGCATGCAGTGCTAATAGTTTGCACATTTATTTTTCATGTTTTTCAATGCTAGCAATTATTTTATAACCTCCCCTCTCTCCCTGTATTGTCCAGGTCCACCTAGTGCAAAGAACTGATTAATAAGTTGTTAAAATGCAATGTAAATATGAGGAATGCTTAAGCATGGTTAATAGTGTATTATTTGGATTTCACTTTCAGCATCTGATTCATTTTGAACAAATTCTTTTATCTGCCTGATTGGTGTTTGATATATATATATATATATATATATATATATAGATAGATAGATATATAGATATATAGATATACACTGAACAAAAATATAAACGCAACACTTTTGTTTTTGCTCCCATTCCCCATGGGATGGACGTAGAGACCTAGAAAAGCACAGTGGGGGGGACTGTGGAGAAGGCAAACGAACTCAACAACTTCTTCAACAGGTTTGACCAGCCCACAACCCCCCCACCCTCACCCTCACCTTCACTACAGAGTCCTCTCCCCACTCTCCTGCCTCCCTCGCTTCCCCCCCTTCCTGACACCATGACACCCCCCTCCTCCAATCCCTCTCTCAGCAGCAAGACATCTCCCCCCCTCCCCTCCTCCCAAACATCTCCCAGTGTCACAGTGGATCAGGTCAGGAGGCAACTGAGGAAGCTTCGCCCCAGAAAGGCAGCAGGCCCAGACAAGGTGTGTCCTAGGATGCTTAAGGCGTGTGCTGCTGAACTTGGGGAGCCGCTACAACGAGTCTTCAACCTCAGTCTGCGACTGGGGAGAGTGCCCGCCCTATGGAAGACATCCTGCATCGTCCCGGTCCCCAAAAAGAACCGGCCCAATGAGCTGAATGACTTCCGACCGGTGGCACTGACGTCACATCTTATGAAGACTCTAGAGCGGCTCTTCCTCAACCTCCTCCGACCACAGGTACAACATGCCCAGGACCCACTACAGTTTGCATACAAGGCGGGTGTCGGAGTGGAGGATGCCATCCTGTACCTCCTACACAGAGCCCACTCACACCTGGATGGGGGAAAAGGCACGGTCAGGATACTGTTTCTTGACTTTTCCAGTGCCTTTAATACCATCCGGCCCTGTATGCTTCAGGAAAAACTGAACAGGATGGAGGTGGACCCCTGCCTGGTGGCTTGGATCTCCGACTACCTCACCGACAGACCACAGTACGTCAGGCTGAAGGACATCACGTCTGACACTGTGGTCAGCAGCACAGGAGCACCACAGGGAACTGTGCTGTCCCCTCTTCTCTTCACCCTGTACACCTCTGACTTCTGCTACAACTCTGAATTATGCCATATTCAGAAGTTTGCAGATGACACGGCCATCATGGGGTGTATCTGGGATGATCAGGAAGAGGAGTACAGAAGTCTGGTGAGGAACTTTGTCGCATGGAGTCACACAAACCACCTGCAACTCAACACCTCAAAGACTAAGGAACTGGTTGTGGACTTCGGGAGGTCCAGAGAAGGTCCACTGCCGGTTCAGATAGAGGGGGAGGAGGTGGAGGTGGTCAACAAGTACAAGTACCTCGGGCTGTGGGTGGACAATAAACTGGACTGGTCATGCAACACAGAGCACCTGTATAAAAAAGCCCAAAGCCGACTGTATTTCCTCAGGAGGCTGAGGTCTTTTAACATCTGCAGGAAGCTCCTGAGGATGTTTTACCAGTCGGTGGTTGCTGGAGTACTTTTCTATGCTGTGGTGTGCTGGGGGAGCAGCACAGCAAAGAAGGACTCATCCAGGCTGGAGAAACTGATCAGGAAGGCTAGCTCTGTGGTCGGCATGAAGCTGGACACTCTGGTGACAGTGGCAGAGAAAAGGACATTAAAGAAACTGCTGGACATTATGAACAATGCCAGACATCCTCTGCACACGGCCATAAACAACCAGAAGAGTCTGTTCAGTGACAGGTTGCTTCTCCCCAAGACAAGAACTAACAGACTTAAAAACTCCTTTGTCCCACACGCCATCAAACTGTTTAACTCCTCTCTGGAGGGGAGAGGGAGGGGAAACAGGAGGACAAAGGAGGAGGGAACAACTAAGCTGTAGTGCCTCTTCACCTCACTGTGCAATACCTTGTGCAATACTTTTTGTAAATAGTCAACAGTGCAATAGACTCAATACTTGAAATGTGCAATTCACTTGTATTTTTATTTTTTATTCCTATTTATTCTATTTATCCCCTTTGTATATTTTATTTATATTTGTCTCTGTATTTATATATGTGTGTGTGTGTGTGCGTGTATATATATATATATATATATATATATATATATATATATATATATATATATATATATATATATATATATATAACAATTCTGTAACTGTAACTTCGGTCGTTGCTGTGCTTTTTGGAAGTCGAATTTCCCAGAGGAACCCACCCGAGGGATTAATAAAGTTCTATCTTATCTTATCTTATCTTATCTTATCTAAAATTCATTCCAGATACACAATATAACCATCCCTCCCAAACAGTGGTCACAAATCAGTCCAAATGTGTGGTAGTGGGCACATCTGCCATATTGAGATAATCCATCCCACCTCACAGGTGTGCCACATCAGGATGCTGATCTGACATCATGAGTAGTGCACAGGTGTACCTCAGACTGCCCACAACAAAAGGCCACCCTGGAATGTGCAGTTTTTTGCGCTATTGGGGGTCTGGGGACCCAGAACCGGTCAGTATCTGGTGTGACCACCATTTGCCTCATGCAGTGCAACACATCGTCGCATGGAGTCTATCAGATTGTCAATTGTGGCCTGTGGAATGTTGGTCCACTCCACTTCAATGGCTGTGCGAGGTTGTTGGATATTCGTGGGAACTGGTACACGCTGTCGTATACGCCGATCAAGCACATCCCGAACATGCTCAATGGGTGACATGTCCGGTGAGTATGCTGGCCATGCAAGAACTGGGACATTCTCAGCTGCCATCTGCCCTGAACAATGTGAACCATGATTCATCCGTGAAGCGCACACCTCTCCAACATGCCAGATGCCATCGAATGTGAGCATTTGCCCACACAAGTCTGTTACGGCAAAGAGCTGGAGTCAGGTCAAGACCCCGATGAGGACGACGGGCATGCAGTTGAGCGTCCCTGAGACGGTTTCAGACAGTTTGTGCAGAAATTGTTTGGTTGTGCAAACCAATTGTTCCAGCAGCTGTCTGGGTGGCTGGTCTCAGACGATCTTGGAGGTGAACCTGCTGGATGTGGAGGTCCTGGGCTGGTGTGGTTACACGAGGTCTGCGGTTGTGAGGCCGGTTGGATGTGCTGCCATATTCTCTGAAACGCCTGTGGAGACGGCTTATGGTTGAGAAATGAACATTCAATGCACGGGCGACAGATCTGGTTGACATTCCTGCTGTCAGCATGCCAATTGCACGCTCCCTCATTGCTTGTGGCATCTGTGGCATTTTGCTGTGAGACAAAACTGCACATTCCAGGGTGGCCTTTTGTTGTGGGCAGTCTGAGGTACACCTGTGCACTACTCATGATGTCAGATCAGCATCCTGATGTGGCACACCTGTGAGGTGGGATGGATTATCTCAATATAGCAGATGTGCCCACTACCACACATTTGGACTGATTTGTGACCACTGTTTGGGAGGGATGGTTATATTGTGTATCTGGAATGAATTTTAGGTCTCTACGTCCATCCCATGGGGAATGGGAGCAAAAACAAAAGTGTTGCGTTTATATTTTTGTTCAGTGTATATATATATATATATATATATATATATATATATATATATATATATATATATATATATATATATATATATATATATAGTGACTGTTGGCGAACTGATACAGCAGCACTTCAGGTACTTGTTTTACAGTGCTGTATTATTGTGCTGCACCTGTAACACGTGCTGAGTATCATGTCTAACTCTTGCCATCTCTTCTTCTACAGTACTCAGTGGCCTCTGCTCCAATGACTGCCCTGAAGGTGTTAAGGTAAGATATTGTGCTTTGTTTTTTCACTTTTCTAATGATGACATAGAAAAGGTGTTATGTTCTTATATGTCTGACCACAGATATATCTGTCTATCCATTGCACTTATCTGTGTACATCATCGTCCTCCAGAGGTTGCAGTCTTCCAGTATTCTATAGCAGGAAGAGAGATGGTACAGCTGCTGGCCAAACTTTACATCAGTGCAGAGCATCAACTTTATATTTAGGAAATTAGCAAGGAGGATCTGAATGGGTGATGTGCATTTAAGCTTTAGAGCAGCATGAGCTCTTCTTTATAAGTAAAGTACCTATCATTTAATGCAGCTTGAGAATGTGGGAAAAAAATGAAATGATACGTTTTGGTTTCATTCAGTAGCAGTACCAGAAATGTGCTGTTTATATTTGCTTTTTCATAATGGAGAGAAGTTACAGACCTTCATAATAAATTTATAACAGATATCAATACTTGGTTAACTCCCTGACGACATTATGTAACTTTCTGACGTATCCAAGGCTTCATGTTTGCATCGATGTGATGAGACCAAAAATGTGATGTAAAAAAAAAAAAAGAAAGAAAGAAAAAGGTAACAATAAGGGATTTTTGTTTCTCATTTGTTGGACATTGTGTAATAGCAAATAAAGGCTTTTGAAATCCTGATGTGATAAAGCAGTTACAGAAACTTACCAGCTGCTCAGACTGATAAGAGCTTTGCATAAAACTGTTGATGGGCTTCTTGCTTTAGATACTGACGAGAAGATGTAGTGCAGTCCTAGAAAGTCTGTTTGGTATTCCCAGTACAAGGTATTCTACTAAGTGCTGATAATGTCCCCTGTACCCATCACTGGACTACACTGCACATTACCAGATGAGGTTGCATTGAGGCAAGTCGAGTGGGGTTGAGCTTTTTGTGTAGGTCCTTTTGGGAAAGCTCTGCATTATCTGATGGCTGCTAATATGAATTGCATTGCAGAATGATAGCTCTTGTAGCTTCCGTTACCGCTTCTGTTACTATAACAGAGACTCCATTCTCCATTATAGCTTGTACCTTTCATTGGTTATCACAAGAATTGCGCTGGCTTGCATCAAAATAGGTGGAAGTTCAGTTTCATGTTCACTTCTCCCTGTTTTTCCTTTTGTCCCTCTCCTGCTTTGTCAGTTTTCTTTGTGTGTGTGTGTGTGTGTGTGTGTGTGTGTGTGTGTGTGTGTGTGTGTGTGTGTGTGGGGTGGTGGTTGTGGTGTGGTGGTGGGGTGAGGGTTGCAGTGCAGGACCAAATACCTCTTTAGGATTACTTTGGTCACTAGCAGATTGGAAAACACTGGCTTGTCTGCAAACACTAACCATGTATTGGGCAAGTTGCAGTGAAATTTCAAAATGTGAAAAATGTGCGACACAAACCGGAAACAGAACACACTCTGTCAAAGTAAAAGTTTTGCCTTACTACTGCAACAGTCACATTTGAGTTTAAAGTTCCCATTTGGAATTGTGAAACACTTCTCACAGTTATTTAGTGAGTAGTTGGCATTTTCCATATTAACTAGTTGTATCGCTAATATTATATACTAGCAACCAAAGCAATCAGAAGGAGGTTTTTTTTTTTTTTAGTGCAGCGCAATATACCACTTTGCAACCAATTTTACACTAGTGACAGCCCGCAACCACTCACTGACCAGTCGCAGAAAACACACTTTTCCCTAGGGATGGGTACCAGGGGTGACAGTTAGCAGTCAGTGCACAGTGACTACCAGTAACCATTCACAACTGACTGAGAAATAAACATTTTTCCCTCGTGCGTGGCGGTTGCCAGCCGTCCTCTAGGGCTGTGTGAATGGGACCTAACCGTGGTTGTGTCAAGGGCTCTTCAGTGGTGTCTGGTGTCTTGCGTAGATTGCTTTAAATGCCCTTTAAGCACATATGGCTACTCATCGCATGTAGGTGGACAAAGAAATAAACAGAAAAAAGACTGAAACAAAGCAGCCAGTAACATCCACTACTTGTATTGTCTCTTACCAGTGGAAAGCCCTTTGCAAAACACGTTAACTTTGGCATCAGCACAGGCTGCTGGTGTTAGAGTTGTTTTTGTTTTCTGTCTGTCTACTCTCCCGCCCGTTTGTTGTCTAACTGAAAGGTATGATGAATGCTGTAGACGAGTGGAGCTCGTGGCTGTTTCTACTCCTCTCGTCTCCCATCCATCAAACCCCTTTCATTTCACTCTCCCACTCCTCTTCTTCTTAGTCACACCTCTCTTCTGCTGTCTTTCTTTCTTTCAGCCCACTAGTCTGCTCCTCATTGCACTCTTTCCTTTTTTTCTTTTTTTTTTACCTCATTTCTATTCCTCTCTCACCCAACTGCTGAGTGTCACAGCATAAAGGCCCAAGTCTCCCTTGCAGCGTGTATGTGTGTATAACAGGCTCATGATTAGTTGATGTAAAGCGAAGGATGGCGCGACAGATCTCTTCATTAGTTGCCATCCCTTCATAATGAAGAGATAATATGAGAGATGAGTATCCACCCACACAGGCACGTAAACATGCAACCGTCACACTCATTTATGCTCAGTCAAATCAGCTCAGTCCGACTTTTGCGTGTTACCTACTAGTGGAAATAAAACTGAAGAATGACTCAAGGTCACTTGTGCCTGTATCACTTCCACCGCACCCTGATTGTTTCTCTCTGTCCTCTTTTTCACCTTCACTGACAGATAACTGAAGTGAAAAGAGATTGCAAAATATTAGCTGTTGTTCGATGTCTTATTTATGTGTCTACATGTGTTTTTTTGTCAGCCTTTTGGTGTGAACCAGCCAGGCCCCTATGTCAAGTACACCACAGTGGATTCTAATGGTTACCTGAAAAATGCATCAGGTAAGACCTTTTTTATTTTTTGGGTGGGGTGGGCTGATCTTTTCCTGATAATTCTAAATAACTCTGTAATGATGTAGAATAGCCAAAATAAGCGTTCATTTCTTTGATATGTTACCACCTCAGCTTTAGCACACCAGCAACAATTATACCTAATACCTATTAATAACTTAACCTTCTGACAGTGACGGCTGTCCTTTGTCTGGCTGAACTCCACAGGTGTGTTTCGGAGGATATTGGAGAAAGTAGAGACTTTGAAGAAGAGGGGCATATTGATTTTTATTTTCTTGTTTTCTCCTTTTATAAGTGAAAATAGCCTTTAAGCTTTTTAGTCTCAAAGACTAAAAAGGCTGAAATAGAAAGGGCAGCTGAAATAATGGAAAATATAGTGCTTCACAAAGGTGCTATAAAGGAAAAGAAAACAAATGAGTTTGATGTGTCAGATCTGTCTCATCTGACCTGTCGTAATGCAGTTTTAAAGTGTTAGTCCATGTTTACAAGTATTATGACTTAAATATGAAACCTGGAGTTACTGCATTGGGTCTGCCTGTGGGATACAGATTTCTTATATTTTGTGGAAGACTATCGTAGAAAAATACTGTGAAAGCTTGCAAAACACTCGGGGCTCTGTTTCTCCTCTGAAGTGCTTTCCTTGCTGAAGCAACACTCAGAAAGCTGTAGCTTCCTCTGTTTTTTTTTTTTCCTTTTTTGATTCTTTTTTTCCTTTGGATTTAAGTCCAAGTTACTTGTCTTTCTAGAAAGTGCCAGCATCACACGACAGCTGTTTTCTTGTTGCTGTTTATTTTGTCATGCTGCATCACCTGCCACCCTCCTTATAATTCGTGAAGAATACGTTCATGATCGTATGAGGCCATAGTGACTGTTTGTTATGGATGGAACTGGTTAGGAGAACTGAACTGAAAATATGTCGCCTACTGACAAACAGCTCCACTTCATGTAAGCTCGAAGGACTGTTCCTTGCACATTTCACTCTATTAAATAAATTCCTCTTGAAAGTCATGTCCATAATTACTTGGACAGTGACACAGTTTTTGTAATTTTGCCTCTGTCCACCACCCCGTGGATTATAATTCAAGGGGTTTTACAAAATATTCTGTTAACTGTAGTTTGAGCTGTTAATGCTTAACAGCAATTGAACAAATTAAGAAAAATGTAAATATTGGGATGACGTTTACTTGGAAGCAAATCATTTGTAGTCAGTGACTGCCAAATGCTGTTTCAGTAGCTGCTTAAGGTTCTGCTTGTTCGTGGGTCTCTCTCCATTCAGTTTTGTATTTATTAACTGAAAAGCTGCTCTACTGGTTTGAGATCAGGTGACTGGCTTTGTCTTTGAAAAATATCCATTATTTTGGCTTTGTTAGGAGAGCTGAATTAAATTTCTGTTTCCTGTTGAAAAACAGCTCTTCTTGTATGGTCAAAGGACTATTCTTTCCATAGTACAGCTACTGTCATGGTCCTGGGTCGGTGACCCAGCGCTTTTAGTTTGTTATCATTTTCATGATGATGATTGTTTTAGTTCTGTGTTATATTCGGTCTGCCTCTGAGTCTGCGTCTGGATCTGTCTGTCTATGGTGTCACCCCATCTGTTTGTGAAGCTGTCTGTTTAGATCTGTGTCTTGTTTGGTTCCCCGTGTCTGAGTTTCCTGTTTTATTGTGAAGGTCTGTCTGATGTGAGTGTTCAGTTTACATTTCCCCTGTCCCGTCAGTTCTGATTTCTCCCAGCTGTGTTGCCCTCCTGTCCCTCATCCCCTGATTACTGGTGTGTATTTAAGCCCTGTGTGTTCTCCTGCCTGTTGTCGGCTCGTCTGCACTCATCCGTGTATTTCTGCGTATCTCTGCATTCCATGGTGTCCTGTCTCTGCGTCCCTCTGCCCCGCACCCCCTTTGTACGGTCTCAGGTTTGCTATTTAGTTTCTCCCAGTTTAGGTTTCCGTTTGTAAAGTACTCATACCTCGTTGCCTGTTTTTGTCACCACCACCTTTGTAAATAAAACATCACTCGTATCATCAGTTTGCTGCATCTTGGGTCCTCCTTTTCCTCCACACCACACGGCTCCCTCCGCCAGCCGTGACAGCTACAGATGCTTTTGCACTATGCTTTGTTTTTGTCAACCGCTGTCCAATGAGTTTTGAACCCGTTCTCACTCCTGAGGCGTAATATACCAACGATTTGTCACGTCCTGTGGCAGGAGGAACGCGAAAGATGACCTTTTGCATTCTTATGCTACACGCCAGGTTATGGATTAAATCCAGTAGAATGACGCTCCAGTGGTAATACACGTTCCAGCCCCAACCATAACCTTATCCCTAACCTTAACCACGACTTTAATGACGTTAGATAGTGTTTTCCAAAGCGATTTAAGTAAAATTAACGATTCCTAACGGTTCTCATGTTTCTCAATATAGGGACGTGGTGGGTGCCCGGCACCGCAATATACCAACGATTTGTCACCTAGCGTAAAATGTTACTCTTTGAGAGTGAGAACGTGTTGCAGTTTTGCAGCAGTTGGTTTAATCAAAGCAGATAGTTTACACTTAAAAACTTGTACTTCTACCAGCACTTACATTATCAATAAACACTAGTGACCCAGTCCACCTGGCAGCCATACAAACCCATGGCATAACACTGCCTTCACCATGTTTGACAAATGATACAGTGTGCTTCAATCACGAGCTGTTTCTCTGCTTCTTCATGCTTTTCTCTTCCCATCATTCTTGAACACATTGGTTTGTTCTTCCCACAGTGTTTTCAGTACTGTGCCAGATCTTTCAGATGTTTTCTAGCAAAGTGTAGTCTAGCTTTCTTGTTCTTGAGTGTAAATAGTAGTTTAAAACTTGTTATGCCTGTATTTCCATTAATGAAGGTGTCTCTCGATTATAGACTTTGACATTGAGTGTCTTGACATTCAAGACCACATCAGACAGTCTTCAGTCACTCACGTTTTACTGTTTCTCTTACAGGTTTATTTTGTTTTTTCAGCCTAATGTTGGCCTCCGTTATGCAAACAAATTACTCTTTAAACAGTTAATGCAATTCTTTTGAATTAAAGCTGAATGTCTGCACTTCAATCATATCTTGATTGTTTGATGTAAAATCCATTGTGGTGTTGCAAAGAGGAAAAAAAATTACAAAAATTCTGTCCTTATCCAAATCTTACATACCTTAGGGTGGGTGGTATTTTATTAATGTCAGTTGAAAACTTTTGACTCCAGCCGTTTTGATTATATTGCTAAAGCTAGTAGGATCACTGGGTCATGTTATATTTAGCAGCCCATGAGGTAACGAACTCTATGCTACTCTACTGCTCAAGACTAATAAGGGTAGAAGTGAGGAAAAAGAGAGTGATGCATAGAAAGATAAGGGGAGACACTGAGGACAGCAATGCTGTGCTGTATTAGCTACAGTTAACATAGTTGATGTTACATTGTGGGAAGGACAGAGAAGTGGAAGAGGACACGACGCACTGACAGCCTGGGGTCAGGGATATATATAGTCTGTGTGGATTCCTCTGTGCAACATAATTCAATTTTGTCAGGTTTCATTGTTTCATTTGTCTGTTGGCACAGTTGGAGAATATACATATTTAAAGAAAGAGCGGTCATTTCACAGTCTCACATCATCATTATTTCACCACTATTAGACAGCTATAAGCTCCTGTCTATGAAACTGTGCTCAAGCGAATCTTCTAATAGCTGCAGAGTTTTTAGTTTGGTGCTCTCTGTCCCAGCCCCAAAACACAGAGTGGACAAAAAATCACATGAACTCTGCTGTATTTGGCTGTTTCGTTCCCTCTCCACACATCCCACTGCTTTAAAATATGCAGTTAAATGGGCGTAGAGAGCAACAGTGAAGAGGGAGCAGTGTGGGGGAGAGAGGAGCACCACCTGCTCTCATACCCACTGCAGAGAAGATACAGAGAAGAGCGTGATACAGACTCCCACTTAATGTGGATGCACACTAAGCTTAGATTGTACAAAGGTTTTAGAAATGTATATGTGGTTACGTTTTTATATTATGTTTAGCAAACAGCATTAAAACACACTGTGCAACTGCTTAACATGAGTATGACCAAGAATACAGACAGCAGGAAAATGGTGAAACTGATGTCATAAAGCAATGTGGCTTTTACTTACTGCTTCTGATTCTTTAAAGGTCTTTCTCAGCTGTGAAGTGTGGTGACTCTTAAACATTACGTTTATCTCTGCTCCAAGTGAAAATCTTTGAGTATTAATATAGAGCCCCAAGGTTTTGATCCCTAAGGTTTTAAATGTGGTCCGGGTCAAGGATCTATGTTCTTCCCACCAAACCTAGAAATCCAGCATGCCTTTTTTCTTTTTCTTTTTCTTCATAAACCTCAGCTTGCATTTAGGTACTTTGTCATGTTCCACGTAATGTGAAAACCGTGTTGTGAAGTGACTAGTTGTAGTAATGAACCAAAGGGAGAATTATCAAAGACCTTCATAGCCTAAGCTCACTGCAACAACTGTCCTGTTTTGATTTCTTCACACCACTTTCAGTAAGTCATTTTCAGCTGCAGCAGGCAGCTGAGGCAAACCCACTTGAGTTCTTTTCAGCATAAATCACTAGACACAAACAGTTAGAGACTAATAATAATAATGGATACTTTATTGATCCCCATGGGGAAATTACTTGTTTTTCTCTGCATTTGACCCATTCACTCAGTGAAGCAGTGGGCAGCCCACTAAGCAGGCGCCCGGGGAGCAGTGTGTAGGGACGGTACCTTGCTCAGGGGTACCTCAGGGTAGCCGTTAAGTGGATTCGAACCGCCGACCTTCCGATCATGGGGCGACCACTTTACCTACTGAGCTATCCCTGCCCCCTAGATGGACATAGTGCAACATTTAGCAATCAAAGAGCCAGATATCTTCCTCAGGAATTGTTTGTGACAAAAACAAATGTTTTGTAACTCCTAGAGGTCTGAAGAAGACTATCACGTGTTTACCGCTTCGAATTTAAGATTAAGCTATTTTTAAATACTGTTGAGTTTTTATAGATTCTTATTCTAGTGCAAGGGATGATGCATACAGTAAGTGTACCATAGTTGATCATAATTCATGCTACAGATATGGTAATAAACCCAAACTCTTTCATGGCTGATGTGGAACTGGGGAAGGAAATCAAAGCAATTTTCGTCAGATAAATGTGAAAATGTTTCTCAGCACTTATACAAAGAGAAATGCAGCAGTGAGTGCTAATACCATGTAACTGTGAATCTCCTGTGACCCCCACCCCTCAGGGAGTTTTGCTGCAAGTCATCTGTATTTCTTGTTTTTTAAAGCCAAAAATTCTAAATAAGACACATACAGAACAGAATAAAATAATCATAATGAATAGCTCCTTGCTTTCATGTTGGTCCATGTGGTCCTTCTAGTTCGTAAGAACATGGTGACATTTTGTTCACTCAGCCAGTACATCTTTGTCAGTAAGAAGTCTCTGGATCCCCAGACAGTGCTCCTGGTTTGGGATGTTCATAAAACAGACTCCCATGTATTTAGAATATCCTGGCAGTATTATAGCCTGTCCATCATAACTCCAGCTTATTCTTTCAGTGTGTGTTAGCTTGGAGTGTACAGAGAGAGAGGAGGAGGAGAGCACAAGTAGCCAAAGGCTTTGCCGGCACAACTCCCCAGACGCCTCATTTAACAGCAGCAAAGTGCTGCCAGGGAGCAGGCGTGTGTGCATGTGTGAGTGAGTGTGTGTGTGTGTGTGTGGTGATTTAAAGTGTATTTATTCTGTAGCTTGTAGCTCGGGGAACAGCCAGCGAGGCTGCCAGAGATGAGCAATGATGGGGTGCACACAAACACACACATACACACACCCACGATGTCTGGGGCTCTCCACCGGGGCCCAACGATCTTCACTTACCCTTCACCCTCCTGAAAGGGAAAGAGAGCAGAGAGGAAAGGAGAGATTATAAAATGCTAAGAGATGGAGAAAGGACTGAGGAGGCTCAATAGGGGATTGAAATTCCAGTAGAAAATAGGAAAAAGGAATAAAAGGACAGAAAGAGGGGAAGCAGTTACTTATAAGAAAGAAATACTAAGATCTAATCAGAAAAGGAGGCCGTTTGGATGAAGATGGGAGAGGAATAAAAGCAGGGATGGTAGATGTATATGGCAAGTTCAATCAAGCACATGGGACTGCTTTGTGTGAATAATTATTTTTGGACTTTTCATAGTATTTTGCATCACAGAGCATTGTTTTGCAAGTAGCTTTGAATGGACCACATCAGTAGATGTGATTTTCAAACTGTTAATTTCTTCCACGACAGAGGTCTAAATCATCAGTTTTAACACAATGAAGAAAGATGTCATGTGGATTTGTTCTTGTAAGTTACAGAAATAGTTCCTCTTTCCAATAACAATAAACTGACTGAATCTGGAAAAGCAGTTTTTAAGTGCAGTTATTGAAATTGCACTTATTTTTCCAAAGATATTTCAGGGTGTCAGGTTGATTCATTTAATGTGAACATTTTCAAAAATGTAATCATACAGTTTTTTTTCTTTATCGATTATTTAATGGTTTCACTGGATTAATTGGTCCAGCCCACTTGAAATCAAACTGGGCTATACTGTATGTGAACTGTGACTTAAAATGAGTTTAACTTCCCTGTACCAGAGCTGAGGGGAACATCGTATATACTCAAAAACGATATAATGATCATATCACCCTCTAATCTGATTAGATTGCACTGCAGTATAATAAGTATGTGTTCATGTATTTATCTTTTATACATTCTGCAGTGTGTGCATACTGTATTTCTATATGTGTTCTGTCTGGGTAGCAGCATGTGCATGCATGCATACCCTAACATCTGTCTCATTGTGACCTTGTATGTATATTGTACCAGACAGTGGTGCGCCATGCCCCTTACTAAGCAGGTTGGATAGATGAGCATGGGCTGTGATTCTGACAACACCACACCTCATTATCAACTAACTCCTGCTGAGACACAGAGGGAGTGAGGGGGTGGAGATGAATAGTTGAAGTTATTCATTAACAACCTTTTTAATCCTTTTTCTCCTCCACTCTGGACACTGCATTGTGTTCCTCTCAGGGTCCCAACTTTAGACAATCAGGGGACAGAGTTTGAATATAATGTGCCTCTATTAGCATGATCAAAACTGCAGTGTCAGGAAAAACATGCTTAGAACACATGTAAACATTTTTATTGTGAGCTCCAGTAAATTTGTTGTCTTTACATGCAAGCTGGGGTCAGTTCACCTGCTCCTGGTGCTGCTGCTCTGAGTTTTACTGCTTTTTTTGTGGATTTCATTGACTGCAACAACAGAAGCAGACTGATCAGTTTAACTCTTGATGTGACCTAACAGTGAGCATGAACACCACAGCCTGCTCTGCACCAGTGCAGCATAGTGCACCATTGTCAACTTCTGTCAACAGTACAGTAGACTAACCAATTTAGTCTTCAATGAACTATACTAAACTGTGTAGTATTTTCATACAATCTTAAACAATTTCAAATTACTATGCTTGAATTGTTTTATGAAAAATCTTCGGCACAACACCATATATAGATCCTATAAATGATTAAAAAATCTAGCATAATTTGGAACCGTACCCAAGCTTTAAATTGATAGTTGACTGAATTTCATTGAGCAGTCCTTACCTTTACTTCGGCATCTCTTATGAATCTATCGAAAATGAACATTTTTTTCTCCCTAAGAAAGTACAGCCCATCTGCCTTTATCTCACAGATGTAGGGTGGCTGTGGCTTAGGTGGTAGAGAAGATCAGCTACTGATCGGAAGGTTGGTGGTTGGATCTTAGGCTTCCCCAGTCTGCATGTCAAGTGTCCTTGGGCAAGGTACTAACCCCAAATTGCCCTCCGATGCGTTCATCAGAGTGTGACTGTGTGTGAATGTAGATTAGTTTGCACTTGTGAATGAGGCATGTTGTATACGGTGCTTTGAGTTCTCCGGGAGAAAAATGCTATATAAGAATGGTAAATGGCCTGTATTTGTATAGCGCTTTTACTAGTCCCCCCTAGGGACCCCAAAGCGCTTTACACACCCAGTCATCCACCCATTCACACACTGGTGGAGGCAGCTACAGTTGTAGCCACAGCTGCCCTGGGGCAGACTGACAGAAGCGAGGCTGCCATATCACGCCATCGGCCCTTCTGGCCAACACCAGTAGGCAGTAGGTGAAGTGTCTTGTCCAAGGACACAATGACCGAGACTGTCCGAGCCGGGGCTCGAACCGGCAACCTTCCGATTACAAGGCGAACGCCCAACTCTTGAGCCACGATCAATCCATTTACCATTTACCATCCATGTACTGTGATCCAAACTGCAAAGTTTGTGTCTGGTGATTTGTTAAGCTGTTTAAAACATTTTCATTTACCTGCCAATTCTAAAAATCACTTTGCTCGTCTTCTGTAGCACTAGCCAGAGCCCTCAGCTAGATGCTGAGGTTCCACAACAACAACGTTATTGACAACTTCAGCATGAATGCATCCCAACAATGAGAAGAGGGGAAAAAAATCTGTGGGTGCGGGTGTAAACGGGCCTTGGGATAACATCATTTACTTAATACTGATCTCCACGCCATTAGCTTGCAAGCAATTCCAGGCTGCAACACACAAAACAAACTATTCTTTTTTTGTGTTTGTTTTTGGTTTATTTTGCCACTCTTACCAAATTCAATTTTGAAGTATATGTACTGTGTGTTTTCGGTAAACGGGCGCATCAGCTGCTTTGATGGTAGTAAACCACTCTGCAAGTATAATTTCTTTTGTGTCTTCTGTGGTCAAGCAAATTTATTAGTTTATAATTTAAATTAAGGGTTTAATGGCCTTAGTATCCCAACAGCAATCAGGAGTCCGCACTTTCTCTGGGACGTGGTGGAGGACGGTTATTTTTTAAACAGCTTGTCAATGTCTTGAAAGCCACCTGTGAATTTCTCAGCTGAGATACAGTGAGATAAAACAGTGCTTATACTCTAATCCAAATTATCTTGGGAGCTTGAAAGATTCTTCTTATTTTGGGAAATAAACTAAGAAAATACCATCACTCTCATAAATAAATTTGATGGAAAACTAGCTATAGTCCATGCCCATAACTCTTCATTACATTAGGTTGTTTCTGCCAGACATATTTTGGCCTTTAGTCTCACCAAGCTGGAAATTGAAGTAGAAAGAATAATGTTATTATGCTAACAGGGAATAAGGAAAGCTCAAGAGTTCTTCACATTGTCCAGACAGTGCAGTTGTGTCTATAGTGTCAAAGACTATTTCCTTTATGTTCACCACGGACAAAGAAAGAAAGGGACATTTGAGAGCAAAGTAACAGGAAAGGCAAAGAAAGTGTAAGGAAGGAGTGCTCATAGGGAGAAGAATCGTAGCACGCCCGCATCAATGTGGAGCTCTCGATAGACTGTCCAATTAGATTAATGAGTCCACGGGATTAGCAATTACACACACACACACTTTCATACTTAACCTTTAAAAAACACATGTTCACCTGCAGCAATTCATCCAAAAACATATTGATCTTAACCTTTTAAATGTTTGTTAAAAAAAAAAAAAATCCAAAGAAATTAAGAAGAGACCTCAGAGAGAAAATTATGGGAGTGCTGACCTGTCCACTTGGAACCAGTTATGTTGCTTTTTGCTGCATCACTCTGATTCCTCAAGCAGAATCCTAAAAGCCAGCCCATTTCACTTGACGTCATACTGATCTATGGGCAAGTGTACCCCTGTTCTCAGAGACCTCGTCAGGTCAATAGTGCAAACCTTTTCTCCGAAAATTTATTGCATGGTATATTGAGGATAGACTTTAAACACACAGTGAGAATTCATAATACTGGGAGAAAGATAGGGGAGTAGGTGGATGGGAGAAATGAAAAGGGTTAAAAAGGGAGAAAATGAGAGGGTGCAGAGGACAGAGCCGCAGAGAGAAAAGGATAGGAGTGAAAATGAGGGTGGAACAAAAGACAAAGATAAGAGATGCAAGTGGCGAGAGATCAGAACCGAAGATGAGAGAGGGAGAGAGGAGAAGGAAATATTGGTGTGAAAAGAAGAGAGGTAGCCCAACACCGAGATATGGTGAATTACTATTGATCAGGCTTAGCATATTTTTTCTCGTCTATGTTTTTCACTCCTTCACCTATCTCCCTTTGTCTCTTTCCTCTTCTCACCCATTAATCTCTCTTTTCTGCAGCTAGTTTATTGGTACCATGTATTGTCAAGACTGTTTAACTTATAATATGCTTCTATTGCCTACCTGTCTGTTGTCCTGTGTGTTGCTAAACATCCTTTGGTTTCCGTGAAGCAAGTGCTCATACAGTATGCATCGAAATGGATCATGAACTTTTTCACAGAGAGTAAAACTAATCTCAGGAAGCTACAGTGTGTCCTTTAGTGTTTTTGTTCTGAGATTTTCTCAGTTTGTTGGCTGAAGAAAGTAACTTACCTAAAGCAATGATATGGTTCAAGCAATATGACTGTAATGATTGTAAACGTGTCCTCATTGGATCAAAAATGTAACTTCCTGCTGAGGTAAATGCCTGTACAGTTAATAAAACCATCATATTCTTTGTGTTTAGTGGGAGTTAATAATTATTAGTAGACTAAACTGAGATGGGTGGGAACATGATAAACATTTTACCTGCCATACTAGCCTTATCATTTATAACAAAGCTCCACTTAGGTACTCCATCATAGAGGCTCTGGTGTCAGTTGTTTTTGCCAATATCATGTGTCAGCAAAGATTTGTGCAGTGGTACAGAAAATTGCAAAGACTTATGTTTTCTGTCATAATAGAAAAGGCAGTGGCTAAATATAAATGGATTTGGAAATGATCAGCTTAAGAACTTATCCATGGAGACAAGTGCACATTTAATTCAATTCAGATTTGTTATTAAGAGTCCACTGTGTCTTGCATCATCAGCAATAATATCTGTAAACAGACCTACAGCGCTGCACCAAGCAGCATGCGTGTGAACTGCTGGTAGAATATTATTCTGCAAACAGAGCAGTATTTTAATCTGTTGTAGTGTAAGTAACCTGGTACAGGAAGAATTTCATATTATAGACATGTATTTCATGCTGCAGGAAATGTTCTTAATTTGAAGAAATCACCTCTGTTATCCAAACTATACACTGTTGTTAGGTCAAATGTAAAAGTCTGTATCTCATTTCTTCTCTGTGTGCCAAGAACTTAAAATCCCTCAACCCCAAAACACAACTGTTTTTCGGACTCTGCCTACAGCCCTGTGATATCCCAAATGGTGCATTTCTAGAAGAAGTTAGAAGTTGAGGTTTTGGCTGCTGTCTTCAAATCAAGGGTGTCCAGTGCAATAGGGCTGTTCAATATAACGATATATATCGGATGACGATATAAAAACGTCTATCGTTTCGCAAAATAAACTGTTTACGGCAATATTTTTTCATCGTTTTGATGGTCACTGTAGTGGCTATATTCATTTCTTAAAGTTCTCCCTTTCTGGACAAGCGCCTGTTTTTATGCGGTGTGGTTAGCAACAAAGACGGTAACAGCATCGCGTGTCCGCTTGTTTATGTTCCACATAAACCTTTCACAATAAAGCTCAAGATCCTGTTGAGACTTTTCAAAATAAACTGAATCACGTGAAAGAGCAGATTATTTACGGATGAGAATTAAAAAAGAGCTGCCAAGTGCTAAAAAATAAACCTTCGACTCAAACGTTAGAACAGGCTTTTCCCCGCAGCACGCCGTGTAATAAATACTCACCAAGAAAACGGCGGCCATTACAACTTATGTCTAAAAATGTATCGTTTCATACATCGGTTAAAACACTCGACTCCAGCTACATGACGCGCAGCTGGAAACACTTCACGCAAGACGAGCTCCCCGAGATTCACAGAAATTACAGAAAATGTTACATTTTTGTGATTTATATCGTTATCGGGACGATAGAATTCTTATATCTGGATATGAGATTTTGGTCATATCGCACAGCGCTACAGTGCGATGTGAGAAATGTTGACATTGATCTAAGTCGAGACTTATTCACAACTGCGTGGTTTATTTCTCTATTCTAATGATTTCAAAATCAGATCTCACTGGATCATTTTCATAATATCAGAAAAAGCAAGCCACTATGCAAGCAGTTAAATTGTTTTTCTTAAGTGTGCAGTTGAGGGGGATTGCTGTAATTTGAACACACCTGCCAATCATCTGCATTGATTATAACAAAGCTCCATTTAAGTATCTAATGTTGACATGTACTGTAACTTAATGACGACGTTAAACTTTTTCCCCACATGATGGAAGTTTGTCAATCCTAAGAAGCAGACCTGTATTTTTAAATGCACTCAGCACTGGCTGACAAAACTTTTTGCCAACTCTCAGGTTTCTCCTCCTTCTGCCAGTCTTGAAGTGCACATTTATCATTCCAGACAAAGCACACTGACTACTCACTTGTTTTGCTGGGTAGTACTATTGACTTAATTCATCTTGGTCTGGTTTCCAAAGTTTCTCATAACAAGAGAATTGATGAATGCTTCCATTTTGAGAGAATGTATAATAAGGAGGTCGTCCATCCAAGAACATTATTCATAACTGTATGCTCTTTTGGTTCATCAGTAAAACTCCCAACTCTTAAATGTTTTCAGGCTTCTTAACTTAAAAAAAATAGAGTTTATTTTTGATTCAGGCTGAATACTTTTCTTCTCATTTGAATCACATTTTCTTCAGGTGTTTTGTAGCTTTATTTCATTTCTTTCTACAGCTGACATGGCTGGGAAAACTGAAGTGAATACATAAAATTTAAGAAATTTTACATGTCGTGGAGCTACACTGTATTTTTTTAGTAAAGGCGAGCAAGCAAGAGTGATGCACACTGTCTTTAGGTCTGTTGCTTCACACATGCAACCATGCTTCCATTTCATTCATCATCTGGATGCAGATGTCAACATGTTTTATTGCTGTATCATTTGAGAGAGAGCGCAAATCTAGATGGTGATAAAGACAGAACAACTATAGAGCCCATTGCCACACGTGTGGTAAAACACAAATCAATGTTCAGATCTTGACACCATTGTAGGGCTCTGAAGGGGGCTCTTCAGGCCAGGTGTAGTGTGTGTGTGTGTGTGTGTGTGTGTGCGTGCGTGCGTGCGCGCGTGCATATGCGCTTCTGTCCCTTATGGCTCCACCCTACATCTCGGCAATTTGCTCCTTTTATCGCCATCAGGGGACCAAATGGTTTCTATAGCGACGGGCACCAGGAAGTTCTCAAAAAAAAATGTTTCGTTTTTGAAACCCCAAGGAGTGAGAGAGAGAGTGTGTGTGTGTAAGTGTGTCGGCACTGCAAGCCAATTATGTTTATGACCGTATTTCTTTCCTGTATGAATTTACTGGGATCATGATATTGGTGCATTTTTCATTTTCCCGTGGAAGGATTTGCAGATGGTGTGCTGTTGCTTTTAACAGTTGTGTTTTACACGTCTGATGTTCAGATTCCTTATTTATTCTTGATTTTTTTTTACATCACTTATTGCCATCTTGTGCCCGTACACAAATTTGACTCTGTTTCAGACTGATAGACATGACATTGTTATTCTGCATGTGCCTGGCCAGAGGTGGTAGAGCCCAGAGACAGGATGTGTCATAAGATCTCGGCAGATGGACACACACAAACGTGTTGAAGCTCCCTCAGAGGCATCCATGTCCTCTCTCTGTCCGACTTTCTCTCTCATCTTTGTCTCACTCTTCTTTTCTTTTTTTTTGCTTTTTTTTTTTTGCTTTCTCATGCCCACATGGAGTTAAAATGTGTCAGCTTAAATATCATGGGGGCGGGCTTGTATCCCAAAAGCCTTATCAAGGTCCTAGCTTGCATTCTGTTGTGAGGAAAACAAGGTATGATGGTGTGAGAGGAAGTGAAATACATTTTATAAACTAAGAAAAGCACTTGCTCTTCAACCCACAGTAGAGTAAAATGCAATTAACATAAAGTAAAATGAGATTCCACTCAGGTACATCGAAGTCATTTAATTTTCAGTGTTCCGAATTAGTTTCAGCCTAGAGTGTTATCTCAGGTACTGTGACTAGCATACAGGTGTCAAAGAATACACCCAGTTGTGTATCATATGCCAAAACTGTCAGTGAGTCAAAACAGAATGAAAGACTGTCAGAGTTACCACAGCTAGACTTTGCACAGGAGGGTGCTCATTCAAGAATGAAAACATAAAACATAAAATAACACAAAAGTGCTGTACTAATAATGATGATTTAGAAGAGTAAAAAATAATAATTTCCATAATTTGTTAGACAAAGACACAATTTTTATACACCCCTACAGTTGATTTTAAATCTTTCAGCTTTAATTCAACTGGTTTTACAAAACTTGTGCATTTTCAGAGGTTTAAAATGAATCGACAAGCGGTTTTATAGCCAGGTGAGGCCTGTCAAGTTCTATAATCAGGAGAGGTCTTTATGAAAGAAAGTACAGAAGATTTAGGTGCAAACCACTGGTTATACTCAAGAACAGGAAGTCAGGATTTGACTTGCAGAAAATATTTTTTAAAGCGTGCATAGTTTAGAAAGAAGAAACCAAGATTAGAGAGATAAAAGTAGGTAGAAGGAAAGGAACGGCTCATGATCCAAAACATGCCATATCACTGCCAGTGGTACATGGGCCAGTAGTGTTTACTGATGATGAGACTGTTGGTAGAAGTAGCAGGATGAGTTTTGAAGTGTTTAGCACTATACTCTCTGCTCAGATTCAGCAGAATCCTGCATAACTGATCAAACAGCACTTCAGTGACCATGTCAGTCACCTGATTTGAATCTGATATAGCATGTTCTTTAGTTATTAAATACAATACTGAATGTAGAAACAAGCTAAACGTGATGATGGCTGTAGTAAAGCCCTGGATGGGCATCTCAAGGGAGGAAACAAAGAATTTGGTGATGTCCATGGGCTCAGGTTCAGTTCAGCTTTACTTGTATGGCATCAAATCACAGCAGCAACCACCTCATCTCAGTTTACTTTAGTAGGTGTACAGTCGGTGGCATTTCCAAATCTTTTATTTTACTTTCCTTTGTCTCAAAATAATATAAACACAAAATAATAAAATAGACATTAACGTGTTTTGTATTCTACCAATCCATGTTTGGAGTAACAAGGTGGATGATCAAGTTCAGTTCTAAGGACTTAAGCAAGATTTCTAAGACTTTTTTATACTATACTTTGTTTTATATAATCAGTAAAATGAAATGTAATTCTTCAATGAAGAGCAACTTTTTCTTTTCATTCTATTATATTTTTCTTTTCTCTTTCTTTTGGCACAAATTGGGTTGGACCCTGTGGATATCTGTGTACTTTCTTTCGTGGGCGTGTGGTCTTGAGCGTTTGCTTGTCGATGTGTTTGGCTTTGGAGCAATAACTTGTTGAATCGAAGCACATCATGCTGCCCACAAGTGTGTCTGTGTTTAAAACTTGAGAAAATGAGAAGTCCGCACAGATGTACACACACCAAGGGTGACTGCTTGTGCTACTTTGAATCCCCTTTGTCTTCTAAGAGATGGATTGTAGGCTGTCAGTCATGTGTGCAGGGTGGAATCCCCTGCCAAGACCTCCGCTGGCTCTGCTATTGGAAGATAGGACAGAAATGCGCTTGCTCGCATATGCACAAGCGCACACAAAATGCAGACACTCCGATACACTGCTCTGCATAATACCCTTTGCCAGCCTCCCCGTGTTGTGAAATGGCTTTGCTCCAGCCGTGGCAGTGTTTGTTAGCCGGTCTACTCAGACACGCACTCGCACAGTACTCAGCAGACGTTAAGCCAGGCTCCCTGCCTGCAATATAACCCTGCTTGATCCTCCATCACACACACACACACACACACACACACACACACACACACACACACACACACTCTCTCTCACCCACTCTACCCTGCTGAGTGGCGGGCTGCAAGCTATCCACCTCTTGCCCACAAACGAGGAGAAGCCTTCTGTCAAAACCATCAAACCAAACCTGGCCTAAAGGTTCAATCCCCTCAAAAATCCCCTTTTGTTCAGCACCATGGCTCTGAGGTTCTGTGTGAAGCAATGAAGTGGGGGTTTTTTCACAACTGCAGGATAGAGAACAGAGAAGAATTAGTCTGCCAATAAATTATTGGTTGTCAACTATTAAAAAAAAATAACCCTAAAGGCTATTTAATTGTTTAGATTAAAGACAGAAGTGGTTAACAAGAGTTCCGACCTGTCAAGTTAAGCAGCAAAAACTCTAAGTTTACTTGGTTAATCCCCCCACTGTGTTATCCTCACACCCTTGTCCCACATTCACCAGTTTTGTTCCCACACATTTATGTGTGGGTACAAAAGTAGCAATTGACAAGAATTTTTATCTATTTTTTTTAATTCAAATCATTCTGATTCTTACTCAGAGATGCCGTTTCTGTTGTTGTTGAGGTTTTTGTTGCCCCAGTTTCTGTAGATATCAACAAAGGTACTCTATCTTGAAACACCATCATTCTGATTTTGATCAATCAGGACTTGGGGTCGCTATAAGCGTCGTTGCTATTTATTTCTCCTTTTACATCCTCAACTTTTCTTTGTAGTTGCCAGAAAAACTACTTTTGGTAAACTTGGATTTTGTGTTTGTCCACATGTTTTAAATGTAATGCACATGTAAATTTAACCAGCTGGGGTAGGATGAAAAGTCTCAGAATCGCCAACATAGTCATGATCCATTGTCTTACAGTCTGTAGTATATTATAGTCAATTTTTGCCAGTCTGTTTGATGGTTTTTGAGCTATTTCAGGCTGGATCAAGTGGTCAACTGAATGACCCATTGAAAAACATTTTTATCCCTGGTATGATGATGTTGCTATGTGTAAAAAGCATTTATAAATCAAATTTTATTGCAGAAGTACACAGCTTTCCACTCTACTGATCTGGTGAATTCCCCTAACACACACACAAATGCACGCACATGCGCGCACACCTCAGTAAATGTCAGACACCCCAGGATTCAGCTTCAATGTCTCATAAAAGCTCTGTCTTTGTACTTCAGGTAAGTGTCCAGCTCCTCCTGGAAACAGCCAATATTTTTGACCATCCATCGTCTGTCTCTCTCCATGTGCAGTGTGTGATTAAGGCAATTACACTGCCTCTTCAGAAAACCGCATCCCGGTGCTAAAAAGCTGTGAAAATAAAATGCATAGACCAATAACAAGCGAGAGAAATTTAGGCATAAATAGACACGGCTGAAAAGCTTTCTTTGATTGAAGATGGCAAAAGTCAATGGTGTTCATTGAGCTTCCATGCTAACTGGAGCCACAGAGTGGACATTAGAGCATCAAGGACAGGCTTTCATTGCACTAAAACCATATAGTAGCTACTAGATACTTTCACCCGCTGGCTGGTCAATTTGTACCCCTGCAGTGTTCCTGAGGTAAAAAGCCAGCTTTATTTGTGCAGCAAGGAACAGCTTTTAAGAAGAGAAATATTTAGCTGCAGTCAGGTGGACTGACAGGACCTTACTGCAGGTGGCCAAAATGAACCGGACAAACTGAGGTTGGGCATAGATTAAAGAAAATAAAGAGAGAAGCATAGCTGTTGTGCTTCTCTTGGCCTGCAATACGCAGTCCATCCACATTAGTTCTGATCACTGGCTGCCTCAAGGCTTTCTCTTTCTCTTCTTCCATCTTTCTCTCTCTCCCCTTCCCTCTCTTTGTTTACCACATAGAGGTTGATTTATGTCGGCTGCACTTGGCAGAGTTGGGTGGCGTGGGCGAGATACAGCAGCTGAAGGGGAGAGAGAGAGAGAGAGAGAGAGAGAAAGGGGAAGCAAAAGGCCAAATCAGAGTGATGTATCAAGAGAGAGGAATGGAGAGATGAGCAGAAAGGAGGAAACACAATAGTGAGGATTGGATGAGAATATTAAGTGAGTGGGGAGAGATTACAGGAGGGAGGTTGGGTGAAGAGACAGAGAGAGGTGTTGCACTGGCCTCAGGTGTCTCTCTGATTTGTATCTTTTATGACGCTGCTTCATGTCAGAACACAAGGTCTCATGCTGCAGTCCCTCTGGCTCAGTCGCTCTGGTTGTGTATTTCCTTCTCATTCCTCTTATTATGGTTACTCGTACGTTTTCATGTTGTCATCAACAGTCGTGCTCAGGATAGGTTTGGTTGGAGCACATGGTTTTACATTATATGAGCCCAGTGATGAAGTCTAAGTTGTTGATTTAATGTTCTTTATATCGTTCCTGGAATCTACAGCACTTTGTTGTTTCTAAATATACGAAAAACAAATTTGACTTGACTTCAGATGTTACACTGTGTCTCATTCCCACCCATCCCAGACCAACACCTTGTAATGATCTTGGATACAGAATCGTTTTGAGGTTTCCTACTTTGTCAGACACCAAGATGTTGGCGGAAATGGAACCTTTTGGTGTCGCGAGTCGATCGGGCTTGTTCTGGTACTTGTACGCTTAAATTTGGGGAGTTTGGAGGCCGAATCAACTCCTTTGTCTTGCCTCTTGTCATTCCTGCACAGTTTTTGTGGTGTTTTAAGGTGCAGTGTCCTTCTTAGGGATGCTGCTAACATTTGGGCAGTGTCACTGGAAGGGAGGGGCTTGTGGTCTGGCAGTATTAAGATGGATGGCGTGTTTGAAAGTAACTTCTAAAGTACATGAATTCCAAAGCCTAAGACTTAAAAAGCCCAACAGAAGATTCCTTTGTATCAAGAATGTTCACTAATTTCTGTTTATATTTTCTGCACTGCTTATAGTTGCTTATAATAATGCTCTTTAAAGACTTTTTGCTGCACTCTTTTTGCACATTGTTGAATCTCATAGATTACTGAATTATGATATAGCTTTTTTCCCCCAAGTATTTTCATGATAAATTTCAGACTTGACCAGCCAGAAGTACAAAGTTGTACTGGCAAGTGTACCAAATTTCATTCTCTCGAGTGCTTTCCAAAGAATTAATTAATGCAAAAATGTTAACTGTGGTGGCAGTAGAGTCATAATGATTCAGCATCTGGAGACCGCACATGCTTGCTTGTACATTCAAGGGCAATACATGCATATTTTAATGTATATTCTGACTTGGTTTTAGTGTTTGCTGAAAAGAATACCTCATTGATGGCAAACTTGTCTTTTCTTTGTCTTCCCTCCTGTAGCTGGTCAGCTAAGCCAGTCAGCTTATTTCTCCCTCCAGCTGCCCTACACTGTACTGGGGCTCGGACGCAGCGCCAACTTCCTGGATCACCTTTTCGTCGGCATCCCCCGGCAGCCTGGAGAGACGGTGAGGAAATTTTACCGAGATAACTGCCAGTACTTCTGCTGCAGGGTTCATGGTCTCACAGAATGTCTGAGGAAGATTCCTTTACAGAGCTTATGTCACAGCAAATAGCAAAAGGAAGGAAAGTTGTGCAAAAAAATGAGCCTTTTACAACCCCAGGTGCAAAGTGATTTAAAATACAACACTTGTAGTCAAATTCCAGATTAAGTCATTTCTGAGCAGCTTAACGTGTCCTGAATTTAACAGTGTACGGCATGCCTGACTAAGACATTGAATGTCTCTGTAATGAGCCTCGGAATCGTGGTTTTAAAAACAAGAAAATCTTCCAAGAAAATATCAAATGATGGATGAATTAATGGAGGGAGCAATTGAAGCACTTTTTGTAAGTCATAAGCGGAGAGCAAAAAAGTTGTTTTTCTCCAACTGCTCCAGCATTTTTCATGATGATGCTTGATGTAGCACATTTCTTCCAGGGATTGTGAGATTAGTTTGAAAGGTGTTTCATGAAGGTTCAGTAGAGGGATTTCCCTCCACATACTTTCTTATCAAATTAGAAAGTGAGGTAAACAGAGACTACAGTATCTCCCTAATCTTGCAAAGGCATTTAATGCTTGGTTGAGATTTTTCTTTAATTAAAGCAGTAGTTTATGCAAGGAACTATTTTATACCTTGTTTGCCAAATGACATAAACACAACTGTTTGCTTGCTGTTGACGTTAGTTCATAAATATAGAAAGAGAGACGTTAGTCTGTACATTTTATAGCTTTTATGCTTGAAATATAAAAATAAAATATAAAAAAGAATTATCATGCATCTTAGCTTTAAAAAAAAAACTATGACATCTTCACAATCTCACAGTTACTACTTTTTTTCTCTCCAAGTTTTACTGGAAGTCTTTGGTTTGATTTATGTATAATTCACCTAAACACAGGCCAGCAGTTTTATTTTTGTAGGGATTTTCACATTTTATTTACCTCTGCTTCTCCTGCTTAATGAGGACAATATTTTCTCCGGTGTCATAAACAATGATTTGACTTGAAAAAGCATATTTTGCCACCCACATCTCACTAGAGGCGTGATTGCGCAGTAGAATCTAGGTGAAAGAAAATCAGATTTCCCTGCCCATTTAATGACTAAAAAGTAAATAAAGGTTGAGAGAATTATGTGACACAGATTGATGCTTTACGGAAGCTAGATTACACAGCTCCTTTTTAATGTATGGGATGATTGATGACATCAACAGAGGAATTAATAAAGGTGTAGCGAGCTTCCCACTGAAATAGAAATGCTAATGGCTTCCTTTTTTACTACTTCTACACATCTTTGCTGAGCAACCAGCTAAATGACTGTTTATGAATGACTCTGAATCAACCACATATGTGATTCCTGTCATACGGCAACAGATCAGTATAGTAATAATAAAAAATTGGTTTTATTTTATGGTTTTTATCTATTCGTTGTCTATATTTCTACTCTTCACTACCTCTAATCTCATCTCTCTTCAGTTCAGCTCTCTCCGCCTTCGTCTCCGTCTCTCTTTTTCTCTCTGTAACGTAGCACTGTCACTCTGAATATTAGGCACGACAGGGCCCCTTTTCCCTCCTGTGTGGTACCAAGGTTTTCGTTGAACAGCTGATTAGAATTGCAGATGGCTCAGTCCGCTAGTCAGACAGCATAGGGCACCGGGAACACTCATCACAAACAAACTGCGTTATTGTCCTCTTTCCACACCCTCCTTTTTCCCATGCAAAGGAATGCAATCCTTTTCCCCTCATTTTTCCTCCTCTCTTGTCCCTTTTACAGTGTGAATTAATTAATGCCTAAAGATGTGCGCTATTATGCAGAGTAGTTTTTTCTTTGGTGTCCAGAGGGACTGGGGAGTGGAGTACCTCCATTGAATCTACCTGTAATGAGAAAAGAGGCGAAGGTTTAGAAATCTGATCGTTACGCCACCCTGCACAGTCGGCTTATTTAGCTCTTTCTGTTTGCCAGCTCTCTTGATCTGCTTGTCTCTCATTTTTGTTTTGTTTCAATCTTTATTTCTGTCCTGTTTTCTTCCTGTCTCCCCTGCTGTGCCCTTTACACTTTCTCCAGCACAAAGAGAGTTTCTGCCCGCTGGTTCGCAGAAGGCGATGTTTTGTAGAATCTTAGTGGATATCCTCTTCCCTCTGTCCAATCAGTCCTCTCATTTATTCACCCCTCCTCATCTTTCTCTGTGAGTCTCAGTCCTCCTGTTCACTTATCTTCCACCCAGGGGATTCCCTTTGCTGTTCAAAGTGGTTTACTTCACTTTTTTTTTTTTTTTTTTTTTAAATGACATCAGAAACAGCAGTATGCGACATTACGTGATGGCAGAGCTTCAGTTCATCCTTTGTCATTTTTTTTTTTTTTTTTTTTTTTAATAAATAGGACATGGGGAATGAATGAGAGAAAGAGGGGGAGAGAAAGAAAGAAAACCAAAGGGGAGAAGAGATGGTGAGAAGGGGGGGGGAAGAGAGAGAAAAAAAAAAGAACTCCTGGGTCACCTGTATGGAGAAAAAAAAAAAAAAAAACAAACAAAAAAAACAAACAGAGGAGACAGCAAACAACAAAGAGCAACATAATAATAGAGAAAACAAAGCACCATCACAATAAACTAGCTAGTCATAGATATCAATATTTACTAAATAATAAACGATATTGTGCAGCACGCAAGATAGACAGCGCACAGTGTGCTTTGAGGCAGCAGCCAAGAAAGCTTTAGTCCGCGTCTGTGAATACCCATGTGTGCATACCTGTGTGGATCAGCATGCTTGCATTCCAAAGGTTTCTCCATGTAATGATCTGCTAGGGAGTGTGGGGGGGCCACAGCCCCGTCCTCCAGGGTGTGAAGCGGGTATGGAGGAGATCCCCTGCTGTGCCCTTTACACTTTCTCCAGCACAAAGAGAGTTTCTGCCCGCTGGTTCGCAGAAGGCGATGTTTTGTAGAATCTTAGTGGATATCTTCTTCCCTCTGTCCAATCAGTCCTCTCATTTATTCACCCCTCCTCATCTTTCTCTGTGAGTCTCAGTCCTCCTGTTCACTTATCTTCCACCCAGGGGATTCCCTTTGCTGTTCAAAGTGGTTTACTTCACTAATCAGTCCCCTACTTGTCACTCTCACTCTCTCTCTGTCTTCCTCATCCTCTAACTCTGTATCTGTCTCTCTCACTCTCCATAGTGTGCCAGTTTTCCTGGCTTTGAACCAGAGTATCTCTCGTTCTCTCTGAAGACTTAGGAACACTTTTCTCTTCCAAACAGCCAGATCGGATCTGCTCCCAGGCAGCGGTAGTGGAGGCTGACTCGTCTCCAGCTCTGCTCCCCCGCCAGTTGCCGCACCAACGGCAGTGCTTTCCAAGAGCTAAGCAACAATGGCTGGCGGCTAGAATGTGCTTGTTATGTAAAAAGCAATGCCGTTGCTGTACGCTTATTCAAAATAGCAAGATGTAGTTCCTTCCAATTGATGAAGAAAGGAGTCACAATTAAAGAGCAGTGGCACTTACAGATTCTGCCAAACGTAGAACTGGAATTCTTTCCTCTGAACTGCGAGTATAGTTACAGCCTTTAAATCATTAATATATTGCCCCCTTCTCCTATTTATACCACTGCGCTCTTAACCCATTATGAGCCAGAGAACAACCCCAGTTGCCTGAGCAGGCTCTTAAAGCAGAATAATATGGATAAGAACGCTAGCAGACACAGACGACTACACTGGGCTTTTCCAGAAACCTAAGCCCTGTTTTATAAAGATGCTAAATACGGCCTGTGTCAGTCTCATGTCAGATGTCACCACTAGTTGCTGAGCCCTAAGGCAGCAAACAACTAAAAATGAAACTGAAACTTATGCAGAGTCAAGCTGCTGTCAAACAGTTCTCCAAGCAAGTGTTTGTAAACTCTGCAGTTATGTTAAGTCTGTCTTAACCGTCTCAGAACTTTAGATATTCCCCAATATAAAAGATTTCTTTTTTTTCCTCTTGCAAAGTAGCCTCATTTATTCACTTTGCAAGGCATAATTAACTCGTGTGGTAAACGGGTTGCCCCTTCTCGTGCCAAAGTATTCATGTGCAAGACACTGAACTTGTTCTGGCAAGGACACAGTGGAAAGTGGTTTGCAGAAAGTTAAAAGGCACTCTGTAATTGCAGATCTTTTAGAGAAGCGATTTCCTCGTTCAAATCCAAGTCATAGCCTGATGTTTCTAGGCTAAAACCAGGCTTCCTTTCTCCTACTCTTTGAGCTAACAAGGTAAAAATGATTGCAGTATTTAGTAATTAGGGATGTTTGTGGCGTGATGAGGTTTTGCCACCTTTTTAGTATACAATCAAATATACAATATGGTTTCTTGCTGTAAAAGCAAAATCATTTTTTCTTTGTAAATTTGTTGGGTTTTTTTCTTGTACATATGTCTCATTACCGTTGTCTTAATTAAAAAAAGAAATCTAATCTGCTTTCATGCATAACTATGAGGTTCAATATATTCATCATACTGTTTTAACTTTTGCTTATTTTCATGATACCTGCATGTAACGGCCCTGCTTAACCTTTCAGGCTTTCATTTTTGCATTTAAATTTTGAATCAGGCAATGTGGCTAAATGCTTTAAAATCATAGTAAAGTGTAAGTTATCTGCTCCAGTCTACAAATGTAGGCAGAAAAAAGGCTAAAAAAAAAAAAAAGAATTGGACAGTATGTCCCATTTGTCCTCATTATCGCCACTGTGGTGTCCTTTTGTAAGACCTGTACCCCTACCTGTACAGGGAAGCTGTTCAGTGACCAGCAGGTCAGATTGTGGTTGCACTGAGCAGCTTCTACACAACAAAAGTACTTTAGTATATTCAGAGTGTTCCTGCAAACAAGAGCTTTTGACACTAAAACATCTCAAACTAAAATAAGCTTTAAGATGAGCCTGAGGGATCTGTCTGTCAAACACTGTCTTTCCCTCGCCTACACAGAAATGAGTCGAGATCTAATCAGGAAATATAAAGCAAAACTCTTATTTGGGTAAACTAGGAATGTATCATAATTTAAAAGCAGTATCCCTGCCACTGTGGACACTCAGTGTTAATATAATCACTGTTGATATAATACCAAACAAAGAAACCAGTAAACATGAGCATTCAAGTTGTAAATGAAACACAGGAGACAAGACATCATTAACATAAAATACTTTTGTTTTTCCAGAATTTGCTAAATTGAAGTGGTAATATTCAAAAACACTACTTATCTTACTTAATAGTAATTCTGAATCTCTAACTTGTAAATTTTCAAGCTGCAGTCTTCAGATGTGATGTAGTGAGTCATTACTGGACTGGAGATTTTTGTCAAAATAATTGACTTCAGTTAGAATTTTGTATGTACTTTTAATGTGTGTTCTAACTTTCAACTCCCATAAATCCAGTCTTCAAAGCAGACCTTTCTGCTGCTGCGATGTGATGCGTTACATGATGAAAAGACCATGTGAATTTCATCAAGACGGAGACTGACTTCTCCAGAAGGCTGCGCTCGCACACAAACTGCCACAGAAATCCTTTATCATACATGCAAATACACCCGGCCATATGTACCACACTCACAATAAAGAAAAAAAAGGGTTTTATTCACCATAGCCTGGGTAATTTATTTCAAGTAGTAGGTTATCTATGTCTGAAACACACGGCTTAAAATAGCAAGTCCACAGTAGCTAAGAATGAGACCCATTACTCTGCCTCGAAGGGCTTAACATACATATTGTGTCGGTGTGTGCATATCTTAAAGCAGTCTGCTTGTATTGCACATATGGTTGCTATAATGTATTACTGTGAATAAAGATAATCAGTTAATGTGTTTTTCTTCTCTTTTCAGGAGATAAGGAACAAGGAGTGGACGGCCATCATTCCCAACTCTCAACTTATTGTCATGCCTTTCCCACATGATACACCCCGCAGGTACATAAACGCTTACACCTCTAGATATAATACAATATAGACGGGTCACAAATGGCTGCTTTCCTTGTTCACAGTCATATAATTTGCTCAGAGAACCTGTTAACATTTGTTACTATGGACACTATTCAACACTTTTAACCGCCTCGCCTGATGTCATTTGCTGGCATATTCGAGTTAATGTTACCCTCAGATCGCTCCAGACAGCGTCTCTGTGGTATATCTTCACAAAACAATACCCAGAAGTGAGAAAACATGCTCACGCACACACGCTATTACCTCGCAGCATGTGTCCTCATGTTATCATGACGCTATTCACATGTAGCTGAAAACCCAGGAGGAGCTCCAGATGGCTAGTCATCGCAGACAAACAATGACACACATGCACTTTCCTCGATAGGCTCATAACACTTGCATGTTTGCCAACGCACACATACCTACATATACACCACGAGTGAAATCAGACTAACTGACTGTTTATATGAAAACAGGCGCCTTGGTAGTCTTTTCACACAAAGTACAAGCTAACAGATTGCAAGATGTATCATGATGAAGATAAAGTTAATACATCAAAGTGGCTGGATTTCTGGAAATACATAAAAGTTCTTAGAAACTAGAGAGAGCGCAGTCTTTCATTCTGTTCAGCTGTATGACCAGAAAGTGAAAGAGTTGTTCGTTTATTTATTTTAACATAACACAGTCTCTGCTAATGTCCAGCATTTTGGTAATTGCATTGTTTTTCTGTCAGATAAAACTATGGCAAAACATAAAACAGCATATGGCAATCTTTCTTTGTCTCTCTTCCTCCCTCTCTCTCCCTCTTCTTAGTTGGAGCGCTAAATTGTACCTTACTCCCAGCAACAGCGTGTTGCTGACGGCCATCGCACTGATCGGCGTGTGTGTCTTCATCCTTGTTATTATTGGGATCCTTCATTGGCAAGAGAAGGTCAGAACACACACACACACACACACAGACACAGAGTAGCGTGTTGTAGTTAATGTTGGCCTCTTCCTGGTGATTTACTGCTTCAGAGTGTGAGTGTGTGTATGTGTGTGTGAGACAGAGAGAGAGAGAGCAGATTGGTCACAACCAGCAGCAGATGGGTCTCACTGTCCCTGTCCTGTAGTCCTCTCGCCTCCCACCAAGACACACATACACACTCTTTCTCTCGCTCTACCTCTCTCTCTCTCGTTCTCGGGGTCACAACCTGGAAGGACGTTCAGCTGTAATTGCCTTCTTCTGTCCTTTCAGCACGGCAGATCTGCTGTTCATTACCGCCATAAATGTGCTCTCCAGGGAGTCGATGCATGTTTTCATGTTTTGTTTTTTTTCTTCACCACCTCCGGTGAAGAAAAAAAACTGTTTTCTTTTTCTTTTTTTTTTAATGGAGGCACACACACACACATCACAGTCTCAGAAAAATGTATCCCATCATAGCAGGGTTGATGACACTCAGACACAAACACAAATTATCGCAAATGTTCTCTTTTTTTCTGGATTGTTTCCTTTTTCATCCACACACACACACACACACACACACACACACAGTCTGCTGGGCTGAGCAGTGCAGTAAGTTGTTGGCATCTTCTCCAAACCATCTGCCGTGAGACCATGTGCACTTAATGTGTTCCTGTGTGTGTGTTTGTGTGTGTGTGCGCGTCTTCACTCAGGTTGACATGCAGCATGGTTACACACACAGAAGGGCTCTAATTGCCCTCTTTTTTAGAAACGTGGGTGTGTGTGCATCAGCTTCATCTGAGCTGATGCGAAATTCAAAAAGATAAAAATAAATAAATAAGCATGGCTGGTGCCCAAACTACGTACACAAGATACATCTAGCAGGCTCAGGTGGATGGGAGGAGTGATGAGTGTGTGGATGAAAGCTATGTTGCAAGAGCAGGAAATGGGGAATGCAATTAAGAAAACGGTTATTTCACTCTTAAAGGTTATTTACGATTCTGTTTATACACAAGCTACTTAAACGTGCTTGGGTGCAGCCCTTCAAAAAAAAAGCAGAAATGCTTAGCTCAACATGAATCGTACTGTACATACGTCAAATGCTGATTGGTTGAAAGTTGGACAGTATAGTATTGACATTAGTTTTTGGAACAACAGGTTGGAGTTTGAATCCCAGTTAGCACATACACCCAGTAAAGCTAGATGTTAACCATGTCTACATCTGGTACCAATCGAACTCCTTCAGTTCACATGCTGACGTATCCTTGGACACGGTACTGAACTCCAAGTTGCCCCTGATGCATCCATCAGACTGTGTCAATGCCAGAAAGCACTTAGGCGTAGATAAAAGCATATGAATGTTTGTGTGGATGAGACTTGTAGTAAGAAACCGCTTTGAGTGCTCAACTGAGTAGAAAGGCTATATGAGTACCCGTCCATTTACCAAACATCAAAGATAAAAGAACAGCATGAAAAGCTCAGACAGTGGCTACGTTGGACACTTTTACACACATTTCACTTCAGTTCTGTTATGTTCAGTCCCAGTGTGTACTGTTGTTGAGTAGCCCACAGATTCAACTCAGTTCTGTCTTGTTCTCACAGAAAGAAGGAAGGAAGCGGTTGTCAGTCATAAACCAACAATATATTTGGCTTTGAACACTGTGGTGTCCATAGGCTGACTAGTCACAGTAATCAAAAATGTCTCACTACCCCCCACTGTACCCCTAATAAGAGTAATAGTTACTAGTTCCAGAAAGGTTTTTGGCCTTTTTGACTACTCGTTTCAGAGTTCTCATTTCCGCAGCATGCAGTTCAGTAACATTTTCTTAATGGTTTAATAATATGGTGGTATATCATATAGTACTTGCAAACTCATGATAGGCTTTGATTAGATAGATTAGAAGCAGCACAGGAATATATTATTCAAATGCACCGAAATATGTAACATCGCACTCATCATCATTTCAATTCAGAACAAAACACTGCACCACATTGGTGAGGCATCCAACATTCACAATGCATATGAAAACTCATTTGATTCAGATTACTAAGTGCATTATCAGGTTTCCACTGTGCATAATCCTGAGCTTCCACTGTGCATGCAGCAGAACTTCAGGTTCAGTGATTGAAGTTCTTATTGAAATGCTCCTTGGGAGTCACAGTTGAATTAAGCCGTGTTTGCACTTGACTAGTACTACCTGGGGAACTCTGTGCAGTTGGAATATTTGCAGAGGTAGTCTGTGATGTTTATCCCATGCAAATCTGCCAAGGCTGCAATTTGAAAAGTAGAAATTCCAATTATCTACCATGTTACACCAAATACAAAAGTGCTGTGAAAAAATTATCCTTTGCAGTTGTTTGTTTTCTTTTTACTTTTCTGTTACCTCTGTACCGCCCAAGAATTATGAAGGTTGTGTTTAGAAACATTTTGGGTGCAAATTCAGGAGGCTAGAGTGTCTGTACAGCTTAGAGACAAATTCACAGAAAGGGCAACTTAAATCTATCTAAAGAGCAAAATCCCAAAGTATAATGAAATGGTTGACATGCAGGGCAGCATGCTTAAGGAACATTTCACCATCTTTCTTTAAAATGTAGCAGGCTATTAGTAGTAAGTTAACATTAGGTCTGTAGCAAGCAGCCAGATGCCTTCTAATCAATATTTGCCATTATATGAGAGTAATATCAGTGGATTCCAATAAAACTCAGATCTACCCAGTTCAAATGTGCCACTCTAAACACAGACATGAGTGGGTAATTTTTAACTTGCACAAGATTTTTAATATGACTTATCTTTGTTTAGCTACACTTTTACAGTTGTCATTTATACCATTGAAAACATGGATTTGTTTTTTTACTTCTAGAAAGAAAATAACACTTTTCACTTTGCAACATTTATTTTTACATACATCTGCACATAACAGTTTCCTGCCATAAATCAAACTGCAGCTGTCTCTAATTTAACTGGTGAACAGTGTTTTAAACCCACAGCGTTCTTCTGTCCCTAAAGCTAAACAGCATTGACTCTATCTGAGGACGATCTCCAGTGTCTTGTCGGTATATACCCTTCAGGTTGTTCAGGTTGACACAATTTAAAGATAAATTTGATTTGAATTGGACTATATGTCTGGCCTTGATAACTTGAAGACACACAGCTGAACTGACTGGCTAATGTGGTGTAACCTCCTTCACCACCCAGAGAATTAACACTGAAGGTAAATCACATATAAAAGCTGCTAACATTCTTTCTTATATCTCATCTTCTCCCATCTCCTTTATGCGGGGCATCCGCTAAGGTCAAGGCGAGACGGCTGATTGACATTTGGCATTTCTGTGTGTTTGCACCGCCGCCTCTGGTATTTGCTCTTCTAATAACAAAGTCAGGCAGAGGGCAGAAGCATAAGGGCAAAGACACGTTGCCCAGCCTAACCAGCTAACAGGGCTTTTACACAAATTCTGTGAACTTCTGTTCAATGCAATATTAGCTAGGGATATGAAGAAGTCCATATGACTATATTCCAGAAAGTAGAAGAAACAAGTATTTAAAGGCACCTGTTAAACCATTTTGAACCCCATATTTTTATTCTTGGACTTTGTTAGAGTCGATCTGCATGATTCACAGCTCGTGTGGCTCAAATATGGGAGGTATGTCTCATCTTACATATATGGTATCTCACTATGGTTCAGCCTATTGGTTTGTCTGAAATAGCTGTCCTCTTCCTTTAAAGCCAATTTTATTGCAATTGGCTGCCCGTAGCAAGCAGAAGATTTTCTGACCAGATTGGTAAGTCTTTTGTGCACAAAGCCAGCGAGCTATGTGTTTGAGATTACCTTATTAGTGATATCCTATCTCATGCACAGAGCTAAGAGTAGAGCAACTGCCTGAAACAGAGCTTTTTGAGTGTTCGTCTCCCAGGGATTAGGTTCACATACACTGACCTCATTATTTGAAACTTCGGCCATGTTTAATGCAAGAATCAACCTTTGCAACAGTATATAAATGACACAAGTTGAGGAAAGGTCCCCTTTAAACAAATTGTGGGAAAGAAAAAACCAATGAAGCAGAATTTAATCAATCTCATCATCATGCAGGCCAGACTTAATTAGCTGACATTAAAGCCCTGTGAGACTTCAGTATGCATCACTGTAGTTTTCCACCTGGTTTGGGACACAGACCAGCCCACTGTGTCAGAAAACCCTTTAGATGGACACAAATCAATGCTCTGCTGCTTAATGATGATTCAAGCCTCAGGATGACTATTGGTAGTATCCCCAGGACAGTCAATTAAACCAGGCCTGGACAGCAGCACAGCCCAGTGGATTGGTTATCCAAAGGAAAGAACATCAAATCAATCTGCTCCTTAAAAACATGTTGCTTTTTTTTTTTTAAAAAGAGTAAAAAAAAGAACACAGCATCAATCAATATGAGATGCTGCAGTCTTTGAAGATAGATGAAGGCTTTATTACAAACCAAAACTGACAGGATTAAAAAAAAAAGATTGAATAAATGTGTTTCTGCTCGTCTTTTGGATGAAGCAAATTAGTCAACATCAGGGACGCACTGGCTTACCCACAAAAGAGGACATGCGTCTCAAAAAATCTTTCTAATGTAGTGACTGGGTTTAGTCGTTTTGTTATGCTAAAACATGAACGGCTCTGCCGTAACATTTAAGCAACGTTTAAATGTTTGGAAAGGGAAAAAAAGATCTGACAGTATTTTAACTTGTTGCCTGTTCACCCACAGAACAAAGTCATTGACTGACTACACAATCAGCAGTCCACATAACATAGAATTGTTGTTATTCATTTGTCTTCAACTGTGCCAAATCACAAACTTTAAAGATGTACATTTCACCCCTTTAAACCTGTGCCTCATCACGTCTTGATTATAAAAACAGACCAAAACCTTTACTCTTAGAGTGATAAATGAGATAATAATATGGACACTACCAGAGTAGCTTTGTATGATTCAAAATAATCCTTCTGTATTTTACAGTGGTGTTTCCCTCCTTCCTGGTTTCCTATTTTTTGCATGTTTGTTACACTTAAATGTTTCAGATCATCAAACAAATTCAAATATTAGATAAAGATGACACAAGTAATCAGTTTCTAAATTGAGCTGTTTAATATTAAGTGGAAAAAAATCCAAACCTATATGGTAATGTGTGAAAAAGTGATTTCCCCCCTAAACCTAATAACTGGTTGGGCCACCCTTAGCAGCAGCAACTGCAATCAAGCGTTTTCAATAACTGACAACGAGTCTTTACAGCACTGTGGAGGAGTTTTATCCCATTCATCTTTGCAAAATTGTTTTTCAACCATATTAAAAGGTTTTCAAGCATGAACTGCCTTTTTAAAGTCATGCCACAGCATCTCAATCGGATTCAGGTCAGTTCTTTGACTAGGCCACTCCAAATCCTTCTTTTTTTCTTTTCTTTTTTTTTGTTAAACCATTCAGAGGTGGACTTGCTGGTGTCTTTTGGATCATTGTCCTGCTGCAGAACCCAAGTGCGCGTTAGCTTAAGCTCACATTGTCCTTCAGGATATTTTGGTAGACAGCAGAATTCAGGGTTCCATTTACCACAGCAAGTCTTTCTGATCCTGAGGCAGCACAACAGCCCCAGACAATCACACTACTACCACCATATTTTACAGATGGGATGATGTTCCCTTTCTAAAAATGCTGCGTTACTTTTACACCAGATGTAATGGGACAAACTTTGTCAGTCAGATTCTACTTAAGTGATTTCTTGATTGAGAACAGGTGTGGCGGTAATTAGACTTGGGTGTGGCTAGAGAAATTGAACTCTAGCCACATTGAGCTTTCCAAAGATGTGATAGCAAACAATCACTTTTTCACACAGGGCCATGTAGGTTTGGATTTTTTCCCCCTTGATAATAGATAATTTAGAAACTGCATTTTGTTTTTACTTGCGTTATCTTTGTCTAATATTAAATTTTTTGATGATCTGAAACATTCAGTGTGACAAAAGTACAAAAAATAGGAAATCAGGAGGGGGCAAACACTTTTTTACACCACTGTATATCTTGTTGGTTCTACCCATTAGTTTACCATCTCTGACACCAGCTGTTTTGGCTCCTCTTCCTTAAGGCCACCCTTCTTTTAATGCAATTTTCTTCAGTTTGAATGATGTCACTGACATCATACAGACAAAAATAGAAAAGAATTCCTGAAACTGGGTGATTAGATCAGTCTGTCACCTCAGCTGTTGACTCACAGGGTTTACTTGTTACAAGCACTGACCTCATTATTTAAAACTTTGACCTTGTCCCCTTCAGATTCAACTAAAAAGCATAGAGTAGGTATAATTAGGTCCACTTGGGCCAACACGACATTTAAAGAACTGGATCATGGATTTATGACACATTTACAAGTGTGGCTTAAAGCAGATAAGACATATGTAAGCTGTTTGTCGCAGCAGTTATTTCTCTTGGTAATCAACAGACCCCGTACTGTTTCCAGAGATGTAAGGGAAATCCTCATTCTGTGCATAAATACATAGTTGAGCCAAAGCTTACACGAGGCTTCAGCAGTGTGAGGTTGTCCACATCGATGAGGATCTTCTGCATATTTTTAGCACAAAATTTCCTCCCTTTGTGCGACTGTCCCTTCACTGCAGCTCAGCTAGGAAATGCCCGCAGAAATGAAAATCTTGTACTTAAAAAATACCCACTTGATCAGGTTTTTTATTCCTGATTACTTACACTGGCTTTGTGTTGGGAGAAACATGGCCAGTAGGAATGGCAGGAATGATTACACCAACAATTACACCGATATAAAACATCTAAACAAAAGAATACTTTGATTTCAAATGGCTCCCAAAGTGACATAAATGGTTCATTTATAGATTTGACTGTTCTGTACAGAGACTAGTTTTACATAAGGAGGGTTGAGGACTGATGTTGGGAATTAGTCTGCAAATTTTAAACAAGGAGATTAGGGTTGTGTCCTGAGTATAGCTTTTTTTACTTCAATATTATTTTATTTGTAGGTTCTTGGTTTGATTATAGGGACCAAAAATGTATGTTTAGGTGATTGAACAAATCACTGATTTTGTTCAAATAAACCCCGGAATATCAGACACTTGTTACTGTTATGGCCTTGATCAATAGAATAATGGATTCTAACTCATCCGTGGCCATTTTCACATGTGAATAATCATTTTACAGTAGTTTCACACACATTTGCACTACTGGAAATACTCTGTGTGGTTTTAGTCACCGAAGCTGTCTGGGTAGAGCTTGCAGAAGACCACGCTGTCTGACATCATACAGACTTTTTAATGAGGGAGCTAAATGTTTTAAAGACCAGCTAATGTCCAATCTGACTTTGTCTCACATCTGCGTTCACACCTGCACTTCTTCCAGGTGATGTCTCAAAAATTTAAAAGCTGTTATCTATGTGTGAAAACGGCTTAAACGGCAGGGTCGACCCCAGATCCTTTCTGTTAAGCTCAGACATTTTGCATGTCATTTTTCACACGGCTGCAAGAGCTCACTCTGCATAATGGTTGTTTTAACCTGCAACGTCCACCTGGTGAGGAAAGCATCAACTTGGTGTATTCTGGAAGGTGCAGCTTATAAATAATTTAGTTAATACCCTCACAGTCCTTTTTAAGAAAGATAGAATTGCATGTATTACAAGTACGCAGGAACTACTTCTTCATTAAATTTAGCATTTGAGAAGAAATCGCGGTCTTTTCAGGTTGTTGGTAGTGAACAGTCATTAAGTTGGGACAAAGTGGTTCTGACACACTTACAAATTCAACAGTAAGGGTGGAAAAAGTGTCTTTAGTTTTATTTTGGCGAAAAACGTTTTACACTTTCCTTTGAAGTCTACAGGGGGTTGAGTTTGACACCTGAAAGAGAGATGTAGGGTGGAGTATCACTTCAGCTGTGACTTTTGATACCACAGTTGCAAATGTTCACACATCCCCATGGCCTCCTCCTTCTTGTCTTCAAAAAGAACTGTACATTATCCCTACTCCTGCACTGCGGGGATGAACACAGTCTGGACATGTTGAAATTACAAAATTGCTTTCATGGGCTCTCACATCATAACATGTTCTTGTTCTGTTTGAGACGATGTTAGGTGCCGGTTCAAAGAAGTAAACAGAAAACATGAGAAATTGCTGCTGTTGGCTGAAATTTTGTTGTTGTTTTTTTCATCAGCACACCAGGAGTATTAGAGTAGAAGCAGGTGACTTGAGCGGGGCCCTCAGGGAGGAGGTGTTGTTGGGAGAGGGTGGTGGACTTTGCTGCTGCACGTCTGTCAGCTTGTTCACAGCTTAGTTCGTACACCACTGCCTGCAGCCATCACACCTGCCTGTCTGTCCCACTGCCCAGATGATGATAATAGACTGTTGGCTATGAATGCACACATATTATCCTTAAAAGCCTTTTCACATTGACGGGAGGACAGAAACTCTGTGTGTTTGTGCGATGTTTGAATTTGATTAATCATTGGAGCAAACATTACATTTTTACCTGTTGTGATGTAATTGAATATTAACCTCCTAACAAAAAGTCTAATTTGTGCATCACTTATTAACAGATTTGAACATTAGACCACAAACCTCCAAAAGTTGATTCTGTTCATCTGGAGGTAACGTTTTCAGTGGGAAAACCACTGAAAACGTTACCTCCAGATGAACAGAATTTACTTTTGGAGATTTACTTACTGGGGTGATTGAGCATGCATCAAGACATTAGACCACAAAGTTAACCAGAATGTTTTAGTTTGATCATTTTCTCCTAACACATTTTTAACTAATCAACTGGTAAATGTAAATAAAGTACAAATTTTCCAGTTAAGCAATCTGTCCAAGAATAAATGGTAGTAGGTTCGTCCTATTCAGCACTGCTTTCAGATCTGAGTGCGTTCAGTTGGGCTTGGTTCAGGTTCTCTGACCGATGCACTGCAGATTGCAAATCAAGATTTTAGCTGTTTCTGGTTTAGAAGTAATACAGTGTCCTCACATTCAACAAGCACACAGATGCACAGAGCTTTTGGCTTTTAAGAAAATGTACTTCCGTTTTAGTCACACATTAGTCATCTCACTGCCATCAGTTTTAATTTGGCTAACGAACAGCATGCTCAGGCTGCAGCTGTCAAGCTTTGATATAGAATAGAATAGAATACTTTTATTTGTCAATTTCTTCAAATGTACTTGCCATACAAAGGAATTGAAATTACGTTTCACACTGTCCCATGCGTAGACATTGACAACAATAAGGTGCAGATGCACAACAAAAAAAGGTGCAGATGCACAACAAAAAAAAAAAAAAAAAATGATATGTACAGCTTCTGTGATTGCACATGTTGTTCGTGTTTATTGTGAGGTTAGGGGAACAGGCACTGTTTACCTGTTTGTAGTGGAGTATTCAGTGGTTCCCACATACTGTGCCCGTGTAACTTGGCTTTGCAGAAATAATAGCAGGTGATGTCTAAATTATTCTCCACGGCAAATCCAGTAGTTCTTCAGAAAACTCTGTGTTCCTGTTGTTCTGTTTTTCCTTGGTTATTAGAGATGTTATAAAGTACAATTTAAGGCAGGGGTCTTGTATTTATTTGGCTCATGGGCCACCCTCCATTAGCCAAATCAGTAAAAACATTGCATAGTAACCTGTACTTAAAAAAAGCCTCCAGAAATATCTGTTTCTCTGGAAAGGTTGAAGCACAGTACTATGCAAAAGTCTTGAGCTACCCTCCACTTTTATTCTTCGCAAGCTTTCTTGTAATTTCTTCAAATGTCAACTAAAGGTCCAATTCAGCTCTCGGGTGTCAGGTATTTCGTCAATTTCTTTCCCATTTCTTAAGGACATGACTTTCAGGTACTGTTCATTTGCTATAGATGGTTTTCTTAAGCCTGCCACTTCTGTCCTTCACTTGTCCAGTTTCCTCAGATGTTTCAAGGACCCCCTGCACATTCGGAGGTATACCGAGGTTTTCAATATTATCTCAGTGGGAAAAATCATGTGGTTGCAAAACTACTATTATATGTTTGTCAAACTGTTGTTTTTGTCACTTCTAATAACATTTGCAACAAATTGTGTGACTGCTGGTAACAAAATACCTAAAAACACAATCTTAACTGAGTTGTCTTTTGTGTGTGGACACAACACAGGTTTGTAAGTTGGTGCCAAAATGATTTGTAGATCAGTGTTAAAGTGTCTTAACAAAAAAAAAAGAAAAGAAAATTCCTCTGAAAATGGTCAGGTACAGGACTCAAGATGATTGAAAAAGCAGCCAGTTGCCAGAAAAAAAAACTCTAAGAAAGAAGTTGAGGAACATAGTGAGTAAAAATCGCCAAAGCTCTGCTAACAACAGTTCCAAACCTCCACTGGTATTAACATCAGCACAAAACCTGCAGTGATTTCCATGGCTGAGCAGCTCCTGTGTTATGTGTAGGTGGAAGCACTTACATAGTGTACAGTAGTATAAATCATACGACATTATGCGAACTCTGTTAGAGCATACAAATCCAAACATTTGATTCAAGAGCAAACAGGGGTTTAAAATAAAAGAGAGACGGAGTAATACAAAACAAAACCCTGAATACTGAAACCAGAAAGCTGTAAGTAACACAATTATGAGGTTGTTAAACTACAACTCTCACTCATTTGCCTGCATGATATTAATAAACTCAATCCATCCTTTACAGCTTTCATCAGATCTGTCCCTCTGAAGTCTTAAATCAATAAAATCCTGCGTCACGTTAGAACTGTCAACTAACATCGGTGTTTTCTCACTCAACCATGTGATGAGTGTTTTTAACTTTCAAATAGCATTATTCTAAATGCCTTTAAGTTCTGATGGCACATTCCCCAAGATTTGAAATAATCAAGCCGATTTTCTTTCTTTTTTTTTAAATTTTCCCTACCATCTCTGATTGTTAGCCAGTAATTGAAAACCCCACGGGCATTCCCAAAATACACGGTAGTGATTTGCCTTTCTGGTCCCTCTTCCCCTCCAGCACAAGCTCTGTCCCTCCTTAGAAATTAATTTTTGTACATGACAGTGAAAAATCCATTTCAACAGATGATGGAGAACCTAAACTTTCTTTAGAGAAATAAGTGAAGGTCGTCATTGTTTGTTTTGTATACGCTACAAAATCTGATGATGTGTCCTCTTGTATTTATGACTCCAGTGCAAGATAAATGACTGTTTTCCTTTGACCTTAAAAACCTGGCTTTGTGTGTTTCTCTGTGTGTGTGTGTTGTGCAGAAAGCAGATGACCGAGAGAAGCGCCAGGAAGCCCACCGTTTCCATTTTGATGCCATGTGAAGAAACAAAGCTGCATCATGGGAGACCATCCTCTCCCATCCTCCCGCGCATGCCTCTCACCTGACCACCCTTTCCTCTTCACATGTTTTCACTCAGACTCATTTCAAGGGCCAATAAATGGATTCTCGTATACCCCAAAACGTTTCTTTTTGATATTTTTCAGTCCTTGAGTCAGATGTTAAATATTTATGCTCCATTTCATTTATTCATTCCAGTTTTAGAAGTACAGGAGCTGCAACAAGGCCATAGAGACAGACAACGAAATCCTAATGGGAATCACTCTCAAGTTTAAAGCAGTGATTTCTTTGGACCGACTGTCGTTAGGAGTGTGATCGTCAGTGGTGTTATTAGTGTATTTGGATCCTTTTGAAATGCCCAACAAGTAGCTCCAATGATAAAAGCAGTTTCTTTTTGTTTGTTCACTGGGAAGGAAGCACCTTTAACATTGTGTGTATATAAATGTGCATCGTTACTTCAAAGCCACACACGTGTTTCTGTCCATTGTCTTTGCACAGCTGATGAACCTCTTGGGTTTTTTCCTGTGAAATTAAACTGAACTGATTGTATTATATTGATTCAGCCTCACAGCTACAGACAGCAATTGGTGAAAAGTGAACATAATGTGATATAATGATGCTGCAGAACATTTTTATGCTTCCGATCCCACTAAAAATAATGAATGGCCTTCATGTCTGCTGAGTGCAAGTTTGTCTCTTTTGAGTCTGTCCTAAAACGCTGCATCATGGGAGTGCCAAAATAAAGAGCCTGGAGTCTGTAAATGTCTAATTCTGCTGCATCAAAGTCCTGCAAATCATCCGACGCCTGGTTGTCCTGCTGAATAAAGTACAGTTCGCTAGTTTCATGTTTTAATTTCTGTAGAGCTGGGTGGCTCCGGTGTGTTTTATTTATATTCCAAGAATGAGCTCATGGTTTTCCATGTGGTTTGCACTTTTTTTTAACAAATGATTAACTGTGGGTGTATGTAATTTATTTGGCTTGCAAATGAATGTTCAACCTACTAAATGTGTTTACTTACTAAAGTTGAGAATAAAGGTTTCTTCTGCTTAAGTCACATGTTTCTTTCCCTGTTCCACTCCTCTTAAAGCGGTTCATAAAATTATGACCCCAAAGTCATACTTGATCACTTTTAGGAATTTCCCACTGGAGCTCCTTTCCAAGAACATTTTTTTGTTTATTTTCTTGCTGAGAAGCTAGTGGCAAATTTCCACTCAAAATAATCCTCTTTTTATGCTCTCATTATCTGAATTTGTTGCACGGTTAAATTAAACAGCCTTTAATTTTACATGAGACCCTTGAAGGTCCCTTGGAGCACCCCTCTGGGCCTGCACCCCTCTACAGGGCCGCCCTACTAAATAATGCATGAAGAGGGTAAACCTCCCCTGCATGGAAAATGAGAGTAACAATGTAGCCTTCAAGCAGATTGCAACTGATTAAAAACACTACAGTATTGATAGACAATTGCCAGCCGTCGGTGTGTGTGTGTGTGTGTGTGAGTGAGAGAGACAATGTTTGACGGAGAGATACAGTGAGGAAGACAAGGGGACTCAAAGCAGTAGGTGGTGCGCTGCACGCTGTGTTAGACTAGGCAGCAAATAAAGCGTTACAGAACCGGAAATATGATATTTCCTTAAAAATAAAAGCATCCAGTGAAACAAGCAAAAGTTGAACGTGGGGAAAACGTGTCATTCCCTTTCTTAATGAGAGCAGTGTCCACATGTGCAATATTTAGCACATTAGTTATCCATGACTGTATTATTCGGGATAGCTGAATCAGTGTTATCCCCATAGATAGATAAACAGATATTTTTTATGCTCTTTTCTCTTTAAAAATCGCAACAAGTTCGCGAGTGAAACTTTATTTTTGAAATACCTCACCGGAAAAGCTCCGTGTGCGTTGTCTGTAACTTGACCGTGTTTCTGACAAGCCTCTCATTGATGTAAGCAGCGCCCACGGCTTAAATGAGCCTCGTTCAGGAGCGTTTCTTAGTTCAGACACGGGCGGAGAGCTGGCAGAGACGGACTCTTCTTCTTCTCCACCACCTCCTGCTGTCCTCCTCCATACTCTTCCCCAGTCTCCATCTCTCTGTCACTCTCCATCCATCATCCATCCGTCTGCGTCTTTTGGATACCTACCTTCCTCTCCTTACAGCGCGTCAGCCCAGCTGGATCAGTCCATCCTCCACATGTCTTCTCCACCGTGGTCCAACTGCAGGCTGCTTTTGCTGTAATAATGCCTGGCTGAAAGGCTCGCAGCGGGGTTTTTCTTGCAGCAAAGGGAACGCCGAAGAAGAGCTCGGTGGAGCGCGGCTCTGCGTAATGGATTTACTTTTGTCCAAGCAAAGTTGGATTTTGTGAAGAGCCTCGTGGACCCCTACAATGGTCAGAAAAGGAGGGCGTTTTTAGAAAAGGTGCTTTTGGGTTAGGAATCACATCGTCAGAGGAAATGCACAGAGGTGAGTTGTACAGGAGCCCCTCGGTCATCCGAGGTGCGCGTCAAGGTCTGATTCCTTGGCCACGACACGGACGACAGCACATTTCAACCTTGGATATAATGTTTAACGTTTAATCCTCTCTTTTTAGCGCAGCTGACAGTTTAACTGCAGGTTGTGGGGTTTGATCCCATCAGAATGAAGGTGCCATGAAATTCAAATAGCCTATTAACCATGGATGCGCTTTAGAATATTAAAATGCGCCTCGTTAATTTAATGTTTTTCGCTTAATCTGATGCAATTTACAGACAGTTTTCAACGGGTTTTTTTCCTGCTTTCTGTCACACCTATTTCCATTCTTCCTTTATTTGCATCTACTTGCCCTCTTGTGACAGATCTTGGTTCAAGCTTCTGCTGCTCAAACCACGCAGGTCCTCCAGGGTTTGGTTAGGTCTGATTGGCTTTAGTCGACCGGAGCACATTCGCTGCTAATTAGAAAGACTTAATAAATAAATAAAAGCGAACACCATTAATCATCTGGTATTTTGAGCATTTAATCGATAAAAATAGTTTTGTGGTTTTATTATATTGTAATGGTCCAGTGGTGCAAGAAAAAAAAACAGAATCTGTGCGGCACTCAGTTTACAATCAGTAAACAGTGGGAACAGATTTATGATCATAGTGGACAGCAAAGGTCAGATACAATTTTTTTTTAAAAAAACGCACAGCAACGATACGAGCCGTCAGCGCGCATTGACTGCTTCCAATAAGGCGTAATAAAAACAACTCGTCACAAACAGTGTAGCCTAGCGTAAATCTGTCCAGAAAAGGAAACTTAAAGCTATTATATGTTTTAATATATGTTATCAATAACCTAAAAATATATACTCTCATATTACTTTGTAATGCACGGGTTACAGCTAGGGGTGTCAATGGGTGCTACCATGGCCAGTTCCTTCTCTGCTGCGGTGGAAACGACGAAGTTTAAGAGCCAGTCACAGACGTCCCGCACACGCGCGTGCTGCCGCCGGAGCGACTCCCGCTGCAGCCACAGGATCGTGCCGTTGGCACAGGAGGCACGCGCCGGAGCACAAGGCTGCAACGCCGATTAAGTGCATCGAACCTGTAAAAGGGTCTGCATGTGTGGGCAGTTCACTGCATCGCTGAGGCGCTGAGGTTTAGGCCATGAAAACGATTTAACAGCAAAGCGAACCACCGCTAACAAAGGTGAGGAGAGCGTCACTGCCAGAAAGTAGCTTGGCCGCAAGAGGTTTGCTCAATACACGGGGATGAAAAAACAAGTTCTGGGCATGTAACTCTATCCTGACCACGTCTTAATAATAAGTGACCAGAAGATACATAGTGTTTTAAGTTCAGCTTTACAAAGAAACCTTAAAGAAAAATATTTTTAAGTAGTAAAAACTACTGAACAGGCTAGAGTTCCTTGCACTTCAAAATAAAAGCTGCTTCAAGCATTACTGTCCATATTAAGTCACTAACCTGCTGTTTCTAGGGAACTGCCTTTGCTGACTTTGAGGTGTGTTTGTAAATGCTCAGATTAATACATGAAAACCAATCCTGCTTGCGGTGAGTCTAATAGCCAGCATAGTCCGGTGTGTTCCAGCGCTGTTGATTTTCTGATGCTTTCAGCACCCTCTCTGGGTGAATGTACCTCACTATTTCACTACACAGGTTACAGTGTGAGTAAAACTGAAGCCTTTTTAGAGACTTTCATATCTTATCAACTGTTTGGCAACAGCCATGATGAACTGCAGGATATTTCTGCCTGGTGTGGCCATTAAACAAAGAATTCTGCATCTCCCCCTAATATAAAGACAGTTTAGTTTCTATGTCCCTTTGCTTTGTACTTGTAGCCACAAGGGAATTATCTAATTCCCAGGCACTTCTAACTCGTGCCCATAAGTTATTCATCTTGAAGCCACTCTAAATCATTGGCAGGCAATAGTATCTCATGGGCCTGCAATGATATTTCTCCCACCCGTGTAACAGGGGGTGTCTCCGTAGGGTACAGCAGTGCTGCTGATTCTGTTTCAGTTCAGAAAGCTGCGGTGACCTCAGTTTGTGCCCAGCTTCTGCTTGGTTTGGACGCCAGAGTGAGAAGTGATGTAAAGATGAAGTGACATGACCTAGAATAGCAGGGTTGAAACCGGCGGTAACGTTTCCTCTTGTGCTTTAAAATGACCAGAGGTCAATGAGATGAGATGACCCAACCTACATTTTTAAAAGAGTGCTTTATTTCATAAGATGTTAGCCCATTAACTCATTTTTTTTACAAGTTGTGTCTATGTTCATAATCTCCACACTCCACCCGTTTTTATACACATTTGCAAGTTGTTCTCTTGATGTTGAAGTGACAAAGACTGAAATCCTGTTTAGCTGCTGATTTATTTATATTGTTTCAAAATATGTTACAACTACCAGAATAAATTATGCAACCTTTGCCATTTAAGTGAGTTTACATTTTTATAGACTTGAAACACATTTAAGTCACTGCAGCCCTCTGTCTTTACAGATAAAAGCACTCTTCTTACAAAGTCTGTGTTTTAAAACTTCTGACAAAAGGCCTTCGGAGTGTGGTGAGATTCCCACTGTGCACACTTTAGCTTTGTGGAGGGCAGCATTGTTTCAGATATCTTCAGAATTTAGATTCTGGCTTATTCAGTGAAAAAGCCTCAGTGTGAGCTTGCAGCATCTCTCTGTTATTTGGGTGGTCTGCTCTCCAAAATTGCCTGTGGTAGTTCGTACTCCCACCTACTTCACTGCAAGATAATGGAGACAGAGGTAATGAGATCCTGAAGCTGGGAGGGAGGGTTTCTGTATGTGTGCATTTCAAAATGAGTCTAAGCATCTAGGCTCACTGGTACGTTTGTGTTCATTGCTCATGTTAAATGTGGATTGTTCTTCATTAGATACCCGCTTCTTTTCTTTTTCTCTCTCTTTCTGTCAGTCTTCCATCCGTCCTTCCTGGGTGCCATTATGCAATGTGCCACGCTCACACTTGCTCTCCTATTCGATGTGAGCGGGCCAACCTATTATGAACTCAGTGGGGATCAGGTCTACAGCGGCTTATCAGAGCAAGACAGTGTCAGAAGCTGTAACATGCGTGCTCTCAGCGCAGATATCATTGTACTACAACATATTCCATGTATTGGCCGTGTCCATGCGCTGCCCAGATGCCTGTCTTCTCATCAACGCTGTGGGCCCAGAGGCCCGGTATCCATTTTTTTGTGCGAATGCTTTATCTTTCTGGTGCCCAGAGGCTGCAGATTAGTAGGTGGAGTTGGTAGATTCAAATTACCTTTAAATAACTCTACAAGTATCATTGCAAGTCTGTTCACACTGTATAGGTACATTTAAAGCTGTGACTAATTCAAGTATTCCCACCATTCATATCTATATATAATCTTAGCTGTATTATTTCTTCATGTATGCCTTTATCTCACACTGAACTTTATCTCCATTAAGTGTTGTCATTAGCAACATATTTCTGAAGCCAAAATGCCTACTAGCACTGCACTTTAGTGTTGCAGATAAAACTATTATTGCTATTGATATTCTTTTGCTTCCACGTTTCGTGTTTCGCTAAGCATCTGTGGAATTCCTGAACAACTGAAACCATTTTGATAGTCATATGTGAAAATGTACTTATAGGACAAGGTAAACAATCTTTTAGATTAATATTTATTTGACATTTTATAGACCAACAATTTATCAGTTAACATGGAAATAATATGCAGTGTAATTAGAGAAAAGAATCACAGTAGCCCTTGTTTATTGTGCCGCGGAATGACAAGTACTGTCATAATAGTGTGTAGTAGAGTGTCACTATTGTGGCCAAACAGACTCATAATAAATGTAATACTGCTATTTATGGAAAAGCTGATGAAAATAAATCTCCTGGTCCAATTAATTTTTGTACAGCTTTCTTAATTGTGTCTTTTTGCTTCTGTTTTCGGTAAATAAATGACACTGTAAATGGGGGTTGGAGAAAAAGTCTGTAACCATGACTGTATGAATCTTTAAAAACATGAACATGATATCAGTATTTCTTATTGAGACAATATGGCTATCATTAACACAGATATATCACAACACCCAGTCACTGAAAAGCAATGAATGAAATGGTGACCTCATGTCTAGTTCTCACTTTCCATCTTAGATTTGTGTTATTTCCAGGATGCCTGTGCACTATTTGTCCTTCCATGAATAATTTGTATTGATAATGGACTGTTTTTTTCCCTCATTCTTCCTCATTTCTCATTCTTGATATACCCTTATTGCATTAACTTTTCTCTCTCAGCTCTCCTCTTCCTTTTCCAGCCATACCTTTTTTTAAAAAATTTACTAATTCAATCACAGACGTACTTAAAAATGATATTGATCTATATTTCACTTTCATCAGACACAGGGGAAATCAATACCACAGCCGATCACATTCGGTGTCTGTTCAGTGGCTTTACTGCTGATGAACTCGAGGATATGAATACAGAATTTAAGTCACCTGTGACTAATGTGTAATATCTCTGTTTCACAGCGTGGGTACTCTTCTTTCTAATAGAAGAGGGTTTCGCTCTGGCACAGAGAACTAAAGGTAAGCTCAGGTACTCCTATTTTCTCTTAATGTTGTTTCATCCATATCGAACCAGTGTGAAATGAGGAGGCATTATCTCTACTTTTATCACATTAATTCCTTCAGGCCTCTCGTCCCTTTATAGCCTCTGCCTGCTTGTTCCTTTTCTTGCACCAATCCTCCGTATACTCTCCTTGCCTTCCAATCATCCCCCCATTCATCCCTTGACTCAATACCCCATCTGTCTGTCGCTCTCTCTTTTCCCGCTGTCTTTCTGATTTCAGAATCCCCGAGCGATTATGGCGGCCAGAGGCCCAACCAGAACGACTGTGGCACGTGGATCCGCAACATCAACGGCGGGAGTTTCACCTCCCCAAACTACCCAAACCCCTATCCACCCAATAAGGAGTGTGTTTACATCCTGGAAGGTAAAGCCAGATCACTAATGTTTCATCTTCTGCTCCATAGCGCCAGAACAGCTGACACAGTTTCCCGCCTTTCAGCGTGTTGCCTCCTTCAGTGAATGTCATTAGCCTGACTGGTATTGTTTTATATAACCTCGCTCCTATCTGATTTTCTGTTCTTTTGCTAGCGGGCAATCAGCCTGACATTTTTCCAAATGAGCCATCCGGAGTTTGTTTCAGCACACAGATACCCTTTGAGAATGATGGAGAGTGGCGTATTGTGGGTAGCGCCTGACTTCTGGTCTCATCAGAGCAGTGCTACAGTGTGCTCATCTTTATTGGCAAAAGATTCGGTTATTGAAGTAAAATATAAAAGAGATGAACATCTGCTACACAACTGAGCTCTGATGGCATATCACTGAATTGTAGGCATTCTTGTCAGCTTTAGTGTTCACCAGAAATATCACACCCATCAGTAATTTGGTTTCCTGCCGCACGGGAAACATAACGGAAAGCATCATTAGTAGCTATAGGAGATGCGGTCTGGGATGCTGCTTGATGTGTTTTCTAAACTGATGAACTGTTTATCCATGAAGTTAAAGTACAGGCTCTCATGCTGATGAGATGCGTGCTTTTACCTTCTGTGGTGGAGAATAGATTTTTCATATGGCTCAAGTGCTCCCCCTGTGGACAAAGCAAGCTCAGACCTATTGTTGGTGAATAAGCCTACTGATGTGTGCAGTAGTACCTCGCAGCAGGCCTGGGACACCACAGATGGAACCTATCATTTACTATTATTTAGTCCTGAATGGCCTTAGTCATATTCATATTCAGGCTCCAGTGTTCAGCCTTTCAGTCTGAATCGCAGCGAGATGGATGCTCACGTTTGGTAGAAGAGCTAATCAGATCGCTTTGTAATCATAAACTGTGGTTAGTGAGCCTCATTGATTGTCATGTCCCAGAGTTCATCAGCTCAGTGATTATACATTCTGCTCTTTACGTATCAAGCTGTGTCATTTACATGTGTGTTTGTGTGTGTGTGTGTGTGTGTGTGTGTGTGTGTGTGTGTGTGTGTGTGTGTGTGTGTGTGTGTGAGAGAGAGAGAGAGAAGGAGATGGAAATTTATAGAGAAAATGAGACTCAACACATCAGGGAGTGAATGCACTCATAGCAGGAAGTGCAGGCATACAGGCTGCTCATTCAAGCAGAAAGGTTCAAATTCAAAGGCAAGAACAGAAGCAAAAACTCACACAGGGAAAAGAGAATCACTTTGGTTATTTTAGTTCACTTGTTCTCTGTGCCATACACATGTACCACCCTTGACCTTGCTCTTTTTTCTCTTTTCCTGGGTGCATTTTGCTTCTGCAAGCTTGGCATGATTGAGAGCCCCACGCCCTCACCCTCAACATCTCTTTTTAGTATGATTCATCTCTGAAGGCATGAATTGCCCTTGCAACCGACTATGTGTGTGTGTGTGTATGCGGGGAGGGAAGGCATGGTATTAAAGTGCAACAAACATTCAGTACATTCATCTGGATCTGCATGACAGATGAACTTGTGAACTAGAGTTCATGCTGTGACTGCAGTGTTGTGTATTCACAAAATCAGTGACAGCAGTGCTGACATATCCCACAGTGGCTCCATTTGTGGATGCTGTGGTCATGTGTGTCCACATACACATGGGTGACACATTAAAGGAAAAGTGCAGAATAGAATATTTTAGTGTTGGGCCATTGCACACCTGTCAGAAAATGACATTGATCATACAAGTTTCTGTAACCCACTGGAAGGATGAACAACTTTGTCACAAGATATATTCTCTCATTTGGTGCTTTGATGATGGTTGGAGAGCACTGCTTGACATCTCCGTCCGAAGTCTGTCGTAGGCGTTCAGCTGGGTTAAGATTGGGTAATGCAAAGGCAATCAAATGTGACTCACATAATTTTTATACTCATTCAGTGCACCCTTATACCTTATGGATAGAGCATTTTCGTCCTTGAAGAGACCGCTCCAGTCCAGACAGAAATGTGTCATCATACACTGAAGACTCAGAAATGCTCAGAGCAACTTTGTACTGATTTGAAGTGAACCTCTTCTGAGGCGAGAAGTGGGCTCAAACTATACATGCCAAATATTTCCCCAGCAAACAAAATCGCCTTCTGTATTGTGAAGCACTTTGTGATTTTTATCTGTGAAAAGATATAAATAAATTTGACTTATTTACTTACTTTCTCATTGTAGGTTTTCCTTTAATTTGTCACCTGTCTGTATATGTATTCTTCTGAGTGATGTATGCACACAGGGAATGCACTGTAAACAGACTGAGTAGCATAACTTGAAAGTATAAAATCTAAGCTAAAACTTGTCTGCGATGGATGGATGGATGGATGGATGGATGGATGGATGGATGAATGGATGGATGGATGGATGGATGGATGGATTTTGAGTTAGACCATCATATTCGGGGGTGAACACCACATGTGCTAATATTGGTCATTATTCATAGTTTGAATAGCAGAAATTACTCTGAAAGTCCTCAGTAATGCAGCCTGTACAGAGACAGGAAACACTTTCGTTTGGATTGATCATTTTTAATTCAGTGCTACTTTTCAGTAGTCAAACCACTTTCTTGTGGGCCACTTGTCACATTTTCCTTGATCATTTTGGTTCTCTCTAGAAATAGAATATCATGCCTGAATACAACCTTAAGAAACATTTACATACAGTAAACATTTAGCATGGCTAAGTATCAGAAATTAACAGTCAGCAATGTGGAACAGGATTTACAAGACTTTATAATCTGCACCTTGCTCTGAGCCAACTTCTAAAAAGTTCATGTCACCACCCAGATTATCTGCGTCCTCTAAAGGAAAGACTTAATTGTATTCTTTTCACAGATTTTCTCCCTTTGTTTCTTTTCTCTCTCTGCTCCCTTGTTTGCCAAAGCCCTTCCTAGACAAAGGATTCAGCTGTCTTTTGATAAGAACTACTACATAGAGCCATCGTTTGAGTGTCGCTTCGATCACATCGAAATACGTGATGGGCCATTTGGTTTCTCTCCACTTATTGATCGCTTCTGTGGGGGAAAGAATCCAGAGATTGTCACATCCACAGGACGTTTTATGTGGGTTAAGTTCACCAGCGACGAGGAGCTGGAAGGCCTTGGATTCCGAATCGAGTACACCTTTATTGCAGGTACAAGCAACCGAACGGCACATTTGCACTGAATGTAATGGCACAGAGTGTGAAAGCACGTTTTTGTACACATCAAAGGTTTTGAGCAAGATGTGTGAAGAACAGGATCTGATTAGTTTGCTTTTATCCCAAAACATAAAGGAGAATCTGATCTCCATATATCAAAAGGAATACTTATCTTCCCCCCTTTCCCATCTTGTTTGTGTTCATTACCAGTGAAAGATGATGAAAAAAGACAGAATGGACATCCACAGTTCTCTCATAGATTCAATAGAGACAAGTCCAACATCAGAGCCTTCTAAATCTAAACCCAGTATGCCCAGAAATCAGTGCCTCCCATCAGGTGACAGATATTAGCTCCAAACAGACCTCCTTTCTGCTTTATCTAGGATGCGTTAATGTGATCTTATCTTGTGTTCTCTTCTTACCTGTTTCTGCTATGTGGATTGAGAGTAATGTGCCATCCAAATCTTATCATTTCAGACCCTGATTTTCATCTGCACGTGGGTGGACTGCTAAACCCCATCCCAGGTAAGCTCTTCAGTATTTTGCAGGTTTGCGTTCGATCCTTTTTGAAGAGCTCCTCTGTGCTCAGAAGCTTACCGGAGGCTATCTCAGGCACTGGCGTTAATGCTGAATGCGTAAATGTACCTTGACAGGCATACGACTGTATATGAATTGAAAGGACGTACATGAGCACACATGTACAAATTAAAGAACACGAAAGAATGAACACACACCTCTTTTATCTTGCTCTTCCCTCCCTGCCTTTCTCTCTTTGTTTCTCTGTCTTCTTATTGTCCTTTTTCCTAATGCTGCTGACTTCAGTTCAGCCTTAAATCCTTTTCTTTCCTCAATAAAATCCATTATCTGTCCCTCTGTTTGTCATGTGTTTCTTTTCATAATAACCATTTTTCTTGTTATCCTCTGCTCTTTTTTTTTCTATTTGGTTCTTTTATGTACATCCATGTGACCCCATTCTTGACTTTTTTATTTTACACCCTTCTCTCCTTTCATTTTTTTTCTTTTTTTAATGTTTCTCCTCCACATTTCTTTTGTCTCTCTGCAGAATGCCAGTTTAATGTTGGTGGATGGGACGGGATTATCCGCTCCAGTCAGGTGGAGGAAGAAAAACGAGTGAAGCCTGGTGATGCCCTGGACTGTATCTGGACAATCAAGGCTCCTTCTCAGTCCAAGGTCAGTACAGTAAGGCAAGGCAAGGCAAGGCAAGTTTATTTGTATAGCACAATTCAACAACAAGGTGATTCAAAGTGCTTTACAGAGACATTAGAAACAAGAACAAATAAAAAGCATGATTTAAAATTGAATAAAACAAGCAAATAAACTGACTAATTTTAGTCAGTAACCAGGTACAATCCTTAACACATTTTTTCTATCCTGCTCGAGCTCCATTGTTGTGCTTTCTAAACACTAAAATCTAGCTGGTGTCTATCTTTCTGCTTGAATGAGTCATGTTCAAACCCATTTCATTATGCCAGACAAATGCACACCTTGAATAAATAAAATCTCTAAACATCCTCCATTCTCACTACAAAATAAAGTGGAATAACATTAAAGGGTTTTTATTCATCTCTCTTGGGGATATTTGTTACACTGGCAACATACTGAGTTAGCGCCACAGAAAGACAGAAATTTTACATCTAAAGCATCAGTAATGTTTCTCTCAGTTGTGTTTAATCATTTCACGCCTCTCAGCGTCACTGAAAATTGAGGTTACACATCTTTCTCAGTGAATTGTAAGAGCACAGGGGCTCTGTTCACACCCCAGCTCAGAATATTTATTTTGGCCACTAATGGAACTGTGGAAATGACAAAAACCTGCATGAATCCTGTCCAAGATCGCATGAAAATGATACAAAAATCTCATTGCAACAAATGCAGTTAATCCCAGAATAGATATGAATAGTCATCCATGAAAAGAAATCTGAGGAGAAGTAATTTTGAATTTTACCATGAGGACTTGAAAGGAGTTGAAGCGAGTGTGTGTGTGGGGGGGATCCTTGGAGTACAAACAAGAATAGGAACGACTCAGAATATCTAAACAGTCATGAAGTAAACTCTGAAATCATCTTGTATACTGCCAGTCTGTTCAGTGTGCCCCACTTTCCATTGCTTCACCTTCCTACTGTTCTCTGTCTTTGCACCATTAATTCTTTGCACATTCACCTATTACTATTGTGATGCTATTACACATTTCTTTTATCTATTTTTGTGTCACTGGGAAACTATTTTTGATATTCTCTGTAAGAATATCAAGTAAATAAGTAAACATGCAGCCAAGAAGATGTAAAACCACAACCCGACAAACCACCTGTTTACTGTTTACCACTGAAGGGGGACGCCTAGGAGGTGGTTTGTGGGTGTCGGTAGATCAGGTTTGTGCCAATTCACGCAGAGTCAACTCAATACTTTTTTTTTCTTTTTTTTAATCATGTTCCTTGAGCTGCTGCTGAGCAGTTTTTACAACGTAGCGGTGCAGTTGGTGTTGAGAGTGTTATTTCCTTGGAGTGTACTCAGTCTGTTACAGCTATGGCACCCCTCACCTATTTAAGTAAACCTCTTGTATAGACGTGTTTTTTGCCACATTTTTGAGCCAGTTTTGTCACATTTGAATGGCTAGCATGTAAAAAAGTAACATCCACATGAATGCCTAGGCAGGTTGCATTGTAGCACAATGACCGCTGATTAACTTTACCTTCCAGGGGTTTTAGTGTTGTGGCTGATCGGTGGATATAAATCTGAGTGAGTCTATAAATTATTTACATTTAAATATGTAACGGTAATACATACAGTAGCATTGTGCGCTCCTTTCATTGAGAACAACACTTCTGGCAGTCTTGTCTGTACTGTGGCTGTAATTTAAAACATAATAGGTGTGAGCATTGCAAATACACAGATAAGCAGCATGGGAAAAAGCAGTGCAGGCGAATTTTATTTAGTGTGGCCCTGGAGATTCACGAGTAGGCAATATTTTCAGGCCAAGAGTGAAAACCCAGTGATAAGTTCTGATATTTATGACTAGATATCAAAAATCTCATTGGAATTACAACCGCAACCTGGCTAGCCTTAATTCATTGCTGCTCTGCTTCTCCCTAGTGACTAAATGAGTCATCCACACACTCCTGGGCTGCTCACTGGGCTCAATACACTAATGCACACAAATTCATGCACATCCTATTAAGTATAAAGTGGCAGATGCATTCAGTCACAAATTACACAGTATCCATTCACACAGTACAAGTAATTACCTATGCACATTAAATACTGATATGTATATAGGAAAGTAATATTTTATTCATACACGATTTGCATGGACACGCATTCTTTTCTTACTTGCATAGAAAGTAGCCTCCACAATCGCTTCACTGATTCATCACGTGCAGTGTGAAGCAGAAGTGAAGATGATCTGAATTTAGTAGAAGGACAGAGTTTAGTGGCCAGACATTAGCTCAATGACGCAAAAGGAAAAGAGCAACAGGCTCAGCAGCTATTTAACTGCTGCCTGCTCACCGGTGTCTGCGAGCTAAATGTGCTGAAATTTAATCTGAGCCATGGTCATGATTTTATCATGTCATTATTCCTTGTGCGCAGAATAATTTGTTGACTCGTGCTATGCAGTTACTCACAGTGGGAGCTGAAATGAAACACAGTTATATACTTGGGCTTAATAATAAGCAAACTATGCTGTGCTGGCTACATAGACTGTAAAGATAAGATGGACATTGCTACTGTGACAAAACCCACTGGTTTGTGAAATTAATTTTGAAGCTTGGCTGGCATTTTAACCGTCACCAATTTTTTTGGAAACACACATTGGGTGCAAGAGGTGGCTCTGACTGAGAAATGGAAAGTGTTGCACCCTCATATAGTGTCAAGGTAGCCACATCCTAAAGCATAACCTGCTTTGTTGTTTATTTTACTCAGCATGGATCCATGTTAGCATAATGAAAATTAACTGATGTAAAACTACTGATTGAGGTCATTAATTGGTTTGCAATAGCTATGTATTTTCTCATAGGCTGCTTTATAATAGGGAGTCACCCCCTAGTGGTAATTAGACAAAAATGCAGGTTTACATGTCATCACCTTCCTTTATGTCCAGTTTGTAAGAAAGACATTCATAAACAGGGCACAGGCTCAAAGTGAAGTTGTATCTCAGTAGTAGTGTTATTGTAGAAAAAGCACAGGTGTAGTAACAAAATTATATGAATAAAGAAACTGTATTGAGGATGCTTTCTACTGGCTGCATAGTCTAGCATTTTTACACGTTTCTCTAACAAGTCAAAGGTCCTGTTTCAGTCCAGTAAGGAGACCCACATATCTCAATGGGGTTGTGTCAGCAAGAGTGTCTGGTGTTAAAATGTGGCAGATCAAACATGTAGAACTACCTTCTAGCGTGACCCCTTGTGACTAAGGGAGCAGCTGAAAGTAGCTTTTATTAAATCTGTTTTGTAACTGGCTTATTCTTTATGACTTGCTTCTTTGTGCTTCATGCTATAACCAGGTGAAACTGTTATAGGCTGAGAATCAATGCGATGTTCAAGGACAAACTAGTGCATTTCAGTCAGGTTTTTAAAAATCCCATTAAATTTTGGGTCAGTACAACATGATAAATACAAGGTGTTTTGATACTTGTGTTTGACTGCAATTTCTGGAAAGCTGAAATTTTCTGACTTTCTGACCAGGTGAACACACCATTAGTATTTCATTCTGAGCCCAGACTTTCAATGCCAGGAGAGCTGCAGCTTCAGCTCACTAGTCTTTCCTCCCTGCGGCATTCTCTGAAGAGAACCATGAAAAAAACAGTGTGTGAGGAACACAGAGCACGCTGCTCCATATTCTCAGATTTACTTTTACACATTGCTATACATTGCTATATGTATCACAACCTGGATGAATTAGATTTACTTTGTTGAAGTAAATCTATGTTCTTTCCATCTGTTAAACTCTTTATCCTTCCTCCATACCTACATGCTCTAAGGAAGGGCTTTATAACAATTCACAGGTTCACGGGGTTCTTCTCTTATCTGTGTTTTGTTTATTACGAGTGTCTGAACATCTTCCGTGTCTGCTATATTGGGTTTTCTGATTTAATGAATATTTTTCACACTTTGCTGACATAAAAAGTAAAGTTAGTCTGCTGTCATGGTTAGACAGCAGTGAAGCGAAGTGATGTATCGCTGTGAATTTCATTTGATTTGCATCTCCTGTGCATCCCCAGATCTACCTGCGCTTCATAGACTACCAGATGGAGCATTCCAATGAGTGTAAGAAGAACTTCGTGGCTGTGTACGATGGCAGCAGTGCCATTGAAAACCTCAAGGCCAAGTTCTGCAGCACCGTGGCTAACGATGTGATGCTTAACAACGACATGGGAGTCGTACGAATGTGGGCCGACGAGAAGAGCCGACTCAGTCGCTTCCGCATGCTGTTCACATCATTTATTGATCGTGAGTGCCAGTCTTCCTGACAATACTAATTCAGCCTGGACCCAGCATTTTAACATCTTGTTTCCTCATGTGAACTTCCACATGGTTGAGTATTTGGCCTAGAGCCATTTGTTATGCTGTTAAAAAAACAAAACAAGCATAAGACATCAGTTTCTGGATGCCATCTGGAATACACAGAACGGGCTCAGTCTGACCACACGTATAAAAACTGTGAGCTAGACAATTTTTACGGCATCAAACCCGGCATTCTGCTGCGGGTTTAACGCTGCTGTTGAACAGCACTTTATGCATCTCTGTAGATATTGACTAATTAAAGGGATTTAACCATCTCTAGCTTTTTTTTAAGCTGACAAATAAGATAAAATATAACAGTTTTGTGTTATTATTTGTTTATTAGGAGTGTGATTTGTAGTTTTCTTTGCCCTCTTTGGCTGAATAGTTCTCTGTTAAGAACGGGTAAGCCGTAGGGATTTATATAGATAAGATTTTGTTGCCATCATCAATTCTGCTTGTTGGTTTGGTGATTCATTAACACTTCCCTAATGAGTCTTTGTCATTTTCCTGTTTAGGAAAAAGGAAAAAAAGCCTTCACAGGTTTTCAGCATTAGCATGGCTGATTTACTATTTGAGTCCAAACACATTCAATAAACAGAAGAAAAACGCTTACATGTGACTCGGGCATGCAAAAAGTTCTGCTGCCTTGTGTTTTAGATTCAGCAAGTTTCATAAAAATGTGTTCATACTAATAAAAGAAACGGAAACTTTGGAGAATCTGGTGCCTCTTCTCAACTGGAACCAGTTCTCAATTCCCATCCGTAAAGAGAAAATACATGTTGATACTTTCAGGATCTTCCAGGCCCTAAATTATCAACCCCACACACACGAGCAGTCGTAAAAACAGTTGATTTATGAGGTCCTGTGTTCTATTTGCATCAGCAGTCAGCAGCAGACACTGAAGTGGCATTTCAGCAAGGAAAGCTAATTACGCTGCGCCATGTTTAGACCGCAGATATGAGAAAACCAATTATTAACTCCAGCATTTTTAAGTAACTGAAAGTATCAAATAGTTTCTTGATATGCATGTCACCGCATCATACTGTGTTTATTATAGGTCACTTACAAAAGGAAACTAGAAATTTATTTCTCTGTTTTGGTAAAAGGAAATGCTGCATGGGGTTAATGGAAGTAATTTCAGTTTGGGCTTCATCACTTTTGAAGTACAAGAGATTTTCAGACAAATGCTGCCAAAGGTTGCGTATAAAGTAGAAAGAAATTGCCAGGCAGAAAACAGTTTTCTGTTAGCACACTGTAATATTTTCATTAAATGCCTGAATGGACTGAAATATTAATTGCTACATTCTCCTGCACACTTCCCAAGCCCTGTGTGAATGCTAATGTTGTTTTCATCAGCAAACCCATAGCAATTGCAGTCGCAACTTGAAGGCTTTTAGATTCAGCAAGAGTGCTTTTCTTTTTGTTTTTTTACTTGAAGAGTCCTTAAGATCATTTGGATCCTCATTAATTCTGACTTTGAGTAACACACAGTTCATCTCAGAGTAGTCTGAAGACGCCTGAAGAACTCCTAAACTTTATTTGGTCAGAGTCAGCGACTGGCTTAAAGTTTGCTTGGAGGTCAGAGGGAACAATTAATCTTTGTCACTTAGTACAAGATGAGTTGTGCCTTTTGCACTCCGTCATGTGCTTTAATCTTCCAGCAGAATCCCCTATGAAATGTAAACCAGGCACATGAAAGCCTTATTATATAAACACACGGCCACACAATGCACACACTCAGATGAGTTATGTCCTTGTGTGAGGAGAGAGGCTGTGAGGGTGAAGTGCTGTTGACACCTTCCTAGAAACTACATTTTGAAGGCGAGAGACACATAATCGGTTTGGAAGTGATGGCGGTGTCAGGGGAGCGACCCTGTCTACTTTCTCACTGGGAAATAGAAGGAGAGCACACTCCAGCGCACACATACTCTGTCATGCACAACCTCACATACATGCCCATATGCATGTCCCGCTGTCAAAGTTATTTAACCCTGAGGCAGAGGAAGCAAGTGGAGGCACAAAGCCCTCATCACAATGGACCTTGGAAGAGGGTTGAAACTAGTAGAGCAAACTAGAGTCTGTTTCAGCTGTGATAAAGACTCAGAGAGTGTGTGTGCACACAGCCGCTAAGCTTGTGTGTTTAAAAAAAGAGAGAGGAAAAAGGGGTGGAATGATTTACTCAGGGGAGCTTGGAAGGGACAGTTTGGAGAAGCGAACAAGCCATAAGAGACAGATTTTGCTTTGTACTGCATGCGAAGAGGAACAATATTTATCTTTGTGAACACCATTTTAAAAGCATGCTCATCCTTTGGGCTCAACAAATCGTCCACCTGGGCCTTACACAGAGTTTCTGTCTGATTTCTCAGACTTTATATCTAATTTAGTTCTGAGCTCAGATAAAATAATTATTGTGGGTGATTTTAACATCCATGTAGATGCTAAAAATGACAGCCTCAACATGGCATTTAATCTGTTATTAGACTCAATTGGTTTCTCTCAAAATGTAAAAGAACCCACCCACCACTTTAATCACACTCTAGATCTTGTTTTAACATATGGCATCGAACCTGAACATTTAACAGTGTTTCCTGAAAACCCTCTCCTGTCTGATCATTTCCTGATAACATTTACTTTTACAATAATTGATTACACAGCGGTGAAGAGTAGACTTTATCAAAGTAGATGTCTTTCTGAAAGCACTGTAACTAAGTTTAAGAATATAATCCACCCACTGTTATCATCTCCAATGCCCTGTACCAACACAGAGCAAAGCAGCTATCTGAACGCTACCCCAACAGAGGTCGATTATCTTGTTAATAATTTCACCTCCTCACTACGTACGACTCTGGATACTGTAGCTCCTGTGAAAACTAAGGCCTCAAATCAGAAGTACCTGACTCCGTGGTATAATTCTGAAACACGTACCCTAAAGCAGATGACTCGTAATCTGGAGAGGAAATGGCGTGTCACAAATCTAGAGGATCATCATTTAGCCTGGAGAAATAGTTTGCTGCTTTATAAGAAAGCCCTCCGCAAAGCCAGAACATCTTACTATTCATCACTGATTGAAGAAAATAAGAACAACCCTAGGTTTCTCTTCAGCACTGTAGCCAGGCTGACAAAAAGTCAGAGCTCTTTTGAGCCAACCATCCCTTTAACGTTAACTAGTAATGACTTCATGAACTTCTTCACAAATAAAATTTTTATCATTAGAGAAAAAATTACCAATAATCATCCCACAGATGTAATATTATCTACAGCTACTCTTAGTACCATTGATGTTAAGTTAGACTCTTTTTCTCCAATTGATCTTTCTGAGTTAACTTCAATAATTACTTCCTCCAAACCATCAACGTGTCTTTTAGACCCCATTCCTACAAAACTGCTCAAAGAAGTCCTGCCATTAATTAATTCTTCGATCTTAAATATGATCAACCTATCTCTAATAATCGGCTATGTACCACAGGCCTTCAAGCTGGCTGTAGTTAAACCTTTACTCAAAAAGCCATCTCTAGACCCAGCAGTCTTAGCTAATTATAGGCCAATCTCCAACCTTCCTTTCATATCAAAAATCCTTGAAAGAGTAGTTGTCAAACAGCTAACAGATCATCTGCAGAGGAATGGTTTATTTGAAGAGTTTCAGTCAGGTTTCAGAGCTCAGCACAGCACAGAAACAGCTTTAGTGAAGGTTACAAATGATCTTCTTATGGCCTCTGACAGTGGACTCATCTCTGTGCTTGTCCTGCTAGACCTCAGTGCAGCATTCGATACTGTCGACCATAATATCCTATTAGAGCGATTAGAACATGCTGTAGGTATTACAAGTACTGCGCTGCAGTGGTTTGTATCATATCTATCTAATAGACTCCAATTCGTGCATGTAAATGGAGAGTCCTCTTCACACACTGAGGTTAATTATGGAGTTCCACAGGGTTCAGTGCTAGGACCAATTCTGTTTACATTATACATGCTTCCCTTAGGCAGTATCATTAGAAGACATAGCATACATTTTCACTGCTATGCAGATGACACCCAGCTCTATCTGTCCATGAAGCCAGATAACACACACCAATTAGTTAAACTGCAGGAATGTCTTAAAGACATAAAGACCTGGATGGCCGCTAACTTTCTGCTTCTTAATTCAGATAAAACTGAGGTTATTGTACTCGGCCCTGAAAATCTTAGAAATATGGTATCTAATCAGATTCTTACTCTGGATGGCATTACCTTGGCCTCCAGTAACGCGGTGAGGAACCTTGGAGTCATTTTTGACCAGGACATGTCCTTCAACGCACATATTAAACAAATATGTAAGACTGCTTTCTTCCATTTGCGCAACATCTCTAAAATTAGAAATATCCTGTCTCAGAGTGACGCTGAAAAACTAGTTCATGCATTTATTACTTCCAGGCTGGACTACTGTAATTCATTATTATCAGGATGTCCAAAAAACTCACTGAAAAGCCTTCAGCTAATCCAAAATGCTGCAGCAAGAGTCCTGACAGGGACTAGAAAGAGAGAGCATATTTCTCCTGTTTTGGCTTCCCTTCATTGGCTTCCTGTTAAATCCAGAATTGAATTCAAAATCCTGCTCCTCACATACAAGGTCTTAAATAATCAGGCCCCATCTTATCTTAATGACCTTGTAGTACCATATCACCCTATTAGAGCGCTCCGCTCTCGCTCTGCAGGCCTACTTGTTGTTCCTAGAGTATTTAAAAGTAGAATGGGAGGGAGAGCCTTCAGTTTTCAGGCCCCTCTTCTGTGGAACCAGCTTCCAGTTTGGATTCGGGAGACAGACACTATCTCTACTTTTAAGATTAGGCTTAAAACTTTCCTTTTTTCTAAAGCATATAGTTAGGGCTGGACCAGGTGACCCTGAATCCTCCCTTTGTTATGCTGCAATAGATGTAGGCTGCCGGGGGATTCCCATGATGCATTGAGTTTTTCCTTTCCAGTCACCTTTCTCACTCACTATGTATTAATAGACCTCTCTGCATTGAATCATATCTGTTTTTAACCTCTGTCTCTCTTCCACAGCATGTCTTTATCCTGTCTTCCTTCTCTCACCCCAACCGGTCGCAGCAGATGGCCGCCCCTCCCTGAGCCTGGTTCTGCCGGAGGTTTCTTCCTGTTAAAAGGGAGTTTTTCCTTCCCACTGTCGCCAAAGTGCTTGCTCATAGGGGGTCATATGATTGTTGGGTTTTTCTCTGTATCTATGAAGCGCCTTGAGGCGACTTTTGTTGTGATTTGGCGCTATATAAATAAAATTGAATTGAATTGAATTGAATTGAACAAAGAAGTATAAATATGAGGCATACATTAATCATAATTGTTTTTGTTTTTTATGTTATCATTACTTTATTCCAATCTATTCTCTGTTACATCCTTTACTCAACTGAACAGGACAAATCTGATTGGGTCATATTTTGCACAAGTTATGAGCTTTAGGATTGGACAGTGTGCTTAGCACTGTTCTGGCTTTGAATCTCTCAGTGTGGACTTGGCATGTTTTCCCTCTCTGAACTCCCATTTGTTACTCAGTGATTCCTGTTTGTCGTGTATGTGAGCGTGAATGGCTGTTTCTGTGCCTGCGCCATCCTGTCCAGGATATACGACACGTCTTATACAAATAATTGGATACTAATGGATTTAGTGTAAAACCGACTTGAAATTAGATGAAGAAAATATCCTGTAGACATCATTTTCTGTTATTGTTGGCAACTGAAATGGAAACAAATTAAATGAAAGCATACTACTCATCAGCTGTTTTAACCCTGTAAAGCTTGAACCATGAAATAATTACCATAAAATTCAAATTTTTAGAAACTAGAGTGTTTATTGAACCTTCTGACAAATTAAAGAAAAATAAAATAATAATTTGCATGTATTAGTTTTAGTAGTAGTTTAGTTTTAGTTTTGCTCCTGGTATTTCTGTGCAGTTTTTTACAGTGGCAATGCATGTGTCCGATGATTCATATGATCAGATTTTTTGGGGGGAAAACACACTGAACCACACAGAAACTCATGTATCGAATATGACACACTTGGCGTTAAAAGTGTTTATAATATAGGGCTGCTCTCACAAAGATCAGGTTTTCTAATTTCCCTTATTTTGTATTAGACTCAATAAGAAGTTTTAGTTGCACACTCCTGTTTCTTTACAACCCGACATGAATTTTCCATTTGTTATATAGAGGACTTTGTGAAATATTAACCAACTATTAGTGTTAAAATATTCTGTCTGCTAAACAATTCCTCTGGACTAATAAACAAAATACTCTATAAATATCCTTAAGTAACCTAAACCCAGTTTCCACATCACCCATCTCTAGTTCCACTTGGCAGATAAGAATTGGCTTTTGCTGCAGCTCCAAACTTGTCTATACGAGTATGCAGTCATCTGCATCTTCTTTCAGCCTTGCATGTCTTCCTGCTGACTGGAAGTGCATCGGTCTCCTGAGCCCAGCAGCCAGCCTCAATTACCAGCCATCTCTGTCTCTGCCATCACAGTCTTCATACGCTGAAAGTTGCTTTAATGTGCTGTGTCTCGCGGCACCTGCCTAACCACCTGCACCCCCATGATGAACCGAAGCCATTTCTGCCCCCACATCCCCACCTCTGCCTTTCTTTTCATCTTTTCCCTATTCCCCCTCTCCACCTGCTCTCTGTCTCCCCTCTGTTAGAGTCTCTTGACGTGATGGCTGCAGTTTAGTGAAGCCGTCATCTCCTCCCCTCGTCACTCCGATGTTATGTGTGCAGGAAATGATGATGCATGGCCTTATGTGTACTGTGTCTCCATTAGACCTCCAGTGTTTCAGAAAATAATAGAACATTTCATCTTTTATTACGGGCCTCTACAGATTTCCACAGCCAAATGATTGTTCTTTTATTGTTATTGTTTTATTGTTATCATCAAAATAGCTTCTGGTCCTTTTCACAGTGTAGTCATCTTTTACTCAGCACTGTTAGACAGATGTTTTCTTTTTTTCTAAATTCCATTATCTCGGTGTATTGTCTTTTGCCTGCAGCTCCTTGCAACGACAATACTTTCTTCTGTCACAGCAACATGTGTATTAACAACTCCCTGGTCTGCAATGGCGTTCAGAACTGTGTCTACCCATGGGATGAAAACCACTGCAAAGGTGATTATCTTCTTTCTTCCAGCTAGCTGATTAAGATTTACATGGCATGTTTGTAGAGTTTGGATTTGCTTTTAAATTTCCCAGTTTTCATTGCTTTTTTCCCTCTCGTTAACCTTTTTGCTACAGAGAAGCGATCTAAGGGGCTTTTTCATCAGATCACTAAGACCCATGGCACCGTTATCGGCGTCTCATCAGGCATAGTTCTTGTTCTTCTTATCATCTCCATCCTGGTCCAAATGAAACAGCCAAGAAAAAAGGTAATACAGTCTTTGTTTTGCCATTGGTTGTAGTTGGACTTTCATTATTTTTTTTTTGACTTTTCTTTTTTTTTCCCCAAGCTTTATTTTCATTTTTAAATTGGAAAACAAATAAAAACAAACAAACAAACAAAGCAAAAAAACAAACAGAAAACTCACAACTTGTATCTATGCCTTTCAAGGTTAACCTCAGACATCTGAAAACCAAACACAGAAAATACAAGCATAATAATAATAATAATAATAATAATAATAATAATAATAATAATAACAACAATAATAATAACAGCATAGCAACATTAATAATTACAGATTTTTTTTAAAGCAAACAAAAAAAAAACAAAAACAAATAACTCAAAAAAAAGAAGGAAAAAAAAAAGAAAAAAGTGAGCAAGACAGAAAACACACCATGTGAACCCCTCCCATCATCCCCCCACCCCTTTACCCCTGTATGGCTCTCAACCTCATCACATTGTGTATCAAAACAGCCCATATTTACACCTATCTATAGAAACTCTCATGCACAGGAATCAACATCTCCCACGATAAAACTGCAGCATTCAGGAAATCGAGTCAGGAGGGCCTAACCGGGGATCAACTCAAGGCAGACCCAGGGGGATTTGCGTCATCTCTATGATCTATTAGGTCCAAAGACGGTGGTTGGACTTTCATGACTTTCATTCAACTAAGAGATGTCGGAGCCTAAAAAGATGATACAATATTAAAAGCAATGGAATTACTTACAAGTTGGAAACGAATGTAGCTCTAAAGACAGAAAACAAAAAAAGCTTATGCTTAGATTTCACCACATGTCATAAATAATCCAGTACATGAGATAGGAAATGTATAGTCGCATTGTAATATCTTCTTATGTTACACCATTTTCTCTTAAGCTTCCTTTTCCATCTATTTTTACATCACTCTATGATGCCTCATAACTCCCAGAACCCATTACTTACTCAGTAAGCATTACTTTATGGCTGTCTTGAGGTGGCCAGAAGTATTGGAGTCTGACTCTCCCATAATGGATTTCTCCCTGAGTGAGTGCTGAACATTTTTCAAAGTGGAGACCCTAAAAAGGAGTACTCTCCTTTTGACTCATGCTTTAAATGGATATAAAATATATATATTAAAAAGCAAGCAAATAATGTGCATTGAGTTAAATTATTCATTCATGTTTATGGCACAAAAGGTACTTACTAAAACAAGTGCTTAAGTACTTGTTTTACCATTTTAGAAACATGACTGTTTAAGTGGAGAAAGTTAGAGAAGATTCAGAGTTAGGTGTTTCAGATTTAACATTTAACTGGCATTTCCCAGCTGACACCCATCCAGTTAATCAGCACAAAAAAGAAAACATACATAAATGTCTCATGTGATAAATTAGTCAAAGTCAAATTTATTTATATAGCACATTTAAAACAACAACTGTCAACCAAGGTGCTGTACATTTCAGATAATCAAAAGAGATAAAAACATAGGAAGACATGATAAAATTAAAGAAAAAGAAGCATAAAATGAGATGATTTGAGTAAGAAATGAGACACATAAAAGTACAAATTCATTCTGATTTAAAACCCAAGGTTTTGAAGTGTCTAATGTTGGAGAGGTCCTGATGAAAAGGGGAAAATAATTAAATCTCTGTCCACATTGGACCAAATCACTCATATAGGAAAAGGAGAGATTTAGTTTTCAGAGTGCTTCAAGCAGCACATTTATTACATTTTTTTTGACAGTTTTAAGACTTAAAATGGTTATTCCTTCTATTGTCTTGATATATGCTCATGCTGCATCACAGTGGACAACCAGTGGCCTGGTAATCACTTAAGTGTATCGTCTGAATGGATCTTTTTCTTTTCAAGGTTGTAGCTCGACGTCCTGGTGTTTTCAATAAGGCTGGATTCCAGGAGGTCTTCGACCCTCCCCACTACGAGCTCTTCTCTTTGCGTGACAAAGAGATGTCCTCTGACTTAGCTGACCTTTCTGAGGAGCTGGACAGCTTCCACAAGATGCGGCGCTCCTCCACTATGTCCCGCTGCGTCCACGAGCACCACTGTGGTTCACAAGGCTCTGTGGCTACTGGCGGTGGCAGTATGAAACACAGCCGCACCACTCTGAGCTCGATGGAGCTGTCCTACCACAACGACTTCTCCAAGCCGCCACCCATGAAGACTTTCAACTCCACAGCCAGCTATAAGAAGAGCTGCTATGGCTACAAGCAGCACTCACAGACTCACGACTGCGACCAGCAGGTCATTGAGGACCGAGTCACAGAGGAGACCACATGTGAGATTTATGGGCGCGGTGCAACAGGAGTGGGTGGAGGAGCCGCAGGTGGAGGAGCAATGGGAGGAGGAGGAGCATCAGGGATTGCAGGAGGAGCAATTGGTGGAGCGGTGGGTATAACGGGAGGAGTGGCAATGGGTGGTGGGATGGGTGGTGGAATGAGTATGGCAGGAGCCATGAGCATGGCAGGGCCTAGTGGCATCGCTGGAGGTATTGGTGGGATGGGAGGAGCCTGTGGAACCCTCAGTGTTCGTGGCAACAGTGCTCGTAACAGTACCACCATAGTTGATCCACAACAGCGCTCGATGTCCATGGACTTTTAGATGGAAGAAAAGAAATGGAAACAGATCTTGCAGGTCGATCATCTAAAGAATGCAAGACAGGAGGACTATAATTCCAAACTGATTACTCCTGCGTGCTCTTCTGCCATTGGTCTTCAAGCACTGGTATTGTGGGTTAAATCTCGAGGACTCCTCTCATTCTCATGTGTAGGTTTGGGAAGAATGGATCAAAAGAACTAAAAGGAAGTGGGGAAAAAATCTGACATAACTACTGGTTCTGTTCTTCAGGATACTGAATGATTCGGAGTGCACAAAGTGTGGAGACATCTGGTCTCTGCAGTCTTATACTCAATAAACATCTCCTTCCATCAGAGACTTCTAGGAGAATGTTCTCGCATGTAGACCCAGACTTCTCTCTGTTGGGTTACCACTCAAACACAGAAAGAGAGAAACCTGGAGAGATGTTGTAGACTGACTTTTTGCATTTATTCACCTGCCATGCACAGATATATGATATATGATCGATAGTGTGTCTTCTAATAATTTATTTGAGTCTTTATTTTTGTCAGTGTACTGTACCGTTAAGACCAGTATGTATCCAGCCTCACGATGATGCTTGGCTTTTAACTCTTTGATCTTTTTTATTTGTTGCTCAGACGATTTTATGAAGGTGACTCATCCATGACATGTTGTGTTGATGATGAGGTGGAAGATGAAGAAGTTGTTGTTATCAATAATGATCAACTAAATATGAAGATGGCGATGATAATTATGTGATATTACTATAATAATTATGTATTTTTCATGGTTACCTCACATATACAGAAGGTACACTTCATTCAGTCTCTCCTCAGGAAGAGCACATGAAGAGACTGTCTTATTTTGCTAAAAAATACAGAAAAAGACTATTTCTGCTCTGTGAGTTTTATAGCATAAGAGGATTCAGACTTTGAGTGATCATTTATCAGATATAAATATTTGGATGTGAGCCCTGGCTTGAATCAAGATAGCCTCTCTCTGCCATGCCTCTCCAAACCCCTACCCTTAAAAGGAGAAAATGTAATTCCTCTGTGTCCCCATGAATCGAGTGTGTAAAACAAGCACAACCTGTTTCCTTACAGTGACAGACATGTAGCCTACTTGGGACTCAATTATGATTTTAACCACTAGTTGTATAATTTCATTTTGTTGAATTAAATGAGAGCTTATTCACCTCACCGTGTGAGTGTTTCTGTTCGCTGTAACCAAAAAAAACATAAAAGTAACTCTGCTCAGGCTGGAGATGTCAGGACAAGATTCACTTTGTGACATGCAGGCAGAACAGACACAGCCTATGCAAAGTGTTTTGGTTTGCTTTGATGCAAAAGGGGCTGTGGGGATACTTTATTCCCTGAGTTGTGCGAACCTTAAGATTGAGTTTAAGTTGAACACAAATAATCAAAAGCTGACAAATTCCACTTCCATCATCTGTTGTGCTTAAAAGACTTTTTGAGTAGAATGCATAATGCATTGCTTCCTGACCACCAAAGACCAATTAAGCTTAATTAATATTTACAGATTATTATTTTCTCTTTGCCTCTCACTCTGTCTCTCACTTGCTCTCTTATTTGCTTTGCTGTCATGATGTGTTTGCCTTGTTAAAAGCTTATGACACAGTCTTAAAGTATTTGGCCGTTATTGATGCTAATTCCTTTATGCATTGGGCTGGTCACCTACACAGTGACACCTACACGTGCTGTCTCGGGATTCAATCTAATGATATTAATCAATACATTATGCTGAAATCACTCTTGAACAATTCAATTCAATTTTATTTATATAGCGCCAAACCACAACAACAGTCACCTCAAGGCGCTTTATATCGTAAGGCAGGCCCTACAATAGAGATACAGTAGAGCAGATTTCACAAAGTCTCACAGCTCACTACAAATAACAGTCAGCCAAAGTATGCAGTACTGTGAAAAACTAAGTACAGCCTGCAGCAAGTAATCATTTTCTGAACATTATGAGTCTAAAATCTTTGTGAAGGAATTTTGTTCCACTATTCTTTGTTTGAGTTCATTGAGGTCTGCAGGTATTCGTTTCTATACGCAGCTTTCTTGCAGTCTCGCCACAGCATTTCAATCAGGTTGAGGTCTGGACTTTGAGCCACTGCAACATGTTGTTTCTTTTCACGTTCAGCCATTCTTTTGCAGGGATCTGCCAAAACCTCTGCTTTTAGGTGGTCACTATTGCTGATGAACATTTAACCAAGTGCATTTAATTAACAGCACATGGCTGTTACTTTTTTCCACAGTACTGCATAGAGTAGTAGAATTTCTATAACACAGCATAACATAGTGGGAAATTCCATTACAAATTGTGTTTCATGTGAAAACAAAATACTATCTGTTTGTATTTTTACAATAATAAGTGCCAAAGGTCACCATTAACATCACTGAGAAACGCATGCAATAATAAAAAAGCAGCGCCACCTGCAGACACACTGCATTCAGCATGCGTTTTTATTAGATTGATAAGATTCGAGCTAAAGACACAAATCTGGACATCAAGAAGTGTTTTATACGCATATAAACTAAGACATATGACAGATTGCGGGTGAATTAAATGGCAAATAAAATCAGTTAGAAATCATTGTAACATCGGATCAATGTCCACTCGTATGATCTGGAAGAGAACCAATGAAATGAAATTGAAAAGCTGAGATGTCCTCTCTGGGATTGGAGTAATGCTCTGTGACTGTGGTAATAAACCTGTTTAGACAGTAATTGTTCTAGTTTATCCTTTTGCTACGTAGTACACACAGAAGAGTATACAACACGTGTATAAGTACATGCAATGAATGACGTAATAAGCATTTATAATTAACAGGGTGTGACTGATTGGATGAGTTTGTTGTCAAAGTATTATTGCACTGTTCATGGCCTCTCAGAAGAGGAGTGAGACGGGACGAGGATGTAACTCCGAAATGACAACACAGGCACGGCTTCTTCAAGACGGGCGCTTCGCTGCATTTATTGAACGCCGTGAAAACTCGTGGCCGCCTGCCACTTCGGAGGTCCTAGAAGAATAGCTTTACAGTCTTGTGCATTCTTGTACCGCTGGTAGACTAACCAGGCCTTTGCAGATAGCTCGCTGGACTCCTTAGCGTGATTATTAAACGTGGGCTCACAGCCTATACTATCACGCCCAAACCTCGCGATAATAGCGGTGTAACAAAACTTGTTCTTTCTGACAAGATAAACACACCCTTACAATATTGGCCACAGAAACGTACAAGCAAGAACATTTTAACTGCTGGAACCATCTATTAAACTTCTTTATACATAAGCCATTTCTGTGACACTTACACTCCCACCAAAATCACTCATTGTTTGCAATGTGATTTTCTAATGAGTGTCAACATTAGAGTCTGTTTCACTTTGCACGTCAGTCTCCAGTAAAGTCACTAACTTGTGAACAGGTCTTTCCAGATATATCAGCCTTGTCCGTGGTTTCCCCCTGTCAAAAGTAGTTTCACTGGTCTTGAGCTTCACCTTTCGAACCTTGCCATCTGAGCTCTCTATAGCCTCTACTATTAGAGCAAGTTTCCATTTACATCTTGGAGCATTATCATCCTGCAGTATCACAATGTCATTTACTCGCAGGTTTCGTGAGACGTTCTGCCACTTCTGTCGCCGCTGGAGATTTAACAGATACTCTCGCCTCCACCTTTGCCAAAACTCATTTGCCAGAAATTGTACTCTTTTCCATCTTTTATTCAAGTACAAATCCTCTCTGCAAAACTCTCCTGGAGGTGGAAGAATAACCGAAGATTTCATCGTTAATATGTGATTGGGAGTTAGTGGCTCTGGTCCCAAGGGATCATTGAGATACTCAACACTTAAAGGTCTGCTGTTAATGATGGCCATTGTCTCGTAAAGCAGTGTTCTTAGACTAGCTGTATCGAGTCTGTTTGAGAACTTGTCCAGCATCGCTGTCAGTACACTTCGTACTGTCCGAATTTGACGTTCCCAGACGCCCCCCATGTGGCTAGCTGCCGGAACGTTCACCACAAATTCACAACCCATAGCTCTTTGTGGTCCTTGATCCATATCCTTCATTAACTCCAAAAGTTCTCTTTTGGCGCCCATAAAGTTTGTCCCTTGGTCGCATCTTAATTGCCGGACAGGACCTCTTATGGCTATCAGAACTCGAAGAGCGTTCATGAAGGCATCTGTCGATAAGTCATCTAGTGTTTCAATGTGCACAGCTCGTGAACATAAACACGTGAACAGTAGTCCATACCTTTTGACTTCCTTTCTTCCTTCCTTTACCATGAATGGCCCGAAACAGTCGACGCCACAATACGTGAAAGGAGGTGCTGTTTCTGTTCTCACTTCTGGCAAATCTGACATCTGTTGGACATTTGTAGCCTTTCTGTATCTTCTGCACTTAACACAATGGTAAATGTGTGAAGAAACAACACTCCCACATCCTAAAATCCATATCCCATTTGCCCGCAATTCATTTATTGTCATCCCTCTTCCCTGGTGATGTACACCTTCATGGTAGTGTTTGACGAGGAGGGCTGACACATGGGACTCCTTGGGGAGAATTGCAGGATGTTTTACATCATAGTGTAAAGTTGATTGAGATAATCTTCCTCCTACCCTGAGAACATCCGACTTGTCCAAAAAGGCATTCAACTGCCTTAGTCTGCTGCGCTTGTGCAGAGAATTTTCTCCTTGAGATCTGATCTTCTGTATTTCCTCAGTAAAGATGTCTCTTTGCACTAGCTTGATGATGAATAATTCTGTGTCTTTTCTTTCTTCAAGATCTGTCACTTTGTTCGTTCTTCGTTGAACACCCTTGTACTCTTTGATGAATCGCCTGAGCCTGGCAATGGCCTTGATAGCTCTCGACCAACTGGAGAACTTCTTTAAACGCTCTAGCACTGGGTTTGCTTCCTTCGAATGTACAGTGTGCGTATAGCCTTTACGGACTTCAGGATCCATTTCTTCAACCTCTCCCACCATTTCCTCTTTGACTGGAAGCTCTTGTTTCCAAAGAAAATCGGGACCTTTCAACCAGTTTGAATCTTTCAGCTGAGTAGCATTTAAACCTCTTGAGGCCTGATCAGCTGGATTTTCCTCTGAGCTGACGTGCTGCCATTTCCCAGGACTTGTGCTTTGTCTTATTCGTTGAATTCGATTGGCGACAAATGTGTGAAATCTTTTAGCATCATTATTTATGTATGCTAATACGACTTGTGAATCTGTCCAATAATATTCCTGTAGATTTTGGATGTCTAGTTCTCGTTTGATCACATCTGCAATGCGAACTGAAGTCACGGCCGATGACAGTTCGAGCCTTGGGATGGTTGTTTGCTTAATGGGCGTTACTCTTGCCTTACCCATGACGAGTGCACAACTGACCTGTCCTTCTCTACCTTTTGCTCTGAGATATGAACATGCGCCATAACCACTGAGGCTCGCATCCGAGAAACTGTGCAATTCGTACTGCACAATGTCCGCATCTTGCGAGTAGCTTCGTGGGATCTTCAGAGCTGCCAACTTGGGCAGGTCTCGCAACCATGCTTCCCATTGTGGTAGAATGTGATCTGGGAGATCCTCGTCCCAATTAACTTTGTCCTTGCACAACGTTTGGAGTATCTGCTTTCCAATTAATATGAATGGGGCAACGAACCCAAGGGGGTCAAAGACTGAAGCAACAATCGAGAGCACCCCTCTCCTTGTCAATGGGTTGTCTTTAACTTGGACTCTGAATTGGAATTCATCTGCCTCTATGCACCATTGCACTCCAAGTGCACGTTCAATGTGGAGTTCACCAAGAGCCATGTCCTGGTCTTTGGCTTTAGCTTGTTCCTCTTGGGGAATAGCTGCAAGCACTTCTTTGTCGTTTGACACAAACTTATGCAGATGTAGGTTGCCTGTTTTACAAAGTGCCCTTGACTCGTTTACCAACTGTATGGCTTCGACTGTTGATGTCACACTAGCGAGTCCGTCATCGACGTAAAAACCTCTTTGGATGAACTCAATAGTCTTTTCGCTGAATCTGTTTCTACCTTGAGAAGCAATATGTTTGAGTCCGAAATTGCAGCATCCGGGAGATGAAGCTGCTCCAAAAAGATGCACTCTCATCCTGTACACTGAAGGCTCAGAGTTTAAATCGCCTTTGTCCCACCAAAGAAACCTCAAATAGTCTTGATGCTCCTTGATGACGTGGAATTGGTGGAACATCCTCTCCACGTCACACATGATGGCGATGGGGCCCTTTCTGAATCGACATAACACTCCAATCAGTGCGTTGGTAAGATCTGGTCCAGTCAGAAGGTGATCGTTAAGAGATGTCCCCTGGAAACGGGCCGAACAATCAAAAACCACACGTATCTTCTCAGGTTTGTGGGGGTGGTATACTCCATGGTGTGGTATATACCATGCTGCCTCCTTATCCAGTTCTTGCTCTGGGACCTTCTCTGCGTCTCCACGGGTTATGATGTCGTCCATGAACTTGACGTAATCCTCATAGTATTTCTCATCTCTTCTGAGCCGACGTTCCAACGACGACAGTCTATGCTCAGCACATTGTTTGTTGTTTGGAAGATTCGGGTCGTCGGTTTTGAGTGGCAATGGGAGTTCATAGTGACCGTTTTCCTTTTGCCTTATGCCTTTAGTCACCTTTGACATGAACAAAATGTCTTCCTGAGAGACTGGATTGTCATCTGTTTCATGCTCAGAGAAATCAGATCCCAAAGCCTTTATTACATCAGCTGGACCCACTTCCTTCACTTGAGTTCTGCATACAAAATGCACTTCTTGCCTGAGTTCAACTGCTTGTTGTACTGCAGGAGTAACTTCTCGAACAATGATTCTGTGGCTTATGCCAATATCATCATTGTGATTTTGAACTTGAGACGTACAACCAACTATGCTCCAGCCGAGATCAGTTAGCTGTGCGTAAGGCTGATTCTCCTCACCTGCAATGACTTCCCGTGGAAGAAGGGCTTGCTGACAGTTATAGCCGAGAAGCAGACCAACTTCGCATTCAAGCATTGGAGGTAACCTATCTGCCAGCCTTTCGAGGTGAGGCCAATTCAAAGCAGTTTCAGACGTCGGGATGTGTGATCTGTTCACAGGGATGAATTCTCTTGTATAGACCGGTGGCAATGTAATTCTCTTTTCCTGCTTGTAGCCTCTAACTTGAAGATTTCCCAGTTTCTCACATGGTATGACTGTTGACTTGGCGGACATGGTCGATAGTCTTAGATGAGCCTTACTCTTATCTGTGTCGAGACCCTGGGCTACTTCATCCAAGATAAAGGATGTATCGCTCTGAGAATCGAGGAGGGCATACACTAGAACTTCTCTGTCTGGGTGATTTTTTGATGAAACCCAGACAGGTAGAATGGAGGATGTCAGTGTGCTCGAAGTTACTTGAGTTACTCTATTAGAGATTGCGGTTGCTGGTTCATCTCCTTCGTCCTTGTCTCGAGAGTTATCATTCGGTGCAGGCATTATCCTTTTACGCTCCACAAACTTGTCATCATGTAGACACGTGGGATGCTTCTTCTGGCATTTCTCACACGTATTCCTTTTATCACACTTTTTAGAATGATGTCCCCCCTTCAAACATCCAAAACACAGCCTTTCTGCTTGTACAAACTTGATACGATCCTGGACTGATTTTTCTATGAATTTGAAGCATTTATCCAGTGTGTGACCATTTCTTTTGCAGTAAAGGCAGGTCATGGGATTTATGTGACTTGAGGTGGTTAAGTGACTTGAAGTTGCGGTTAATGTTTTAGCTTGAACGACTTGGCTGCGTGAGTGTTTGGGTTTACTGATTTCCAAACCCTTGAGTGCTTGCATTGAAGCTATGGGGTCACATGCTAGGTCTGCTTCAGTGGATACAAAGTCCGTAAACATGTGAAATGATGGATATTCTCCATTAAGGGTTTTTCTTATTTTCATCGCTGCGCGATTCCATCTTGTTGTCAACCAGTCTGGAAGTTTCAGCAAAAGTTTCTGAATTTCCATACAGTCATTGAGAACCTCTAATGTCTTTATGTGTGGCATCGCAGCTTCACAACTTCTAAGGAAGTCAGCAAACTCTCTCAACTCACTTCCATCCTTGGAGCTTATTTTAGGCCAACTGTGAAGTTTGTCTCTGAAGCATTTTCCTATAGTGAACAGATCTCCAAAGCGCCTTTCCAGCACTTCCCAAGCTGCATCATACGCTTCATCTGTGCCCACTAGGAGAAATCCTTCAACCACTCTCTTTGCGGGTCCACCAAGGTACTTCCTGAGATAATAGAGTCTTTCGTTCTTTGGAATGTTTTTTCTTTCAATCAAGGTCTCAAATGACAACTGCCAGTCCTTGAACTTTAAAGGGTCACCAGTGAACAGTGCAGGTTCCGGAGTTGGAAGACGATTAGCACTTATTGCGTCTGCTAGTATGCCGACTAGATCCAAGTTTGGCTGTGGATGAGTTGCTGAAGCGGCAGCTTGTGTTGCTTTAGGGATAAATGGCGGACTTGATGCGTTTCCTGCTTGGCCTGTGGTGCCCTTAGGTTGCACACCAGGGTTTTGTTGGGCTTGGTTTATGACTGTGGGAGTATGTGGAACAAATGCAGGGTTTGTGGCATTATGGGCTTGGATTGTATTTGGAGCTTGAGAGGGAACTTGTGGTGGAGCAGGGATTGCTGAGGTTTCGCTCTCAGTTTTGATACTGCGCACTAAACTACGACTTTCTGAAATACTTTCAGCTTCTGCATAAACCTTTACTTTAGCTCTTGCAGCATTAAATTTTTTAACCTCTTCCAAGCGTTCAATCTTTCTGCGCTGCTCCTCCATTGTTTGTTGCCTTTCCAAGTTTTCAAGTTCCAACCTTTTTAGTTCAGCTGCTTCCCTTTCTTGATCCTCCATTACTGCTAATATTTCCTGACACGCAGCTGCCTCAGCCTCTGCTTCTATTCTTTTAATTGTTTGTGAGTATGACTGGCTTGAACCACTTTTAGACCTTCGTGATTTTGACCTTGATTTAGTACTTTCAGATCCTAAGCATGATCCAACGTCTGGCCATGGCTCTTCATCACCATCTGCAAGGTCTCCTTGTAAGTGTTTTTCAGCTCTTCTGACAATGAACAAGGAAAGTGACGTACATGCATCCACTTTGCGTCTTTCATCTGCATCAGGAGTTTGTGTTTGCCGTATTTGTTCATAAATGGTTTGTACATCTTTGCAGGCAACATTTACATTGTTGATGAGCTCATTCAATTCACTCTCGGAAACTTCATTTCTTAATATTACTTTGCTCAATCTTGCTTCATATCTCCATTTTTCAAAAACAACAGCATATCTGTGTTGGAGGCCTTTGAGTTTCTTCTCTTGAAGCTCTTTACCCTTTTCTGTTAGTGTTCTTACTCTTTCACTTTTACGAACAGTCTGTAGTTCTGTAATTTGTTCATCATCATTTTCTTCCACTTCGGTAAGTGATACAGCATGGTGCTCTTCGAGATCTTTGTCAACCATCTCGGGAGTCTAGTTAAATGTCATTAAGCGCACTGTGTTCAGATTTCAAATACTGTATACTTTAAGTGCACCTTTTCTTAAAGGACCTTGTAAACTTCACTCAAACTTTGACCTTAAGCAAGCACACAGAACTATTCACCAAACTACAAAGCATCACCTTGAAGTACAGTAGAAATAAATAAACTTTGACAAATGTATTATAGAAACTTATTGTGGCTCTTTAAACTTGACTTAAACCCCTATTATTCTACATTTAACACTGTCCCTTATTAATTTCCACCTTACTCCAGTTGTACAACGTTGTTGCCGCTGTGCTTGGCTGCTTGAGAACGGTGAGCTTATGCAATGGCGCCCTCTTGTGTCGCTCCAGTTCACCGTCGCTCTCTGCAGCTGCCGTCTTCGTAATTAGCTTCTCACCGGCGCTGGCTAGGGCGAGTTTTCACTGTAACTCCGAAATGACAACACAGGCACGGCTTCTTCAAGACGGGCGCTTCGCTGCATTTATTGAACGCCGTGAAAACTCGTGGCCGCCTGCCACTTCGGAGGTCCTAGAAGAATAGCTTTACAGTCTTGTGCATTCTTGTACCGCTGGTAGACTAACCAGGCCTTTGCAGATAGCTCGCTGGACTCCTTAGCGTGATTATTAAACGTGGGCTCACAGCCTATACTATCACGCCCAAACCTCGCGATAATAGCGGTGTAACAAAACTTGTTCTTTCTGACAAGATAAACACACCCTTACAATATTGGCCACAGAAACGTACAAGCAAGAACATTTTAACTGCTGGAACCATCTATTAAACTTCTTTATACATAAGCCATTTCTGTGACACTTACAGAGGAGATCTACTGACACCCAAGACAATTTGCACGGACAAGCTCTCATATCCCCCTCCGGTCCTAATGCTGGATGAGACATCTGAGGTTATAATATGCCACAACAGTAATGGATCTTTGACATGAAAAATGAAGACAAGTTAGACGTGGAGAGATCTTAATTATTGAGACACTCGCTATTAGGTTGAATTCATTAACTGACTTCAAAATTGAATTTCTGTGCAGGCATAACAAACTCAATGCCACTCTAAATCGTGACCGACATCTTAAATTAGCATCGGGTTTAAAACGAATTAAAATAAATTGCAAATATCTGCAGTGCTAATGTGGTCAAGTACAAGATTATATTCCCATGTTGTGAGTGTGCGATAATCACATGGTTTGGATTGTACTAAGATGCAACCATTCAAAAACAATGTATTCCATAATAAATAAAAGGGCCCAATAATAAATCAACCATAATTTGTCTGCAAGGAGTGGAGGTAGTCAAGGTGGATAAATACCTGGGATCAACCATCCAAAGCAACAGAGAGCTGAAGAAGAGACTGCAGGCAGGGTGGAGTGGGTGGAGATGAGTATGAGGTGTGACAGAAGGATATTAGCAAGAGGGAAATGGAAGGTTTACAAAGTAAAACCTGCTATGATGGATTGCTTGGAGATGGTGTCACTGACAAAAAACAGGAGATCGAGCTGAAGTGGCAGAATTGAAAGATTCTCAGATTTATTTATAAATGAGTATATCAGAGGGACCTCAAGTCCAATGCTTTCGAGACAAATTAGAGAACCAAGGCTGAGATATTTTGGACATGTGCAGAGGAAGGATAGTGGATATACTGGACAAAGGATGTTAAAGATGGAGCTGCCAGGCGGGATGAAAACAGATAACGTTTATGGATATAGTGGAGGATGACATACGGAAGACTGATGTGACAGAGGAGGATGCTATGAAGAGGGTGACATGGGGGCAGATGATCTGCTGTGGTGATCCCTAAAGGGAGCGGCCAAAAGAAGAAGATTCAGTGAGCATAAAGAGAAACAGAAAGTTCGCTTTTCATTAACAGACTGTAAAAACAGGATGGCAGTTTGAGCTCATAAACTGAGTTTAAACTTTTATATGTGAAGGTGTAACTATAGGGCCAGTTATAAAATGGCAAGAAATTGTTCAAGCTTTGTCTAAATTAACTTTAATTAAATGATTAATATTTGCTAAAATAAATAAATGAATGAATGAATAAATAAGAGAAGAAGAAAAATGAAAAGGAAATCGAGTGTTTACTCTCGTGTGTAAGCTCATCAGTCATCAAGCACATCCACGCCAGGGGGCACCAGCGGACACGCGGCGGGTCTGACTTTCCGGAAATGGAGACACGAGGCGAGCCAAACATTTTCCACCGGCTCCTTCTCTCTTTGTCCATCCAGCTCCTGTCGAAGCAACATCAACAGCAACACCATGTCGAATGTTGTCGACACGAAATTGTACGACATCCTCGGAGTGTCTCCGTCTGCAACTGAAAATGAGCTGAAAAAGGTAAATACACGGGAGATAATTTGCGGGATTATATATTGCGTTTAAGCTTCAAAGTCTTAAAAGTGCCTCAATCAGGAAATGCGTTGCTATGCGAAGCTAACTAACATTAGCAGTGAATCAGGCTGACCGGCCTGGATATTCATGTGACAGTCGGGCTGTGTCGTTTATGAGTTCAATAAATGTTTTATTTTTCTTTCACAGTTTAGCTACGATCGACTAGGAAAACGTATGTTTTTCAATTTGTTAATGTGAAAAAGGTCAACCGAAACCAAGGCTAGCTCGTACGCGTCAAACGATTGACCTCACGCTAGCTTTAGCTTAAGTGTTTGTCGCGAAACCAGCCAAACTAGTCCTTGATTTTGTGTTTGACAAACGGTGGAAATAGATTCCTAACACGTAGTGATCAAAATGAGCCGAAGAATCCAAGTTTGATATTTATTCAGCGGTTTTGTTTTTTTATTTAAATTTGGTTGGGTTTTTTTTCTCCCAACCGGCGTGTGATGTTTTTTTTTTAACTGGCCATGCTAGACTAGACTAAATTGATGTTCACCGACCTCTTGTTTATTAGCACATTATCGGATAACTTTATTACGCTGTCATATTTTCATCTTAAACGTTATCGTTACCCCGTCCGTGCTTGGCGAGAAGATATGCTAATTAGCTTAGAAGCGTTAGCACTGAAATTGTCAGACATTTTGAGTTGCCTTTTTTCACTAAAGGGTAATTCCCGGGGATGGGTGCGTGGAAATGGTGAATAGCAGTCGTCGCTACTAAACCAGTTATGGATTATTGTTGGGAGAAAATGATTTTTTTAAAGCCGAGACAGAAAGTGCGTGGCCGGCCAGGTTTGTTCGGGGAGGGAGGCACGTGTGATTGCGTAAACCGTAGATAAGCTTCCTTCATGTGTGTTGGAGTCATGTCGACGCAAGTTTCCCGTAAACAACGCATGCCCAATGTAAAACTTGCTAGCTAATGGAGTTATCTCTGTTTTTTGTTATTGTCTAGGCATACCGGAAACTCGCAAAAGAATATCATCCCGACAAGAACCCTAATTCTGGAGATAAGGTAACTCCTCCGTGGCAGCCTCCACCTGGTTTACAGTGGAGCTGGTCATCATATGTCCAGATGAGTTATGCGATTATGTTTGTTTTAATTATGTTTGAAATTAAAAAACGTGATTGGGAAAACAATAAAAAGCTAAAAAGTCTGTTTTCATTTTATGCACCAAATTCTAATGTATGTGTACTTAATTACTCTGTTTCGTTTATTGATTTGCAGATTTTCTTTCTTTTGTTTTTTGGATGTTTATTAAAATTAGTCCTTTGGATAAAGTGCAATGTGTTGCTATCAGTGTTATGTATAACTAAAGAAGAAAAATAGTTTAAAATGTTTAAGTAAAACATTTTAAACATAGAGAACATGTTCTCTCATAGAGATGTGCCTAGTATTTTGTGTATCTGAAGCTTTAATGTATCTTTCAGTCCTGTTATGACAGGAGTTACTTCCCGTTTTACTTTTGCTTTGTGGTGATTTCGCTTTAAGCCTTTACATTTCATTAAGGGTTTAAATTGTTATTGAACATTGAGCTGAAGTTGGAAGAGCCCTTTCCACAGCTGTGCTTAACATTCGCATTAGTTTCTAATGTAGATTTTGGAATGTTTATTGAAAGGTGTGGGGGGGGGGGGAGAATTACAAGCCTCTCTTTCATCATCCCCAATATGGCAGTGAGAGATTTTCTCAGCAGGAAATTGTTGCCAACAGGAAAATGGCAACTTTAGAGTCTTAAGCCTGGAGGCAGTGTTCATAATAATGAAAGCATTTGAGTTTTGGAAATGGTGTGTCCTACCGAGAATATCCTTTACACTGGCTGTGAGATTAACTTGTAACTCATGCTGAACGTCACATTTTATCTTCAAAGCAAATGGAAGCTAGATGTTGTTCTTTTTAACTATTAGTTTTCTTTCTAATTTTTTTTTTTATTGGAGACCTAAGAGTGTTGGTAAAGTTTGTATAGGTCAGTTGAAACTTTGAGTTACTGTTTTGACAGGTAATCAATTTGCTCTGAAGTCTTATGTTTTGGAGAGCTGAAATTGTACCCAAGACTTCTGTCCCCCTCGGGTGTTTTAGATGGAGCCAAAGGAAAATCCCAAGTGTTATTTATTTTTCACCAGTTTAGTTGATTGGTGTCTGCTTTCCATAAGCTTAAGACACATTTTTATTTAATGGTTCTAAAATGAACCCCAGACTGTATGTGTGGCTGGATCTAAGTGGGTCAGTTAATTGTTTTGTCAAATCCCAAAAGCCATTTTGAAACAGGCCGTTCCCTTCGTCCAGTTAATTTTATTTTATTTTTTGTCTTGTCTCCGTTTCTGGTCTTCTCAAAATGTAGTTCAAAGAAATCAGCTTTGCCTATGAGGTGCTAACTAACCCTGAAAAGAAAGAACTTTATGATCGCTATGGAGAACAAGGCTTGCGGGAAGGTGGCGGGGGTGGCCCAGGGATGGACGATATCTTCTCCCACATCTTTGGAGGTGGACTCTTTGGCTTCATGGGTGGACAGAGCAGTCGATCCAGGAATGGAGGTCGGAGGAGAGGAGAAGACATGGTCCATCCACTCAAGTAAGACCTAGCTTGGAAACTCAGATGTACTACATTAAATTGATTTAATGTTTTTGTGTTTGCAATTAATTAAAATTGCTCTTGATGTGCAGCACAACTATTTTATCTTGCATCAGTTGATATCATGTTTTTTTTCTGTAGGGTTTCACTGGAGGACCTTTACAATGGAAAAACAACTAAACTACAACTTAGCAAGAATGTACTCTGTAGCACTTGCAATGGGTGAGTAGTATAACCAACATCTTGCTGTTATTTCTGCTTGATAGTTTAGATATTAACAGTTTTAATCCTGGGATATTTGTTGGTTATTACAACAAATCCATCTGTGGCTTTGTGTGCATACAGGCAGGGAGGCAAGACGGGTGCTGTACAAAAGTGTACGGCGTGTAGGGGGCGTGGCATGCGCATCATGATCAGACAGCTGGCCCCGGGTATGGTCCAACAGATGCAGTCAGTGTGTACTGATTGTAATGGAGAGGGTAAGTGCCACAGTGATGTAAACCATGACTAAGCACTTGCGTGTTTTATTGATCTGCACAGATCTCTGATCCTGTGTTTTATTTAATCTGCCCCAGGTGAGGTGATCAGTGAGAAAGACCGCTGTAAAAAATGCGAGGGCAAGAAAGTCGTGAAGGAGGTGAAGATTCTGGAGGTGCATGTGGACAAAGGCATGAAGCATGGCCAGAAAATTACCTTTGGAGGAGAAGCTGACCAGGCACCTGGCGTTGAACCTGGGGATATAGTTCTTGTCCTGCAAGAAAAAGAGCACGAGGTACATGGGGGGAGTCTGATTCATGTTATCCTTTCCCTCGTAACCCATGCATACTCTGTAATAGGAGGTGATGGTTTTAACATTATTTTGAGCAGTCTATTCTCCTTTTGTGTTTTTTGTATGTCAGTTGCTAATTACTTCACTCCCATAAAAAGGTGAACTTCTTCTAATCCAGCTCCTCACACCTGACCAAAGCTTCCTGTTGTATTCTTTTGATGTCAAACTGTTGATTCTGTTTTCACTAATGGCCAAAATCTCATAGTCTCAGCTGGTTCGTAAAATGTATGTATAACACAGTATAACACAGTACATGTGTGGGTGTGCAGAGGTGACGAATTTACGCACAACTTAAATAAGCATCAAAGAAGTGGAAATAAAATCTCAGAGACGTTGGAGTTAGTCATGCAGAATTTGTATATTTCAATTTTTTTTAAATAAGTTTTAATTACATTTTGATTTTTGTTTTGATTTCAGGGTGTTTTTTAAATAAATTTGGTTAGTTTTGGCGTGTTTATAAATGTTTAGTTTTAATCTTTAATTATTTTAACACAGAGGATATTTATCTAGGAGCAGATTTTAACATTTTGGAATGAGTGTTATAGCAGCAGAGTGTCAGGCTGGTGTAGAGGTTAGTATTATCATTCCCTGGGGTGTTTCTGCATGGAGTTGGCATGTTCTGCCTGTGGGAACTCAAGCTTCCTCCCACAGTCCAGACAGACACGTAAGGTGAATAAGTCATTCTAACAGGTGAATTATGCTTCTGTGTTAGATCTGTGTCGTACCTTACGTCATAACCAGGACCCTATTATTTTTTTTTTTATTTTTTTTTCCCTACAACATAACGTTGTAGGTAACGTTTCATGATTTCATTTTTAATTATGATGCTTGGGTTTTTACCCCCTCCCATCCCACCTGATGTGGTTTAACAATGCACTTTTTGCATACAACCTGGGTACATCTGTGAGCATTGTGGTAACTTGGAGCGTTGCATACAGTTTGGAAGGCATTTGGGGGGCAATCTATAGCATTTTCAGTTTGCTCTAGTAAATTCACTTAGTGTAGTAGATGGACGACCTGGTCATTGTTTCTCTGTCTATGGCATTATGCTTCACCTAACTTTCATACTAACATGCCAACCTCCTGCAGCGCTGATGGATAATAATTTTATGGGTCTTAGGTAGGGCTGGGCCATATCATACCGTTCACGGTAATACCGGTATAATGTCGGGCAACGATAAGAAAATGAAATATCGCGATAGAATATGGGTGAAACTGATACAGATTAGAAAAATATGATTTCTGTATCAGTCATAGTTTTGTGAGCTGTCAGAGCCTAAAATGCAACATTACTAAGGTTGATAGTTTTTAATTAATTTTATCTCTCATAAAAGCTGCAATTGTCTTGATCAGATATCATGTCAAATAATTTCTTATGTGTTGAGGCACCCCTCCTTATGCAATACGAGATTTAAATAATTGTTTTAGCACTTTGAGCACTCAAAAGCCTAAGTCATGTGTTATATAGTGTTTGATTGTGGGCTAAATGGTGCACCTGCTGTGGAATATATACAGCTGTTGTTCGTGAGTTTATGATTCATGAGTAAGCTACTGATTTAAAACACCCCCTCTGTTTGCAATAATTCAAGAAATAAAGTAAGAAAATCTTAAATTGTATCACGGAAAATTCTAACAGGGAAAAAAAGTCTGTATTTCAGTGCATATAAGAAGGAAAACATTATACATTATTGAGTTTTTATAATTAAATCGTATTATGCCTTAATGTTGAATTTCTTTGGTAGCAAAACGTCTTGATGCATTCTCAATCATCCAGGAAAGTAAATCTCCAAAAAGTTGATTCTGTTCATCTGGACGTAGCGTTTTGTGGGAGAAATGTTTCGTCACTCATCCAAGTGACTTCTTCAGTCTCAGCTGACTGCAGGTTTCCCCAATCTTATAAACCGTACATTTGCATAATGACTGAAACCAGCCCACTGAAGGATGCAAATTCTCATTACCACTGATCAAAGACCACTGATCAATGGCCATGAGTACCATTCACAGAGAGTTGGGGAATGGCTGCAATTACAGCATTGTAAGATGGCGAAAGATGGGTGTGCCGTGGGCTCCCCAGCCTAAGGGTTCATCTTTCGGCATCTTACAATGCTGTGATTGCAGCCACACAGTGGACCAAAGGAAAAAGGATTTTGTGTAGTAGCTGAACACAGTGTTCCTGGAAATGAAGAAAAGGAGTGTTTCTGTTCACTGAAAAATCAGCGCTTATGATTCTACATGGTTGAAGTGTTGAGTTCCTGGTTTGCATTAACAACGCTTGTAGCTGGATGCCAAAAAGTGATGGGTGTCCTCTCATGAAATAAAGTTATATTGACATCATGAGTGGTGGATTGATAGGCTAATCAATCTTGTGATGCTGATCTTTTTTTCAAGAGCAATTCAACTAAATGTTGTAATTTTAATAAAACAGACAAATCGTAATGAAGCTTATTTGTCGTAATGGTGCCAAATTCAGAAATATGCAAGCCACTTACCTTACTCGGCTGAGGTAAATAAAGACCCTGGTAAATGTTAAAGGAAATGGGTTGTGGATGGTTTTGGCTTAACTAGAACACCACCCAGAGCTTCAGGAGTGCCTCTGGCTCCTTCTCCCACAGGATGTCTATCTTTAATGTCAAAATATGTCATTCATAGACATCTGTAGCATAATGAGTTGGTACAGCCAGCAGCAACAACACATAAAACACTGATCATGGAACATCAGTACTCTTTATGAAATGGCACTATATCAAAAGGTCTGAAAATCATTTGAAGTAGTACAATAAAAAGTATTTAAGAGGCATTAAAAAACTACTTGTCTGTGTATACAGGAATACATTCTGACAGCATCCTATTGAGTAAATTAGTAACTTTTTTGTGCTATACTTGTTTGTACTATTGATTTCTAACAAATGCTCTAAGGCAGAGGTGTTTAGTGTTCGGATACAATACAGTTTACAAAAATGTGATGGTGCGAACTTAATTGTTTTCTAATAATTAATAAAAAATAATTAAAATTGACAAAGCATTACAGTGCCAAAAAAGCTAGCTTGTGGAACAGTGAATTTAAAGTACAAGGCCTCTACTGAGTGTTCCATTATGGGTTGATGTTTGTCTTGTTAATTCTAGCCTTTTGATAAGATATTTATTTGCCTGTCAGTTTAGTGTGCAGGAGTTCTTAAAGCTGTTGTGTAACGCATTTTACTGCAACATAAGAAAGAAATGTTACAAAACTCCAAGTTCATAGCCTCCCCCAATGTCTTGACTGCCAAATTACACCATGAAGAAGCATTGTCACACAGTCAATTATAGCTGTCACAGATGACGAGCTCAAAAGACACTGTCAGAGAAAATGATTCTGACCACTTTAAAAGGCTATCAGTCACAGACAAAAGCAATTTGTTCTGACAATTATCTGTTACCGTGTTTAATGTGGTTTTTATGAGAGAATAGGCTTCAGCGATGAGAACTCTTTGGATTATTGGAATAAAAAAAACTTTTTTTTTTCCCCCTAAAATTGACTAACTTCTGCTTTAGCCCCAGCTTTATTCAAAGGTAATGATATACAGTGACATGCTTTCCCACACTGTCATATTTGGTATATCAGGAAATGATGCTTTGTTTGTTTGTTTTTAAATCTGTTAGAACTGTGACGATTTCATCTATTAACAGATATTACTAACAATCTCTCTCTATTTTCAGACATATAGACGAGATGGCAATGACCTCTTCATGAACCACAAGATTGGGCTGGTGGAGGCGCTGTGTGGTTTCCAGTTTATGTTGAAACATTTAGATGGAAGACAAATTGTTGTTAAGTACCCTGCTGGCAAAGTCATTGAACCAGGTAAACATCCATTTTTAACATTGCTTTTCTTACTGAATTTGTCAGGAACAGACTGCATCATTATTCAAAGCTCTGACGTGGTTGCCAGATAAGTGTATTAGCCTAGCAGGTGTCCAGCTTTGGGCTTTATTGGCAGAGAGTTTCTATCATTGTAAAGATGTTCTTCACACTAACACTGGGGGGTGGGTTTACCCTAAATCCCCAGTGCTGGAAATACTGTTTAGAAAAATGTGATTAAGTCTAATTTTAAACAAACGGCACTCTTTTCTAGGCTCTGTCAGGATGGTGCGGGGAGAAGGCATGCCACAGTACCGAAACCCTTTCGAGAAAGGAGATCTTTATATCAAGTTTGATGTCCAGTTTCCTGACAACAATTGGATCAGCCCTGAGAAACTTGGGGTATGACAGATTTGTGCTTTTAATTTACTGTCTTTAATCTTCTAATTTTGATTTGTCTCATTATAGACAAAGACCAAAGCTCATTCTTCGTACTTAGAAGTAATTACAAAACTGTCCTTCATAGGCAATTTTTTTTCCTCCATATAATTAGATTAAGACATTAAAACTATATTCCAAACAGACTTAAGTCAGCGAGTCATTTACAGTTGAGTTCAAATATATTATTTAAATCAGACTTGCCCATCAGGCCTCTGAGGGGGCATCAGTGATGGCAGCACACGGAGGCAGTAAATAGATTTGCTCTTTTATTAGCAGCTTTGAAACAAGCAAGGAAAAAGGGAAATATTGGCAGCAGTGTTGATGGAGAAAGGCCACAGCACACCTTACTTTGAACAACAGCTGCTTTAACTTGAAAAATATACATGATTTTCAGACAGCTCAGCAGTGAGTTAGCTGTCTGACCTGTAACATGTTCACATGTAGGACTGCTGTTTTTCTTGGGTGGAAAGCAATTTATATGTGTACGGTTAGTGGGGAGAAACCCAAGGTGCATGTTTTCTCAAATGATTTTTTCTACTATGTCTTCAGAGTCCGTCACATAATCTGGTTTTGGTCTGAAGAGAAAGTATGACCTGTTTGTTTGTTGTCGTTGTTTTAAAGAGGGGGGGGAAGATATTAATTTCATTCAGACTTCCATTCAGCGATTTGATTCCTTCTTGTGATGAATGTGAAAGTACTTAAATTCTGTCACGCTTGTCTTTCTGGCTGAGGCTGGAAGTGAATTTCTTCCTGAGACAGCACCCCTTCTCGCTCTCTCTCTCCTTGTAGCAGTGCACTCATGACCCCACAACCTTCTGACACCAGAGAATGGTTAGAAATCCCAATGAAGCTGCCTGTTAAAGCTGTATTTTGAAAATTGTTTTCCCTGTGAAGGAGCTGGAAGACATGCTGCCCTCACGGTCAGAGCCACCCATCATCAGTGGAGACACGGAGGAGGTCGACCTGCAAGATTATGACGTCAGCCAGAGCTCGTCATCTGGTAACCGCAGGGAGGCTTACAATGACAGCTCGGACGAAGAGGGCAGCCACCACGGCTCGGGAGTACAGTGTGCCCACCAGTAATCTCATGCGCTTTCCCACTCTGACATATACACATACAGACACACACAACCCATGAGCTAGATGGGAGAAAATGTATGAGTTGCAGACTAAACAAAGGCAGGTCAGGCTCAGTAGCTCCTCAGACACAGATCACAATCACACTGACTCGTGCACAAGTTGTTGATTGTTTGAAATATTGTGCCCTTGAATCATTTTGATTTTTGTCTGAGGAACTAACACTGGTGCAGCCAGAGACAGATCTAGACACTTTAAACAGCAACTTTAGGTAAAAATTCATATAAAATATTTAAGATGTAATGAAACAAGTGGTCGCCTCAGTGAACACCATGTTAGGATGACGATCTTCTGTTCATACAGACTTCACCCACCCACCTTTCTCTTCCTCTGTCATGGCTGATAGTCCAGTGTCCTGCTAATTGGAGCTCAAGATCAGTAATAAGGAATGTTTCTTTGTGACATGGGTTCTGTTTTCATAGTATTTACATTAATTTAAAAGACTAACCAATGTGCAAAGACAAAGCAGCTGAGCAACGTGACATGCAGATCCTCGGACTTATGCATTCATGGACTTGTCGACTCGGCGCCATTTGTAGGATTTGTTTTCTGATTTTTACAGCTTTAGTTTCTTTCTAGGTTTTTACGTGTTGTTGTTGTTTTTTTTTGTTTTTTTTTTTTTTTTGTTTTTTTTCCCCTGTCTTTACTTTTTAATTCGAACAGAAATTTCATTAAGTGTGTATATCACTGAAGTGGTTGTTGGTAAGCTTCATCAGCTGCTGTATTTCAAGGCTGTGTGATTTAAAAATAAATAAATAAATAAAAACCTATAGTCTGTACCTGTGCTGAGACCATGTGCATGTACAAAGCTTTGGTTCCCGCACTTGTCAAACATCCAATAAAGCAGCACACTTCTCAAGAAATGTCTATGAAGTTGTTGAATAAACTGTTGAAATATCATTCGTAGTGTGTTACATTGATTTTTGCAATGTTTTTCTTTTTGCCACCAGAAGTAGTAGGCTAGAAATAAGTTGAAGCCATCAGAGTTTTGAAATGGCTCACTAAGGGAAAAAAGTTGTTCTTTCTATACACAATGTGTCAATGACGAGAACTAATCCAAGGATCCTGCCAACTATTCTCTGGAGGTACTGTATGACTAAATCAAAAAACATTTCCATCCTCAGCTGTCATCAGTGAACGGGATCGCACACTGTCCTAAAAGCAGTCTGAGTGGAAAGACATGCCAATGAAACTACAATGCTGTGACCTCTGTAGTTCTTGAAGAGGCAGCTGATCACTGCTTCTTCCATTAGTTTTTGTGTACAGTGTAAACTGTTGAATGGGTTGAGAAGCACGCATATATACATGCATATACATTTCAACTGGTCATGCTGGTAGCTTTGGTTAGTGGTGCTGATTTAAGTAGTGTTGCCATTTAAGTGTCCTGTGATGTGGTTTATTGACTTCAATGTGAGGAACCCTTAGTGACCTGAACATCGGGCATCTATCGGCCCTTTCAGTGTCATTTAAAGAGTGAAACAGCTAAAACCAAGCTATTTAATTAGTGTGGATCATGTCCTACCTGTGCCAATGACCCTTGTGTTTAACAAATCTCAGCTACGTCTTCTTTGTAATCATCAAACTTTTATTAGAGTTCAGAAAAACCTGTGTAAATGCTGGTATCTGATAGGTCACTGAGGAATTTCCTTCATCAGTGCTTGTTTTAGAGGGCTCCTGACATTTGTATTCTATTGGAAAATGCAGTAAGTTATGAGCCATCAAACAAATATGGAACAATGCAAAATAGTGATAATATTGAAGAAGTCACTTGTTGACCCATTAGCGGGGGGCCCTTAAACAGTTCTTTTTTTGGTGGTCATAGTAGTAATGCTAGCGAAGGAGGCAAGGGTTTTGTGTTGCAGTGTGGTGCAGATTAACAGAAAACAAAAATCTGTTTTACAGTTTTCCCAAATTTGGGGATAGTGGAGTATGTAGGAAATGTAAGAAAGTTAAAATGACAATCTAGTAAAAGTCTTTTATTTTAATTTTAACAAGTACATAAGTAATAACAAAATCATTTTATTTCCAATTTTGCTGTGTCAGTGTGAAAAACAATCGTTATTATTTATGGTTATCATGTAAGTTTAAAGACAAGCTTAGACAGCATTTTCACATTGACTTTTCATTATGGAAAGGATGGAATTTTCTTTAGTGCTAAGTCAGTTTTAATTTATGGCAAAGATGAAGTTAGCTACTTCACTGTAGAAGCAAACCCTAAAGTGCTTAGTAAAAGGGTGCCGAACATAAGGCCCGGGGGGTGTAAACGGCCGTCAAAGACTCAAAATGCATCCAGTTGATTGCTTTGGATAGGTGCATTTTCATAAATTTGAGCCTACCCCTTTTCCTATTTATAAGGACCGCCCCATGGCCTTTCATACTTATTTACCAATGTATTAGACAGAATCTTTTTTTATTTTATTTCACCATCTACTATACTTACTATACTATACTACACTCTTGGTTTTATAATGACAATTTAACCCCCGAAATGTCAGACTGACAGATTTCTTTCTTCATACTGTTGACATTGCACTTGTTTTTGTTATATTATAGCATTAAACATGTAGTAAACTTCTTTGTACTAGAAAGATCAGTTTCACTGGTCCAGCTAGCTTAAATCAACGTCCATTGACTAGATGGACTTAAACAATGAATAACAAAATACAAGGAAACTTAGACCCAAACTAATAACAGCTACAACAAGAACTTAAGAAAGCTTCAACATACCTAAGAAAAGAAATATAGCAATAAACCCTGACAAATTGGTAACTCTTTGAAGTGTTACTGGGCATTCACAATCAGTCACTTTGTGCAGTGAGTCAAAGCATTGGGTGGACTGCATCAGGCTAAACTAAATTGATAGAATTGAGTGGACTCATACTTATAAGAGAGTTAGAACAACAACTAAAAAAACTTAGAATATTCTGAAAAGAACTAATATAGGTTAACTGGGAGGAGCGGTGAAAATTAAGATGGAACAGAGGTGGAGGAAGACGATGTTACATCATGTGAGGAGCAGCAGTGTCCCTCCTCCAGAACAAGTGAAAGTATTTTTTCTTCTTTTTTAGGCACTGTTCCATGAGCACTTTTTTTCTCAAGGATAAGGTTTGTCAACTCATGGATTATTTCTGCATTTTCTTTCTCAAGTTTCTTGCATCTTTTCTCCACATCTTCTAATTCTGCTTCATGTGTTTTCTGTTGTTGCTTTTGCACCTGGATTTTAGTGTTCTTGTTCTTCAAGTAGTTAGAAAGTTCCTGAAGTTCTGTGTTTTTTCTCAGCATTTCATTGATGCTACTCTGCATCTCTGAGCATTGTTTTTCCGGCTTTTTCTTTTCTCCCTCCAGTTCAGTTGTTTTGTACTTCCTTTTTGTTTTGTTTTTTCCTCTGAAGAACAAGTTTTTCTTCTTTCTGTTTCATGCTCCTTCTCTTGAAGTATTTCTTGATTTTTGAGCAGTGTTTCATCAAGAGTTATTTGGAGCACCTTGTATTTTTCTCATCTCTTCAAGTTTGCAATCCATTTCTTTCTGTTGTGTGTCCTGTTGTTCTTTTTCTCGAAGAAAATCTTTATTTCTGTGCAGTGTTTTGTCGAGCCTTAATTAAAGCACTCTGGATTTTTTCCCCCATGTCTTCAAGCTTGGTGTCCATTCCTTTCTGTTTTATCTCTTGTTGGTTTCTCTCTTGGAGCAGCTGTTGATTTTTGTGCAATGTTTTGTTATGCTTTACCTGCAGCCTTGGAGTTTGGACTGCATGTCTCTCTGCTCGATGTCCTGTTGTTTCTTCTCTTGGTGGATTTCTTTATTTTTTCCAGAGCTTCATCAAGCTTTACTTGCAAGCCTTCGTTGTGTTTCTCTGTGTTCTGAAGCTTGCAATCCGTTTCTTTCTGTTTCATGTCCTGTTGCTTCTTCTCTTGAAGCATCTCTTGATTTTTCAGCAGTTTCACTAAGAGTTATTTGGTGCATTTTATATTTTTCCTCTTTCTCTTGAGGTTTGCAATCCATTTCTTTCTGTTGTGTGTCCTGTTGTTCTTTTCTTGAAGAAACTTTATGTCTGTGCAGTGTTTTATTGAGCTTTATTTGGAGCACTCTGGATTTTTCCTTCATGTCTTCAAGCTTGCTGTCCATTTCTTTCTTTGAACTCTATGTCCTGTTTTTTTTTTCTCTTGGAAGATTTCATTATTTTTTTCCAGAGCTTGATCAAGCTTTTCTTGGAGCTCCTGATTCTTTTTGTCTTGCAGAGCCCATTGTTTCTCCTCAATAATACCTTCTTTTTCTTGAAGCTGGTAGGACTGTTTTTTTTTTCATTCAGCACTCTTTCACTCATTTTCTTGCCTCAGGGACATAATCTTTTCTCTGTTCATGAGATTTTCATTCTGCATTTCTTCAAAGCGCTTCTCCTCTAGTTGTACGTGTTCACCCCAAGGAAGAGAGCTGAGGTAAGGGTCTAGGGGTTCATCCCATGGAAGACAGCTGGGGTCAACTTCTTGTCTTTCTTGATCATTTCTCTGTATCTTTTATATATATATTTTTTAATTATTCAACTTTATTCAACAAAAATTTACAATGTATTTCAATCGGGAGACCCTTCAAATCCTCATTCAACTTATTCGTCTTTCAACTCTAACTACTTCCACATATGTTGACCCACAGATACCATTTAAACTTTAAAACGAAGTCAAGCTATTCAGCTTGTATTTATCTTTTCAATATCTTTTATACTTTTTTATTCAGTTCCAGTTTAAGTTTCATGCTTTATTTTCTAATGTACATTTTAAACATGCTCGGCTACTTGCCAGCTTCAAAACCCCTGAAATACAGACACACAGAGACATACACTCACACAGGGAGAGAGAGACAGACAAACACACAAGGAAATACAGACACACAGAGACATACACTCACACAGAAACACACACATACATGTGCGCGCACACACACAGCGCAAATATTCAGTTTTTTTCTCATCTACATTTTAAACATCTTCAGCTACTTTCCAACTTTGAAACTTCTTCATCTGTGTGAACTTTAGCTTTCAACAGTTCAACACTTCAGCCTTCAGGTGAATGTTTCGTCCTATTTCAGCTCATTCAACATTTTTAACAACATTCAGCAGCCATTTCAGCTCAAAACATTCAGCTATCAGCATTTACACTGCAGTTTCTTCAGAAAATGCATTTTCTAGTTCTAAATGTACTAGTTAATAGTAAATACGTGACATTCTATGCAAAATCTTATTGATGGGAATCAAAAGCGTAATATTTTTGCTTAAATTTGAAATAATCTACAGGGAATTGTAATACACACTATCATCTTTTTCGCTTAAGTGTGCTGTGTATTTCAACCCTGTACTCTTACAATACTGAATCCACACCGAAGACACTGCTGCACTGCACTGTTTCTTACACTTTAAAGTTATGCTTTAGTGTCATCTCATATTTATGCTTCCGTTTGACTAAGCCACGTTAATCTCTCCTTTTAGTTGATTGATTTGGATAAATGTAACTTAACGGTGTACTGCTAATTATAACATTTTAGCCCTTCGTATTTTCTAGTACCTAAAAAATAAGATAAAAAAAATAAAAGGGGACAACTTTATATATCACGTCGCATTCACAGGAGAATACATGTAATACACTGAACATAGCAGTGACGTCATTGGACCCATGTATTTCACTATTCATAAATGCCCTTTTCGACAGTTTCCGTCAGCGGCGCCGTGGCTTAGTTGGTTAAAGCGCCTGTCTAGTAAACAGGAGATCCTGGGTTCGAATCCCAGCGGTGCCTTTTATTTCTTTCTTTTCAGTTGTTTCTTTTGTTGTTCAGTGTGCACCATTTGTCATAACTTTACATTTACATAGTACTTTTCTCTCAGCAAAACACTTTTCCAGGTGTATGTGAAACTCAAAATACGTTATTAAATTAAAAGGGACTGTATAATTTATTTTAAAGTCCAACTTGCAGTACAAGAGTTTAACCACACGAGGGCGAAAGTGAAAGGGCATACTCATAAAAGAATCAGAGCACAAGCGGGCGAGAGGGAGAAGATTGTTATGTATCTTTCCTACCAGAAGCCGTCTACGTAATTCTGTATTTCAGTTCAATATATAAAGTTTCATCTGGAGAAAGAGGGGACAAGGCTTAAGAATTATGTGAGCCACTTTTTTTCATTTAAGATGTGGAAAGCTGAGTAGAGTCAGCCAAAGTTAGAGCGGAAGTAGTCTTCAAGAAAACAAAAAATTTCTAGCTTTGCATCTCAACTGTAATTTTAAACTACAAATCCAAACCCTATATAATCTTGATTTTTATATCTAAGACTATAGTCTATAAGACGTTTAGTTTTATAATGCTGCAAAACTTAACGTTTGCCACGAAGCCTTTATTTTGAAGGGAGTAACAAGAAGCCGCATCGCTAGTTGGAGCTAACTTGATCGTAGCGTCTTGGCTACCGCTGCAAAAGAAGGACACAATGCCTTTTCACGGCAAGGAGGAGCTCTAGCTGTGTCCAGGCTGGACGCAGATGCCGGAGCTAGTGTGGATCGCACAGATGTGGAGCGAACAGCGAAACGCGTGTGGGAGATAATAGCAGAGGTCCCCGCCGGACCATGGGACTGACGGTACTGCCCCTGCTGCTGCCTCTTCTCGGGCTGCTGTGGCTCCGCTGTGCTCTGCTCTGTGCAGGTGAGAAACAACAATGCGTCTCTACACCGCTGTGATGTTTTAGACGGAGGCTTGTTCTAATTAGTTTAGAAAGCTCTGCCTGTGATGTTCACGAACACATGATGGCATGCACAAGTGATCCGCATTGCCCGGTGAAATGTAAGTGGCCATGCTTTTCTATTTCTTGATCCGTGTTCGCATCTTTACGGGAGATCCGGTAATTTACAAAGCTCCTACTATGATTACATCAGTGACTATCAGAGCGGAGCGTCTCTGTGTTCACACCCGAGCAGCAGCAGTGGGTGTTATTTTGTCTACTACTGTGTGTCTCTGATTAAGTGATCTGATAGATGAAGACGGTTTGTTTTCATTGTTTTGATTGGATGGAGGGAGAGCACAGAGGCTATCGTTGTGCAGAAACCTGCGGGATTATTGATCTGTGGTGGGTAAATGATCACGGTTAGTGTGGAAACATGGACGCGCTTTCGCAAATGTGATACTGCTGCTATCGGCATTACATCACTGCTTCTCTGCAGCCAGTCAACCCCACGGTCCCCTCCTCCCCCCTCCATTGTCATACACTGCACTTAATTGGCATTTAAATAAAGAGGAAGGCTGCTAAAGGGACACAGAGTGAGAGTTTGGAGGTGTGTGTGTGATCCAGGTGTTAACATTGTGTGGGGTCGAGGGTTCTGGACTGTGTCTTCATTATGGGGACAGAAAGCCAGTCCAGATAATTCAGGTCTTCAAAAATTAAGATAAAGGGATATGTTCAGGTTAGGTTTTTGGGTTAGACAAGTTGTAGTTAGGGTAAGATCATGAATGTTAAGTCAGGGTGATGTGAGACTGAGGAGAGAAGAGATTTGCACGATTAAAGGGGAACACACCATCCCAACTCAGGAACCTTCAAGCTTTGAGGTTGGCTGATGTGTCCAGTGTGCACACTGGACACATCAGCCTTATGCCTGGAGCACCAGCCTTATGCCTGGTGCTCCAGCCTGTGTTGCTGTCTGTTCCCCTGTGCTGGCAACCTGTCCAGGATGTCCACGAGTCTAGTCGGATAAGCGGTTTAAAAAGCAAAAAGTCAAAAAAAGAATTGATGTTTTCACACATAAAGTTCTAGGGTGATTGAAGTTGCATGCACAAATACACACACAAGCTGCAACTGCATTCAGTATCTCCACATTTTACCTGAGCTCATGATTATGTGTGGTTTTTGAGAACAATGCAGATTAAAAACTGAAGGGCTTAATGCTGAAGTGCAACCTTAATCCACTTGTTTCTCTCAGGTACGCTTCACTGTAATCAGAGCAGGAAATTAAAAAGGGACATTTACATGCCTTAAAAGCTATAAATGCAATTTCAAATGTTTTTGTAAAAAAACAAACAAAACTTAATATCCCTTTATACACATTTCAGTGAAAGTTTGGCATGGTTTACTCCATTACATTTGTTTGAAAGCTATTAAACTACAGGTTTGATATATGTTAAGCTAAAAAACACACAAATATTATCAGCACCACTGAGGTTTACATCACCTAACCCAAGGTAGCTCCTAAAAAAAACTACGGGAAGTTTTTTCACATCTAATAATTCCAGCGTGATGCTAATAATCAGCCACGGGATCGACATAATAATCTCCTTTAAGGAACATTTTACAGCTGATCTTCATTAAATGTGAATGCAGCGTCAAAACCTATAGATGTAGTTTTCCCACCACTATCTATTAGTGTGTCTTGTGTTGTTACGTTTTGTGTATTCACCTTTCACTGATAAAACACTATTTTAATATTTTGATGACTCTATTGGCGTCTGAGCTGGAGTTGTTCTTGGCTGCAGTGCATTTTGGAGTCTCTGGATGTCATAGAGAAAAGGTTTGCTCCCTGAGCAACTATTGTTGGTGAACTGTTCATGTTCTGTAGTTTAAGCATAAAACAGCAGCTAAATCTTATTTTTTTACATCTGTTGGTAAACCAAAAATAGTGAGTTAATGTGAATTTTCTTTCTCTCTCTCTTTCTCTCTGTGATCAGATTTTTCCAGCATCTGAGTTTGAAAGTAGATGAAACACAAACACAACAGTCAAAATGTGCTTCAGTTCTCTTATTCATTGTACCAAACAACAGCATTGTGTAGCAGCTTGGTCCAGCCCAGTATGTGTAGGTATTTATGTGTGTGCTAAGTTAGTGTGGATAGTCGATATCCGCACTTAAACGATTCCTCCCTCCGCCACCCTGCTTCACTCTGCTGACTTTACTGATTCATCAAGTAAGCCAGAAACAAACAGCACTAAGCAGCAGACTCCCTGCTGTGTGTCAGCGCTGGATCATAGTTGAGCTAATGTTCTGTCTCTGTGGTTTTGGTTAATTAAGAGGCTTGTTAGACAGCGTTTCCTTGCATGTGTTTCATTCTTTCTGTGGCATTAAGCAGTAATGCGATGATTAATGCGCCTGCTCTATATTATTGCTTTCAGCACAAGAATGAAATGAGATACTTCCCATTCCACATTTATGTTGCAGATTATGATGCCGGTAACTTGATCGCTGCGCCTTTACTTAGAAAAACAACAGGATTCAGTGCCTGCACACCACACAGAGGTTTGCGTGTTAGTCCTGGAGCTTTTCCTGGCCTGCTCACACATTTGTGTTGCTCCCTGGAGTAATGGTGTGATGGCAGCAGGAGATGCTGTTGCCTTGGCTGCCAGTTTGGCTGCTGCTTCTGTTTAAAGCTCCATCTGATCAGCGTGGAGCTTCCCCACAATGGCACTAAGGTCATTTGTCTTGTCAGTGAATCGTTTAGTGTTTTTTGTAGCGGTCACAAATAAAAGAATGAGGATAAAACGGTTTATAGAGTGTGGAAGCCAACATTTTGGTAATGCTCGATGTCTGCCAAGTGTTCGTGTTCTTAGTTCTGATGTGCACAAGGAGCATTCAGACCGACCTCCCTAATATGTATGCTGCCATCCCCCCTGTCTTTTTTGAGACAGGCTGCAGCGAGCAGGTGGAGATCCATACAGAGCGGAGGGGTGTGATCTACAGCCCTTCCTGGCCTTTAAACTACCCAGCTGGGGTCAACTGCAGCTGGCATATTCAGGGGGGTCAAGGAGAAGTTATTACCATCAGGTAGAGTCCCTGAAACATACGCTGCATACATATGATATTTCTATAACCGAGTCACCTAAACTCATGTTCCATGCTCCAGTTTCCGTAACTTCGACCTGGCGGAGTCAGGAAAATGCATGGGAGACTGGCTCCTGCTGACACCTACGTGGAAGAGAGAATCCAGGCTATGTGGCTCGGTGCTGCCGCAGCCCTTCATCTCCACCAGGGGGCGTGTTTGGCTCTTCTTCCACTCTCAAGCCAACAGCTCTGGGCAAGCCCAGGGCTTCCGACTCTCTTACATCAGAGGTAAGCTGGAGAATATTTGCATATTGCTTATCCACTCCATAAACATACCAGAGTGCGTGAAAATATTAGAAATACCTCTACAGTTTAATCCATTAGCAACACCCACTGCAAACTCATTATTAAATAAAATGAAATAAAATAATAAATAAATAAAAAAAATAAAATAAAATGAATTATCATGTTTATAACATTTACGTCAGGGCCACCTGCAGTATTTTATATTTGAACATAAGCATCTGTTCTGGGACCTCCCCATGCTTCTATGCGCATATGTGGAAAACACGAGGTGGGTAAAGTAGCAGCAGAATCTCTGTGCAGACCAGAGCATGCATCAGTAACAGCAGTTATAACAACATAGAGGTCAAGATGCAGCATTAAAACAGAGATTTAATAAAGCCATAATAAAGTTTTGTGAGGGTTGAATTAATAGAGCTGTTTTGTATGTTTACACAGGGTTACTGCTTGGTTTGTTTTGATATGATCATCCACAATACTAATGCATTTTTTTTGTTATGGTTTGTCTTTTTTTAAAAAGCTGAGAAAAGCCTAAAACCTGTGATATTGATTGCAGTTGGACATGGCAGACAGATGAGACTGGCAACTATCTCTTGGGGGGTAAAAGTGATGTTTTAGCAGCTAACCAGACATATTCTTTTTTAGGTCACCTAGGTCAGAGCAGCTGTCAGTCAGATGAATTCCTCTGTGGGAATGGGAAGTGTCTTCCTCGCTCCTGGAAGTGCAACGGTCAGGATGAATGTGGGGATGCCTCGGATGAACGCAGCTGCTTGCCGACTCCCACTGAGGCGCAGCCGGGCCTCTGCCCCTTTGGCTCTCTGCCGTGCACCGAGGCCCAGTCCACCCGATGCCTGCCCGCGGGCCTGCGCTGCAACGGAGCCCGGGACTGCCACGATGGAAGTGACGAACTGGGTTGCCCTGACACTACTTGTGGCAAACGTCTGGGGAACTTTTATGGCTCGTTTGCCTCTCCCGATTTTTTCCGTGCGAACCGTAGCGGCGACACTGAGCTGAGATGCTCCTGGTTGTTGGACACTCAGGACCCTAAGCCCATTGTTCTGCAGCTGGACCTGCAGCTGGGGCCTGGAGATTTGCTGCATGTCTATGACGGCCTGCTGCAGCGAGCGGAGCATCTGTTACAGGTGTTGTCATATCACAACAACAGGCGGCCCGCCCTGTTGGAGTCGAGCCGGGGACAGATGAGCGTTTTGTACATGGCCCAGCCTCACAGTCCGGGGCATGGTTTCAATGCTACATATCAGGTACTGAGGTTGGCTAATGTTCATTTCATTCATCGTTTATTCTCATCTATCCTTTGAAATTCTTTCAACCTCTTTTTTTAAAGTTGTTTAAAACTTTTAATTTGTCAAAAGTTACAGTGTTTTTCTTTTTTAATCCAAAGTAACTGATTTAGAAACAGTAACTGCTCTTTTTGTTCAGAAAACACAGTCAGTTAAGTATAGTACAAGTTGTCCCTTCTGTGTCTAGACAGTGATGCATTTCTCCTCCATCCTACCAGGTGAAAGGTTACTGTTTTCCTGGCGAGCGTCCCTGCGGCAGTGATCAGGGCTGTTACTCTGAACGCCAGCGCTGTGACGGCTACTGGCACTGCCCATCTGGTCGAGATGAGGAGGGCTGTCCGATGTGTCCAGATGGAGAGTTCCCCTGCGAGGGTGGTACAGGAATGTGTTACCCAGCCTCTGAACGCTGCAACAACCAGAAGAGGTGTCCAGATGGGTCGGACGAGAAGAACTGCTACGATTGCCAACCTGGAAACTTCCACTGTGGGACTAACCTGTGTATCTTTGAGACGTGGCGCTGTGACGGCCAGGAGGACTGTTTAGATGGAAGCGATGAGAGGGACTGCTTGGCAGCAGTGCCCAGGAAAGTGATCACAGCTGCCCTGATCGGCAGTCTGGTCTGCAGTCTCCTGTTGGTTATTGCTCTTGGCTGTGCCCTTAAACTGCACTCCCTCAGGAACCGAGAGTACAGGTGGGCCCTCATTCTGCCACTAAATGAATGTTAAGTCAGAGGAACGCTGGGATGGTGTTGATTGTTGCAGCTGCCAGAAACTGTAGAAGTGAAAGTATTTTTGTGGGTTTTCAAATAGTTTTCCTGATTTTTCCCTAATCCTGCTCTGTTTTTTCCTTCCTCACTCCTTTACAGAGCTTTTGAGACGCAGATGACTCGCATGGAGGCCGACTTTGTCCAGAGAGAGGCTCCTCCTTCATATGGTCAGTTAATAGCCCAGGGTCTTATCCCTCCGGTGGAAGATTTTCCTGTATACAATCCCACCCAGGTAACAAATTCGCGCACACTAACAGACACTGGCGACGCTGCATTTAGAGAGAAATGAACTTCAGCGTGTTTCTGTTTTAATCCCCCGTCATCCAGGCTTCAGTGTTACAGAATCTTCGGTTGGCAATGCGCAGGCAGATAAGGCGTCACTCAACTCGCCGCTCCACTTCCTCCTCTTCCAGACGACGTCTAGGCCATCTTTGGAATCGCTTGTTCCGTAGTGGAGGACGAGGCAGAGGCCACGCCCCACTCCTGGATCCCCCTGGACCCACGCAGATCACACTAGGGCTTCACAGCTACCGGACTGTCGGGGAGCAGGGACCTCAGAACAGGGCCATGTCTGCAGGTGGGTCTGACGTAGTGGGTGTGGACCTGCCGGAGAGCCCTGCATCGCCTCTCTCCTTTCATTCAGTAGACAGTCCAGAGGAGGAAGAGGACCTGTCACCTGTCAGCAGAGATGGCAGCAGGGCTGCAGAGTCTTCACCTCCCACTCCTTGCCAGAGTGACTCCTCAGTACAAAGTGGACTTCCTCTCTCCCCCCAGGAAGCCTCTGTACCCCTGTGCCCACCCCGGGCATCTAGAAAATTGGTTCTGGAGCTTGCAGTTAACCTGAAGGGGGTTTCCTTAAGACGTTACTCCCCCTTAGGACCTTTGTCCCCTATTTCACCCCCTGTGTTTCCCAGCAGTTCCCAGACACCATCAACTCAACCTCAACCACAGGGTTCAGAGGTGACTTCACCCACCGAGCCCTTATTTTCCTCTGTGAAACCAGAGGACAGTGACAGCCAGTTTACTGTGAACGTGCCAAGCAGGGATGAGATGAAACCAGAGGCAAGAAGCAGCCTATGCAGGTTCGGCAGAAGCATCAGTGAAGAGGGAGGAGATTTAGGAAGGGAGACGCTGTGCTGAAAAGTTTAGGATGACGCTCTCCTCACTGTCGAGAGCTGGCAATTGCAATATCAGTTCTGATAAAGTGTCCTTGAGATGTGACTCCACCAGAGTCAGAGGTGAGAACCTGTACTTCAGCCTTTTGTTTGGAGGGGGTACAATATGAAACTCAATAAATATCACTCCATTTCATTATTTGAATGCATAAAATGTGCAGTTGCAAACAATTATGCACATGCAGTCTTATCCTAAGACGAGTAAAACCAGCATTAGTCGTTCTTCCTGTAAATTGCTTTCTAAAGCTCATGCCAGAGCTTAACTACTTCATTTAAATGCAAACAGATAGCCCCAATTAGCCCGTTATGATATTTACCCTGAATTTGTTCCAAAAGATTAAATCCAGTTTTGGCCACAAGTACTAATACAACCCACTACTGGCAAAATGTATCTGAAATGCCAAAACAGCCTTTATGTCTTTACCCAAAGCCATTATGCACCGCTACATACTGTGAGCCATAACAGCCTAATGAGTGAACACACAAATTGATCTGATCGATCCTCTATTCTTGTTCCCTTTTATTGTTTATGTTAGTTGTTATTGTTTTATGACATCATTAATATGTCACAGCTGAGTGCATCAATTAAGGATGTTGTTGCTGAAATTTTAAATTTTTTTTTTTAAATATTGGCAACAAATCCTGTGATTTGTCCACATCAACCTTCTTAAAGACATAACAGCAGTAAGGAGAGAAATCAGACAAAGCCGTGGACATCGAACAGAATAACACACGAGGTGCACTCGTGGAAGCAGGAGTTTGAAACTCTTATGTATTTATTCATTATTTAACACATTTTTGTAATTTCCTTATAAGATCTTATTTTACACATTGATAAATATGATGATAAATAGATGGAATATTGAGCTGAATATTGACTCTACATTTCCATGAAGAGTCAATATTCAATATTCAGGGATTGTTCAGGGATTTGTTCTTCATGGTTACATAATAACAGACCATTACAGATATCACTGGTTGATTTTGGTCTTGTTGTGCGTTTTGTTGACAGTAAGAAATGTCTTGAAATACAGCTTTGAACCGTGTCAGAAAAAGGTTTGATTTTTTTTTTAATAGGTTTTTATATTTTCCTGTGGAGAGTTTGATGAAAATAGCACACCTGGTAGTCTAGGTTACCCTAGTGCAGGCTAGGATAGTTTCTGTCTGAAGGCAGTCATTAAAGCTAGTTTTCCCCTCTGTTTTATAACCTTGTGCTAAGCTAAGTAGGTGCAAGCTATAGTATATATTTATAATTGAGAATTTGGAAGCTTATCTCCCAGAAAAAATATCAACTTTTCCTTTAACACTTGTGCAGTGTCAGTATTGATTCATCAGACATCATTTTGACCACTTTTAAGAAACATCAAGAACTTATTTATTCACTTTTATCAATTGTAGCTTTAGTTTTTATCTTCATGTATGATCAGTTTAATATAAGCCTCTCATCCTTTTCATAATAAACCAAACCTGTCCTGTTAAACAAAGTCCATCCTTTTAAATGAACCCGACTTTATATATATATATATATATATATATATATACATATATACATATGTATATGAGTGTTTGCATTGACCTCCATTCAGTGCACTGACTGTATGTGAATGCCCAAGAAACTTTGGAAAGAGGAGCTTCACATGGAAATACTGTTTGTTCACTGTTCATCCCAGTCGATGACTGGGTCACCGTGGATGTCTGGACTGCTGGTTTATTCTGGTGGAAATTCAAATCTATGCTGTGGAATTTTCTAATACTGGACGCTTAAGCAAAGACCTCTATTTTCAAGTCTTCAGTGGAGACCTGTACAAAGTTTTGCTTTACGTTTCTCTTTCTGCCTTGAAGTTATTGCCTGTTTCTGGGCTGCTTTTTGACACTGGTAACATTTTGCTAATCACTGTTGGACCTTTAAAGAATGTACCAGTCTTCTTTTGTTATAAATATCAGTGATTCCCCCCTCCCACTTGTGCTGCAGGATATTTATACTAGAAGAATAAGAAGCCAATAAGTAGTGTGGGTTTGGAGCAAAAGAGAATTGACCAGAATGCCATTTCGTGTGGAAAAACTAGATCGTTCCTACTGTTTTTTTTTCTTTAAAATGAGCTGAATGTGCCATGCTACCCTACAAGTTTTGCCAAGAACAGCTGCTATATGTTATGTGCCATTAGAGATATCTCCATAGTCCTTCCAACTAATTTCTGCCTCATAATCTGTTCTCATCTCCAGTTCTTTCTTTGAAATATCAAAAAATAAGCTAATTATATTTATTTATAGTTTTACAGATGTTTTACTTGTGTTCTCTTGTACGTCTATTTAAAAAACATCCGTCCTCATTTAGCTTAAAGTGAAATCGTTTAGCTGCTGTCTGGAAAAAAAATGCGTATCTTGCTTTGTGATTTAGAGACATGCATTAAAAACGCCTTAATGGGGGTTTCCCTGTTGTTGCAATGGTCAAGGAGGGTTTATGAATCAACTCTGTGGTTTACCTGTTTGAAGAGATTAGATTTGTCTTTGTCTAGACAACACTCTTTTATACATGTCATGTGATTGTTAAATATGACTGATCTGGAGGTACAGTGCACTAATATGTCAGAAATCTCAGCTCTGGGATTATTACAGCGAAGAGTAAGAGAAAGGGAACCTTTCAGGTCTTCTTCCATTGTATTTAAGTAGTGATTTATTCAGGATGTAGTCATCAGCTTCAGGAGAGTCATGGTAATTTGGTACAATCTTTAGTGAAATTGTGTTACACTGACTGCTAATGTGGTTAGGTTGATGATTATGATCTGCCAGTTTAGATAAGTGTGTCTTTTCTGTTCCCTGAATTTCAGCGTTTATGCTTTAGCAAAATGTCTTCAGTATGCTTTAGTAATAGCTGTACGTTTGTATAGTTTTGTGCACAGGTAAGCACACTGGATTGTGGCCACTGGAAAGTAAAGTTCTGCTGAAAGCTTCTGTCTGATAATATCATCATTAGAGACTTGAGTTTGAAGCTTTGTTCCCTTCACAGGCTGAAGATGATGTTTGTTTCTCACGTTTTGAGAATTATGTTTGTATATTTTGTGCTGCAAGAGAAATGCTGCCATGGCATTGTTGGGTTTGCAGATCCAAAATTCTGTTTAATCTTCTGCTTATCATAATTTTCCTGTGCCTGCAATAAATAAACTTCAAAATTTATTTTCTGGGGGTTTTTTTTCTCTTCTTTTTTTAAAATGTTTTTTTTTTAACTCGTCGCCAAAAGACCAGTGAGTTAATGTGATGTGTGAGCGTAATGTGCACACAAACTATCCTCATTAGATTGTGCAATGAAAACAAAACATATAATTTGCTTTTCTGTGCTTTAAATGATACAATAACCTGTAAACTGTGGTGGATTGTACCTGGATGAGCTACTACGTCACTCGCATTCTGGTTTTTCATAGTAAAATGTACTATAGTAAACTGTTGTTGGCATCAAACTACTCAAAGTGCAACCACCAACGTACTACTGGTACATAGTTTATTTTGCACAGTAGTTACCTTTGACTGATCTTACTTCAAACTGTGAGGTGCAGAGCCACTGCAGGTGGGCCATGAACAACCAGAGGAAAAACAAAACCATTAAAATATGTTAAGAAAAAAAAAATTGCTGAAAACTTGCTAAAACCTATTATAGCAGCTGCCAAGCTTCCGAAGTGGGTCATGCCAGAAAAAGCTTGAAAACCAACGACTTACTTAATTAGCACAGAAATCCCCATTTTTGACCTGATGGTGCTAAAAAGGGTCCCACAGAGGAGACGACACACTGAGTTTCTTCGAAGTCGCTATATTTAATGATCAATTACATTGTTATTAATTTACAACTTCTGTCTTTTACAAAACAAAGGTACACCCATTATACAGTATACAAATGTACCACAACATGTTTGAGGAATGTCATCTTTGTAGAAGCCCCTGGTGCGTTTTTAAAAGTTTATTTTTGTCACACAGTATTTACAGCTCTCAGAGCTAAAAGCACCGGGACATGGCAGGACAGACACGAGTCTCTTTTCATGGAGTTCCCAGCAGCTACGGGCTGAGAAAGGGACTGCACGTTCAATAAAGTTCAAAGCTGCTGGTTTACTTTTCATTTTAAAAGGCCAAAGGCCCCAACCTTCATTTGTTTGTTATATGTACAACATAAAAGAGATATTAAGAGAATATTCAAATACGATAAGGTAGCAACAACAACAACAATATCTCCTGGACCACAGTAAATGCAAAATTACTGAGGTTGCAAGTTTGACCAGGTCTGGGCCATAATACATCAACAATGTTGACTAATACAGGAAGTCCAAGAGGTCATGGGATACAAAAAGGATGTTAATCCAACTCTGTGATGTCAGCAGTGTCATGTTAAGTCAGCTGATCAGTGGATAAGCGATATTGAGTTAACGGTCATTGTAGTGGCTTTTGGGGAAGTGAGAGCTCAAGTAAACATCCACTGCCAGCCGTCTGTCAATCATTACAGATTCTGTTAGAGTTATGCAACAACACATTAGTGCTCAAATACTGTATCACAACAGGTCAAGAGTGTAATAACTGTTTTGGCTGGTCGAGCACCTTGAGAGGTTTCACAGTGGGAACCCAGAGATGAAATCACTGCTGAAGCAACAAAATCCTGCAAGAACCAGTCATGGTCTTGCCCGTCTTTTAAAAATAACTGGAAGAGATGAGTGTCTCTAATAAAAACATTAAGGCAGCAACAGCATCTCTCATGAGGGAAAAGTGATATAATCATAATTCTTTTTAAAAAGTCGGTGGAAAGAAAATAGAACAGCCAGATTCTGTAGCCAGGCAGAGATATAGACAGAACAAATTACTCATCCACAACAGATCAACAGTGAGCATCATGTGAGTAATTAGTAAAGCAAAGTGCAAAGTAGCAGCAGTTATAGAGAAGTATTGCTAAGTGCAGAAACTGCTTGCATATTTATCTTATTCCATATAAGACATTACACACTCCAAATACCCGCACAACCAACACACTATACACACGTCTATATTTCATAAGGCACATTAGCATGCTGGAAGCATCCTGGAAGTGAAGCAGAAAAAGACTTGGAACAGAATGGAGATTCTTTGAGTAAGAAGGGAAAGGATAAGGATCTGTATGAAAAATAAAACTTTGCATGCTGGTGATGACAATGGATGGACAGCAAAACCAAAAAGTTAAAAACACATGCACTGGGTAAAATGGGCTCCATGCCAGCCCAATCCAGTCCACACCTGTGCAAAAATATATGACACTTTCTCCTCGTGCTTCACTGACCAAACAAGAACACGTTTAAGACGAAAACGGGAAGTATTGACGTTGATGCAAAAGGGGAAGTCCTGGTTTGACTTCACTCCTCAGTCAGTAGCTTTGGCAGTGAGGGGCTCAGTTTCTGAGGGGTCATCCTGAGGAAACACCACATAACACACCTTCTGGCCCTTGTACGTGAGTTTTTCTGCAATAGAAAAGACATCATGAGCAGTCAGACTCAGATGGAATTACTGCTGACATAAATAGTTAATATGTTCTGTACGCTGGAAAAAACCAACTCACCAACTAATCTATAGAGCCATTTGGGTTTCTCCTTCCACTGCACACCCACAAAGTATACAGGGACTCCAGTCAACATGATAACCATACCCAGGCCACAAACCACTGGTTCAGAGTACAGGCTGAAGCCCAGCAGCACAGCCCAGAAGATCAGGTAGCTGATCGGGATCAACAGGTTCACCTACACAGAACAAAAACACATTTGTACAAAAACCCTTGCCACTGTAAATATGTTGATTTATCTGCAATGAACATAATTATCTTTTTCCTTACCTTTTTTTTCTTTTTACATTTGTAAACCCATACTGTCTCTACATGTAGCATCCAAATATATAAACATGTACATATATTTGTCTGGGATATTATCAAAAACTAATTTTTGACATTTAATTTAATGCTTTAATGTATTGCAATGTAATACTTATTTGTTTGTTTTTACTTTTTATTTTAATTTTCAGCTTTTATTTGACAATAAAAGTAAAAACAGAGAGCGATTGGAGGGAATGGCATACAGGAGAATGAACGTAAACAGAAAACAGGAAATAGTGGATGTTATTTGTGCACTAACTAATGTCATGTAACTGCCATTTGTGACACCAGGGGGCGCCAAAACAATATGCATGCTAACTCATTGTTAAATGGCAAAATCTAGTGGTACACAAATCAGACTGCTGGGAGCTCTCAGTTTCCTATGCTAAATGCACAGATTACTGTGACACATTCATTGCAGACTACTTTATATACTACTATATGAAAATTAGCGTGTATGTCTACATCACCAGTCTATACATTACACTGTCTTCTTTGTTTTAAATGCATTAAAATTGACACACTGTTCAGAGCCTTTGAATAAAAGTTTTTAAAAATTATTGATTTGATGTAATGGGAAGCTTAATTTTATAATTGATTTGCCTTTGTTTAAAAAAAATCTAATTATTATAATTTAATTCAAAATTAAATACTTTTATTTGAATCTGTCAGCTTTTTAAGCTTATTTCAAATTTCTATTTTTTTCTTTCTGCCTTACATAATTTTAATATTTTCATTTTTTAAATTCCTCACTATAATCTGCTTTTATTGTGGTTAAGTTATACCTCCAGATAAAACAAGTGCCATACCTTTATAGGTCTAGCCAGGTTGGGCCTTTTCTTGCGGAGGTAGAGAAGGCCGGCAATGGTTACCCCATAGGACAAATAGTTGATAAAGGACACATAGTTGATCAGGTTGTGTGTCTCCCCAATACACAGGATGACAACTGTGGCAAAGCACTGTAGGACAGAACAGGTTCAAACAAGAGAAAATTAAAGCACTGAATCTCTGTTTTGAAGCTACACAGCTGGATAAACCTGTTAGTGTGAAACGTACACAGAGCAGCAGGGCAGGAATTGGTGTGCAGTTTTTTAGGTGGATCATTGCCAGCAGATAAGGAAGGTGACCCTCTCTGGCGCCAGAGAAACACAATCTACCGAGAGACATATTTACACATGTTATACACGTTATTTTGTGGAAACAGCGGGCATCAGTAAAAATAAGTAAAAATTAGGGTTTGGTGTGTTGTACAATGCAAGACAAAGCGTTTGTGCTGTACCTGGAGGAGGTAAACAAATATCCATTAATTCCTCCAAAGGTGGACAAAGCTACAGAGATTGGCATCACCCAGGAAAACATTCCCAGCAGTTTCTCCCCAAATGTCTGAAAAAACACAAAACGTGATTGTCCAGATGACCGACATGTTGACTAAATTAATTATTTATTAATTCATCAGTCCCCTCGATTACTGCACTAATTGATTGATTCACTGAAAGATTAAATAGCCTTTTTAACAGCCTGCCTGCATACCACTATAAGACTACGGTTATATATGCATGTAGGTACGATGTAGGTACGAGATATAATTTTTTACAGTATATTTTCAATGTTTTTCAGGCGTGAACTCAAGATCGAGAAATAACAGTCTCGATCCTTGGTATGTCATTGAAATCCAATGACTTGTAATAACAACCGATGAAAAAACAACAACTTTCAGTTGCTCCCTCTCTACAAGGGGCTCCACAACAGGTGGCTCCACATGTTTGATTTGGCAGACGTTTATGCTGGATGCAATTCCTGATGCAATCCCAAAGGGGATTAATGTCTCAGGCTGGAATCAAACCAGCAACCTGCTACTTGCCAAACTAAAATAACCATTAATGATGCAAAATAAAACTGCGTGCGTAAGCAGTGACTGAAGTGACCGCTGCTCGACATGTGACAGGATTGCAAATACACAACTGGAGCCTGGAATGTCTGTTGACTTTAGCAGTATATGAGCTGAAACAGGTTTGAATATACAGCCTGAATTCCAAAAATGAGGCCACTGTGTGCACTGTAAACAAAAGTAGTTTTATGATTTGCAAATCTAATAAAACAACATTTTCACAGTAGAACATAGAAAACGACTCAAATGTTCAAACTGAGAAAATGTCCCATTTTAAGAAAAATACTGGCTCATTTTTAGTTTGTTGGGAGCCACCCGTCCTAAAACCCGTTGCTATGTTTTCTATGTGCTGCTTTGAATAAAATATGGATTCATGGGTTCAGTTATTGCATTCTGTTTTACATTTTCCACAGTGTCTCAGCTTTTTCAGAACTGGGTTTGTAAAATATCCAGTCATGGCGCTGGAGAGCTGCTCACCACTGCCACAGCATTAGAGCTGAGGAGCTCCTCTGGGGTCATGGAGGAGAAGTAGGCAATGTTGGTCATAGTGTAGACAAGGGTCACCAGTGGGATGGAAATGTAGATGGCACGGGGCAGGTTCCTGATGACAGGAAAAATATTAATGATATGGGGCAGAACTTAAGAAAAACTTGTGGTGTGTCTGCTAGCTTTGCTTATGCATATCGTACTTGCGCGGCTCTACGACCTCCTCTGTGACGTAGTTGAGGAAATTCCAGCCGCTGTAGGCAAAGGAGGCCTGGAGGAAGGCCAGCGCTATCTGTCCCACTGAGGGGTCCTGACTGAATTCAAAGGCCGCACTGGGCTGCAGGGCATCGTAATGACCTGGATGAAAGATGAGAAATATAGAACGAGCAAATAAAAACCGTAAAATAATTGTTGGTTCATCACTAATCATTTTAATGCAATAAAACCAGAGAGCAGATGAAACATGTCCAGAGCACAGAAATTACTGTTACCAATTACTGAAAAACATTTTTTATGCATGTGTGCACATGTCTGTGTGTTTACCTCTACAAATTTGGACAAGTCCTACTATTATAATGAGAACTAGCGCGAGAAGTTTTCCTATAGTGAAAATGTCCTGGATCCTTGTCGCCCAACGCACACTGGAGCAGTTCACCCAGGTCAGGAATACTGCACATATACACACAAACACACACAGCAGAAAAATCATTAAAGTTTTACGTAAAAAAAGTTAAAGGTTTATTCACAGGTATTTGTGTATTTCATGCAAAGCATCACGTCAACAACACATTTAAATTTGCAAATTACTCTCTCTCAATCCCTACTTTCTATTTCCTGCTTGTGTAAACTGCACATGTGTGGCCCTGCTCTCCTCTAGGCTGCTGACCTTGACATTATCACTAAGTTTTGAGGGTATTTTTGTGAAAGCCAACATAGTATCGAATGGCCCAATTCCAAGAGAGCCAAATCAGCCAAGCACAAATGTCTCTCAGTTGCGCTTACAAGCAAAAGAAAGAAAACGGAGACCTACAAATACGTCAAACAATACTGTTATTGTTCCTCTAAACTCCTAGGCTACTCAGGGACTAGGTATTTTCTGTCTTCTTTTTTGTGCTGTTCTGAAAGCACTTCAAGTGCTCTACTGCGGGTGCAGATCAGATGCACGAGCTACACCTGCACAGTGTGCTCATTCTTTTACTCTGGCATCCTCGTCTTCCAGGCTCTTTCCTTCATTCTTCCAAATACTCTTTAGATTTGTTTTGCTCTCCGAATTCAATCCCACCTCTCCTTACATACTTAACACTACTGGCTCAACAAATTCATTATCTTCCAAATGACAAAGATCCTTGTTTGATTAAATCCCCATTTTCTTAGTTACTTCTTGTGTTGTCTCTAATTTCATGTCACACTCTTTGAGCCAGGCTATAACATGCTTATGACTTCCAAACATTTCTGATACTTTAAAGTCGTTTGCCCAGAGCTATGCACAACATAAATAATAGTGACATCCAAATAAATCACATAAAAATATTAGTGATGGGTTTATTGGGTGGAAATCAGTGATAACTTTACAAGCAGGATGAGAGTTGTCAGGCAGGAAAAGCTTCCCAGCCAGGGTATGTCCACTTTTTTGTCAACTCCAGTTATCTTCACAGCGTCTCTATAGTCCACTTATCTGTTGCTTGTGTTTCACATGCCCTCAGAATTGCAGGTGTCTTAAAATGAGAACATGGAGATTAGGAAACAGTTGAGCCCTCGGGGTGTATTAAAGGAAGATAATCTAGTTATTCATTCATTTCATTCTTTTTTTTTTGGGACCTATTCTTTTTTTGGCTCATATTTCACCTTCTCTCTTCTGACACTTCTTTCCTTCTCTCTTTTACCCACTAACACCCACTCTAGTGACCTAGCAGTGACCATGTCATCCATCACTAGGGCTAGAGTTTTCCTCCCACCACAGAAATCTGAACAAGCTGCTTCCGCTGGCAGAGGCACAGACGTATATACACACACGTGTGAATTTTTGGCAAGAGGTTTTGGAGGCACCGGGCAGAGCTTTCTCTCCCCTACAACACTGCTGTGTTTTATAGTCAATTACCCTTGGAGTGTTACATGAATTTCCGTTTCTGTGTTCCTGCATGAACCCCCACTACGACCTCCCCCAACTTTCCTCTATTCTAACCCTGACAGGAAGGAGGTGCCAGTGGCTTTGAATGTGACAGTGCAGGTAAATCTGTGTCCTGCTGTCACTGCTTCTATTGAAGGCTGCCTCAGCTCTAGAATACTAACTAATTACCACTTTAAGTCTTAATGGATTCTGACCCCAACTCACTGCAGATTTATCAGCAGGCTTTAACCTCAGGAACGCCTCCTCCTGGTCCAGGATCTGGACTCAGGAGTCACCACACTGGCAAAAACTCCCCAGTCCTGTCTATACATCACAAAATATCTGATAACAAAATCTTCAACGAGGAGACCTATGAGATCTAAAAAAGGATGCTGAAAGTTACAGATAGAGAGGAAAGAATGTAATTACATATGTTATATGGAGGAGATTAAATGGGCTTTGAGGAAAAATTCTAAATGAATAATGAATAGGGGTAAAACAATTCTGAAACCAAGAACAAAATGACTATGCAAGCATCCACAATACCGTACCCCAATTCTTGTGCCATGGTACACTTGTGGAACTGTTGGCTTAATAGTTTTTCTAGCTATAAAACATTTGTGATTTTGTTTTCAGCTGGAGAATTAGCAACATAATAAAATTAAATCCAAAATTCCTCTAAGGCCATTACAGAGCTCTGTGTAAACATGACATTCTTCTTGGCGTTTGATGCCTACCATACACTGGAAGAATCATGTCATTTGTCCAACGTGTGACAGTTTTTCCATCCCCTACAACGATAGTGACATTTTGTTCTTCTGAGCCACTCTGGTTTGTTCTGTCTTTAGGGCAGCCGCTAGTCTGATGATTCACCATGAGCCCTCAATCGAATTTTAAATGAGTTTTGTGCAGCATTCAATAAAACATCCAGTGTGTTCAAGGGTTCAGAGGAAGCCTGAACTAAACTCGCTCAGCCACACTAAAATAGAATTTGTGCATGACATTTTTATTCTGAGCTAACATACTTGTGTGCTTTCTTAATTTGTGTCTACGTTATGCTCATAGTTGTTCTGACTCTATGGGGGGCTCCATTTTCCAAATAATGAGAAAGAATTAATACACAGTTGATACACGAACGTTTAGAGCAGTAGTTCAGATTGTAGTACACATAGTAAAATAAATAGAAATGGTATTTCCACTTTTACTGAAAACAATTTTACAGTCTTCTTTTTTGAAATAAATTGAAGTCAATGATCTGAACCAGTGATTGAGACATAACGTGAAACTTCTCCCTACTGTACCAACACAATAATGGACTAACACAGACTTCTTGCTGGAATATTCTCTTGGCCTTTGAAATAAAAACATCACATTTATAGTGACTGTTTTGTGGGATTGAGTATAAAATTAATGATGATGGCTCCATAAGACAAGTTACAGTGTTTTACAATTTAAAGAAATATTTAAAGAATACGGGGCGATCGTGGCTCAAGAGTTGGGCGTTCGTCTTGTAATCGGAAGGTTGCCGGTTCGAGCCCCGGCTCTGACAGTCTCGGTCGTTGTGTCCTTGGGCAAGACACTTCACCCGTTGCCTACTGGTGATGGTCAGAGGGTCCGGTGGCGCCAGTGTCCGGCAGCCTTGCCTCTGTCAGTGCGCCCCAGGGCGGCTGTGGCTACACTGTAGCTTGCCATTACCAGTGTGCGAATGGGTGGATGATTGTGTATAGTGTAAAGCGCTTTGGGGTCCTTAGGATCAAGTAAAGCGCTATGCAAATACTGACCATAAAGAATATAAAACAGTGTTGACTGCTGGAAAATGAATTTTTCTTTCTTTTTAGTGAAACTGATCAGCAGATGACAAACTAAACTGCAGGATAAATGAGCGTGCATGGCTGTGCTGCTGTGGGCTGTCGAGTGTGCCTATTCTTAGAAGAACACAGCCAGCTTACAACTGGACCTGTCTGGTTTTCACCAACACACACACGCCTGGGTCACCCTGTGACTCTAGAGCAGTATGCTCAGCAGGATAGGAAGGAGGGGGGAAACATAACTAGGCTGACTCACATTCATAAACCCTCAACTAAGAAAAGTTCAGTGAACTTAAGAGCACCCTCACGAAGACTCAGCACAGCAAGAAAATATAACACATTAATTCTGGTGCTGGAAAGTGATGAAATATTTACTTTATCCTTCACAGGTAACTTGAACTTTTTCTTTTCTTATCCCTTCCTATCGACTACCTGTGTTGCCAATTGCCTGATATGATGCTGCTCATTTACATGCACCTGTCTTTGGTTTTTAAGGTGGATGGAACTACAATGAAAGGGCTTCAACTGTACATAGATGATTCTTTTAGGGTTCAGAATAATATGTTTTCCATCTGTCATCAGACGTCTGACACTTTCTCTCCTCACAGACTGATTGAGTTTCATAAGATATGAAGCTTGCATAACTGCTGATCACAGACGGGTGACTACAATCTTTCTGTGACTTTAAGTCTCAAGTGTGATGCCATAGACCAGATTGGAGGACAGGGGTCGAACCAGCTAGCCAATAGAAACATCAAACATCTGACTCGAATGTCTGGCTGGCCAATGGGGACTTCCATCATTATTGATGTGAAAGGTATTCTGCGCTTTTCCTATTTCCATGGTGCCCTGTGACAGTAACAATGCACAATAGTGTAGACACACCCTCTCATTAGCAGTGTCCACAAAGACTGGCACCATTATGTATTCTGACACTGATACTGAGACACACACACACACACACACACACACACACACACACACACACACACACACACACACACACACCACACTCTAGAATACAACACAAAAACCCACTCGCACAGTGTCCCTTGCCCAAAGTAGGCAGCAGTTGTAGGATTCTGTTGCCATAAATAGTAGAGGGTACTCAGCAAATGCTAAGCCTGACGTGCGCACACACCCACATACGAAGCCAACCATCCCACTCCCCGTCTATCCCGTTTCCCCTTCTCCATCCGGTTCTGACAGGACCAAACTGGCTGGTTTGTGGATCGGATACATGCAAGGTCTGCTTGGGCCACTGGCTATTTAAATACAGATACCCCAACTGATCAGATTAGAGGCTGGAGATAGAGCATAACATTTCTTGTGGAATTATCAAATGACAATGACAGCCCTGAGCACACTGAAGTGTCACAGAATCACATTTCTTTAAGCCACCGCAGGAAATGGATTTGATTTGGTTTGATTAGTCTGGTTTACTTTGGTAAATGCACAAACTTGCCTAAGATGGAAGTACCTTTTTCCTTGTTATTATTTGTCTTCCAAACAGTCATTTATAGGAACATCGTATATAGGAGCAACAGTATTTTGGAAATATATGTACAAGTGCAAGTTAAAATAGATATTTTTCTTTAAGATCAGTTGCTTTTTATGTTGCTTTGGAAGCAGATGCTTGGTCTGATGTTTACCTCACTGGGAGTCACTCTGGCTCATTCAGTCAGATGACTTGCATGTTGAAGACAACAGCAGGTCTGAAGTGTGATACTGTGAACTAGTTTGTCATGATGACACAGGCATAGGCCACACACATGCAGTCACGCAGAAGAGCAACAAATCTGTCAACCACTCATCTGTTTATTCCATGCCACCTGAAAAATCTGGCCAGCAACCAATCAGCTTGCCACTATGGAAATGCTAAGGAAAGCATTTATCCATTATTAATCATTAATCATAAATGGACAGTCAAAATTCAGGCTTATCAGAGTTGAAGTAAACTCAGAAAATGTTGCGTTCCTGAGGTGGAATGTTAAGCACTCCCAGTTCCCATGGTGTATTGCAAGCTGTATGAATGTCAAAGCTATTTTGCTCTCAAAAACCTGAGGGCAACAACTGTATTCTTAAATACATAATTAGCAATTTTACAGCAAGTTGTGGCCTGCTGCTGTAGAACAAGATGACTGACTGTATTTCAGAAGCAAAACAGGAAAGAAATACTGCCAAGGTCTTGCATTTGAAATGCTGACCTGAAGAATTCCTCTGTGGCAGAGTGTGTGACTTTATATTTAATAAAAAGCAAAGAATGTCTCCTTATCTTGTTCTTGAAAAAAAAAAGATCTTTTACTGCACTGGATGCTTCAGTTTGTTTGGAATCAAGAACCATGTGCTTAGCATTAGCAACAATGTTTACCCTGGCAGGACAGTTCTAAAAACTGTTCAGTGGAAAATCAAAGAGAGATAAGACGTAAAGGACAACACTAAACTAGAATAAACATTTACTTAAACTATCATGGAATAGATAAATAGAGTTTCTAAGGCTGCTGGTGACTCACAGACACAAATTGTTGCGAGAAGTTTGGTGGCGATGAACGGAGGAAAACAGTGCTGAAAGGCCGGCTGCAAGACGTAATTGGAGAAGGTGAGCGCAATGACGGCCAACGTGGTTGGGTACATGATGAGGACAGCGCTCCATAACAACAGGAATCTAAAGGATGAAGAGACAGAACGGGATTTCAATTTAGAATAAAGTTCAGTGTAATAACTTGAGACTAAGTGGAGAGGGGGGGGGCTGTCACTTGTGGGCAGTTATTTTGACAAGGAAGGGACTTTCACTGCTCTTATAACATTATTCCATATTCAATAAACTGTATAAAAAATAGACATAGCTGCCATGATGTCATATTGGTGATGCTTTTTAAACAACTTGAGCTGAGCATTTGCACCCAACTCACTGGTGAACAGCTGGTGATTGATTTGTTACCCAGTGATGGTACCCTGGATAATCCTCCTTGCTGACTGTAAAAAAAAACATTAAAAAAATAACTTATTGTTTAATTATGACCTGAAACCAGAAACTAGACCCAGAAAGTGATCAGGAAACGGTTTACTCTGGCACAGAACAAGACAGTTGAAGACCATTAAGTCTTTCTGCAACCACAGAGGTTGCAGAAAGGTTGGTGGTTTCACTTTTCAGACCTGGATGTTAGGTCAGTCTTTTATACTGTCTTTGATTCCATCCCAGCTTTACAGTCACACCTATACTTAAACCTGTCAGCAAAACAACATCACTGTAGAAGTTGGGTCTTTACTTAACCTCCTACGACCTGGCGCCCACATATGTGGACATCACATTTTGGGTTGTCTAGACCACAACACTAAATTTTGCTCTAGCACATTAGCAGGAGCTTCAGCGTTCCATCTGTAGCTGCAGAGGATGTGCTCAGGCAAACACTCAGTGTTTGACACTCGTTTTTTGACAGCATTTAAAGCAGATTTTACAACCACTGTTGTAACTTAGAAAAAAAAGGATGTACTTGCATGCATAAAGCACTTACTAAATGCAAGCCATACTTGGTTATCATCAAGGAAGCATTGACCTGATGATTTTATTAAATTAAAAACGTCAGAGGACCAAAGCCATTAAGCACATACTTTGGACATGTAAGGCTTTGGGGGAGTTTTTTTCAAACTCAAGTAACTCCAGAATTTTACTATTGGTGCGTTGGAAGTTGAAAACATAATGAAAACTTTAATTCCACCTCCAGAGTGAGTGCTTTTTGTTGCTTGTTCCCTTCTTATTCTTTCTGTGTTGGTATTCAACTGTAATTCAAAAACTCCTACACTAGTTCTTACTTTCTGCTGTTTTTAACATTTTTGAGTCGTTTGCTGCTGCTCCTGTGTTTAATCCTTTGTGGTACTTGCTTCATTCATAGTTGCAAAATAACCGAACAGAGAAAGTCAGACTGAACTACTTTCACAGAAATGCTTCTGAAGGCTGGCACAGTATATAACAAGTTTGACCTTCTCAGACTTAGAATGCCGCTCTATGATCAGCTGACACACCACATGACCTCTGAAAGTCATAAGACGCTCACAGATGATTGGTTCAAAGCCAACACGCCCATTGGACTGTTGCAATATAATTCATATGAGGAAAAATAATTCAGGGGGAAAGACGCAACAAGCTGCTACTGCAGTTTAGGAACATCTGTATTTTAAAAAATGCATCTAGAAAAATGACAACGACAGTACTTACCCTACTAGGCCCCCAAAGATTTCTGTCACATATGAATAGTCACCTCCAGACTTTGGGATGGTGACACCCAATTCAGCGTAGCACATGGACCCAAGGGTGCAGATGCCCCCTCCACAAACCCACACGATGAGTGACAGTCCCACTGAACCTGCATGCTCCAACACTCCTTTAGGTGAGATGAAAATCCCAGAGCCAATGATGTTCCCTTAGGAGAAAATATTACAGTGATTATTTATACATAAATATTCATCAAAGACTTCTTTTTGTGTGTAACACAAGATTTGCTTTTATTGGTTTGTGCTCCCAAAGCTGTCACACTTCAATTTAAAACTCCAGACATTTAGAACAAATGGCATTTACCATTTATCTGTAGTTTGGTGATGATTTGGTCAGATGTTTATACATTCAGGTAAAAAGAAAAGTAACAGAATAAAGAACACAAAGTAGAATCAAAGCGATTCCAAAAGTCTTATTAAAACTTTGGCTTGAAGGTCACAATACTCTAACAGTAGCTCTCCAAGCTATTTTTGCTAAAGTTGGACAACACACATCTGTAGTTAAAGAGAAGGAGAAAGTGAAGAGGAAAGACTAGCACAGCCATGATGGGAAGTAAAGAAAAAACTATTTTCTTTCTGCAGTAAGGCATGTGACTATTGCTTTCACTTAGTGATTAATGTAGCTATATATAGTAATGCTTTGACATATGACTGCATGGTATGCACAGCCTAATCTCAGTGATTTAAAGCTGCTGTTTGTACAGTGTTCTGCCACAGTGGCTACAGGCATTCTTCTATTTTTCAGCCATCCATTTTCTTAACTGTTGATCCAGTTCAGGGTTGTGTAGAGGATGGAGCCTATCCTGCACAACTCCCCGGAGGAAGCAGCACTCCTCAAAGGTAGTAGTGTCCTGCAGAAGAACAATGTACCCCACCACAATGCAGAAACTGTTTAGGGATGGCCCAAGGAACAGCCAGGCCTCTAATTTCAAGATCCCACTCAGATGAAAATCTGTAGGATGAACAAAATCTGATTCATGGATCCATGGAACCAAGTGGACCCAACAGATCTGATGCTAACATTTCAGTGTTAAACATCACTGAACATGCAAAAGGTGTTCTGTCTATGCCCTGATTGTTCAGATCTTTCAGCAGAACATGAGAGACCAACACAATATCGGTAGGATATTTTAATACTGGTGATAATACAGGTGAAACCATCCATAAAGCTGCAATTTCATTTATACAAATAACTAGTATATTTAATAAGATAATAAAGTAATTTAGTCCAGGCTCATTAAAATGTGACTCATTAAAAATCAGGCTCAGCTGACTCCCTAACAAGAACAAATAAAGGTTCTCTGACAGCTTGGTTGGCTCAGGCACATACTAATAAGCAAGTTCAGACTCAGTCTGACATTTACATGCCCTCACCCCTACCAAAAAAACGACAAAACAAAAGCTAGCACACATAACAAAGTAACCAAACAGCAGCTGTCACAGCAAAACATTGTTTGTACTGTCCTTCAAGTCTTTGTCCTCTTTGGAAAAGTGTGAGAAGAATTGAGTCCTCACAATAAAATATGACCCTGTCAACTGTAAATCTTTTAGAAACTATTAAAACCCAGAGGCACACTATGGCCCCAAATGCTCCCTAATGATGCAGATCCAGCAATGAGATCTGAGGAACGCATTTTTCATTGTCTGATCTGATTGTGGAGGCCACTGTGAGATGCAGAGCTGTTACATAATGCAAGTGTTGTGTTTGTTATGTCATAAAGTTTGGCACTACAGCTGAAACTGTTAGTCACAGGCCTACTGACCCTCTCTGCATCATATCCCAGCACCATCTCTGAGAAATTTTCTCAAAATGACCTCACATTGCTCACCATTTTATACAAGCAAATACTCCAAATCTCCTGTGCAAAAGGGAAAATGAAGAATGTCTCATATTATGTGGGTTTTTTTGTAATGCTGCATGTATAATACCTTCTAACGGAGGGGAACTTGTACTACTACGATAAAGCGGTGAGCGATGATGAAGCTGGTGGCATGAAAATAGTGATTAATGTCACGACTAATAGCAAGTGAGCAATTGCAGAAAAGTATATTCAGTGTGGTTAGAGATTAATAATACAGGACATTTGATAGTTGTGGAGTATTGTCTAACTGTAAGTGTAACCAGTGGTAATCAGTAGCTACCTGAAGGCTTCCCTGCTGACAGCTTCAGCAGTCTATATTACTAGAACAAGGCATATGAAATGCAATGTGAGTAGGCTGTATCTGGTGGGTAGTAGCATGACTCAAGTTGCCTGTGTGTACTGGCTGTACAGGCTTTCCTCCATCTGTGCTTGTGGCAAGAGTTCAGCATTATGCTAAGCTGATCTGAGCGTTTATTTTAATCTTAAAATATTAATGTAGAAGAAAAATGAGCAGTCAATCGTCATATTACCTGAAGAAATCCAACACCAGTTTCTTAAATGATTACAGACCTGCCACATTAACATGTAATTATGAAAATCTTTGTGTGTGTGCAGTATGTAAACGCCTTCCCAATCTGATCAGCTTAAACGCTTACCAGCAAACATCCAGGATAAGCAGGGCTGCAGAGTATGCACTGTGTCTCCATCTCTTTTCCAGCCCGGAGCACTTACAGGCTTACCACTTACAATGCATTATCTTTGTGGACCACATTTCTGTGTTTTTGATAGGTTATGACACAACACTTGTTGATCAGCACCAGTCTGTAAAGAGCCTGTGATCAAATTTCAGAGAGATGCAAAAGGCTCTCTCATTACTGATCGTGGTGGAAAGTGGAAGAGTGGTGACTCTAGATTTCCTTAGACCAAAAATCCCACACTCTCTGAAATGGGATGACAGGGATGACTGGTTATGTCTTCTTATTTGTGTGAGTGTCCTTGCCTTATATGAGCAACATGAATCCAGAAAGTGTTTCTCAGTACCAGGAGAAACTAGAGCTCTGGGAGAAAGAAGCTCTAGCGGTCAGTTCCATACCCAGGTTTGAACCCAGGACACTCTTACACCCCTCTGTGATGTGGGTGTAAGAGTGGTGATCTGCTGTGCTCACCTGCTAGTTTATTTTGAACTTGGCAAAGGACTTTACTTCATGCCAAATGACCACTTGAGTTGTTGCCCACCCGATGCACCACTCACTAGGCAGGCAGCGGAGCTCTTTTTCTCATACACTCATTCAGCTGCACTGCCAGATACAGGAAGTCTTTCACACCAAATACATTAAATCTTTATAATACTTTAATATTACTTCAACTCTGATAACAAAATAATTTCACAAATATGGACTAAATAAAGCATTATACTGAAGGAAAAAAAGTGAGTCAAACGCAAAATTTGCAGAAATAACATTAACTGCAATTACATCTCATTTCTATCAGAGCACATTAGATGTGAGCATGGCTATGAAGATGAACTGTTGAACTGAAAATATTTTTAAAAGGCAAACTATTAACTGGTTCCTTTGTAGCCTCTTGACTGTCGCAGAATTCCACCTTTCACTGAACTGCAAAAACCATTTGTCCCAGTGATAAACATTTCCCTTTTTATTTGTTGGTTAGTAATTTTTTTCCACTCATTAAGACTAATTTTTATATTTACCACAACAAATGTACAAAAATGAGGAACTGTTATTGAAGCCACTGATTGCCACTGCCAAAACCCTACCCTGCAACATGTGGTTCTGAAATACAATAAAATATTTTCGTGACAGGATTCATTGCAGATTGAATTGAACACTAGAATAGTGTAGAAGTCTATAAAAAGAGTATATGTTAAATTTACCGACCATTTCCTTATGTACACTTACTGTAAGGGATATGTAAAATGCAACATCAGATTTTGGAGGAAACTACAAACAGCACTGCAACTTCCTGTATTTTGACAGTTATCCAATTTTTGCAGATGCACGTGTAAAGTAAAATTCATTGTCTGCAGTATAAGCGTATTTTATGATGTAACTGGTATGATAAGGTTACTGAAATTAACGATATTAATGCCTTGGTTTAGTCAGTAGACTATCCGAGGACAATGCTACAATGGTAACAGTAAACTCTCCCACTGAAGCACGTGGGAGATGTGCCGGTTCTGCGTGTCTGTCAAGTTCAGCTTTAGATCATCCAGCCACGTATGCACGCTCATATTCAGACCACTCAGACTGATGCAACAGTTTCCACACAAAGCTCAGAACCCTGCATTCATACATCAGAGCGTGCGTGCGTAACGGCGACTTTCCAGCTATTCATTCTTAGAGTCAGACAGTCACGAACCACGTCTAAAAGAAAAGTCACATCTTAGTCTTTATAGTGTCCGTACAGCAAATATAATACGTAGAATAAAAGAACGGACTAGAATAAAAGCTCATACGTACAGTGAGTGACTCACACTGTGTGTAATTATACTCTAACCTTGACAGAGAAAGAGTAACTGTACATCAGCCACGTTATAAGCTTTCCGTTCGGTCACGTTTCCTCGTCAGTTTTTTCCTTATCGCAGAATTCATCACTTCGAAACACTCTCCGTGAGTTGAGCACGTATAACAAAAGCTGTCACACACTCACCGATGATAATAGCGCAAGCGCTCAGAAGTCCAATTTCTTTTTTCAGGGTGACTCTGTCGCTATTGGAGGAGTCTTCATTCTTCTTTCTTTTCTTTTTGTCCTCCATCTCCTCCGCCTTGCAAATGGGCTTCCTGGTAGCCTCGGTCCGGTCCAGATGCTTCCGACTGAACCAAGCTCCGCTTTACGGGCTGCCCTTATAACATCCCACAGATGAAGCAGGAAATGCGCATGCGTACAATGCGATCCACCTCTCAAACCCCAACCTTGACTCAGGTAAGTGAGTGCTGGCGTAGGCAATAGGGAACCAGTCCACTTTAAATAAAATTGTTCGATGAATGTGTTTGTAGAATATTGTGGTTAGATTTGTGAATCTGGACAAGCACATACTTTACTTTTTTCTTTACATATATTTTGCTTCGAAGGGGTCAAATATTTTAGTTTCGCAATAGTTCTCCAGGCTTTCTGGAAGTCTTTAAAAAAACAAAACAAAAAGTTTTGTTGGACATTTTTTGACTAGTCTTGAGACTGAAGAAGTCGCTTGGATGAGTGAAAACGCTACGTCCAGATGAACAGAATCAACTTTTTGGGATTTCCCTACCTCGATGATTGAGCATGAATCAAAACAATGGTCCCCAAACATATGCAGTAAATGCAGTAAAAATCAACCTGGATAGAAAAGCATATAGTTGAGCACTATCTGTCATTAATGACATTCCTATATGTGATCATCTTGACAGAGAACTGAACAAAAGGCAGCCAACATCCAAGGAAGAGCTCTGGAATGTCCTTCAAGAAGCCCGGAGATCTATTCCTGAAGATTATTGAAAGAAATGACAAGAACACTTTCACAGGGAGCTCAGGCTCTATTGAAAAATAAAGGTGATCATATCAAACATGGACCTTTAAGCTCATTAATATTCCACAAACTATTTTTTCCCAATAAATTTGTTATTATATTATTGTTAGTATGTTTATTGAAATATATAAAGAAATGGTTTAGCACTTTTGTGCTAGACTGTACTCATGAGGTGAATACTTTAAATGAAAGCCTGTCCTACTTTGGTAAAAATAGTCCAGTGCAAGCAACCTTATTAGTCCCATCAGAGTCAATTAGGTGAAATCCCTTTCCCTACAGACTATTGTAATTTGATCCTCTGCTCATTCCCTTTGTGTATAGAAAGGTCACCACATATCACATCAGTCAGTAGGTATTGAACTTTAGAATATCCCTGATCAAACACTAGCTATTGAGATTAGATTATTTGACATTTTGCTTTCTTCATGCCCTGTGGTACAACGCTAACTTACACACGTGTTGTGTACTAAAATCAGCAATTAACATTAAAAAATGTAAAGACTTTTACTGGCAAAAGTCCAAACACAGAAAAAAAAATTAAGAAAGGGAACACAAAGCAGAAATCCAGAGCAAACAGAATGACAGGACACATGGAAGGCAACAAGAGGAGCTCACAATAGGCAAGAGGATATATGGAAAACAAGGCACAGGCACAATGGAGCAATAGACCACAAGTGAAAAACGATGAAGACAGAGTAGACAATCAAAAAGGAGGGAAGGCAGGCAGGGGAAACAAACAAGGAAGAAAGAAATGCATCAAATCACAGAAGATACACAATGAAAAGTAATTCCAAAAAAAGAAAAGAAAATTTAAAGGCAATGCTTGTGACAGCAGAAAAATCAAAACTCAGTAACGTCACGTCATCATCTGGGTCGTGGGGTTAAGAAATCCATCTTCAGTCAGACTGTGAATTTAGCATTGGTGTAAATCACATTTTTTGGTTAGGATTTCACCCAAATCATTTTTTAAGGTTAACTTGAAAGACCATACAAGGCTCATTCTAGTGGTTCACATCTGCAGAATTAGTGCTTACAGCTGTTATATGCAAAGGAAATAAAAGTCCTTACCCAAACAGATGTTTTTGGTGATTGGGTGACTGGATTCCTTCTTAGATCTTCCTCACTCTCTTCCTAATTACACTAAAAAGAAGACTTTCTACTCATGTGACCTCAAGCATTACTGATACCTGCTATAAATGTTATTAATGTACACATATGTACAAGAGCATCCAAATCCAGGGGATAGTGCATGTGCTATACTTACTTTAAGGCACTTTCTCATTCACCTGTTCACACTCACACACACACATACACACACACATACACACACACACTCCTGAATTTGTGACTGTCATGTACAGTGTGGCTTGCATTCAGACACAATTTGGGTTTTAGTGTTTTGCTCCACGACAATCGGGGCGAGTGATTAAGCAGCTCTGTCCCTTGAGTGTTTCCATCTGAGTTTCTATGTTTCACATTTCTAAGGACTCTTTACTTGTGTATTGTCCCCGGTTTGTATGTTTGGATCACACCAATAAAGTCATTAACTTGTAAAAACTTGATTTAATCTTTAAAATTAAATAAAATGTAATTTATTTGATACATTTTGTGTCATTGTCACTTTTAGATTATTGGAAACCCATTATTAGGTGACCTCTGATGTGTTGGCAAAGAACATGCCATATCATACTAAGTCTTGTTAAATGTTGAAGTATTATTATTGGCACTTAATATACTTTGATAAAAATGTATTAGTTTGACACGTTGCTTGGCTTGACTTTTCAGCAGCCAGTCTTTCAGCATATTTTATTGACTTGTTTATATGAGATTGTTTATTGCTGGTAATCAAAGATTATTTTCTGGTGCAAGCTTGAATTTTCCTCCACCACAAAAACAAAGACCTTTGAGTTATTTTTACAAAGCAGGCAGCTGGAAACTAAGAGACATAAACAGACACATTATTGCTGTATTTTAGGAGTTCAAAACTTGCATAATTTGAGGATTTTTGTCATGTAATTGTGAGACATCAAGTGGAATCGTAAGATTCCCTTGCAAAATGCGACATTTTCAATTTGACTTCAGCAAATGATCTAAATGATATAACAGTGGGTTATTTCACAGTGTTCATTAGAGTGACAGCCTGGGGGAAGAAACTGTCTCTGTAGCGGCTGGTTTTTGTAAACACTGCTCTTTAGCGCTTGCTTGAAGGCTGCAGTTTGAACAGTTTATGTCTGGGATGTGAGGGATCTGTAGCGATGTTTTCTGCCTGTTTCCTAACCTTGAACCTGTACAGGTTCTGGATGAATACCAACAATGATCCTCTTTACAGACCTGATTGTCCATTGTCCGCTACAGTCTGGCCCTATCCTGTTTCATCCAGTTCCTCTGCACCTTTCCTCTGGTGTTTAACTACCTAGCAAACTTAACTACAGTTGGTCTTCTCTGCTGCCAGTGTGAGGTTTAGCCATTTAAGTAAAGACCTCTGTCCCTAACAGTTTTACAGCTTACGGTCAGAAGCAGGGTTTGTTGTAGATAAAAAATAAAAAACTAAATCTCCTACAAAGCAACTAGATGCTTGCTCGGTTCACTGGGTCTCAGTACATACATTTTGCCACCAAGGTGTGTATGCCAGGCTTTCTGAGGATGTCATCACACCATTTTAAGGGCGCTAACTGCACATGCAAGAGAATCCAAGTAGAAAAGAAAGTTGTATGATGAAAACAATACACCACAAGTGTCAACAGCAGCTCTTGTGCACATTTACAAGTGATTATATTCAGTGCCTTGAGATGCAAGAAAAATATGACTCAAGGAATAGTCCACCTCATGGTTCAGACTGAAATCACTCTCTTAGGTATTGGGTGGATTATTATCAGTTACTTTTCTGATCCTTTGTATTTCCATGGAGCCTAGCCAGCAGACTGAAGTCTTTACTTTACAGTTCTTCACTATTTTTTCTTTTTTACAATTCTAAAACATTATATTTAAGTAATGCAAATTCACAGCAGCGGTGGAAATGAGCTTCCTCCGAAGGGTGGCTGGCCTCTCCCTTAGAGATAGGGTGAGAAGCTCAGCCATCCGGGAGGGGCTCAGAGTAGAGCCGCTGCTCCTCCACATCAAAAGGAGCCAGCTGAGGTGGTTCGGGCATCTGACAAGGATGCCTCCTGGGCACCTCCTGGGTTAGGTGTTCTGGGCATGTCCCACCGGGAGGAGGCCCCGGGGCAGACCCAGGACACGGTGGAGAGATTATATCTCTCGGCTGGCCTGGGAACGCCTTGGTGTTCCCCCGGATAAGCTGGAGGAGGTGGCTGGGAGGTCTGGGCTTCTCTGCTTAGGTTGCTGCCCCTGCGACCCGGCCCCGGATAAAGCGGAAGAAGATGGATGGATGGATGGATGGAAGTTCACAACAATAGTCATCTGATATGACTTTATATTGTGCAATATTAGAGAGGGATTTGGCAATCCTCTGTGAACAAGCACTTGATAAGAGTGGGTGGATAAACTCTTTTAACAGTAAGAGAGCGCAGGTAAACCTCAGGTCACGGAGGGGCACCCATCTACCATGACTGCTGGAAAGGACCACAAACTGCAGTAAAGAGTAGACAAGAGTCAGTGGTCGCATATACATGCAGGGGGGAGCAGTAGATGAATTATGGTTGGTGACAGCTAACACTTATCACTTGTAAGCATGCAGCTATTTCTGTATGTAAACATACACCAATAACTACATGCTTACATGCTCAACTTAAACAGTATATATACTAATATGATAAATGATACCAGCGAAGGATTTTAACACCTTCTTCACTGTTTTGGTCACTTACATTGGCTCTTGTCAACTCATTAAATTAAAGATGAATTAAACAAACTAATAGAAGATGTGTATCATCCATTAAGATCCCTGGTGTATGCAAAATAACTAATTATGTATGTGTGAGTGTTAAATCTATACTAATGTCTATAATATGCCTACCAGTCCACTGAAGGACACAGGTGAAAGAAATGGTAATGATGGCTGAACTAGGAGGCAGAGGAATACTCCGACCATATCTATGGGAGCAGTAACAGAGGTATGGATGTTACTATCCATCTACACCTCCAAGGAGTCACCAGGGTCATAAAAGGGTCAGGGTCTTAAAATTAAGCATATATCTAACTGTTTTTTGAGCAGGGAAAACCCGCGGCATTAATAATATTCTTAACTTTTTTATCTGAAGAAAGACATATTTACAAATAGATTTATGCTGTTGCATCAGGAATTGAAAAGTTTGATGCAAGAAATCAAACCTCTTTAGGCGTTTGAGTTTATTTGTTTTTAATGAAAGTATTGACAATGTTTCAGGTGGATTTACTGATCCAATAAATACACAGCTTACAATAGAGATTCGTACTACAGCCTAAAATAGAAATGGCTAAATAAGCACAAAAAAACCAAATACACATCACTTCTTCTACAGTTTAAGGAGTTAAGTCATTAAGCTGCGGCAGGCGAATGCTAACGAATTCAAAATTAATTTGGAGGCCGGCCTCCCTCTCCAAAAGGAGGGCCCAAACAAAGAGAGGAGATGCTTTGTTGGCTACAGGAAGGCAGGCAGAAACACTGGCTGCAGTGTGATGGCAGGAGGGGATGAGGAAGAGGAGATGGAGGGGAAAACAGCCAAAGTACTGCAGTGGCATAAGGGAGGAGCTGTGTTGCAAACAAATACATCACGGCATCCCAGTAGATGACATGCTCTACCGCCTGAGCTACAGCCACCCCATAATAAGACGATTAATGTACTTTAGGTTCACATATCACGACCCACTGACATATTTGTCTGAAATATTTACGCTATACTTGGCTTATGGTTGAATTAAACAATACAATTTACATCTCATAAAGTTCATTCTGTTCATCTGGATGTAACGTTTTCAGTGTGAGAAATGTTTCATTATTCATCTGAGCCAGTTCTTCAGTCTCAGCTGACTGCAGGCTTCACCAACCTTAAAAACATTACAGTTGTATAACAACCAGTACCAGCTTCATAACAATGAGTCACAGCCTCATATCATTTTGTTTATATGCAAATTGTCATGACAGCTGAGCAGAGTTGGGGAATGGCTGCAGTCACGCCATTACATGATTGTGACTGATATAATCTTAGCCCCCTCCTCGGTTCAGCGACAGTTGCTCAGCGATGTGCACTGTAAACAAACCCATATGGATTAATGTTTAAGGTTTGACACAGCAGGTAGAGCCATAAATTAAATAATATATATAAAAAACATTAGTCATTGTTAGAAATATGACCCGATGGCTTCGGATAACATTTTCTAAATTCTTTTGCAGTACATCAATAAGACCCAGTTAAACTTACATTTTACCGGGGTATTGAATCAGCCAAATTGTCTCAGCCTTTATATTTCTGACAGTTCAATAAAACATTTCGGTGGTTTCATCTTCTCCACTACAGTCACATTTCCCTATATGGTGTTTCCTTATTATAAATAATGGATAATGTGCCAGCAAACATGCCCATGTAGGTCCACAGTAGGTAGGTCTGGGTAAAGTAAAATTAAAGTAAAGTAAAATTTTATTTTTATAGCACACCTCAAAAAAAAATCACACTGTAAAAAAAATTGTAATATAAAAGTATTTTATTGTGTATTTTACAGTTTTGTACTGTTCTTCTAGAATACCATTAAATTTACATAAATAGACTGTGATTTTACATTTCAAATGTAAATTAACGTAACAATCAAACATTTCTTTCACTGAAAACGCTACATGCAGATAAAAAGAATCAACTTTTTTGGATTTCCTTAACTGGGTTTTAGAGTGTGCATCAAGATATGGTTTAGTTTCCTCAGTAGTGACTAATATGACCTCAATCGGTAGTCCCCACTCTGAATGTAAATTATATTTTTCACTTGTTTGTATGAAATATTGTGTTTGTTTTTAATTGCTATGTTGTTATGTGTTGTATGTGTTTTGACTTTAGCTGCCCTGATGCCAGGTCTCTTTTGGAAATGAGATTTTTACCTGGAAAAATAAAGGATTAATTTTAAAAAATTGCATTTTTGTCAACTGTCTTCAGTTGGATTACAATGAAATGTTCATTCCAAAAACAAACATTTAGACACACATAGACTTTATTTAATCCAACTCTGGGGAAATTCACTTGTTACAGCAGCACAAGGGACAGGAAGAAAACGGGAATTATATTAGAAAAAGATATATTAGAAAAACTAGAGCTAACCCAAAATACTATACTATGTACACATGATTAATATACACAGTAAAAATACACCAAGATTTTCTTTCTATATGTACATAGAGTGCAGTGCATTGGGAGTGAAAATAATACACATGTATTTTTATTTTGCTTTATTTATTTATTTTACTTTTTGTACTTGGTTGACTCAACTCTTGTACAAGATTTGAATGTAATAGTAAGGCTAGTAAACTACAAGTAGAGGATAAACCAAGGACAGAGATGCAGAGGGAGGAGACAGGTAGAGAGGGAGGAGAAGTGGAGAGAAACAAAACAAGAGGGATGAAGCAAGAGGCACCAGAGGAAAAAGGGAGGAGAAGAGGCCACAGACCCAACAACACTTTAGTGCCGAGGACAAACTATCACTCTCCCTCATTCTTTCTTTCATCCAAGCCTTGATCTATTCTTACTGTAGAGCTTCTGGAGTGCCTGCTCCAATAGTTCGCCATACTGCCCAAATCACAGATCATTTGTTAACAGGGAACCCAGAGTTCTTGCAGTTGGGGAGCAGGGCTGCATAGCAACCCTTCAGCACTTCCTGTTGGGCCGGGGGTTGAACGCCGGTGCCCGTTGTTCACTGCCGTACCCCCTCTGCCTTTAGAAAAGCAGCCGGGAAGTAGTTGACTTACAATCGGCTTTGTGCTTCATAGTGAGGAGAAGAGAAATGAGCGGAAAGGCAAAGCACCCTCAGTTCACTGCAAGCTAAATCAAACAAGGGACCCTCTATATGATAATATACATTTCTGAGGGCTGACATTAAGATTTTCAGAGAGATGGTGCTCAGGGCTAAGTAATGTAATGTAATACATTTAAGATTGTGTGACAGTGTTGGTAAATGGCGTGGATTGTCCATTTTCAGCAGTAAAAAAATGTTGTGAGTGAAAAATGCAGCTCTGTTTTTTACCACTCTGCAGACTTCTGTGATTACAGCCAAAAGGCTTTAAGTGGTTCAAAAGCAAATACAACTCAGCTGCTTATGTGGGTCAACTCACATAAGCAGCTCAAGCTATTTACTTGAAATACTGATAGAAACTAGTGACACAGTGGTCAAATGTGTCAGCAAGACAGCACCAAACACTGTTAACTATGTAACTTAAGAAGACAACATTTCTGACCAGAAATGTAATTACTGCAGATAGCCACATTTTTATGTATTTACTTTGTCTTACTCTCAAAAGTGTCATTTCTTTGCTAATAAGGGTATTTTCTATTAAGCAATATCACTGTAAATAATTATAGCAGTAAAAAAGTGTAATATTTGTAAAATAATTCCAGTCAGTATTATTTATGTAATACATGTAGAATGTAGAATTAGCTAGCACATGCTTCATGTTGCAACCCTGCAAACATGTTACTTTGGGGCCTGTATGAGGCCACTGTGGACAAACCCACACAGTCTCAAACGGGGCAGCCCATAGTGTATGCTGACTGTGGGCAGCCCACACTAAGCAGATACCCAAAGTGAGACCCATGAACCTGGGTCTGTGGGCAGCCCACAGCTAGATGGGGCTCCACCCAGGTTGCACAGATGGGCCCCACATTTCACATCAGTATTGCCCATAAGAAAAAAACTCCTACAGGGGCCCCAAAGAGCTGCCCACAAAGACCACGCCCCAATAAGTGCCCACATGTGCTCCAAATTTGATGTTGATATTTAGCCTGTAAAATTATGGATTGACATCTACAAACCCATAACTCTGCATCCCCTTAGAGATAATTTAGAAACAAAACAGAGCTCGCTTATTAAAAAAAGAAATTTTCTGGTGGTCAAAATCCCCTTTACGTCGTTTAAAAATATTTTAGCTACATTTTCCCTGACTTTTTCATTTCGCTTTGCAACAAGAGACACTTGGCAGTTAATGATAACCTTTGGATATGTGTTTAGTGAAATATGACCATTACAGGTCCTTGTTGTTAGTCACACCTGCCACACCTGTTTTTGCTGAGTTGTTTGAAATGAAGCAGTGCTCCTTCAGAGTCATAGTAACAGCCTGAAAACAACAACAACAACAACAACAACAACAAACAAACAAAAAACAAAACATAAAGAAAAATGAGACAGAAAATATAAAAATAGATAAAAAAAATTTAATAACTAAATAAAAAGATCTTTGGAAAAGCACCTTAAAGTCATTTTTCTCAAAGTTTTTCTAATGTATGTATTGATAATATAGTAAACTGAGATAACCTCATGACTCAGAACAAACACCATGGCGTATAAACAACTACGGAAAACTATAAGATTAAAAAAACATATTGCATAAAATAGACATAGTTGTTGATGAAAGAAAAAACAATATCTCCATCTAGTGGACTGTATTCTTAGGTACAAGACCCATCCACCCTTTAATTTCCTCCCATCCATCCATCCATCCATCCATTCTCTTTCTCTTATCCAGGTCAGGGCCACAGTTGGACTGGAGGCTATCAGACTTATCATAGGTACTCTGGACAGATCTATCACAGGGCTGTAAAGTGCAACAATCACCACTAACAACAATTACAGAACAAGGAATTGTTACATATGAACAAAGCTGGAAACAACAAATGTTTACAACATAAGAAACTGTGGGGTGCTGGTTTCTTTCAGAGGATTTAGAGAAAGTAAACTACACAAAAACAAACAATAACAAATACACAGTAACAACAGCTTGGAGTAAATTAATGCAAGCCAACATCAATACAAATGTCTGGTTTGTCTTCATACAAATCCCTTAACTATAAAATCTGTCTGCAGTTTAAAAAAAAAACCCCCGAAGATATAAATAGAAAGTTCCTTGTAAGCTGTTGGCTGGGTTTCAGATGCAGAACTGGTAAAACAAGCCCCTGGCTTCTGTTAGTATTGCATACATGTGCCATCTGACAGCTACTGACAGCAACACTACAATAAATCTTGCTGAGGTAACTTTAAACAAGACACAGGCAAAAATTAAAGTTAACACAGGGACTGAGTTTTAGGACACACACATAATCACACACTACTTATTGTAACGTCTGTTTTTGTATTTCACATCATCTTGTTTCCCTGAATGCCCCCTTTCTGCCAGCCTACATGTCAGTAAAGGAAACTGCGTTCACTATTTTATTTTAGCATTTAAAAAACAGATAAACTTCAAGTAATATACTTTTGAAAGCTGTGATATAATATGGCGCTATATTGCATATTCAAATTCATACAGTTCGGGAATTCTAAAACAGAAAAGCCCAGGGGTAACATTGTTCTCTTTCAAAGAAAGAATCTTAAAGAAAGAGACACAACTGTGGCAATCATTCATGTGATAATAGTGATGTAATGAAATATGTGTCAGACACTGATTTCTTCCAAGTATTACATCTTAGACTTAAAGACATACAGCCTGTATCAGCATGTGGAAAAATAAAATGAAACAACACCACCAGGTGGCCTAGTAGGCTGTTAGCCACATCATCTCATGTTCTGTTTAAAAAAGAAAAAGAAAAAAAGAAAAAAAAAGTTTTATTCTAGAATAAAGCTCATGAATGACAGCAGCTTTGTAATTTTTAGTAATCATTCCCTCTATGAGGATAAATAACTCATATGGCTCAACAAAACATAGCATAACCATGGGATGTCCTCACTGTAGTACGCAGGGGTTCAGGTTTGTTAGTTTTTTTGTTTACGTGTTTTCTCACACATTATTATATCCTTGTCCGGTGTTGGTGTGTAGGACATTTTGAACAACAGATCTGTTGCCAAAGTCACATTTCCGTATTGGTTTATGTTGAAGGAACTATTTTGCATAGTTTTACATAGATAACTGTCACTTTGCAAACCATTGGTTTAGAATAAAAATAGAAACTGAAAAACGAACGACTGTTATGTTGAACTACTACTGCTAGTATTTTACAGTGTTACAGTACTTTAATACTTAATGTGTTAATGTAATACTTTTGTATTAGCTCAACATTTGATTTTCTTTGGTCAGACAGATCTGGGAAATTTAGATGAGGGTGGCACAGGTATTAATAGAATATAAATATGACTTTGAGATCAATACAAGAGTTAAAAGACCGATATATTTTCTTTTTTTTCTTTTCACTATTACACGCTTACATAACAGCATTTCATCTTATATCTAGCCGTCTCACATAACGCACTCCGTAGAGCCTGAACTAAACAGGTGTCTTCCGCTGAGCTTCTTTTGGGCCGTGAAAGCACCACCCATTCTGTTTGTGTGGGCGGAGCTTCTGGTTTCCTACTGGAAAAATCTCTGACTGAGTGAAGAGAAGTTAGAACAGCAGGCATATTGGTGGTGTAGAGAGGTTCTCACCTGTTGTTAAAAGCTGTTAATTAAAAAAAGAAAAAAAGAAAACATTTTTTTCTCCTCTTGAGGTTCTCGGAGTGCGTGCCTTCAGGATGACGGACGCTCTTTTACCAAATGGCATCAACGACGGCGGCGGAGACAAAAATTATTTCAAAAAGGTGAGTTTTTGTCTCTCGTCCTTCCACTTTGAGAACAAAAGCAGGACACGTATCCCCACAGTAATGTATCCAGCGTATACTGTTAAGTTTAACCTGGAAAAATGGTGACTTAAGGTTAGGCTTGTTGTTGACGTGCTACTGTTTTAACTTATTAAACCGAACGTTTAATAAGGCCTGTGCTAATGTTAAAGACAATTAACATTTCCCAATGAACTCCCCTTTTTATATCCAACTTATTGTTTCCGCTTCCCATTTAAAGAGCAATTAGTTGCTATTTTATTTTTCTTCCATTTTAATTTTTTCCAAAGAAACCAACTAATCATGGTAAATTATTCTTTGGTGTATTAGATGTAATAAAAATCGATAGGTTGATGCTTGATTTCAGTCTTTCGAGTACAAAAAGCTGCTCCTTATCTGTCACCAACAGCCGCAGCAGAAACCACAGCATTGTCAGCTTCAAGTGTCCGTGGGTGGGTGTGTGTGTGTGTGTGTGTGTGTGTGTGTTACACCCAGAATAGCTGTACTTCGTGCACTTGTTGATACTGGGAGCCGCGGCCAAATATCCCACAATCAACATAATCAACTCCCTGTTTGTTGTTAGGGAGGTGTGAGGATGATTGATAGTTAAAAGAATTTGTTGACATTCCTGGTGGACTTTGGTCAGTTTAGCCTTACTGCCGAGGCATGAAACAGGTTGGGTTTGTTTGAAGAAGAAAAAAAAAAGAAGATCATTGTATTTAAGAGAAATTGATAGCCAAGTAAAGCGCAAACCTTTGATCTTTTTAATGATTGTATCTCACAGTTCCTGGGAGGTAATCTGAATAACCTCATCAGCAGAGTGATGTAAAAGATACATATTTAAATTGGACTTGGTTAAAAATGCACCCCTTGTAGTGTAACTGAGATAGTTTCATGCTGTAAATAGGCTTGTGAATTGTCATGGCACAATAATTGACAAACCCTGCATGAGGACCAGCAGAGAAACCTCTCCAACTGGTTTCACCTTTTCAAGTACCTGGGGTTGTAGCATTTTCCAGAGCGCCTAGTCTGTCCAGTTTGAGGTCATGAGAAAGGCAGCTGGCAGTGAGAGAGTGATTATCTAATGTGTTTTTATTGGCTTGCCTGACTGCCATGCTGTGGTCTGTGTCTCATTCTTCTACATTTACACTGGTATCCACAACTGAAATGTGTTTTTATAGAAAAAGCTTGTTTAGATGGACATCTGAACACAGCCTTTGTTTCTTTCAATCCCACCAAATCCCCTTCTGAACGCTGTCTGGATTTAGGCTCTGTGTTGCACTTCCTCTGTCTATAAAAAGGTCAGTGGGAGCTGGGGTCTGGCACTGCCACAAGACATGATGGGAGACTATAGAGCCTCCAAAATATTATTATTATTATTATTATTATTATTATTATTATTATTATTATTATTATTATTATTATTATAAGGCATTTCAGATATTACAAGCACCTATTTTTTTCATTTTAAGTTCTTTCTTTTAGTTCGGTGTATTTCTGTATTGAACATTCATGTGTTTTACTTTCATGGCCTTGCCATAAAAATGCTTGCACATTTGCTAAAACCACACAATGAGTTCTGTGCCCTCATTTTGTCACGCTGAAGAGATTTGCAATTTGGAAACTTTGGGTCAAATTTTAACTAAGTGAAGTCGAGTCGATCTTTGCCTCCATTTTTGAGCTTCTCTCTCACTCTTGAGTGAAAATGAGTGTAATGATTTACAAGGCCTCACCGGCTCCAGTGGATGCTCCAGGGAGCTGTTGTGGTTCGGGGCTTCCGTCCTAGCCTTCCACCGTTTCACCTCCAGCTGGCTGGTGTCCGACTATTTGGGCTGCAGAATGGAAAGATGGCAGAACAAAAAGCCGAATAGGCATGTTTCTTCTCCTTATCCTCCTTGGCCAGTGAGAGGATTGACGTAGCATCTGGCCTGAGGGTGTCCTTCAGCCAGACCACAGACACAAATTGACAACATGTGTCCTGGTTCACAAACCAGACAAGCTCAGCTGACTTGGAGGCACACTTAGATTTCCTCAGTAGACTTTTGTATTGGAAAACGACAAATGAGATCAAGCCATAAACAAATATTTACTCATGCAGTAGTTCCCCTGAAATAAATGCAAGAACACACTGTTTGACAGCAGTATGCACACTTGGAATGGATTCAGAGTGAAGAGTCATTTAGGGAAAATACAAGTTTTCAACTTGTCATTATTCATGTCATCATTAAATGATACCGAGCAGGAGCTGTGAGTCTGTTGCTACCAGAACTGGGTCATGGCTGAAGCCTCTCCCTGGCTCGTTGCCAGTCCTAATCAGCACTTGTATAAACCAACTATCCCATGAATTAATGCTCCACATGTTCTTTATGAAGAATCAGTTATATAATACCAGATTGATTTGCTGTTTGATGGATATGGTAATGGACTGCGCTGCCTTTGTGTTTTGCTCTAATGAAGTGTTTTGAACACTTGTAGAGAAAGACTGTTCTGTTCAAGTGTGCCAGTGGGTAGGAGGGGCTCACTTCAGTGTGCGGATCAGTGGGTTAGTAAGGGCAGCAGCAGCATAAGCAGCCAAGTGGTTTAGTTCCATGTGTCACTTAATAGGATGTCAAAAAGTTTTGTAGCATAGTAACAAAGTATACATAGAAAAATGTCCTGCTATGGTTGCTATCATACTTGAGCCACTCCTTTGTCCTGGTACATACTGCTGCTGGTGATGTCACGATTGACGTGACCGGACAAAACGTCTTCAGCCTGCCGTCATTCTACAATTATCTGTTGTGTTTTGCCACACCCTTGATAGTTTCAGTACTCTTCTATTGTGTAGTTAACATGACTTGGTTAATCATTACGCCCTCAGGTGGTTCAACTGTTTGAACAGGATGAACCAAATAACTATGGCAGGCTGGTTTCGAGAGTACATTATACTGTGACTAAAATATTATGCTAAATGTGACTATTGTTGAAGCCACTTGACCTGCAGTGCTGAAATTTGTTCTCAAGACAAATACCTTTGCTTACTCATTTTACAGGAAGTCTCTGAGATCAACATTGACGTGAGACTGTTATCTGTAAAATATCTGGCAGGTGTGACAGAGAAGCACGTACATCTATAGCCTTACTTGGAGAAACTGTAATGAATAAGAATATTTAAGCTGTTTTTGTGGCAGACATAACAAAACATCTAATTTCCGGACAGTCTTGTGAACTAATTAAAGTGTTAACAAAGTGTGGGTTCTGTTTTTGTTACAAAATATAACTTTTGCTCAACATCTTATAAGGTGAATTAAGTCAGTTTAGGTAGTGGGAAGGCAGTGAGAGACTGTCACATTATCAGTGAAGAGATGGTAACTGCATTCAAAGCTTTACTACATTACAAAAAGTATTTTTACTCCTAAGTTTATATTAACATTTTAACTTTGGTATTATGCTGTTGTTGCTATGGTGATACTACACATCTCAGTTGTAACTAATTTAGTTTTTTGAGGAGTTTGGCTGTTAGATTCAAAACCTTAATCAGAGGTACAGGGCACAGATCATCTTCAGCTGTTATGTAGATATGTTCATTTGTATTGTACAGTGTAACAGTAATTTAAACATTACTCTGAAATTTTTGGTAAAATTTACTCAGACTGTTTTCTCCCCTGCTGACCATGATTGTGGGAATCCTCCCTGTTATGGAAAAAAAATAAATAATCGAAACTTGTGCCTCATTGTTGACATTTAAAACGGGACAGAGAAATTAAACATATTATCCATTTATTACTTATTACAAAAGAAACTAAAGCTCATTCTTTTGCTGACCTCAGAGTGAGTCAGATCATTTCAGCTTAGATGTCCCATGCTGATCACTGTAATCTAACTAGTTTTACTGTGCTGACTGGTCTCTTCACATCACGTTGTTTTCACTAACCAAAATAAACCACAGACCACACCTCTGCTCTTCAGTGAGTCAGTGAGAATGAATTCCTGGTGCCAGTTTATGTGAGCTGCTGTGAATGACAACCTTTTAACTTATTTAGATTGGTAAGTTTGTGATAAAGTCAAGGATACGTAGTACCGCTATAGTTCATGTGGGTCCATTATGTGTAGTCATGGAAAATTACATCAGGTACCTTAATTGATACACGTAATTACATAATAAGGTGAAGCTTTTTTTCTTACGTCAAAAACTAAAAATGATGTAAAAGCCCTAAAATTTTAACAGAAAGAAAAATGTTGAAACCTTAAGAGTGTCAAGTATTTTATCACATTGAATAAGTAATAATATAATAGATCTTTTATAGTAAATTGAAGCTGAAGTTTTGAACGTGCAGAATCTGCTGGGAAGGCACAAATGTTTTGGTATCAGAAGCTTTGTAGTTGTCCAATTTTTACAGAAGAGCAAAGAGGGAAGCTACTGTTTAGCATCCAACAATGTTTCTCTCTAATATGTAAAACTGTTCTATTGTTGCATTATGTTTTTCTGTTTGTTACATTTTTAGAAGATGGGTTTTTTGTTGGGGTTTTTTTTTCTTGCTGACTCATTTTTCCTTCCTGTGTTTCAGGGTTGCAACCCATTCGCACAGACTGGACGAAGCAAACTGCAGAACACACGAGCCAGTCTTAACCAGCAGATTATCAAACAGATGAGGATGAGGGCTGGAGCTGAGAATCTGCTCAAGTAAGAGCAAAGTGATACATGCATCCAACTTAATATATGGGTTTACTGTGTGCATGTGTGTGTGTGCTTGAAGTAGATATGTTTTTTTAAGTAATAGTTGATTCATTCTAAAGTGGAAATATTTAAAGAGGAGAGCAAAGTCTATGATGGGTTTAAGAATCCAAGCACACATGTAGTTTTGCATATGTTACATCATTGTAGCTAGCCTTTGTCACTGCATTGCAGGGAACTGTTGCTGTTGATATGTCTGGCCTCACTTTTGTCTTTCTGTCATGAGCTGTTGTGAATTTATACTGGTAAGAATTGAAATGACACAGGGTAAATGGTAGTCAGAGATAACAATCTCGCAGAGGAGCATTCCTTGTAATCTGAAAACAAAGAGCTTCAGTGACATGTGATTAAGGAGGGTCTACTGAACTCTTTACTTTATGCTTTACTTTTATCCATTTTATTATAGTGATTATAAGAAATCAAGAGAGCAAGATGTGAGAAATTAAGCCTAAAACTTTCCCCAGCTGAGTTTACAACTCTGACAGCCAGGATGTTGTTTAGTGGTATGAATGTCAGAAAGCACCTTGTGATGAAAGGTTGCTTTTCTCTAGAAGAGTGAATCATTGTCTTTCATCACTGTGCTCATGACTGTGATGGCACAAGATAAGAGATCTCTTTCCTTTTGTCTGATAATACTGCTGTACATGGATACCACAGTTATTGCATGGTCTTTAGGTCTGTCTAAGCCTGCCGTCAGCCTCTGAAGTCTGCACATTCCTTTAGTACTTGACATATTCTGACCAGGCAAGGTCGGAGGAAAATGTGTGTGTCTGTATGTGTGTCTCCCTCTGCCAACCCACCTGCAGCCCAGAGAACGGCATGGATTTACTTCTGAGTTATAGGTATTCTCTCTGCTCTATTTTTTTTTAAAGATCTTAAATCATATGCAATCTAACCCAAGGTCTACCTCTGCTCTTCCATCTCAGTGTGTGAGAGTGTGCATATCCTGGCAATCTTATCCCACTAGGACACCCATTATATGCTCTGCCTGCTTTCTTTTCTTCTGCTTTGCTCTGCATTCCTCCCTTTCAGCAAAAGTCAGTCTGGTCAGACTGGTTTTCTTCTATTCTTGTCTCTCTTCTCTTCTCAAAATTAAAACAGCAGAGACCAAGACAAGATAAAAAAAAAAAAATCTAAATTTCCAATATTGGAACTTTACAGACCATCCTGCCTGGTCAGTACTGAATGAAGCAACTGTAAACTAGCAGGATAAAGGTATATTAACCTGCTATACAGGCCACTTGGAACAAGGGGTTTAAGGTTATTTTTTTTATTTGAAAGTGTTTTCACATTTGCTTTATAGTTGCAGATGGCAATCATAGCAGCCCTTATTGTACTAAAATGAAAATGTATATGTAAAATTGGTGGAGTCGCCCTTTAAAGCGTTTAGTTATAAAACTCCACCAGCTAGCTGCCCCTAAGGTTAAAATACAGCACACTGCCAATCTGCCAAAAGTGTAAAAAAGCTTTTCCAAAGAAGTGGATAGAGACAACCACAGATGCTGGCATACAGTTGGATTCCCACACACTGCAGGATGATATTAGATATTTAAATGACATATTAATAATAGCCTCTGGGCTAGCAGACATCTGTTCTGTCCAAACCATAGGATCTCTTCCTCCACTACCATGATCTGTTCCCCAGACCAAACTCCTCAGAAGCCCTTCAGCAGGCCAACAGGAAGTGATGCAGGCTGTGGTAGAGTATAAAGTGTGGATTTAAAATCCAGCATGTGGTGACCTTTTTACAATGTGCCTGAACAAAATCCAGACTGCTGGATATTATTAGCTTCATGTCATACAAAGGGAATCCACTGAACCTGACTGTGGTTAATTCTGGTGGGTGGTTATTTTGTACCTGCTTTTTTACCCTTAGGTTAAGCAGGTTTTTTTTCCCCCTCCAACCCCTGCCTTGTAGGACTTCATTACTTGTGACCTTTCATGTCTAAAAAATGCAATCCTCTGTAATTACAGGGTAGAAGGAGATCAGGTGACAGATACGTTCTAAACAGTCTCGAGACTGACAGGTTGTAGGTGACGATGGGTATGTGTGAGTGTCCCATTAATTATGACTGACGGGTAACTCGTTAGGATCCACTGTAAAACGTAGATAAACATAGTGTATGTGTGTGTGTGTTATCTTGTGTCTCCATGAATGCACGTTAATTGCAGGTTGTTTTCACATACTGACAACGTAACATAAATTCTACATAACAAAGGTTCCATCCACTCTGTGCATGCATATTAGCATTAACAAACATGCAGCGGTATTGGTGCAGGGTTATCTCTGCTATGCAGCAAATGCTCACACCTTATCCATTTGTTTGTTCCAGACTTCCTGCATGAACACACGTATACAAAGCTGTATGCAAATGGAACATTTAGTGCACTGATCCTTCTAACTTAAAAAAATGCGAACTACATTTTAAACATTTAAATGTGTGTAAGTAATGATAATTGTTGCAGAAGCAGATGGTGACATGGAAGTTGATGACTAGTGGGATTCAAAAGGGGTCTCCTTTCTAGGCGTATTTCATTCAGAATGGTTAGGCTTTAAAAGCAGGGAAATCTGAGACTAACGTTTACACACACGTGTCCTTGACCAGATCCTAGGTGACCTCTGTGCAGTCCTATTACAGTAGTGACATGTACATAGTCTGAGACATCTGTCAAGCATGCGTGCCGAAGAGTAGAGCAAGTGTACAGTGGGCCGCAGTGACGCAGATCTGTGGTCCAGAATACCAGAAGAGACACGCTTGTTTTAATAATCAGCTGCAGTGAGGTTTGGCTGAGCCAGAATGGATAATAACAAGGCTGATCTGTTTTTTTTTTCCTTCTCCATTTTCCCCTTCAATCTTTCTCTCTCTACAATCACCTGTTTGCAGGGCTACATCCAATAGCAAGGTGAAAGAAATGGTTCTCTTGGAGTTGAGCTACGTTAACTCAAACCTTCAGCTTCTGATGAGCGAGTTGGAAGGTCTCAACAGCTCTGTGGAGGTTTACCAGAACAACCAGTAAGTACAAATGTTTCTCCTCTCTTTTCTACTGCTCCAGTTCAAGGGTTTTAGAATGAAGGAATTGTGAACTTATGACCTTATTATTCTTATGACCTCACATTAGATGGTAGTATTCTTGTGAGTAGCAATTCAGCTGCTGGCAATAGGCTATAATTGCTTACAATTTTCAGAATAATTGTAGTTTTACATTAAGTGCATGTAAGGAGGCTGTGAAATAGATATCATGCTAAAATGTCCACACATCTCCAGGAGCTCAACGCAAAGGATTTTGGTCCCAGTTTTCTTGTGGTGAGGTGACCACTGATCCAACCTCGCGAAGAAAAATTATGAATTACTATTAAAATAGAGATGTAAGACAACAGACACACATTCACAACCTACAAGAGACAGATGGCTCTGGCACGCTTTCAAACGAAAGCCTCTTGATGACAGAGGAGGAAAAGTGGTGACAGTGGTATTGTTGTTAAACTGGAATATCAGGTTTTGCACAATGCACAGAACAACAAGGAAACACTGAGTTGAATTTGTATGCAAGCCAAGATGATCATCTGGCAAAAAGCATTCTCTCACTCAGTGTGACGGTCAGGTGTGTGTTGTATGGGTGTGTGACAGTGAAAGATTCTAGTATTTTCTTTCCAAATGCACCTGCCATATTTATAAGGTTTGGATAAAAGAAGTTGATGCATGTTATCATTCTCTCACTCACGTGTAAATGAAACTTTGGCAAGACACAAAGGACTTGATGAGGAAGTGGTGACAGATTTTTATTTGAAGATGCATCTGTTTGTGCTGCAAATAGTACACTTCCTCGTGGCTACGAAGTAACCAAACAAGTTTAAGCCAGTTGTGGGTAAAGAATATTAATTGGGTGACTGAAAGTAATCATGGGGTAGGTTTTATTCCAGAAAGAAATTAAACAACTGTGGAGTCTTCCATTTTGAAAATATGAAGTGTAATCATTATTAAAAAACAAAAACACATAACTGATTTAATTTTGACTGATGAGTTTGTTCCATCGGAAGCTTCGGTGGCATTGTTTTTAGCTCACCCAGTACCTTGCCCACTCCATTCTGACCACTTACGTGTGGTGATCAGTGATACATGCTCATTCTCAAAGAACAGTGTGGCTGGTAGGGTTGATGGTATCAGAATATTTGGGTGTCTTATTAGGATCTCTCAAGACGTTACTGTCAGTGCCTGGAGGTAAATTCATGGTACACAACTCTGTGTGTAAAAACAACAACCCCCCAAACAAACAAACAAACAAAACAACAAACAAAAAAAACATAACTAAAATAAAATAAAATAAGAAAAGAATGCACACCCAGTAGAGGTAGAGTAGTCTATGCTACATATGATTTGTTATTAGGGTTAGCTCTATGTCCTTCCATCCTTGCCCAACAAAATACTGAGCAAATTAACAGGGTTGTTGAGGTGACAAGGTGTAATGCTTCTAATATCCAACTGTGTATTTCCTATTCTAAAAACTGTTGTAGCGATTTGTTGAGCTAAAGACCTAGTTAGGGCAGTGTTGTAATTTCTGACATCTGCAGATGACCTTATAAAACCTAAAATGCCAACTCATATTGGCTCCACAGTAAGCCCAGATTAGTTTGTTTGGTCTGCAGAGTCTCAGTGCTGTAAGCACCAGGAGCCTTCAACCTGGTTGTAATAAATTTGGTTTCCTGTCTGCAGGGTACCAGGCAGGGAGGACAATGAACTTTGCTCTTAGGAATCTAGGGAGGCAAATATTGAGTGTATTATGTGTTTTACACTTGTGTTGCTTGTGGTAGTTTGTATCTTGCTTAAATGCAAAAAAAAAAACCTTCTCTTTGTGAACATCAAGAAAACCTCACGCATCAGCCACTAAGATTATTTAGATCCTCCAAATTCACCAGCTGCCTCTCAGTATAATTGTTAGTCCCAGCGTGATCAGTCTCATGGGATCAGATTCATTAGTGCTGGAACAAACAGCCTCTCTTCAGTCTCCTTATCAGACTATTAGAGAAGCACCTGCTCACGGCACACACAATAGGAAACCTCTGAAACTGTCATTGTGGGTCTGCTTAAAATAAAACCCATTTAGGTCCATAGTGTTCTCATCGTCAACAAGCGCCTTATGCACAGGTGTGTGGGAAGCCTAAACTGGAGAATATTAGATATGTTGAGAAAGTCCTTTCGTGTCATTGCCTAGCAGGTGTCTCATAGGGATGACGCTGTACAGCCACAATGGAGAGTTAGCCTCCTCCTCTCAGCCTGAAATACAACCTCACTCTTAAGTACAGAAACACAACACCTGTCTCCAACAGTCTTTCCCACTAGTCCACTGTCCTTTGTATAGTGTCTTTCTGTGGTTATTTCTTAGATTCAGCTCCTTTGTGGCATGAGGCAATGCATAACACAAAGTGCCATACAGTCTGTGGCCTGATGGCAGTACATGTAATGTACATTTGTTTGTTCTGTTCTCTGAATTGCCCTATTGAGGGAAAAAAAAAAAATCTGGCTCATCACTGATAGATTATGAAGTAAAAATGAAACGGACTCACTAGCACTGCTCATTATTTCAATGTATGAGTGTAAATGATTCGTCACACTACCAAAGTGTTGCTGATTTGTCCAGTTCCTTTGTGCAAAGTTCATGAACTTTCCTAGAACATTTCTGAATCAGCAGAATTAAAATGATTACTAATGAAAACAGTAAGATAATATGTCAGCATTGCAGGTCACCGTATTCATTTTTGCTGAGTAAGAGAGACTAATTTGCTCTTGTCTATTGTCCAGAATACACAAAGATATCAGATGCTCAGCTCAGCTGTGACCTCTGACACCAATTGCGAATACTTTAATAATTCAGTAATAAATATCATCAGAGTTTTAGAACTTCAGATAAATTTAGCTAATATTAATAACATCATTTTATGAAGTTAACACTTCTGAACACATAAAATCACACGTTTTTAGTTTTATAACATTATTTTAATATACGTTTTCATCTGTCCCTCCTTAAGGGAAGATTAGTATTCATTAACATCATCCGGTTGCTAACAACATATCCAAACTGAGTACACACTGACTTCTTAGCCTCATTGACATGTTCTAGTTAAACGGGTTAAGAGGTCTTCTTAGTCGGTGTATACTAAGAAGTCAGAACAGATTGCAACAGCCTGAAACCTTTTGCTTTAAACGGTTTAAGAAGTGCTTGGCTCTGTGTAGCTAAACCCACAGCTTCCCTTGACTACTTGTTGTCCGTTTCCCACGTGTGTGTGAGGAGCGAGTCTCTGAGAGGCTTGTAAAATTTTCCCTCCAGATTCCCTGTGAAACAGATGCACTCAACCCCCATGGACCCATCTCTGCCAAGCCAGAGAAAAGTCCAGAGTGATCTCATCTACAAGGACTAATGGATTACACTGCAGCCTCTCTCTCTCTCTGCCAGTGTTACTGATGAATGAGGTTTTCCTCTGGCACGTCAGCATGCCAGAGGAATGCTGTCTTATCACTGAGTGTTGAACATCTCGTGTAAAGAACAGTATTTTGCAATAACAGTGCACAGTAGTTCACCTCCACTCCTTTTGATGTGAATTTAGAGAAAATCATGTCTCTTATGAGGTCTGAGATTGTTAATTAATCCTTTTAAACATATAATTGGTTTTGAGCCTGAAGTTTGTATCAGGCAATTCCAGAAGCGGGTGTTTTTTGTTGTTGTTTTTTTTTTAAATACAATTTTTAATAACAGCTCATTATTTTGCTTTGAGGAAAAGAGAGAGTTTAGTTTTTTGTTTTTAATGATGCCTCTGTGATTAGCAGCAGGTTTCTGTCAGGTTATAGTCCCTCAGCGCTGATAACAAGCTGAACTTGCTTTCCATCTGTCACTAACAAGGACCCCCATAAAACCAGAAAATTTCCAAACCATTAAGGTTGTAGCTGACATCAAAACAGTGTATTTTATGGCAGCCTCTGTTTACTATTTGCCAGGCTGCAATAATCGGAGGTTAAAACCTGCTAGTAGCTAGAAGAAAGACAGACTGAAGCAAAGCTGCAACTCCTGAATAATTAATCAACAGTGAGGGACATGGGAGGCCTCATTCACCTTTAAATCCTAACAGATTTTTCACAACACCATCTGCCTAATCCTTTTGTACAGTACCTCCTATGAAACTAAACTTTCTCAACAACAAAGCTGTCACTAATGGGACTAGTGTGATTTAATATTTACTAATCTAACTGTGTTGACCTCATATACCCACTAAGGCTTGGTGTGCTTTCAAAGGGTGTTTCCTGGATATATATATTCACACAAACCATAGAGACGTCTTTTTAACCATCAATCTGTTGCACTGGTATATTTTCTATTTGTCCTTACTTGTATTGAATATTTTGTCCCTTTTTTAAAAAAATGAAAGGTCCTGCTGTCCTGCTATCATGTGTTTGCTTTGTTGGGAATTTATATCATATGGATTACACAGATCAGCTACATATTTGTCTTTGTTGCCTTCAGAGATTCTGCCAACATTCCCCTCATTGCTTTGGGCCTGAAGGAAACAAAAGAAGTTGACTTCTCTACTCCATTCAAGGTACAAAAGAAACCTCAAAAGTTTCGACTTGGCATTCTTAAACTGTGTTGTGCTTTCAGAAATGCATACTTGAGTACATGCAAAACACCACTTTTGATCATCAGTTAAACAAAATTGTATTATAATTTCTGTCAAAACAGGAATATAGGTATGGAGCTACAAATAATAATAATAAAAAAAAAACTGATATTTGTAGGCAGTATTTTCAGTTTGCATGTTTACATATATATCCTTGAAACTAAGTATCCTTGAATTACGTATTTCAGTCATATTGTCTGTCGCATGTATGTGTTACGTTACTATGTCATGTCACTGAATGTTCATTTAGGACCAGGACATCACCTGATCAGGAAAAAGCTAAAAGTGGGTCACTAGTTATAAAGACAAGTTGAACTCTCGTAAACGGGGTAAGCCCGCTTGTAAATGTCATAGTTGGCACGTTTATGTTGTGTCGCATCCTGTTTCGGATTGTTGACGGGCATGTGAGACGTTTTCTGACAAAGATCTCCGAGCACGTTAATTCTGCTCTACTTCTTGACTGAAATCGTGCCTCAGTTTTCATGACCTGCGGCCTTATTCAAAAAGCTTCCAAGTACAAAGAGTTGCTCTCATGAATAAATTCTAAGAAACCTAAGTTCTCCTGACAGTAAAGGGTGTATTCCAGTAAAGATAAAGGTTATTCATCCATATAAACATTTTCCAGTTAATCCTCCTTAATGGGGGTATTCACAATATGGCTTTACATTTGATGGAGCCTCTCCTACATGTGGCTGGCTCAGAGAGAAAAGAAATTCTCTCCAGCATACACAACACAGGGTTGTCTTCTTTGTACTATTTAGTGATGGTATGAGAAAAACCACTGTGTAACCAACAGATTGAATGCTTAACTTAAGCTCCTAAATGCTAAAAAGAACTTGTATTTACATGCTGATTTTTTTTTTTTTTTTTTTTTTTTTTGTCTTTCTGTCTTTTATAGGACTTTATCTTGGAGCACTATAGTGAAGACGGGAAGACTTTTGAAGATGAGATTGCTGACTTCATGGACCTGCGACAGGTGTGTTTAATATACCCATTATTCATGTCTGTCACGGAAAAAACCATGAAATCCTTTGACTTGAACTTTTATGGGCTGGGTCAACTACAAAAACATATTTCCTGTGCAGTTAGCTGCGGAGTTCACTTCATTTTAGTTTACAGGTAGAGTGAGAGATCATTCTTGACATTTCTGCCACCTACCAAATACACTGGAGATGATAATGATTGAGTAGCACAGAAAACAGATGGTCTTTTGTGTTCGTTCACCACTTGTGAACATGTGCTTTTGTCTTACATATCCTAGGCATGCAGAACACCAAGTCGAAGTGAGGCCGGGGTGGAGCTGCTTGCAAAATACTACAGCCATCTTCCTCTGATAGAGAGCCGATTCTTCTCCCCAACCAGACAGACGGGCATCTTCTTCACATGGTACACTGCAGTCATTTCCTAATTAGCAAAACGGACAAAGCAAGCAGTGCAAATGTCACCTTGTCTTTCTAACCTCTGACAGAAAGGAAACAGGTGAGACTATATCCAGTGACTTCAAAGTAAGCAAAGAGGTGCCATGAACACCTGTGCTTTCCTGAAACCATGTCAGCTGGTGTGACTCGACTGGAAACTTCCTTATGAAATAAATAAAAAGGAAACATTTGACAGCAGTTTTTGGGGTTTTTTTCCCCCTCCTGCTGCTTTTTCGTCATGTATCAAGCCTGGAAGAGAAATCCTGTTTAGAAAGCAAAACAGTAGACGGCTTGAGAGACATATTAACTTATCAGTGATATCAGATGACAAATCCTGTCTTGGATTTTATAAGAATTCCACACTCAAGAGTCACAAAGGAGTCTCAATGAAGTGCAAGCATTCTTTTCAGAGAGGTTTTATTGCGTGTTAGTCATGCTACTTATGTTAGTCATTGCTACTGAATTAAATTGAAAATTCTAGCAAAGATAAATGCACAGATAAAGAGCTCAAAGACTTTAAAGAGCTTTAGCTGTGAAGCAAATTTGAAGCATTTCAAACAAGTGATATAGACAAGAATATGATATACATGCTGTTACATTAAAATGTAACAACACACAAAGTGTGACATAAAGGCTGTTATATTGCTGCTAAAAATATTTTTCACTTCATATTCTTTGGACTGTTTATCTTCATGAGTTTTTTTTTTTTTTTTTTTTTTTAACACATTAATGTTGTGTTTACTTTCCTTTAGGTATGACTCCTTCACAGGAGTGCCACTATGTCAACAAAACCTGTCACTAGAGAAGGCCAGTATCCTTTTCAACATGGCCGCCCTCTACTCTCAGTTCGGTACCCGTGCTAATCGACAGACACTAACTGGCCTGGAGGAGGCTGTTTCTTCCTTCCAGAAAGCTGCAGGTATGCAGAGACGTGATGAACTGATGATCTGCAGTCATATTAATTCTCTCTTTTTCAGCCTGTGTTAAGGCCAACAGTCAGACTTTTGTTTCTTAAAGTTATGTTTATCTTTGTTCCTCTATAGTCTGAAACACTGCTACCGAAAGCTGAATCTTTGAGTAAAAGGAGCAGATATAAAAAAAGAAAAGAAAAGAAAGCCAAGATGAAAAAATAAATAAATAGTGACAGCAAGAACTTCTTTTAACTGCTGAAAAAGCGCCAGGCACAGGGTTTCATTCAAAGCTAAAGACTTTTTTTTTTCACCCTCGTGCAGTGCTTCTCTGATAACACAGTTCTCAGAAAAGTATTACCACTGCAGTACATTTTTGTTTTTAGAATATTGGCCAGCTTCCACCCTGACTTCTGTTCCGTGACGGAGAATGAATGTAGATGTTTCTTGTCATGTGGCTGAGCTCCAGGAAGCACCAAAAACATGAAGAGACTGTCCAACCCTCAAAGGTTTCAGAATGTTTCGTGATAGATTTATGACTTTGCAGTGTCGGCAGTATTGCTCTATAATTATAGCTCTGGATATTGCTTCAACTATGTTGCTTTGATGGCTTTAATTTAGGCTTGTGTGAAGGAAAACAATTATGTTATTATGAAGAACATTGTGACCAAGAACCTGTAGTAATCCAAGCTGGGAGTTTACAGGCAGGAAAGCTAGGTGTAGCGCAACTGCTGCAGGGCTCTTTAGCCAAGGATGCAAAAGGTGATGTGAATGAGAGAAGCCAGCTACTGTAGGAGTTGCCAAGTCTTTATGCGAATTGTACTGAGGCATTGCTCTGTTATTAAGCTGTCTGCAACTCACTGTTGCCAGGTTTTTATCTGGCAAACAGTAGGCATAAATTCTTAGCTGGAGTGGACATGGCCTTATTTCTTCCAAAGTAACTTGTATCTATTATTGTACGATCTACTGTACAGTGTAAAGCGCCTTGAGGTGACTGTTGTTGTGATTTGGCGCTATATAAATAAAACTGAATTGAATTAATTTAATGTTTATTTCTTTGCTCAGTGTTTAACAGACAGACACAGATATAGTTAATCTTGCTGAAATAATATTAACAGCAAAAAGGCACTGGTCTACCTGTGCACCTTTTAAAACATCTGTCTAAAAGGGTGTCAGTACTTGGGGTTAAAGTACCAGCAGAACCACATCTGTTGTTTTGTGGACTAGCAAAATATATGCTTTCTTTTAATTAAGTAATTGATAAAAAAAGAGAGAGAGATGGCAGATGCCCAATCTATTAACTATAATATCAAACTTTGACAGTAAATTTTTGACAGTAGAAGTCAAATGTGGGCTAGCCATGATACATAAATACTCATGTTCCAGATATAGCTCATGTCAACCAAATCCCAAACGAGAGGTTCTATTCTGAAATTACCATTATAGCCTTGGAATTACATGACGACTTAGATTACATGAAAGTGGCTTTTGTTATGTAGCTGACCCAGACTTGAGGCTGGAAAAGAGAAAGCAGGCTTTCTCCCTGCAGGCTTCAAAATAGAACCCAAAACTGGAAATTTTCCATGTAGTGTAGGAGTAATTTAGTTTTTTTTTTTTTTTCTTTCTTCTTCTTATTTTCTCAGTTAAGTCTCTGATGATTTAAATAACTAGCACTAATTGTAGTTTCCTTGGACTAATTAGATTTCGACTTGTGCCGACTGCTCTTTCCTGTCCAGGTGTCTTGAATAACCTTAAGGAGACTTTCACCCACACTCCCAGCTACGACATGAGTCCAGCCATGCTCAGTATGCTGATTCGGCTGATGCTTGCTCAGGCTCAGGAGTGCTTGTTTGAGAAGATTGCACTGCCTGGCATCCGAAACCAGTTTTACTCTCTGATGAAAGTTGCACAAGAGGCTGCAAAGGTAAACTTCAGAAAAGCCACACATAGTCCTCACATTATATACAAGTAATACTCTTGTTCTTGCTCCAGACTTACAAAGATCTACTGTACTTAAAGTGAATGTAAAGTGATAATGTCGCCACAGTTCTTTTTATTTTTTGTACCTGTCTTGGTGCTTTTAATGCACTTTTAAATGTAACTCTATCATCCTCTTCCTGCCAGGTCTCAGAAATCTACGATCAAGTCCATCAGTGCATGATCCAGACACCAGTAAAAGACAATGTGCCATTTTTCTGGTCCACCATGTCACAAATTAAAACCAACCACTACCGCTCCATGGCACACTACTTTGTAGCTTCAGCACTGCTGGACCACCAGTGTAAGAAGAGATTCAAATTTTTGATTCAGTGGGATTTGGGAGGAAGTTTTTATTTCTTCATAGATACATATAAAAAAAAATGCTGTTGTGTTGTTCTGCTTAGACAACACAAATGTATTCTTTACCTGAAAAAACTGTTTATGTTAAAAGACTGTTAATACATTTCTCCTTTAGTAAGTTTTCATGCGGGTTGTGTGTAGTAGATATTTGGCTCTTGGTTGTTAATGTGTACAGCAGTTCAAGGCTGGATGTAACAGGATTTGGGCTGCCTCTTGAGCTCTCTGGAATATCTGATCTCTTAAAGTGCTGTATGGGCCATTGGGTTGGTCATGTCAGATTACGTCCCTGTACCACAGCCATCTTGGATGCTTTTATATAATGCCTCTTTGGGGATACTCACAAATTGTCTGACACACAAAGAGATCCATGCTTGCAAACACACACACATACATGCACATGCACAGAGATACACACGATTGTAAAGAGTCCCAAAAAAGACAGCAAAAGAGGTCATGATGAGAAGGGAAAGAAAGACAGCTGAGGTGATTTAAAAATAAAAAAAACAAACAAAAAAACCCCAACTGAGTGTAAGTGCTGTATACTTCTGCAGGATTAACAGTTATGTAGACTCTTACTGCTCTTTACATAAATAGATGGGACCAAGTGAGAGAGTGTGAGGGAAAGGAAAGGTGATTTTCTTATCTCCAGCTTTATGTCAACTCCATAATGCAATTTTCTACTGATGTGCACTGTTTCGCTGTATGTTTTTATTCTTTTCCTTTTGTACTTTACATGTACATTTGGAAATGAATAAATCAAAAACAAAATAGAGCAGAGTGGGTGGCTATGGTTCTGAGAGTGGGACGAGACTGAATAAAGGAAACAACGAAACGAAGCAGCTTTGGGTTTGGCAGCTCATTAACAGATTCCTGTGTGAACACGGAGAATAGAGCAATTAACCACTGGACTGTAGAGAGGCCTTGACTACAGAGCAGGGCTGAATTGAGATTGCTGTAGTAAACAGATTAATCACAAACGATTCCAAATAAATTCTCTATACTGTCTCTGCTAAGCAGAAAACTCAGGAAGCTAAAAGATATTTCCGGATGCTTTTGGTTTAATAGATTTAATTAAAACTTTAAAATCCAGTGAACCAGAAAAGGAAGATTGAATTATGGAATATATGAACAAAGATTGCATTTCAAAACTTCTTTTAAAACATTCATTTGCTTGTCCAATTCAGGATTGGGGGCAGGGAACCTATCTAAGCTGTCATAGGGTGAGAGGCAGAATATACCTTGGACAGGTCACCAGTCTTTCACAGGATTAACACATAGAGAACGATAACCATTCACACTCACATTCACACCTACTGTCAACTTTTGACTTTGATCTTTGGACTGTGGAACAAAGCTGGAGTACTGATAGAGAGCATGCAGACCCCACATAATAATCAAAAGCATTATCAATAGTTCTGCTTGTATTTTATGCTTTAAAACGAGAGATATAAAACAGTTTTCCAGTTGCTTAATTTTTTTCTTTTTTTCTTTTGCTCTCTGTGTGTTCAGTGGGTCCGGGCGATGATGAGGACAAGCAGGAGAAGACCTTGTCACAGGTGTATGATAGCCTTCCTGAGGGATGCACTGCTCTGGACATCTTAAAGAACAAAGATGAACGTCAGCGGATTGGTAAAATAAGCACAAAGTGGAACAAAATAGCTCTGCCTATTCATCTCAGTCCCTCCTTTCCTTTTTATTGTCTTCTTCACTTTTCTTGATGAATTTTTCTCCTCCTCTGCAGGTAAAGCTCACATCCGTCGTGCCATCTTCGGTCATGAGGAGGCTTTGAGGATTTATGGATTGTGTAAGAATACCAACAACTTGGAGGTCCTGCAGGAAATTTTAAAAGCCAGTCACCAGCGCTCAGTCAACAAGCAGAGTGAAAATGAAAATGAAGAAGAGTTCACTGATTATTTGGAGGCCCCAAAAATCATCTGTGAGTTGTTTTTGTTTAGTTTTTAAATAATTTATAATAATAAGAGTTAAAATATATGCAAGGAAACATAAGTTTGTCAATGATTTTAAAGTTCATTTGAGTCTCCAATAAATGTCACTGAGGTGAAAGCTATTCATCCTCTGGTAATCACAGAAACCGAACAGTCACCTTAGTGTCACCACAGCTAACACTTAACACTAACAAAAGGCACTAAAGCGAAGCAAAAACACTGTTGATTTGGGAGGACTGTCTCTCAGGAAACTGCTCATAAAAAGGGAGCTGCATTGTCTGCCACACCTGCTGCAGTTAGCTTTGATAAGTGGCATTTATTTCCAAGTAGAGATGATGTAATGTTTATACTGCCAACTCCCTGTCCATCTCTCTTAACAGTTGAAATGTGGTTGTGACGGTAAACATTATAGAGTGATAAATTTATTTTTGTTACTCTCTTTTTATAGCTAAAACAGAACACAAAGCAGAGATGGAATTTCCCGCAGCTGCAAAGGTGAAAGTCATCGACTTTTTCCAGAGGCTGGTACGTGGGTTACTAACGATTTACTCGCACATTTCATACATGGTTGTTGGTCTGGTCTATTCATTAAAGGACATTAAATGCCTCTGGATTTGTGTTTTGTCCTAAAAAGTTTCATTTATTTATTTTATTTTAACACCCAGAGTGTATTTTTTGTTGTTTCTGAATACACCCAACCAAGGATGAGTCTTCTGGAAGCTTTGGCACATGAAAACTCCTCTGATGTGTCCAAACCTTTCTGGACTCATGCAAAACTAACACTAAACATGGACAAAGGTGCTGGTCCTTGCTTTAAGTCTGCTCATGGTTAATGTGGTATTTTAAAGGGAGATGAGAAAATAGAACTTTTTACAGTTCACTGCTTCTGTTGAAGGAAAAATCTCTACTGAAGTTGGTGAATTTACCTTGAGATTGAAGGTTGACTTCATTTTCCTGTAACTCCCAAACTTTTCGCATTCCAAGTGCGGAGTCTTTCATGCTAAATGCATTGAGTAATGTTCCTGTACCTTTCATAAATGGTGGTGGTGAGAGGTAGGGGGGATGGGTGACTAACAAATTTTCTCTCTCTAACCCTGGAATCTTCTGTTCACTTTGTTTGAAAGGGATGTTTAAAAAAGCTGAAATCATTCATAAGGGGGGCCTGGGTCACAGCTGACATTTCCAGTAGTAGGTGAATAAGTACCTGTCTGGTGCCAGTTACAAAAGCAGTCACAGCAGCAAGAACATATTCCCAGAGATATGAAGAGGAATGTGGGACTGAAAAGCTTAATCTGGCACCATCTCGCTGAACAATCAATCTGGTGATTACTAAAGCCAGTGCGATAAGAGTCGTCTTGGTACTAGGTACAACTGAGTGTCAGGATTCAATGGAGGAGAGATTTTCCCAGCAGATAACAAGTGTGTTAGAGACAGGCAGCCTAAATGGAAAGTATTATTGGAAATATCAACTTTCAAGGATGGATGCATAACACCTACAGCATTTTGAGAAGGTTTTCCATGAGTGTCAGTTTGTTCAAAGGATTCACTGCCTTTTTTGCCTAATCATACAGAAAAATGACATCCTTGCTAAAAAAATTTCAGTTGTGTGAAAGGTACCATTAATTCTTCAGTCATATGACTTCCAGCTCCTCTGAATTGAAGTGGTAATACACAAGACTGTAGCCACCGTTCTGGCCCTTTACCTGGCATTTACTGCTACAGTAATATAGCTCAAATATGTGAGTATTAAGGGCTCAAGCCAAGACATTATATTGGATTTTCAGTTTCCCCCGCAGCATTCACTGAAATCAAACTCAACAGGATATTATCTTCTTAAGTCAAGAATACCTGTAGCCTTATTAATCCCAGCATCCACATTCTGTCTCCGCACAGGGCCCGCAGTCAGTCTTCTCGGCCAAGCAGCGGTGGACTGCCCCACGGACAATACGGGTTCGCTCAGATGACAGAGACCTGGGTTTCACACTGAAAGGAGACTCACCGGTTCAGGTGGTTTCACTGGACCCTCTCTGTGCAGCTGCTGTGAGTTAAACTCTATTTCCTACCACTGAATGAACAGGAGTAGATATACAGGATTTTAGGTGACTGTCAGTGTGGTCCTATGTAACAATCAACATTACATGGTTTATTAACTTTCTATGTAATTCATAATTAATGCATTAGTCCTTTGGAAGTTCCTTTTTTGAAATTACTCTGTTAAATTATGATCACGCACTGGTTGGCATATCTGTTCTCATCTTAATTTTACAAGGTACATTGTTTTTTTAGAGCACAGGAGAGATATCTTTTGGCCACTTTTGGTGCTCTTGGCAGATTTGATTAAAAATCAGATGCATAGGTTTCTCGATATTAATTACAATCATGACGTAGCTTTGTTTGCTGTGGAAAATCTAACAGCTTGAATTTTCAGTTGTGCTTCCATGCAGAATATCAAATACGTTTCGATCTTATCTACTCAATGAGCCTTTGATTAAATAAAGTCACTCTTGGAAGCCTAAACAGGATTTCAGCCTCAAAGAATGTTTGGAGGCCTTCCCCTCCTCCTGTTTGTCAGCTACTCTGACTACTAATTTAATTAAGAATCAGGGAGTATTTACTCTCTACAAGCCAGCAGTCTGACAGCTCATTAAGAGGTGCTGACAAAGAGCAGACTTTTATTAGGCCCTGCAAGCTATGTAGAGAAACAGATTAGTAGTCTTGCATAAGATAACTAGGTCAGACTATTCATAACTTTAAATACTGCATTAAATAGGATTTTTATTTAGAACTTGCTGGGTCATTAGTGTTTGACCTATCTTAGGTGGACATGGATCACATTATAAGGTAGACACATGTGAAATCATGTTAGTGGAGTGCTCTGCAGCACGCTAATGATGAGTTATGCCTTCTGAAAAAAATAAGGCGTAAAAACCCCACCCCCCCAAATAACCCCCACTTTAGACTAAACTTCAGTTGTTTTTCGGCTGATTGTAGCTGCCTCAAGGGAGTCGAAGGAAAGTAGTTCAACATGACTTGTAAATGTTTACTCTTCTACAATATCAGGACATTTCACCCTGTAACTCAATTTTCTTTGTCATGTTTTTTCCCAGGCTGATGGCCTCAAAGAAGGTGACTACATTGTTGCTGTGGGTGACACAGAGTGCAAGTGGATGAGCGTGAGTGACATGATGCGACTTCTGAAGGACATGGATGAGGAGGGGATTGATATCCAGGTGGTCAGCATGATGGACAACAGCACTGCCATGGTATGCAAGGCCCTCGTTTTGTCCAATGTGTTTAGGGAAAGGTTATCAGCAGGTTTGTTTGATTAACAAATGGTGACGGCAGAATTGGTCTTTGTGCAAAGTGATTGCTCGGTCCAGAGTTTTAGATTTCTCCTTGGAGGTATCAGTGTAAATGGTTTATATCATTTCCCATGAGAAACAGGACCTTGACTATGACCTACGTGTGTGTTTAAAACAAATTACTGCTGTGTGAGTTCACCAGCCAAGTAGCCTAAACATGTGGACAAAGAGCTAAAATCATTGAGGTTTAAACTCATCCACAGTGTGGCATGATTTGGAAAGAAACAGTGCCTCAGTGAAATTAAGAAACTATATGAAAGTATGTTAAAAAGTAATGCACTTCTACAAGTATTTAAAAGGTGGTAAACTTCATTAGGTTATGTATTTATTCTGTACTTGTTTTGCAACCCCTCATAACTATTCGCAATAGTTTTTTTTTTTCATGATTTCGGATATTAACAACTGATCAATAACTCATTGACTGATGAAATAATTAGGACTGTTTGGTATTTTTTTTTTTTTTACTAAATGTCATTTTCATTGTCTGTACCATAGCCTACCAAGAGTGCAACCTTCTGTGGAAACTTGCCTAAGACCTACTCCATGATTTGTCTGGCCTATAATGAAGATGACAAGAACTCCAAGTCTCGCAAAGTAGCCAAGAAGTCATCATTCCTCAGCTGGGGTTTAAAGAACAAGATGAAGAGTGCCAGTACCCTCAGCCTTCCCACAGCAGACAAGGCCGGCGCTCTGCCCTGGAATAAACCTTGTCCCACCTTCCCCAGCTCCAGCTCCTACAACAATGACAGTGGCCTCTACTGAGCTAACTGCAGCTGTTACTGTCTGCAGTACGCATATTGAGCCCAGTATACAGTACTGTGCTGTACCTATACTGGACCTGTTTTGTGTACTATCAGTGACCTTTGGTGTTTCCACTGGAATACTAAGCAGCAGTGTATGTAGTATGTTGCTTTGGAAAGTGGCTGTGCCAAATACTGTATATTGGTGGACGTGATGGTATGTGGGTGCTTTCCCAGCACAGTTCTGTATCTGATGCAAGTTGCACTGTACGTCAGACACAATAAAAAAGCATTTAGTGCCATTCCAGTATATGTACAGCACAGTAAAACTGCACTGTCGGGAAAAACTAAAACGTATACACACGCACACACACACACGCACAGATCACTGAGACTGGCTTCTTAGTTAAGCTGCGATTTCAGTGTTTTGTTTTTGTTTTTTCTGAAAAACATGCTCCAGACGAATCGAAGAAGAAAACAAAGTGGTGCAAACACACCCAGCCCCAGTTTCTGCTTGACTGAAAGGCAGTGATTTGATTGTGGGTTAAGCACTCCCTGTGTACAGAGCTGTACACAGTGAGCATAGCTGTGCGTACTGTATGTGGGAAGGAATCCTCTTATTGCCACAGTTTTGTAGAAATCAGTGGCTGCTGATCAGTTTCGGGATTTAAAATTCATGGATTTTATGGATGTAAATTTAATAAACTATGTTGCAGTATGTTAAACAGTGATTGAGGGAATGCTAATTGTATAGTGGAGGTTTTTTTTATGTCTGGGAAGAGGGGTGTGATGAATGCAATATTCTATAAGCTGCTAAAAAAAAATCATGTGTACCATGGCTATGTATTACTGTCATTTGTATTTGTGAGACAGTCTTTGAGGACTGTTGTTTCTGCTGAGTGCCGTTCCTGGGACACAGTTTTAAATGCACAAATATTGGTATTTTAAATTTGCTTAATGTACCAGTTATGCCACAGACCAATATGCCTCCAAGTTCCAGAAATACAAGGATGTATCATTTACCCTTGTGATTCATCCTACCCGCTTCCCTAAGAAGAGCATGACCTGTGTTTTATTGATGTGAATTTTGATGTAGTTAAAGTTTATTATGTCTGTAGAAGGGAAGAATGTGGGCAGACTGATGACTTTCCTGCATCACTTGGACAGCCAGTCACCCTACAGTGACTCTGATCAAATCCCACATTTGGGTTTCTACTCTTTATCTACCTGTCTTTATCTTAGTCACAGTCCCTATTTTACTGACACTTTGCCGTGTTGGACTTTCTCTTTATCTACAAAGTAGATTCTTATACACATTTGATAATCAAATTATTTATGTAATAAAAAACACAAATATATATTTACCTGTAAGCTGTAGGTTGTAGAGCTACTTTGTGAATGGTCAAGTTGTGAATGTTGTTTTGCACGCGAGAGTCCTTGGTTTGTTTCTTGAATGAATGTATTTTACTAGCCTTGCTTAATCCATTAGCGAACTTATATATTGCTGCATTTCAATGTTTTAAATTCTAAATGTTTTTAAGCAGTTTCACTGAGAAGACGTAACATTCTTTACTGTTTACCTGTTACTTTCTTTTAAGTGCCATTTATGCTAAATCATGAAGGAAAATGCCTCACCGAGTGTGTAACAAGTCTGTGCAGTGAATGCTTCATATTTTGTTAAGTGTACTAACAGATGCAGAGGATCATCTTTTTTACATCTTTGTGTTCATGTTACAGTGCCTAATAATTCTAAATGCCTTAGTGTATCTGCAGAGGTTTATGGTACCTGGTTTTTCTAAAGCTTTCAGGTTGCCTTTGTTCCTTTCTGTGCTTGGTCCTGCATAGCTCTGTGTTGATAAGTCTTTGTATGAGTTCAAATGACAATAAAAAGGAATAAAACACATGGAAAGATAAAATTCTTTAATTCTGTCTGTGGTTCCAGTTACCAATCAGGTCGGGAATGCGTGGAATGAGTCTTGACCACATACACGCCAAGTCAAGACTCGTGCTTTTAACTATTGAACGTCTAGCCCAGGATCATATGACATCCTAATCCACAGAAACTGAAAAGAAATACCATGTGGTTAAATTTTATTCACAGATTTTCTTCATCTCTGTGATTTTAGTTCCAACATAGCCCTGGAAAGATAAAATTCTCTCCAGCTTTATGTTAATCAGAAAAGTAGATATTGCAGGAACCAATGTGTTGACTTTAGTCACTATTTGTCTACATTTCCTAAGGCAAAGTTGTTTTGTTTGCTTTTTTTAAACTAAGAAGCAGAACAAAACAAAGATTACACTTTTTCCCCATTTATTACAATAACTCTGTTTTTCATGTTGGAAAGTAATAAAAAGGTTAAAATTATACTTATACAATGCTTTTCTAAAGCTGTTCCTTTATGCTTCAAATGACAAAAAACAGGCTAAAGATCTGACTCACACATAGCTGTATTTTATTGAGGAACGTCTCAGTTATTTAATGGCTTTATGGTTGTCTTCTGTATTTGGTTTTGTGTTGATTGGGTGGATTTTATAGTTTGACGTATTTCCTATTGGTGAGGAACTGTAAAGATTGCAATTGGGATACCTATAAACGTAGCCACTGTTATAATATAGTAGATAAATAGTTTGGGAATTTAGACAGAACAAACACAGCAGGCCTTCAGATAGGCGGCTAATACAGGTGGGAGAATGACGTTTTATCTACTTATTCCTACTTGAAAAAAGCCCTGGGCCCTATTTCAGGAAGCCGGTTTAGTGCAAACTTTGAGTAAGTATACCCTGAGTTACCGAAAACTCTGGGTTTTCGGTTTCACAAAGCGAGTTTAGATTAATCCTGAGTGAGTTACTATGACGACACACTCCGTGAAGCTAACCTGCCCCCTAGCAGGTTTACTTCAACTAACCCTGACTTTCTCCGCCTCTTTGTCGGAAACCTGACTGTAGGAAGTGTCAGACATGGCGTGCTCCTTCCTTGAAGAGCCAGTAGATGTTGAAGCCCAAATTCTCCGCAGAGCTCTCCGCCGGGAGAGAGTGATTAGAGCGCGTTCGGACATTTTATCATTTCCTGATGATTTCCTGTGTGAACGTTACCGTTTTTCAGCACAATCTATAATTTATTTGAATAACATCCTCAGGCCTAATATTGCTCATGTGACACATCGCGGACATTCTCTCAGTTCTGTACATATTATTTGTATTGCACTTCGGTTTTTTGCAAACGGGAGCTTTCTGTATAATATTGGTGACGCTGAGCACGTTTCCAAGGCTACCGTCTGTCGGGCAGTCAGGAATGTTACAGTTGCACTGAAACGTCTCGTGTACTCGTTTGTGGTGTTCCCCGGTCATAGACCCACACGATTTATCAAAGAGGGATGCCACAAAATTGCAGGTATCAGGATGAACAAAACTTAATTCATGATGTGGTGATATTTGAACTACTACTTAAATTTTACATTTATTCTCACGGTTCCCAGGCGTGATTGGCTGTATAGATGGCACTCACATTCCAATCATTGCTCCTTCAGTAAATGAAGGAGACTATGTGAACAGGAAGTCTTTCCACAGCATTAATGTGCAGGTACATAGTTCCCTGTAGCATTTCAAACTAACAAATTATTTCATTATAGTAATGGATGCTAATTTGTGTTCTCTGCACTGTGAAGATCATATGTGATGCTGCCAACATTATCACAAATGTGGAAGCCAACTGCTCAGCCTCTGTGAGTGGTGGTGGTGGACGACCTCCACCTGTTTTTCGGGCCTCCGCTTTTTTTTCTATTGGCTATAACGGGTCACATTTGAGCACACAGAGTAAGCAAATATGTACTTGTAATGTGCTCAGATAATTTCAATAAGTGCTTACAGAGGGGAAATTAATGTAGCCTCTAACTGCAATTGGTTTACAAACAGACCAAGCACTATGGCTCATAATACAATTACACCTTACCTGTTTGGACTATATTTTTATATTTCATTTTTACTTGCTGCCAGGAACGTTTGGGGCCTGTTGGGTTGCACCTGCGCTCACATCACATCACAAAATAAAATGTATGAAATAAAAAATAAAATAAAATGTAATAAAATAACGTGTTAAATGGGTGGAAATCCCTAGATCAATGTTTAAATTAACACTCAGGCATTGACTCTGTCGGCTATGTTTTGCCATGCATGCTCCCTTCTTTTGCAGCTGTGGCTGTGTTACTTTTTTTCCGCGGAATTTGCATGTTATCGGCATATGCTGCCATCAGAATTTCGGCCTCAAGCGCTGTAAAATACATTGACCGCGCCTTCTTTCCCTCCGTCTCCATGGTGACTCGCTTAATCTGTGCTCCACTAATCAGGGCTTTATGTATCCTCGTGTGCGCGTTTAACTTGGGGTTAAAGCAACTCCGCGTTGACTGAACTAATTGTTATCAGCCTTTCTGAAACCGAATATTCCGAGTTGGACAGTTCGGGGTTACTCAACCCTGAGTATCGTTTTTCACTCTGAGTTTTCTAAACCGGCTTCCTGAAATAGGGCCCTGTTCTTCAAATTAAAAGTCACCAGCAGTGAAAGAAGAAAAAGAAAAGTTTTTTCGGGGACAAACGGTGTTATTTAAATGGGCCAACATCGTCCCCTGTTGGCCAGGCTGCGAGTTGGTAAGCAAGTCGTTGCTAGGTGGATCAAAGCAGTCTCTGATTGGCTTTTGCCTTCAAACTTAGCCAATCAGCGTTACGTTTGGAGCACGGTTCCTTCTTGTTGTGAAGCGTCTAGATACAAGGAAACTGCAAGCAGCCATCCTTGTTGAATTTAGTTAGCTTACGCATTTTCCTTTCTCGGCGAATTATAATTTCTGATTTAATTGTAAAACTGTTTTATTGAAAGAATACTTCGCAAAAGCATTAAATAACATTAACCTATATAGTAGACGGCAACTGTAAAACGTATTTCCAGTATGTTAAGATTTAGCTTTAGGAGGGAGAAAGACAAGGAGTTTGTAAGTTTCCATTCTTTTATGATAGATATTAACCTTTTGTAGTTTGTCTTATTATTTTTGTGTTTTTTAAGGCTTTACTTATGGTTAATTAATAATAGTAGGCGTTCTTTGTTTTCAAAAATACTGCCGCTAACTCTTGGTAATGAGTATTTAATTGGTGGTATTGCCTATTTTTTAAGCTAGAGTTTGTATAAATGGTGAATTGAGGGTTTTTTGTGCACTAGCGATTGCTCTAGCATTACTTAGTAAAATTTGAGGATAAATATTGGTGCTGTTGTGCCTTCATTACGCTCATCACTGGTCGTCAGGTGGTCATACTGTGATTCTGTAATAAATCCCTTTACCCTTCCCCTGCTGTTCACCCTGCACAACATCTGTGTTGTTTTGTTTTTGTTTGTCCCCCCCCTCAATTTGGTGTCATCTTATATAAACCCTCCTGAAGCGTTGTGTCTGTATGTCCCTCTAACTCTTCTCTCTGTGTTGCGTAGAAGCATATAGCTCATGGTTTGATCCCTGCTGCCTCCATTGCTCCCAAACCAGCCGTACCTCGTACCCCTCCCCCTCGCAGCCCAAACCCTTCACCTGAGAGACCCAGGTACCTAACACTTTCTGTTTATCGCCCATAACCTCCAACAGCCTTTCATGTTTCATGTTTCTACTAAACTGTCATTTAATCCACACTTTCATGTTTGCTATGAGCTTGTTAGAGGCTATTTATCGAAATGTTGATTATTTCCACCGTATTTGAGGTTATGTTCTGTCCTTCCGCAAGCTGGGCTTTATTTGTTTTTCTATCTGTTATTACAAAGAACGTTAACAAGCAAAATATCATGAGACTTTGTGTAGCAATAGATCATGTGTAAAGAAAAAAACATTAAATTTTAGTGCAGGTCCAAGTCATTTTAATTAAATTGAAAACTAGAGCACTGGCTTTGGTTAATGATCTGCTCTGCTTGTGCCGTTGTTGTTGTCATAAATGATGCATTTATTGATAATTGTCATCATCCAAACTCTATAAATAAAGTCAAAAATTGTAGAGTGACTTCAAATTTGCATGCGATGCTTTCCATGCATTTCATTTACTTTTCTGTTACACATAGTGTCTCATAAAGTATGTGTTTCTATCTACAGGTCAGCTTTAGCAGCAGCCATTTTATCATCCTCACTCACTGGACAGACATGGGCCATACCTCCTGCCCGGCTGATGTCTTTATCCGAGAGTGGTCAATCAGAATCCTTCACATCTGAGCCAAACATCAGCACAGCACTTTACACAAGGTAGCCATCATATGGGAAAGGCAACAGTATTATGTCAAGATTTGTGTCATCACCAGTGTGTCAGAAAAATAAAATTCATTTTCTCTGGCAGGAGTTTTAAGAGAAAAAAACTGTTTATAAAAGTGGCTGTATTAGTTTGTGCCTCTACTAAGATACATCTAATTGTCTTCTGCTGTTATCTTACATGCTTAACTTCCTCAGAGACAGATGGTCAGAAGATTTGGTTAGCCGGCCACGTCTGTCCTCTCCTGACCAGTCAGAGGGGGAGTTGGAAGACAAGGAACAGGAAGTGGTGGATGAAGAGGATGGGGAGGAACATGTCTACCACACTCTGGACCGAAGGCAGAATTCTTCACTCACCGAATCTGTCTATGCTCTGCCACTAAAAACTAAGGTGAGGAGCTGCAGAAAGAGCTTGTATTATGTGCATGAAGGTTTCTCAGTAGATTGTTCCATGCTTCTAATACAGATCGCATAAAATACCTGTAAGAGGTGATTAGTGGTTATAAGACTAGAGGCTAAATGGGTGGCTGTGTATTTATTAGGTGTAACCCTAATAGTGGCATGTGTTACATTTAGGTGAGGCAGTTCCAGGTGTCTCTTCCAGACGACAAGAACTCTCAGAATAACTTTAATCTTGATTCATCCTAAAATGGGAAACTTCTCGGTTCCAGAGCATCTAATCAGAATAAGTTCAGCCACCGCTGAGAATATTTGCAGAGCTAAATATGTCTGTGTAATAAAAAAAAAAGCCATCATCAGATGTCATGATTCACTATGGCAACAGGTTAAATAGAGCAGAGCCTCCATTTTAACGCAGAGTAGTTATGAATATGTGTGCCAATGCAAAATATGACATTTATCTTTAAATGGTGAGTGATGAAAGAAATAAGTAAGCTTTATTTTTATTTATTATTTTGGTTATTTTGTTGATTACTCATTCATATTTTTCTAAAGATGATCAAACTAAAATCCAGCCGATATCTCTACATATATTACAATAATTATTTCGATATATTTATTCATCAGTTATCTGACGTCTGTCTTAATCTGTAACAGCTGAATAAGAGTTCTTAGATTGGATTTATTTATTTATTTATTTATTTTTTACATGCAAATTTTGCCCAATTTTCCCAGCTCTGTAATTTGGAAATGTTTAAATATTTCAACATTAAGTGTTGTCAAAACACATTTAAACAATCTTCAAAATGTATCCAAAACCTCACTTTAAACTCCATTTAGTTCACCTTCAGGATCACTACAGTCATTCTCACTGAGACATTTATAAATCTCCAACATGATGCCAATTATGACAGCAATTTTCAGTCTTGGCTGGTCACCATGTAACAGTTGACTGGTAATTACTTATTATTTTGTGCATCTAAAGGGTCAGCCCATGAGGTTTATTTAATGGGAGGTTGGAGTGTTGGCATGTATTTAATGAGTGTTACTACTCCTAAATAGGTTTTCCTTGAGTCTGTGGTATTTTGGTATTGTAATCCCAGTCTGATCCAGTAGGAGGCACAGTTGTACTCAGAATCGATACTTTGTTTCTTTTTAATGCTGTGCTATGGTTGTCACTAAAACTATCAGCTGTGATTCAGCTCAGTAGCCATATATACGGACTTGGCTTATAGCATCTGCAGATATCCTTTCAGTTTTTCTTAGTAAATGTTGGTGGTTTTTTTGTTTTTGTTTCCTTCTATCAAACAGTTTTCTCTGTTGTACATTTGGCATTTAATTTATGTATCTACATGGTTAAATCCTGAATCCCCCCTTTTTTCTCCACTACAAAATGTTACCGTGTTTGTCTGTGGTGCTCTTACAATCCAGGTGGTGAGTTCTTGCACTTCTGCAAATTGCCTGAAAATTGCCTTAAAAAGCTGTTATTGTGATTTATGGTAGTCACTGATCACAGTACATTAGTAATGGGAAGTTTTTCACAGTCTTGCTTTATCTGCACACAGTTAATTCTATTCTGTGGTGTACAGTTTATCTGTAAAATTGCCTTGTGAGTTCTCTTCCTAATTCGGTCCGTGGCACTATGCCAAATGTCTCCTTTTATAGATCCCTGAGAAAATGTTATATTATGTTGTTGTTCTTCTACTTGGATAGCTAACCTGTAAAGGTCCCAATGGTCTCTCCCTGTCAACTATCTTTCCAGGCTATGGCAGTGTCTGAATCTCTCAGTTATGACAGCCACAAGTCAAAGTGATATAGGACATCATGGATCTATTGTGTCATAATCTAAGGCCAACAGACCTAGTATGGTGACTCATATGATATAGTAGTTTTGCACAATGGTGTACCACCTCTAGGTCCAAAAAAACATCAGCCCGAACCCACATAAATCTACAGGATGGTCTTCACTTTCTGCTTTTTTTATGACTCAGGGTGAGAGTAAAGGTCACTGTGAGGACATTGTGCTTGTTTCTAAATATAGAAATGCAGTATATTTTTTTCCATCAACAATTGTGGAATTTATTGAATTTTTATCATGGTTGAGGTGTTAAAAATAAATTGTCTTCCAATTTTTCCTCATAATTCTGTTTCAGCTATATGTCTTCTCTACACTGAACTGACAAATGTAATTCATTCATGTTGTTTTGTAGGCTCTTTCAAACGGTACAATTTAATAAATACACTGATAAGATATTATCGGATACGTTTTGGCAAAGACCATAAATAAACTCCTCCAGGCTGCAGGGATTTATATATTTGTTTGAAAAGACTTACTATACTGACTCCCTCTTTATTTATTTTGACAGTCTGTCTTCAAGTCCTCTACACCCCTGCCAACTCAGACTTCTGGCAGAAGAGAGTCTTCACCAGGTACTGATTTTACAATAATGACAGATGGGTTAACATATTTCATAAGGAGAAGAACATCGTAGTAGTAGTAATAATGATAATGATAATACGAAGGACAATGCTCATGAAAGAATTGATCTGTGGTAAAAATTGACCTATGTATTTAAAATATGGCCTGTATATTGTAGAGCCCACTGAAAAAGATCAGAAATCAGCACTGATTTCCAGTTAGCTTTCTTCTAGTACATTTTCACACATCCAACACATAAATGCTTGAAAATAAAACTGTGTGTATTTTTATAAACAGATTTTTGTATATAGGTAGCAAATAGCAAACGCACATGCCCACAAATTTCAAACATTTTAGCTGATATAAAACAGCTGGTTGTGATCACTGATGTGAAAGACAGGTGGTAACATTGACAGTAATAGGTCTATCGAGTAATTGGAATGACTCTAATTATGAACAGCAAATCTGAAAATCTCTCCAACAACATGTAACTAAACATAAAGTTCTGTTATTGCTTTTGTGTATTGTTGGTGCTCTTCCAAAACAACGTGTAATAGAAATTCAAGACTATTGGCTTTTGGAGTCTTTTCTATGAAAAGCACTAGTAAAACAATTAAAGCCATGCAACCTGATATTAAAATCTTCTCCATCACATAGCCAAATTACCGGTACACCACACTCTTGACTCTATGTTAGAAAAGTACAGCTCTTATTCAACTGACATTTAGTTTCATAACAGCCATAAGGTAACCTCATATCATTAGAGCTAAATGGAAAGCCTCGTTAGAATTGTTATTAGCAGTGCTACCCTCAGGCTTTTGGTGGTGGTAAATTAAAATGTTCTGTCTGTTCCTAAAATGCTCCTACCTTAATAACTAAAGTGCAGACATAATATCTGTCTGATTCGCAAGGTAACACTTTCAGGCTTTGCAGAAATTACATTTTTACATAACCATTAGCTGATTGTGGTAAAAAGGGATTTTACTATAATAAAACCCTTAGAAATCAGCGCTCCTCTCGGTTTTGAATTCATTCAATGAATTTGTTCACATCACACAGATTTCACTGAGGAGACCAGTGGCCAATCCCCAGAACCCAAAGAGAAAAAAATGTCTGTGAGGAAGACTCTTGAAAATTGGAAAGATGATGTTCCAAGTAGGTGTAAATACTAAAGTAGCCTGTGTGTGTCTGCTTGGCATTTTTACATATAGATTTTTAATTTAAAAATTAATAAATGTATGTATATTAAGCATTAAAGGGTCACCCCACTGTTTGCCTTTCTCTTCATGTCCTGTAATCTACCCAATAAAGGGTGAAGGCATTCCAATATCTGTAAGTTAACATGTTAATGTTAATATTAACTGTAAAAAAAAATATCAGAGTAAAAACAAACCATTCAATTGGTCAGGTGAAATAAACATGTTAACAATGAAATATTTTAAGTTGCATGCATTTTATGTATGTATATTTAACATAGTATTGTAGATAATGTTCTATAATGATATTTGTGGTCATCAGTGCACATTGTGTTCTGATAAATGGCTTTAGCAGAACTCGATGTGAAATGCAACATGCCATGTAAAAGTACTATTTCTTCTCTACATCATTCTCTCCATGACATTGCTGTTTTGTTGTTTTTTTTATTCATGTAACAAGAGTTCCCACCTCAAACGAGAAATGTATTTTGAAATGGTTATAGCAGGCTGCCTGCTGCCTAGATGCCTAGATATGTTACTAGATAAATGATAGTAACATAACTCATATAGTTATGTTACAGTTTTAGGATTTTTTTCTGTTTGTGTCCATGTTTTCTATCTCTGCTGTAACAAAAAGCAGCACTAAATTTGTATTTTCAATACAGTACATACTTTCTGTTCATTTATACATTTTATTCTATTTTTGAAAAGTATTTTTGTTGCCTGTTTCAGCAACACCGACCATTTTCACTGCTGGTCACCCCAGGCAAGCAAGCCAAGCCAAAAGCCCCAAAGACCTCCGTGAGCTTCCTCCAGAACCCAGCAATACATACAGTGAACTGCGGAAGAAGGTAGTGAGGGACCGTCGGGAAAAGAACACAAGGATGGTAGACAAAGAAAAGCTACTAGAGGAGAGACTACAGCGCCTGGAACGGGAGATTAGTGACAGCAAAGCCTTCTCAAACCAGAGGTCCTCTGCAGGTAGAGTAGAGGAACCGCTGGAGAGATACTGTACAGAGGAACAATGTGGAGAAATTGAATGAAGGGAAGTAGGGAAAGTATATAGAAGTAACAGTGGAAGTAAAACAGATGCAAATGAGGCAGAAAGGAAAAGTAAGCAGAGAGTTACAGCGGATGGAGGAATTTACAAGTGTCAAAAGAGGGAGCTGGAGATAGTGCTAAGGGTAGAAATGGCACTGATCGTTGGACTCCACAGCATGTCCTCAGCATGAAGAGAAGAAGAGGGAGTAATGAAAAGAAACATGAAAGCACTTTGCTGATCTTTAGGCAGACCACATGTACTGTAGAGTCAAAACCCATGTTGAGGAATGACCTGAATGGGCTGTGTTGCATTGTAGTGTTGCATAGTTGCACACTCCTGAAAGATACAAATTATTGTCCTGATTTTGTAAAAATCACAAGCCCTCACATTTCACATTTTTTGCTTTAATTCAATGCTTTGGCATGTGGAAACTGGCTTAAAACTACTTATTAATCTGGAAAATTATTTGTAACCTGATATGCTTTGTTTGCAGGCAGCCAAGCAGAGCTGCAGAATTTGAGGCAACATGCTCAGGAGCTGGTTGATGAAAACGATGCCCTCAAACTGACAGTTCACCGTCTGAATGTGGAGCTGAGCCACTACCAGGCGCGGTTCAGACCACTGTCCAAAGAAGAGGTATAACAAGCTCAAGACATGAATATGACAAGAGACTACTTCAGTGAAGGATAAGGGGCTAATTGAGAATTAATGAACTATAGGTATTTCTAAAAAAAATATATATATGGGTCAGTTTAAACTTTTCATGAATAAGATGCAATGCAACCTCAGGGTTTGCTTGAAAGAAATTTGAGAAATTGTATTGTGAATATTACCAATCAGCTCAGTTACGAACAGCTGTTCCTATTAGGGAGTTGTACAGAGAAAAAAATTCAGTCTGTCTCACTCCTACCTTACCAAATTTAACTTAAATCAGGTATATGTGTTTGTTGGGTCTGTGTTTCCACAAGCCCCGCTGGTTTAGAGACTTATTCATCATGAAGAAAACAAGACAGTCAGCGATCGATCGATTTACTTTCAAGGGAGGCCTCATTGTTATCTGCCACAAAATGACCCCTTTTATTGGGAAAACAGTTCATATAATACACATCACAGCAAAAGCACCACCCACGTAAAACCCCCAAATGGTTACAACGACAAGGCACTATGCGTGTGTATGTGTAAACATCTGTATGCATGTGAGAATGTGTGTGTGTGTGGCCTCCTGCTGACCAAAAGGGTCATAAAAGCAGGAAGCAACATCACAAGAAACAGATCTTCCAGATAGGATGTATCTGCAAAAAAACACTACATCCCCCCCAGAACCTCGAGAGGTTGGGGAGGGGGATAAAAGAATTCCTTTCTTAACAGAGTTAAAACAATGTAGAGATGGTAAGCATAAAAATGACAACATTTAACAATTCACTCTAACAGTGTTCTCCTGTATTATCTTCATTTACTCTTAGACTTATTTTCTTAGATTCTGTAGAAAATCTAATGGCAGTACATCTCCTTATTTTCAAAGCTTCATAACTGAGCTTTTAAGATACACATCCACCTTTGATCCAAAACCCTGCTGAGTGAAGTAAGGTTTTATTTTTGTCAGTCCTTCCCTCTGATTTGTTGAACCAAAAGAGTTTTTTGTTACTGTCTGTGGCGGTCTCTCTGGTACAGTCTGTCCAGATTATTGTAGGTTTAGCGCTGCAGGAGAAAGCCAGCCTTTGGTTTTAATCATGACTACCTCATGCTGTGTTTTCACACCAGGGGATCTCCTGCTCTCATCACTGCCTCTGTGGCTGCATGTCTCTGCAAAGGCTCATTACTAACAAGTGAAGTGTGGCTGGAAAGAAAGAGATAAAGGAAAATGCATTTTACAGTGAAGTAACACAGTTATAAGAGATTGGATGAGTCATAATCAGTTTAATTGGTTCAGTTAAAAGGATCTGCTTCCATATTAAATTATCTATAGCAAACCTTGAGTGGGTCTCCTCTTTTTTGCTGTAGGAGGCATTTTGCTGGTAAGTTAGAAGTTCATAGGATCAGTACAGATCAATACAAAGTTGCTCTGATTGATTATCTTTATCCTATAACATGTCCTAACTGATGAGTGTTCTTCCAGCAAGACATTGCCACCATTCAAAGGGCATGAGGTAACACTCAATGATTTGATGTGTATGAGCCAAATGAACACCTAAATTAAATTTTAGAGTGTCATGGAAACAGGTCCATCTTTAAAACACCAAATAAAGGGACATCTTTGGAAGAATGGTGTTCCATTCCTCTATTGGAGCAGCTTAGCTCTTAGTCAGAGTAACTACTCTTGTGTAGTTATTGATGCTACACTAGATTCCAACACTCTATTGGCCCATTTTGATATATTCAACTTATCCATGTAAAGGACTAAACTGTAGTGATGGGATAAAAGCCCAACTTCATTTTCTTTCTTTCTATGTCACTCCTTACTCATCTAGCACTCCAAAGTCAGTGGCTTACCAAACACGGGGTCTCCTCCTCCATGGCTGGTAAGTATAAATATATAACACTACAGTACATTTCTGGCTTGACTGTAGGCTGACCTTTTAGCAAGTTAATAATCTGATGTCACTAATCAATACATATAGTGTCGCTGGCTAATCTAATAGGCAAGTCATTTCGTAAAATAAATTGACTGGTCAATCGATTACTATGGTTGATTTTTTCAGTATCCCATGAAATTGAAGAAAAATGTGAAATTGCAGATTTTCAGTCTGCTGACAGTTGGTCTGGTAGCACGGTTAATCACAACCAAAGCTCACTAAAATTTGCACAGGTAAGAGACTGGGCATTTTCTTTTAAATGAGTATATCTGAATGCCACATTGTCCAGTATCTGTCCACCCTAACAAGATCATAAAGCCCATTTGCACCAGGTATTATTACTGTCACTGTCTGATTGAAAACAAACTTTTCCTGTGTGGCGTAATCTCTAGCAAGGCAAAAGATTCATGGCACTCATGTTATGTCTAGTTTAAACTATTTCTCTTTGTCCCTTTTATGTAGGTCGACATGAAGTATTTATCTCCTCTACTGCTGGCTTATGAAGACAGAATGAATGAGAAAGATGCCATTCTGCAAACCACTGAGGTAAAGTGGTGAAATTTGTGTGAGTTTTAATGAATCATCTTTCATATTTTCTTTTTGGAGAATTGGTGAGGTTATTTCAGAGGTGGGGGTTGTTAAGTACTATTTGATGTGCCAACTTGTATTTATGTGGTTCATGGGTTGAAAACCTGCAGTACACTCAGTAGATAGAATGCATTAGTCAAGGTGCTCCCAGGATCTTATTAGATGAGGTAAACATTTAGTCATGCAAACAACAGAAGTCAAAATAAAATCATATTTTGTTCTAGTGGTAATTATTGTCTTTTTAATAAATATTTGGGTCTTTTAAAGGTAGCTATATAATACATCCTTCCTTTGGAATTAATAAACAAGTAAAAAGTAAAAACATTCTGTTTAATATGCTGCAAAAGGTTGCGATTGAGCAGGTTTCTGTGTCCTGAGGCGATCCAGTTCCAGCATAAAAGGACTTGGAACAGTTTCACAGGGGGAGGTGAGACCAGACTTAGTGGGTATAACACTAACAGGACAGCTGGTGTGCTCAGGCAGTCTCAGTGAAGGATGGTATCTCCCCAGGGGGACCTTTAAGCCTTGGCTTAGAGGTGGTAGTAGAGCAGAAGATGCATTTATTTTGTGTTTTTCTTTATGGCCTTGAAATCATTAGTTTTTGTGTATTTGTCTGCTACAGGAAAACATGAAAAAGTTGCATTTTCAATTAGAGGAAGTCATTAAAGAAAATGAGAAACTCCATGATGAAATTACCAAGACCGGAGCGGTCAATCAGAAAGACTGGTAAGAAAAAATGCACGGCTTTGTGTATGTGGGTTATTTCAACACTGTATGAACTTGATTTGCCGTCATCATTCATTCATCTGATCTTGTAATGAAAATTAAATGTCTTTTTTCTTTATCCATTGCTAGATGATAGATGCAATTAAGAAAATGAAAGAAGCTAAACCTTTGTTTCCTTTGGTACACCCCTGCTGCTGGTATTCTGTCTTTCATAATCATTCTAGCATAGAATGCTGCTGACACTGACTGAAACTAACTCTGAGAAGTTAGATAATTGCACTGCCTTTATGTAAACTATCAGGGATTTTAGAGTTGTTAACCTCTTCATGTATCTCAATCTAATATATAAGGGATTACTTAAGTACTAGGAATACATGTTGATGCTCAGTACATTTGTATATGTATAGACTTAGTCTTTATTTCAAGTGCTCTTGTGAAAAGTATAAATACTTCATGATACTAGATGTCCAATTCATTCAAAGGCCAACACTTGTAGGCAATCATATTAACTCATTTATTTGTATTCAGTAGACTCATCAAGTTGTTAATATGTTTCTTCTTAGAAAGACTAACTTGCAGGAGTAGAAAAGTATATGTTATCTTACAAGGATTACAGAATTTATGTAAGATTTGTTTCTTGGAAAGATAGCTTAATCTCTGTAAAGGCTAATGTAGCATGTAGCAAAGCTATTTATAGTATTTTTGTGTCTGTTTGTTAAATTAGCAAGTTTTGTGATGTGCTGATTTAGCATTGATAATATCTCACTCTCCTGCTTTCTTTCTTTCTGCAGTTATCAAATTCAACAACAGGCCGTTCTGGTTTTGCAGGAGAACCAGGATCTCATCAATCAACTCGAGGAGCAGCATGCTGAGGCCAAGGCCACTCACAGCAGACATAACACTGAAGGTATTTTCTGAAACACTGAAAGACCTAAAAAAAAATTAAAAAGATGAAATAAATTCTTCCACAAGCATTTACACTAAAATCTTTAAAATGATGCATGCATTTAAGAATTACGTCTGTTTTTTTTGTTTAAAAAAATGTTTTTAGGTCTTTTTTGATAGGGATAAATGAGGAAATACAGAATATAACACAGAATACGCAGAAAAAGTCTAAATGTCTACTTTTGGTGTTGGCCGTGTCCCTTTGAAGGTCGTAGATTCGAACGTTAACGCAGTAGATGTTTCTTTTTGGATTCAGGTATATAATGCAAACTTTCATTTTTGTTGGCTCTTTGACCTAGCTAACACAAAGATGCATTGTTAGACATAGGAAAAGCTTAAAAAAAGCAACAGCTTGTTTAAAAGAGCCTTTCACAACATTAACAATGTAACAAATCGTTGCCAGAATGAGCCCCGCCCTAAGAATATACATCTCGTCATGTGTCTCAGTCTAATATGGATGTGATTTATTATTATTTTCCTTTTTATTCATTTTCTTCTGTTTAATACTCTCTTTTTTTCTTATCTCTTTCTTGTTTCTTTAGTGGCAAAAGTGTCTAAGAAACTGATGTTATTAGAAGTGGAAAACCAGCGTTTGGAAGGGGACCTGGAAGAAAGCAGGAGGGAGGTGCAGAAAAATAAGAAGGAGCTTCAAGTTCTGCAGGCCCGCCTAAAGGATGCAGTCACCTGGGACGAACACTGCAGCATTGCTGGAAAACTGAGAAGGTACCCTTCTAATCTCACGTTATTAAACAAAACTGAATACTTAAGTATTAAAGCTGCTCTGTTATTTCAAAGAGAAAACAAGAAACTGTAGACTGAACAATTTATCTTCACAAGCCTTGACCATTCTTGCTCTATGTTGGGTAAGGGTGTTGAGAAAGCTTTGTTTATTATTATTTCAGTTGATTTGTAGCACAGATAAGTAGACAAAACAAGAACTACAACAAGAGTAGCACCTGAAGCACTGCAGTTTTAAGTGCAACAGAAAAGTCAAATGGGATTTAATGAATAAATGTACGTGGTCAGGTATTGTCATAGCCCCTGGGATTTAAAATACAACTCATGTTTACACAAATGGATCAAAAATAAATTGCATAAGCATGAAATAACAGGACTATTACATTTAAAACAAATATCAGTAGGCTATATTTTGGAGTTTTAATTGCAGATTGTGACACGTGCTGTGACATAATTCTATGAACTCTTCTCTTCACTCTCAGACAACTGGAGCAGCATGAGAGCAGAAGTAAGGGTGAAATTGACAAACTGCTTCTGAGAGTATCTAACCTCCAGGAGGAGAACAGGATTCTAGCTCTGGACAAAGCCCAGCTAACTGCAAAAACAAGGGCAATGGAGGCTGAGCTGGAGCTCTCCAGGCAATCCAACAGGTAGTAAATATTTAGTGTTCTTTGTTTGCTGTTATCACATACATGAAACCTGGTATACAGCAGTGAGACACAGTTCTTGGAAGGTTTTCAGCATTGCTTGAGCCATTAAAACAAAAGAATGTTATGATTACTATAACAGCATGTGGAACCAATTCCATTTTCAATATATTAAAATACTTTTGTGCAAAGAATATGCAGCATCTGGATATGTTGAGAAACAAACTGCCATAAAAACTGGTACATGGATGTTTAACAAGAGTAAAATCAGTGTAAACTATTTATTGTTTATAATTGGGACAGCTTGCTTTTAAAAAAACAAACACTCATGATAACTTGAAATTGAAGCAGTCTGATAATGTGCTAGACTCCTGCACATCCACTGAGCTCTGTGTTAAGGTTTTTTTAAATAAAAAAAATCCAACCTATATAAAGTAATATGGAAGAAGTCCACTTAGTAAGTGTTATGCACATGACTTTCATGTGGGAAAATGTGGTTCATATCCTATGTGAGGATCAGTGCCAACAAGCTCGTCTGATGGGAGACAGGAGAACTTTCTATTTTTATATAATCACTTTATTAATTTAATTATTATTAATTTATTTTTTTCTTTTCTAGATTTCTGTCCAACATTGTAGCTGGTGATTCATTCTTTTGTCCTGTTTGTCTAATGTTTTGACACCTAGTATAATTATAATTAATTAACTGTAGGGATTGCAAGGGATTGCAGCTGTACTTAAATATGTTCTGGTCTGGAGCCTTCGTTTCCCAGTAGATTTGTGCTGAGATTAATGTGAACTCTTTCAATATGAAGTGTGAAGTCTGTCAAAAGGTGTTTAATAACCAACATTTCCCCCCACCTTGTGCAGATGGCATGATCTCAAGTATCATCCAGCTAACCTATTGTCCTTCTTCTTATTCAACCCTTCTATCTGCTGCTTTCCCTTTTCTTAACCCCTGCTTATTTTTCTTTACCATGTTTTCACCAAACCTCCCTTTCGCACTCCATTCTCGTGCCCCCATACTTTCTCTTTCTCTCTTTTCTGTGTTTTTGGTCCTCTTTTAATACTCTTTAATCAATTCCCTTCCTCACTCGCCTATCTTTCCATCAATTAGGAAGGCTGAAAGAAGAATGAGTATGTTGAAGCAACAAAAGGAAGAGTGTGTGTTAAAGGAGGAAAAGACACGGCACTACCTGGGAGCTGTCATTTCTGTGGCAGAACACATTTCCCAGGAGAGAGACCAACTATTACATATGGTACTACTGATGCTACTGTAAAAAGATTTTGTACCACATGTGACACTGAATAGATGCACAAACATGAGGGTCTTGAAACTTTCCTTTGATAAAAAAAAAGGTCTAAATATACTGAATATTAAGTATCAATTCATTCACTTACTAATTAAGCTGTTTGTAGTAATGCCAGCTTTGGTTGCTGTTTACAGACAATTGATCTGAAATGACAACAAAATTCAGTAGTTAAGGTGTAAAGGTATTTCATAAGGGTTGCAACAGGTCTGGAGGCAGGTAGGATTTTGGATTTTAAAAATAGTCACAGAAAAACTAATAGGCACCCAAAAACTGCTGGCAGATGCAAATCAGACTGGCTACCCCTCAAAATTTGTTGGTAATAATGTCATAAGGTTGCAGAAAACCTGGGACCAGTCCCTGGATAGATTACTGGTACATCTCAGGGCCAACATAGACAGGCAACCACTCACACTCACATTCACTGACATTATCTAATGCTTATTTGTATTTCCTGAACAAGTTTGCTCTTAAAATTAACTCCATTCTAGGAGAAAGAATCTTAAGCTCCTTCTCCTCAGCTCTGCTGAGAATCATTAAATTGATGGTTAGGACTTCCAGATAATCAGTCAACTGATCAATTAAAACTGAATTATTAATGATTCCAAAATCTTATTTGGTTTTCACATGCACCTGTTTTCAGAGATAGCAAATTTAATAATTTAATAGCAGAAAATTAACTAGCCATATAATACTATTCTTTCTCTCTTTTTTGCCATATTTTTCAAGTAGTATTTGATAACAGTGTAATAAAACTGGAAATTCTGTTTTTGGAGTGCCAGCCCAGTATTTTTAGTGGCTCCCATATAGCCACCCCTAAGAAATTTTTTTGGAGGAGGTGCCCCTGAGGATAGGTGACAAAAGTGTGCATTTGATTCAGTGTCATGTTAAAAAAACAGTTTGAGATTATTGGAACTTTGTGACATGATGCATTATTTTGCTAGAAGCAGCCATGAGAAGCTGGGTACAGTGTGGTGATGAGAGATGATGAACATGGTCAGCGACAATACTTGTGCAGGGTGCGGAATTTAAATTATGCCCAGTGATGTACTGAGGAACCCAAAGTGTGTCAAGAAAATATCCCCCATACCATTATAGCACCTCCACCACTGGCACCTTGTTTTTGATACAAGACAGGATGGATCCATGTTTCCATATTTTTTACCCAAAATTGTGACCCCACAGACAGGCAGCAGTTTTCCAGTCTTCTATTGTTAAAATGATCCTCACAAATGATCCTCACATGTATGCATATCTCTGTGTATATCTCTGTTGTATACTTTCATTATTCAGACAAGGTACACGCACAGAGAAGATAACGTAAAGGTTTTTTCAGTCAAAGCAATTGTATAAATCAGACCAAAAAGTGTGTAAGGCGTACAGGAACCGAACTGTCTGATTTTCCACCTCTGGCATTATATAACTGGGTATATATTATCTGGGTTTTTTTAAAGCATTGTGATTATGTATGTTATGTAAGCAGTAGAAATGTTTTAAATGCTGAGAACATTTTATTTTTTTTTAAATTTATACATAGTTGCCTATAAAGCACTATGATTATTGCAGAGTTAAAGAAGACTCACGGTTACTTTTTGTGTTTTTGGAGTTCTAAAGAGTCATGACCAGTAATCTGAGAATGACTGGCATGGGGGAGCCTTAGCTGACTTTGACTTTTTATGAAATCTTGATTCACACAGTTACTTAGTAGGTAATAATGAGTGAGTATTTTCTTATCCATCCTTATCCAACCTAGTACAAGTCTGCAGATTGGTTATACTGTCCTGAAGTTAGACAGCTTTTGTGCCTCACCCATTTGGCTGCACAGGATTTCTGTAAATTGGCAACAGTTTGACGTCTTTCATTCATTTCCTTTATCCAATTCTCCCATAATCCCTCACTTCCTTTATCCAATTGTGTGTTTAACCCTCCCTCTGTGTTCCTTTTTTAGCTCAGTAACCCGCCATCTTCCCTGTCTGCCTCCCTAGGCATCATCTCTTCAGCAGGAAAAGCAGAGATTCATCAGCAGGATTCTCAGTGGCACAGTTCGATTTGGAAAACTACAAGAAGAAGTCAAAGTAAGTTTGTTTATTAAAACATCACTTTCAGAATACAGTCACCTCCCCTGTAAACACTTTTTTTTTCACACAAGAATCATACATCAGTGGTTTTAAAAAGTCAAATCTGGCTCACTGGCTACAGTGGGTTTGGTTTGTCTTAATAATGTCTGCACATATGATTAAGGAGCCAGAACTCTCTTAATGTATTCCCAGAAGCTGCACTGCTACGTGGCAGGCAGGTTAATTTGATCTTAACCTCTGATGCTTGGCAAGCTTTTGAACAACACATTTGGTTCATCTGGTGCCTCAACTGATCAGGCTGAAACATAACGTTCCAGTTTCAGTCCTCATGTCTGGTGTCTATTGATCAGCCCACTCTACTGGAATTGATAAACCATCTGCTTGTCAGCCTCCACTACTCGCAACGAATAAATTGATGAACACTTGTGTCTTGCAGATTGCTTTCTCTTATGCTGACTTGAGTGGGTCAAGTCAAGTATCTTAGATAATCTTCTCATTTTTAAGAGCTCATGCAATTAGGACCATACATTGTAAGCATGTTTCATGTAAAGAAAGCACCAGTATAATGATAATGATCAGAGGTTATAAAGGGGTGCCGTTTGTGCTCTATGACTGTGGTCATAGAGAACATACTGCTGTTATGTGCTATTTTACATGCATTTTCTCACTTTGCCTGTCAGCACTTTTCCTTTATGTTTGTCCCTTTCTAAAAATCCTGATTCAATCCCCACCAGGCCATGGGTTCTTTAGTTCAGTTTTAGATTACTTTCATTTAATTTTGTTTTCAGTTGACTTATAATTATACATGAATTCAAATTAATTAGAGTTTAAATTAAACTATTATGCCATGAAATCTCATCCCTCGTGTACAGTATTGCACTTGCATGTAGTTGTCAGTACCAGACACATGCATGAGCATAGGTAATTGTAGATTAGAACACAGAGCCTCTTTCTTCCTTGTTCATTCTTTGGCAAGACCACATTGATCCCACCATTCCCACAGAAATAAAATGAAGCCTATTATAGTAAATCACCATGGTAGCCTTTTCTGCTGATATGAATCTTTCCACTGTGGTTGACAGTTGTTGTACACCATCAGCTACTGTACAGTTGTGCATTCTTCTTTTGTAATTGTTTATTATGATGAAAAAAACATGACACTAGCTATAGTGCCTTGCTCAGCGGCCAGTGGTATGTGTGTTCTGTCAGTAGCTCTTGTCACTCAAACCAGAGCAAGGAAAAACATCTCAGTGGGTTTAACAATTTTATTAGGGTCTCTATAGCAACAGCTCATAGGGAGAGAGAGAGAGAGAGAGAGAGAGAGAGAAGTGTATGTGTGTGTACGTGTGTGAATGCAAATCTCATAGTTGGTGATCAGACCATGAAAAAAGGAGAGCTGTAAATGTTGTGGTAAAAAACATTTTCCCCTCTTTTCCTAATAGTAACACAAAAAAAAATCTGACATAAAGGTGGACTTTAAGGTTTGTAGTGGTTTCACAAAAGCATTATGGCTTAGGAATTGTCTTCAACACAATTTTAAAATGAAATAAGAACCAAATTGAAGTCCTGATAGAGTATCAGCACTTATTGTTTGACCACTGCCTGCTGCAAGAATAGCCCGAACACACATTGGCACTGATTCTGAAAGTCTCTGAAACTCTGCTGGATGGATGGAACATTATTCCTCCAAAATGTTTTGATCCCTTTTAGTGTAGGGTTAAAGAGTCTTGGTTTTTACCTTGTATTTGTCACACATCACGTTGTTGTAAGCCAACCATAACGTAATATGGTCGGCATTTGCGTCATCACATTGTATTATATAAAGAAACCATACACATAATTTAATTAAGATGAGTTCATAGATTAATTAAACAAGTCACTGAGTGTTTACATTCTCTTATTTGCTCTGTGAGTCACAGCTATGTTGCCTTTCTGTAACCTGCTCCCTTCTGTACCAAACACCTGGATTGTACAGGAAAAAATATACAAACCCATTTCAGACTGGTGTATCCCAGTTCACATTTTTGAGGACATTCACACCAGCTAGAGCAGATAAATATCCCTGTGTTGTCTTTTTTATTTCTCACCTAATCAGTGTTTAAAGTATTTAGAGTTTACTTAAGCAAATATGATGCAATGGTAGGTTAATATCAGTGGTTGCTGTTTTTACTCATTTCTATTTATAACAGGACTGCATACATGTTATTGTTCTTGTCTGTACTGCACTACTTACATCATTCTTTTTCAAAAGCCTCAATTGTGGAGAAATTAAATAATGGAAATAATTAGTGTGGCTTAGCCTGTTACAGTAAATAATGCATTATCACAAATAGCCAGTAACCCAGTTTCACAATATAAAATACCACGAAAGGAGGGTGGAAGGGAAATACATACTCTAAAAGTATGTTAAGAAAAATATTATGCTTCTGTTATATTTTAACTGAAATATTTGGATAAAAACAGCAACTATGATAATTCGTTTGTGTACTTTACTGTTTCACAGAAAAAAGTGCATTCATTGCTCCACTTTCAGTTGTACAGCAGTTAGTTATTAGTTAGTTAAGTTAGTTAAGTTATGCCAGTAATGATTGTGAGATGTTTCATTTTTTGCATTTTCTTTGTTTGTAGTGCACAGAAGTGTAGTGGCTATCCAGTCTTTTTTTCTCAGGCTTTTCTTCAGTTGAAAATGGATTTAGTGGCTCTATAGGGCTTAGACATAAAGACCTGGAAAACTGACTAGGACAAAAAAAGACACCTCTTTGATAAGGAGGAATAACAGTCACTGGGAATGATAGCAGAGGAAATTGATCTATTTAGCACAGCATTGTGGACAATTTTATAGAAAACAAAACAAAACAAGTGAACACAGGGCAGGTCCCTCTACGGAGAAAAACTGCAGCTGATAACAGAAAAATCTGGAGAGCTGTAAAAAAAACAAACAACAACCCTTAACCATCACTGATATCACCAACAGTTTGAGAGTGGATAGCATCACAATCTGCAGTTCAAAGAAAACTTACTGTAGGGAATAACAGAGATTCATACCTCTTATGGCATACCACTAGATTGGAATTATGCATGTTTGGAGCAAATGTTTAATGAACTAATGAAACCAAAATTTCTCAAAGTGAAAGTGAAAGAAAGACTGAAGAATACATGTGATTCAAACCTCATCAAATATGAAGGAGCTAATAAAATGTTATGGGCATGTTCTGTGTGGCAGTAAAACAGGGATGGGCAATTGATTTTAACAAGCTGAACTCAGTTCTGCTTAGTATTAATTTGATCTCTTTATAAGCTTGTTGGTGAAGTCCTCCACGACAGTCCCAGTTTCTCCTGTGGACCCTTGGGAAAATTAATTGTCCATCCCTGCTATAATAGAATCATTTCAAAAGTATACACAAACATTTAGTTTGTCTATGCATGAAGCAATTCCCCTGTCTCATTTAACAGGCCTTCCAAAAATACAGTGGCATTAAGCACATTGCCTGTGCAGCCAACGCTTTATCAGTGACAGCCAAGCCAGTCACCAGATTTAAAGCCTGTTGAGCCTTTTTTTTTCTAGATGAAAAGAAGATTGAAGGAAGAAATCCCCAGTAACAAAGATCAGCTGAAACCTGCTGATTTGAAGCCCAAAGATGATAGTAAAGCTTTTGTCATGTCAGTGGTCTGCAGACTTCGTATTCTTCAAAGAGCTATGAACATTTATGACTGTTATTTCTGAAAGAAAAAAAGCATCCACATATGAAAAGCATGAAAAAAGACTTAAATGCTAGTTTATACCCCACTCATATTTCGGCTTCAATTTCAATTTAAATAGCAAAATGTTTTTATTTTTGTTAATTAAAAAACAAAAATGAGTAAATGGAATAGTAAATGATAGTCTGATAAATTCCTGATAGTTGTGATGAAGAAATTTCAAAGCCATCAAAGGGGTAAAAACCCACTAATGTTAAAATGACCAGATAAACCAATCTTTGAAGTTGTCTAGGCCACATGATAACAGGATTTGGTGCACATAAACATAAACAAGTCACAAGTTTTTAGAACTGGAAAACATCGAGGGCAAATCAAGGCAAACATTTGTAACAGCAGAAAAGTATACAATAACAGCAATAGGGAAGTAAGCTTTTTCACTCTTTGTGAGAATGAATGAATGAATGAATTTTATCCTCAGGAAAGATTAGACTTGAGTGTTGAATTACCAGGCAGGAACCTTTAGTACCCGACCTCAACCCAGGCAACTCAATGAAAAGCATCAAAATGGAATTGTGAAGGTTATTCTTGTCCCCTTATCTTCACACCTGCTAAAGTCCTTTTTGTTCTTTCTCTCATTGCAGCTTATGTGGACTTGCTCTAAAAGCTCAGTTACTTAAATAGATGATAACTGATTGAGATCAGAGGTTTTCTATCACAGGTTCCGTTTTAATACAAACGTGAAATACTAGCAGGTACTAACAGTTGCTTTCTTTTTAATGAACAGCTCTTGCTCTTGGTGATTACTGTCAGCCTGCGGTGATTGTAATATGTGTTGCCACCTAATGAGTTGAAAAAATAGGGATTGTGCATTAAGTGTGTGCTATAAAGAGAAACAGATTGTGACTACATTATTCATATGTAATTAAAATTCATGCTCCTCCATCTCCTGGATACACCTGAAAATGTTAAATATTTTAGTGAGTGCATGTATAAATATAGCCAGGTCACAGGTTTGACCCATTCTGCTGCTTGACGTCAGTGTGGGATGACTTTTTTCCGCTTTAATTTTCTCCTCCACTCTATAATATTCTCCTCCACTTTCCCCCCCATCATCGCATTTATATGAACATTTACAGAAGTTATTACTCTAAATAATAGGATCACATAGGATATTTATTTGTTCTACCCTCCTGGTGTGCTGACCTTTGACCCTCCTTCTTTGTGCCTACTGTTCAAGAATGGCCTGAGTGAGTCAATTTGGCTAATTGTGTTTGACAGCTGAAAACCATAAACCACAGACTATGCTAATTAGTACCATTTTCAAAGCAAGAGAAACGGTTGCTAAGGAAAATAATGACAGTGAGCTCATTGAATTACCCACACAGAGGTTTGTCATACTCAAGGCTGTCCTATATGTGGACCAATTTCATATTTGTCTTTTCAGATGTAAGGAGGGAGACTGGGGTTTTTTTTTAATGGAAGCTGTCACTCAACTCAGGAAGATGAAAGGCAGGGTCCTTTAGATGTTGTATTGTACAACAAGCAGGACAAACACTTGACTGACACGAAGTCTTTGTAACAGATCTTACCAAATAGAGCAAAAATAATAACTCTGTTCCTCTTTTCTGACCTGCTGCTGATATCTGTCATAACTAATATCTCTTCTAAGAATCGCTTCTTCTTCTTATGTCTGTTCAGATCATTTTTCCTCATCAAGTCTAAGCTCATTGTGGCATATTTACTGTGTATCTTTGGTGAAAATAATATTGCACAATAGTATGCCACTAAAAAATGAAAGATCTTTGTCAAAGTAATAATTCTCAGTTGCCATTATTCAAAAGAGAATTAAATTGTTATCCTTTTTTCTTATCCTCACACCTGGCAGTAATATTGAGTCTCATCAAGCTTTGGAAGGTTTGGAGATAATCATGTCAAAAATTGAGTTTAGAGTCTCTAGAAATCTTCTAAAGATTAAAAATCCCACTTCTACGAACACAGCGGTGTTTTGTGATATCACATATAATCTCTTGCCTTTATGATTTTATTGGTTTGACAGCATCTTGTATCTCTAAGCTTAAAAACACTACCTATGAAAAATTTCACAAAAATCAGACAGGAGGTAGCAGGAGGGAAAGTATGCACACGAGCAACCTATAGAAGAAAATAGTTCAATTTATTTAATTGCCTAGTAGCGTCTGTACTCGGTAGCATAGTGCTAAGCTGCAGTCACTGTATCATAAGCAGAAATACAGGAAATCATAAAAGATAAAATGTACAGCAACAGATAGAGCAGTTGACAAAGGAAATCCAAGAAATAAAAATATAGAGCACAAATGACAGAAAATCATCAGGACATACAGAACAGAGAAAAAGTTTATCACTCAAATGAATTGTAAATGCTACATCTGCATTTGATGAAATGTACCATTACCCGACTTCAGTCACTGGATATATGAAAAATAGTAGTTCTAGGCCCCTCAGTTATCAACATTTTAACAGAAAAGACTCTAAATGTTCTCCGAAGACTAAAATAAAGCCTACTTTTAAATTCAACAAAGGTCATACTATACTCTCCTGCTCATGAACTTTGTTTGATTTAGTTTGATTTACAGAATGAAATGCCCCTATAAAGCAGTTAAATGGTAAAACTATTTTAACTGGTTCTGGAAATGTCAGGCACTGCTGGATACAATTAAACGTGTCACAGAAGAGAAATTTCTGCTACAACAAAACAAAGCTTTAAGGGCAATTTCTTTCTGCAACACAAAGGAAAAGACTTGATCAAAAATAGCATTTAAAATTCTGGACTTTCTTTCTTTCTTTCATTTTTATAAAACCGAATTAAAACACAATTTGTTGAGTCAGTATTTCCTGGTGGTACATGTAAGAAGAGCCTTTTTTTTAAACATGCAGCAGACAATTAAGACAGCTGTTGCAACACATGTGCAAATTTGGCTTCTACCACGACACTCATTAGTATCTTTGAGCAAAACAAGCACGTTACCTGTACCAAAAAATCAAGAATAGCAGAGTTGCTAAAGCCAAAGGACAAACTGAATGGAGGATGTGTTGTTTGACAGGAAGTATCAAAAACCCTGAGGTATGAGCCTAGTTTATGCCTCACATGCACTGTTTCCTTGCACAGTAGCCCGAATGACGTGAGAGCTAGAGGTGCAGAAATGCATATTCACTAACAGCAAGAACCTCGTCACACCTCTGCCTGTGTGCTACTTGTGTAACAATTAAATTATGGCCATGTCACAGGTTTTTATTGGTGTTTTGTATTTTGTCATGGCAAAAAAACATGCTTTGCATGCAGACAGTTTTTTTCAAAAGTGAGGAAGGCTGAAAAATCGAGCCAGATGGATAACATACAAAATGTCAAGTCACTGTGTTTGCAGTTCTCACATTATGACCTGTCCTTCACACTCACTTTGAGGAACGGTGTTTCAAGTAGGATATTAAACTGTTGTAACAAAAATGCACGATCAGCAGGCTCATCAGCAGCCTAGTTCATAATAAACCATAGATAACCACTGACCTAAATCACACCCAATTATTTTTCTTTTTGTTGTTGGCAGCTGTCAATTGCAGTAATTAAAACGAGTTTGAAAAACGAGTAAGTAAACAGACCTTTCTTGTAAACCATTATAATGCTTTGAAAACTGTATTCACATTCATGTCAGTTCACACAATCCCAAATTTAATTTAAAAAGGTTTGCATCCCGGATTTTTGTACAGAAACAATGTTGATAATTGAGGGCACAGGACTCCTGTCAGTGTTGTTTTTATGCAAGTCGAGGATTAAAGGTTTGTTGTCAAATGCTATGTTAGACTAGGTCAACACACAACACATAACAAATAAAGGTCACAAAAATGCATCACAGAAAAGTCGGTATAGGCTGCTGACAGACCATGCCATTGGCTCTGTTTCTCTTGACCAAGCTGGTATCTCCGTTGAAGCAGTACGTCTAACAAAAGCACAGCACATCACTGAAAACTGACTTATTTTGTCTCACTGGCCTTTTATTTGCATGAAGGTGACTGACTGCTCAGCTTGTTATGCCTGTGCAGGAGAGGATATCATCTTTACCTGGAGGCCTGTACTCCCACAGGCTGACTCTTTCCTATCCTAGGACAACCGGTTTTCAGGATCCCATCATCCTCTGGAAGAGCAGTCACACATGCCTTGACAAAGGCACTGGCAGAATCCATAGACCAGGCAAACTGTCAGGCTTGATGGTACTAAGCTAACGCATACAATACCCAGAGTCACTCTCTGAATCACCAGCAAGTAGATTCCAAGAGGAAGTGAGCCAAAGTATAAGAAACCCAGAAGCCAGACCAGGATGCGTGGGACATGATTACAGAACTTGGACAAGGCATCCTGATCTGCTGGCCCATTAGAGCCTATAGATACTGAGTCCAGGCTTTGCTCAGCATAAACATCTGAGCTGCCATTTTGGCTTGGAGAGTGTTGTGAGTCCCTCTGCACCTCCATTATAGTGATTACCAGGCAGTTGGATGAGTCACGAGATGGACTGGAGGAGGAGAAACTCTTTGGAGTCAAGACCACCTCCCTGTTTTGGTCGGAATTCCAGGATTTGTCTCGCATCACCAAGTGGGACATGATGTTAACATCATCAGGCAGGGCTGAAATCTCCTGCTCAGTGATCTCAGTTTGGTGTCGGCAAAAGGGGCAGGAGATGCAGCCTGCACTGTCAGCAATATCCAGGATTTTAACGAGACAACGGGCACAGACCCGGTGAAGGCAGTCCAGGATTTTAGGCTTCCGGTGGTGGACATTGTAACGCTGATAACAGATTTTACACTCTAACTCCTCCGGAGGAGGACTTTCCTTCTCCTCAAACTCAGTCTGAGGACAGCTCATCTTCAAGTCATGTTCTAGGGAAACATATAGAGACAGGGTGAAATAAAAACAGAACATCACATGTGACTTTAACTAGTATGCAAAGGAAGTAATAAAAGAAGAAGGAAGAAGGAAGGAACAAAAAACCAGAGCATGTTTGTCACTACAGTGTCTTGCATCTCTCTGCCCAGCAGGAAAAGGTCAAAGCTCCTCTCTGACTGCTTTGACTTTGTGTACCTTCTGGTGATGAAAGATTTATGATTTGGGAGTTGAATCAGGGTATTATACTAGTGCCCTTTTGTGGCAAAGTAAGAGCCAATAGTGCTATTGATAATCAGGGAGAGATGGTACAGGGAGCTGCTCCCTGAACATTTTTCATTGATTCATTAGTGTTGATGCAGTTCTTAAAATAAATGACCAGCCCTTGAACCAAAGGTTTGATTGTTACTTAAATTATTTTTTAATGTATTTATTCATTATCCATTGGATTATATAAAGTCCTTCTTGGCATTTAATTTATTCAGTTAGGGCATTGGATAGTAGAGCATTGTCATTCATTGAAAGACTCTCATTGTTCTCCCTGAACAAACTGATTTCTTTTATTGGGCATTAAATGTGTTTGCTGAGTTAGTCATCAGGGCATTCGTTTTCGTAACCGTTTATTGAGCGCAGGGTCATGGTGGGGATAATGCCTATCACAGCTGTCATAGGGAGGGGTATAGGGTACACCCAGGTCATCAGTTCATCACAGTGCTTCCAGAGAGAGACAGACAATCACACAATCACCCTCACATCCAGTTTAGAATCACCAAAGACACCTAACATACATGTCTTTAGACTGTGGGAGAAAACTAGATCACGCAGAGGAAACCCACAAAGGCACATGGAAAACAGGCAGAAAGGCCCAGCCAACCATGAACATTCAAAAACCAGCAAGTTAATCATTACTTGAATTTATTAGTTTACTGAACATGATGGCCATTATTGGCTAGGATATGCTGAAATTTTTGACCAGTCTACCTATATGTCAGGATGTTTGCAGTTACCTAAAGGTGCTTCATTACTGTCATACTAGACAGAAGTTTTACAGTCTTACAATTTCCATCCCCACAAAAATTTAACAGCAACACCTAGCTATATTAGTCATAATTGTCATGTACCTACAAAAATTCCCTCTGAAGACATATGAGGAAGGCTTCAGACCCCACACTACATGGACTTTGCTCCAGACCTTCATTTAGGAGGACCCCTCTTTGTAGCTGCATACTCCATTGTTGCTGTTCCTGATCATGTTTCAAGATATTCCTGATTCATGGTTCATATTTGTAAACAATTTTAATTTTAAATTTAAATCTGTGTGTGTCCAACAAAATTGATAGCTTGTTTTTAACCATCCATCAAGCCATACGGCCCTCCTTTCCGAAGAAAAAAAGGGTTGTAACATTGTGTAAAATGTAGGTAAAAAAATAATGCCCTGATTTGCAAATCAGTCAGACCCTGTATTTAATTCTTTATAATATTAAGATGACCAATACTGAAGCTTAGATTTAAAAAAAAAAAAATATATATATATATATATACTCATAATTTGGGGAGCCTTTAATGATTTCCAGAACAGAGACTTTTGCTCTTGTTTACATTATACACACCATTCAAACCTTTTTTGGAAATGGGTTGTAAGCCCTGAAAACAATGCAAACATGACATGATAAGGAACTTACTGACAATTGCTCTGGTTGTTAATTCAGCATATACTGATGCAACTGGAAATGATACCGAAGGACTGTTGTAATCTAATTCCACAGACATTGAGCTGTGATACAAAAACTACTGAACATCAGCTCCAGTTGTTACTGTCACATTTGTTTTTGCATATTACAAAACACATTCGAGTCGTGATGAGGTTTCTGGTAACTCGTCTACAGCCTGAAACACTTCTTCTTTTTAGCAAAACTACCACACTGTGGATTTCTTTGAA